>NW_017729024.1:100763030-100807440 GCF_001723915.1 Gavialis gangeticus
GGAAATGGCTTGGTCAGGGTTAGGGAGCAGGAACAGCATGCAGCTATTCCCAGTCCCTGACTGCAGTATAGGCACATTTCATACATCTCCTAAAATAACTTAGATAGGGGATGCCATTTTGGGGGATGCCATTTTGGGTATTTAGAGTGATCTAAATGTAACCCTTGCAGGTTCTCATTCTTAATTACGCCTCTGGACTAGGACTGTGTGAAGAAACTTTCTTCCATTTAAGTGTATTTAGTTTGTAGAGACATTTACTTTTCAAGTTTGTCTACTGGGAATGTTTCAGAAAAGATTAATTTAAAATTAATTTAACGGATTAAATTAAAATGTCTGGTTTAAAACACTGCAATATACAACACAATTCAAAAGAGAGTCTGTTTAGTTTTCCCCCAGATAAAATGTATGAAAATAATGAGCTGTCTTGCTTCACAGGCTTACCCATCATAAAGGGATATTAATATTTAAGTGTCTTTTAGACTATATTTAATTATAGGGCAAAAAAATTATTTTTCTCTGTGTTTGCACCATGGCTAGCATAACAGGGCTGGACATGTTTTACATGTTAGAGCAATTTAAATGTTCAATAGTTCATAATTGATAGCATAACTAAGAAAAGAGTTCACAGATTCATAGATTGCAAGGCTGGAAGGGACCTTGGAAGATCATCAGGTCCAGTTCCTGCACCAAGCAGGGTGACTGTCCAGTCTCCTCTTGAAGATTTCCAGGGTAGGTGATTACACCACCTATGAAGGGAGCTTATTCCACAGTCTGGACACCCTGACCATGAAATTTTTCCTAATGTTGAGCCTGAATAGATCTTCCAGGAGTTTGTGGCCATTACTCCTGGTTTTCCCCTTGGGTGCCCTGGTGAACAGTTGCTCACCTAACCCTTGACGTACTCCCCTAGTGTAGCGGTAAGCTGCTACCCCTCCTAGCTTTCTTTTCCTCAGGCTGAAGAGTCCCAGATCCCTCAGCCTTTCCTCGTATGGCTTGCCTTTTATGAGACTGATCATATGGGTGGCTCTGGGGGTAATGCAAGTAGGATGTCACTGACTTTCAGGGGAATAGGACTCAGGGTAGCAGGGAGCTGAGTGATACAGCCAAGGAGCTGGAGTTTGGGCTTAGACCCAGTTGTGTTATAGCCAAAGGGCTTATTTTAGGTTAAAGTTTTACACTGGTGAGTTGGATAGTTTCATAGTTTCATAGATTTAGGGTTGGAAGGGACCTAGTAGATCTTCTAGCCCGACCCCCCGCCAGGGCGGGAGAACAACAAAACCCCAAAACAAAAACGGGACTCAAATGAGTCCAGCCAGGTAGGCATCCAACCTCTTCTTAAAGAGCCCCAATAGGGGGTCTAGAAAGGGGTGGTTTGGAGGTCCCATTAATGCCTGAGCGGCATGTGAATGCCTTGAGCTCTGCCAAAGGTCAGGCTCAAGACACAGACAGGGGCCAGGGAGCCCAGAGCCTGAGAAGGGTCAGAAATAACCCAGAGAAGAGCAGAACCTGGGGGCCAGAGGACCCTGAGCCTGAGAAGAGTAGAGAGAGCCCAGAAAGGGACAGAGCCTGGGGCCCAGACAGGGGCAGAGACCTACACTTTCCCTAATCTTTCTGTTGTTGATGACATCTTTTAGAAACTCTTTATGTCCTTTGCTAGCTGCAAGTCCAAATGCACTTTGGCCTTCCTGACTTCATCTTTGCATGCCAGAGCAATACTTATATACTCTTCCCTAGTTATTTGTCCAAGTTCCCACTTCTTATAAGCTTTCTTTTTGTGATTTAGTTTACTGAAGAGTTTCCTATTAAGCTGAGCTGGTCTTATCCCATACTTGCTAGTCTTCCTGCACATCAAGATGATTTCTTCCTGCACTCTCAGTAAGGCTTCTTTAGAATACAGCCAGGTCTCCTGGATCCCTCTTCCCCTCATATGAGACTTTCAAGGGGGGCTATCCCCAGTTCTATACTGGAACTCTGAACTATCATATAGCTCTTTTACATAAAGTGCAACTCCTCCTCCTCTTCTCCCCTGCCTGTCCTTCCTGATCAGTTTATACCCATCCACGACAAGGCTTCAGTCATGCGAGCTATCCCACCAAATCTCTGTTATTCCAATCACCTCATACTTCCATGATTGTGCAAGAATATCCAATTCTTTCTGCTTGTTTCCCAGGCTCCATGCATTCGTGTTCAGGCACCTCAGGTAACTAGCAGATTGCCCTGATTTCTCAGGAAAAATAAGATTCCCTACCCTGTTTCCCACTCCTGCTTGTACTTGCTCCAGGTGTCCCACTGATCTCAGGACTTTGTTCTCCATCCCCTGGTGAACCTACTTTAAAGCCCTCCTCTAAAGGTTAGTGAGCTTGTGTGTGAAGATGCTCTTCCCTCTCTTCATCAGGTGGATCCTATATCTTCCTAGCAATCTTTCTTCTTGGAACATCATCCAGTGGTCAAAGAAGCCAAATCCCTGCTAGTGACACCATCTGTGCAGCCACGCATTGGTCTGCAGGATGCGCCTGTTCCTTCCTGGGCCCTTTCCCTTGACTGGAAAGCTTGAAGAGAATGCTACCTGAACCCCTGTAACCTTCACCCTTGCACCCAGAGTCCTGTAATCACTTTTGATCTGTTCAGGGTAGCGTTGGTGCCCACATCGATAAGCAGTATGGGGTAGTAGTCAGAGGGCTGGATAATTCTCACTAGTCTGTCCATGATGTCTCAGATCTAGGCTCCAAGCAAGCAGCACACCTCCCAAGACAACAGGTTAGGCCAGCAGATGGATGCCTCTGTCCCCTGCAGAAGGGAGTCTCCAATCACCACCCCTTTCAGCTCTTTTGGGGGTGGGGGGTGGTCCTGTCTTTCTCCACCAATAGAACATGCTCCTCCTCCTCTGTTTCTAGGGCTCCATATCTGTTCTCCAGACTAACTGCTGTATCTGGCCCTGAAGATTTCTGCTTGCTGCCAGAGGATACAAGCTTCTCGATGCCACCTTTCTCGGAGTCCATGTCCTCTCACTTCTCTAGAGCTGCCTTTGGCAGTTCATCCTCCACAATCCCAGAGGTGTCCTCCACCATTGAATCAATTAACTCCTCATGGCAGAGGATGCTTAGGAGCCTCACCACCTCCTCCTGTAGCTCTTTTCCCTGCTTCCTGAGAGACAACATGAGGAGGCATTGCTCACATCATAGGCACTCCTCTACTTGGCCTGGCAGGTTCACTGGAAGGATCCTGCAAGTCACAGTCCTCACAGTACCAAACGTGGATCTAGGTGGAAGTGTCAATGGTGAGTGGTCCTGCCTGGACAGAAAACTCACAGGTGTAAGCAGAGGCAGGGGTACTGGCTCTGGCTCTGGCATTGCAACATCTTCCAGCCACTTCCCTGGGTCTCTTAATCTGCCTCCTTTCTCTTACTGCCCTTCTTCCAAGAACACCTTCCCTAGCAAACTTGCTTGGAAGCTGGCCTGTTTCCTGTTCTTTGGCACCTGAAAGGTTCTTTTCCCCTGCTTCTTCACACCAAGCTTAACAGTTCCCCCTCAAAGATGATCTGGACAAACTGACTTGCAAACTAACCAGCGAACTGCCTGCAAATTGCTTTTCTGTTTGCTGCTCACGTTTGCTCTCAGGGAGTCTCCTTTTATACCCTGCTGGGCCTAGACTAGTAGATTCTGTTTAGTTATAATAATACACATTCAGTTAGAGGGCTAGGCTTTGCCCTTTTCAAACATCTTCTATCAGTTTGTATAAGCAGAGAAAATAAAATCAATCTCTGTTTAAAAGAAAATCAGAGATTAAATTTATTTTGACATCATGCAGAAAGGTCTTTCTTTTTTGATATCCTTCCCTGTCCCGTATTTTGAGATTTTTTTTTAAAGCTGTGATGTTTCATGCTACCACATTAATAGCAAACAACTTTGCAATGCTGAGAGTGAAACTTCAATGTTACTTTTAATTAGGGATATGTCTTTTGTGACAGACTTTTATAGATAATCCAAAAACACAGTGTTTTGAGCCTGACAATTTATGACTGTAATCAACTCAAGTCAGCTAATTTAGAACCATCAACAATACGAGAAATATAAAAGAGAAAAAATGAGGTCCAAGCTAGGGAAAGGGATAGAGGTGGCTTGAAGTCATCTTTGCTACCCATCCTCCTTTGTCTTTTGAAGCAGATCCCTGTTAAACCAAATCCATGTCTCTTAAATTACCTTCTATTGGCTTTTGTAATATTGATGAAAAGGACCTTCAAGACTCGAACAGCCATAAAGGAAAAAACCTTGTGGAAAGTAAAAATACCATTGTATTGAGCTGTGTGAATAGCTTAGGTGGTAGCACAATATGCTGCAACATCCTTCTAAACTGGTTTGACAGCCATGACTTCTGCTTAGAAGAACAGAATCCTTTGCCTCTGAGAATGTCAGAGAATACAGCTTTAAATGTAGCTATATACAAGAAAGATGGACATTGGGGGTGCATGTAGACAAGCACACACGTGTGCTTTGTGGTACCTCAAAGTCTTTTGAGGCAATGCAGAACACACCCTGAGCATGTGATTTGGTTCTTAGTGCTGCATATTTGCAGTGCAGAGCCAGATTTAGATGCTGTGAAATCCTGATATCAAAAAAAAGGTGTCACGGTGCATGTGGCAAGAGTGTGCACCACTCAAAACTGGAGTCTGGCTGGCCAGAGCCATGCTCCAGGTGCCAGTCAGGCTCTGTGCACCCAGAACACCACCACTGCAGCCCCAGCAGTTTTTTAGGACCCCAGGTAAGACTACTGGGACCAGCCCAGGTGATGGGATTGTATTATAAGATACCCCACCTCGGGCAATTTACTCCACACCAGAGAGGCCATGCAGGGTCATTCCCCAGGGTGACAAGTAACAGTGGCACAAATATTTGCTGCTGCTAGTTGTCCCTGGGGAAATGCACATGAATATTCATCTGGACATGTGCTGGGAGTAAATACGCAGTAACATGGCTGGCCAAAATGAAGTTTTAAGTCAGTGATTCTTTTAAGTCTGGCACCTTGGGGTGCTTTGAGAACCTTTCAGGAGTGCTGTGTGGTACCATGCCAGTTAGGACTGTTAGGTGTGCAAACATGATTCACAAATAAACCCAGAGACTTCACATAGGTATATAGTGTCAAAAAATTTTGGCCTGTTGGAGTCTTTCTGAGTGCTTTGCAACAGAATAATTGCTCTAATATTTTTCCATAGTGAAACCTAAGAGCTGACCTTTTCCAAGGGATGCCTTGAATCTATCAAGGGATGTCCTGAGTCTAAAAACTTTGAGAATCACTGTTTTAAGTGAAAACCCACTGACTCAGTTTGTAACTTCAGTAATACTGAACTTCTTGGATTATGCATGGGGTTGGGTTTGACTCAGGAAGTGGGGGAAAACAGCTCTGTTGGCACACATGAAGCCAACCACTGATAAATGCATAAATGCCCTCAGCATCATGCAGGTATACAAAGACCCCTTTCTGCACAGAACTGAGCATCCTCTGTTCCCATTGGCTTCAATGGAAGTCAAGGGTCCTCAACACTTTTCAAGACTGGCCTTCCAATGACTGTATTGTTAAAATGAAAGAAGTGTTGAACGCTGCCAGGCATCCATGTTTTCTTTTCCTGTATGTAATTCAAACAAACTTCTAAACCATTAAAACATCAGCATCTTTTTCTTTTGGATGCCATTCAGACTCTTCTGCTGCAGATTAAATATTCCCTACCTCAAGTCCTGACAGTTTGTGCAACTTTCTATGTATATCATGAACCTTGTCTGCCTATACTGTATCATAAATGGAAGCTTTCACGTCTTGATGATGAAGGCTGCCGATATTATAAGTCACACAACTAACCTAAGGCTCTGTTTATAGAAAAGGGAATATAATTTCAATAATATCTTTCAATGCTTATCATCTGTTGATTTTCCTAATTTAGTTTTCAACTAAACCATGCATTTGAAACATGAAACACACCGTTGATGAGATGCATTATGTAGAAAGGTTTCCCCTAGGGGGAATTCCAGTTTGAGAGGGGAAAAGATAAAATCAGATGTAGAGTGATTTAAGGTTAAACTTCAGAACTGTAGGAATGAGACACCTCTTCAAACCTCTGTGAATCACTCTGGGCTAGGAATCAAGACAAAACTCTCTCAACAGCAAAACTGTACTCTTCTAAAAATTAATGAGACTGTTGCCATTGGTGTCAGTATGAGAATATCAGGGCTTTTTAATCTTTCTGCTTTCTATGTCTGCCAGTATCCATTGAATTTTGAGTTAGTAGGACAGTTAGTGGATGGTAAATTAATAAATGTTAAGTAATTGTTTAAAAACTTGTTTAACAAATCAATGTCATGAATTTAAATGACCCATTAAAATGACCCCATTAATGCTAATTACTGCTTAAATTGTTTAATGGAAATGTGCATTTTTTGCTTTAGTTTAAAAATCTTTTCTCAAGAAAAGTAATTGTAGTAAAATACTTTACATCACTAATCGTATGCTTTATGGAAAATGTTCAAGCTTTAATTTAGTTTGCTTTATTGTGGTAAATCATGGAAAGGCAGCTTATAATAGTTCTGGCGATGTTTTCAGTAAACCTATTGAAACACATTTATTTCCCACTTCATTATTACTGTTATTATTGTTATTTCAGTTTTTGTGGTAACTCATCAAGGAAGTTTGAATACATGGCCTCACATTCATGCCCTGGTTGAAAATATACTGACTGTTGGAGTGGCAAATGAACTGCTAATCTAATGATTCCATGTGATCTATCATGCATTTGATTTTCCAGTAGTCGCCACATAGCCTCTGGTGGTGTCACATACCTTGCATCAAGGTAATTGGCTATCTCGTCATGTTGTAGTCATTGATTATTTACTATTTTAATATTGGCACAGTCATATCCTTTGTAAATGTATTTAAAGATGTATTTGATGATTTAATTGATGTGCAAACTTCAGCACTGATATATTTTTACAAAATATATTTATCATATGGAGTGGCATAAAAACTGTCTACTGTGTGTTTGCCTACTTGGATGGTATGTGTTTGGCTTCTTTTATATAAAAGGTATCCATTGACATTAGCTACTGTTTCTTGATGAAATGGCTTTGGAAATATTTTGGTACAATTTCCCTCAGTCATGCATGGTGAATTACTGTTGAAAGTACCACATGGTCCATGTATCATGTATTTTTTTACTATGTCATAAAATTGGATCTGTATCTGGAGCAGGAATTTTGGCACTAATTGTACAAGTGATGGCTGCTTGTGTGTCAAGCTTGTTCTCCAATATAAATAGCAAGTGCGCATTTGGGAGTCCTCATTTTTGAAACTCAATTGTATATAAATGAGCAATAACTGGACCAAATATTTTATGTTTTATGACATCATCCAGTAAAGATGCAAGTTTAATTTTGAATACTCTTGCTACTAAGTCTGGTCTGTCTGTGGGATTTTGTACAGGAAACAAATTTCCTTGAATAGCAGGCCACTTTGGATTTGCAGTGAATGGAATAAACAGATCTGGATAACCATATCTTGGTCCTTCTTGGAATGATGAAGGTAAAATGACAGTTTTTCCTAACTGCATACTGGAGTTTTCAGCAGTTTCTGTTAAGAAGTTCGTAAGACCACTTTGTTGTACTGCTCTAAGTTTGCCTTGCTGTTGCCAAAAGTTATTAAATTGTTTGCGTTAACTTGTAAATGTGAATCTACAGTCCACTGTTCAGTCAATTTTCCTCCATGTAAAATTGGATTAAATTCATTTTGGGGAAGTTTTGTTTGAGCAACTTCAAACTGTAACATGGTAACTTTTTTTGATGTTGAAATCTCATATCCAGGAAGTTTTAAAGCAGGATGCCAACCTGGTTCACCATATGAATAAGACACAACATACGTCAGTGGATCTGAGTTAGCATTCAAAACACTTATATTTTCAAAGCCTTGAGATCTTGAGTAAATTCTTATATCCCTATAGAAAGGCAGTTCTCCATCACCATTTCAGAAAATCATGGCAATTTCATCATTGTTTGGCAAATTATATCTTCTTCTGTCAAATTCTTGGTCATGACAGAACACCATGCTAACATTTGCAATTGAACAATTTTCTTCAGCCACTCTTTGCTCTTCTTCTCTAACAGCTTCACCTAACATTTTGTAAGAGGTTGAAAATGAATTGATGTTTCTCATTAAAGTGTACAGGTCTTGCATTAAAGCAGGATCGCAATGGCGATTTTGGGGATGATTTAACTGTTTTCCAACTGATTCTTTGGGTTCCAAAATATAAAGCTGGCCATAGGATTTTGCATCTCCTTCTCTAGGCTGTAAATGAGGTGTTGGGTGATAGAATTGTCCATGGACATGAAAGCAATATAGGCCTTGTCTAGGAACAGGTGTAATTTTTGCTCCCAAAGATGCAAAGCTTAAAGAACTATTAAATGGCCTAATGTTGGTCTGGAAGTTCTCATAAAACATATGCTGCAGATTGCTCATGATCTCTTTAAGTAATGGAGGAAATTCATGGTGGTAAAGCAACCTCACTTTTCTGTTGTGACAGCAATTTTTAAACTTCCCATCTGATGGCTGCTCAGCTGTGAAGTTTAAAGAATGACAAAATTGGCAAAAGACACCCATTTTACCACAATAATGCCTTTTTCTTTCTGACTCTTTCAAGAAATGACTGTCTTTTATTAGGAAATGCCTTTGTCATGTTGTTGCAAACAGAGTCCAACTGTCTTCACACCACAGCATGTTCTTGGGACTCAGTTGCCTGGCTTTCTGGATGTTGTGTGGCATCTAAATGTCTTTGCATAACGCCTTTCTCATGAGACTCAATTGCATGACTTTCTTCATGACGTTGCACATCTTATGGTCTGTGCACAGCTGCCTCCTGTTGTGATTTATTAGCACAGCATTTTTGTTGGTGTTGTGCATCTCCTTGTCTTCATTCAGCAGCCTCCTCTTGTGATTCAGGAGCCCAGTGTTGTTGATGGTGTTGGGAATCTACTTGTCTTCATTTAGTACCCTCCTCTTGTGATGCAGTAGCACAGCAGTCTTGATGGCATTGTGCAACTATTTGTCTTTGCACAGTAGCCTGTGGTCAGGAGTCATCTGCATGGCTCTTTCAATGTTGTTGCAAGTCCAATTGCCTTCTTCATGTGCACTGGTCCTCAGATTCATTGTCATGTGAACACCTTTTTCTACTTGCATCTAATTGTCATCGTTCAGCAGATTGTTCTAGAGTGTGGCTCTGTCTCCAACATTGTTGACACTCTTCATTTTGACAAGGTGTTAACTCAGCATGACATTTACATCCCACAGTAAAGCACTGGCAGAGTTTGTGGCAACTTCTTGGAAGGTGTTGGGCATCTAAGTGTTTTATCACAGTGTTCTCACAGTAGCTGGCAACTTGGCTCCTGCTTTTCCTCAGCTGGTACCACTGCTAATAAACTGCTATTCCCAACTGATTTATTTCTCAGGTATAGAAAAAGGATGGGGGGAGTCACTGGTCCAGCAGCTTGAGGAGGAGGCAGATAGGACGGAGGGGCTGGTGCTTTTTCTTAGATGGCCTTAGCACTAATTAATTTTAAAGCCTAATTGATTTTTTGTGTGTGTTGGTGGCATGGAGGGAGCTGCTGCACCAGAGGTTTTTGTAGCAGGGACGTTTCACTGATGGCTTCACATGGTGGCAGTTACTGTGGAGGACCTGTTGTTTTTTCTGAGGTGGCCCCAGTACTAATTAATAGCAAAGCTTAATTGATTGATTTCTGTGGTAGTGGTGCAGAAGGAGCCACTGAACTGGAGTCTGTTGAAGCAGACACGCTGCACTGATGGCTTGAGGTGGCAGCAGTTACTGGGGAGGACCTATTGTTTTTTCTTAAGTGGACCCAGCACTGATTAATTTAAAAGCTTAATTGATTTATTTTGTGTGGATTTTGCATAGGGGGAGCTGCTGAGCTGGAGGCTGTTGGAACAGGCACCCCGCAGTGACGGCTTGATGTGGTGGCAGCTACCCTGGAGGGGTTGCTTCTGTACCTCAGCTGGTTCCAGCACTAAGTAATATGAAATATTAATTGATTTATTTAACAGGGTGAGAAAGGGGCAGAGGTATCTACTGGACTGGACCACCGAGGAGGCAGCACTACAGGTGGAGGGGTTCCTGTTTTAACTCAAGTGGCCCCATGCCTGCCCACCTGGCCCATCAGTCAATCCCTGACTGGCAGTTTCAGAGATCCATTAGAGAGGGGCCCACATTTCAACTCTGCTGGCCCTATCCTTGTGGGGTGGCAGGCATGGCTGCCTCTTGGATGTGGCACCAAGGCAGGGGTATGTCCAACGCTGCTGGCTTCATCCCCTAGCTCCATTTCCAGAGTCCAGGTCTGGGCTCTGAAGTTTGTAAAGTGCTTGTGTTGTTTGTTTTTTTCACTTCTCAGTGGGGAACGAGTCCAGCACTGTGACGCCAACACCCCAGTTCAGGGCCAGGCCCGCTCCCCCCGCCTCCCTCTCGCCACTTCGGGACTGGGCCACTTTCCCCATCATGCACCCTCTCCCCAGCCCAGCTGGCTTTTGTTTAGGTCCGGTGCCAGTGCCGCTTGCAAGAAGCAGGGTAGGGGAGCCAAGGCCAGGCTCCCCCACCCTCTGCTCAGTCCTCGGTGCTGCTTCACTATCACGGCGGTGCTCTGCCATGCTTGAAGCCAATCAAGACATGGCTTCGAAAATAGAAGAAAGAGGTGTAGTGCAACAATTGTGTGATTGGTACAAGATTCCAAACATATTCTTTAATTATCTACTACTGATTATTCATTATTACTGATAAATTATCTACATCAGCCAATCAGAATGCAAATAAAGCATTATGGACAGACAGACAGACTATGGCTTTTATAATATTAGAATTATTATTTGCTGATCCAGAACCAGTAATCTCTCTGTGTTCCCTGATACTCCTTGCTCCTACTGCACTGACTGCATAATAGCATTGAGTATTTTCAAGTGCCTAACCAGTGAAGGATCAGGAAAAGAATATGTCAGCAGGATTAAGAGAGAGAGAAAACCTTGGAACAAACTAAATCCATAAGTGTCTTCAGTGCTATTCAATGAACCAAATACAATATATCCCTTTCCAGGTTGCAACCACAGTGTGATAATTTTCTTGCCTTCTGTCTTTTGATGTTATATTTGTGGGCAAGAGAATTGACATTAAAGAGTACATTTTAGTACTTGTGTAAACAAGTACTAAAAAAATGCACAGTAAGATAAATTACCGTGCAATAATGTTGGTGAATGCATTTTTTGTGACACTACTACACAGTAGCCTAATACTACTACACAGTACTGTCGCATCACAGTTTTTGCTTCTGATGCTACTGTGCAGAGGTATCAAGCTACCATGCATTCAGTGTCTTGTGTGCACACAGCCAGTGTTAACATGTTGTTTGCCCTCTAGTACTTCAGATAGCAACCAAATATAAAATTAGTCATTAAAAATGGAGCATGTGAACTTTAAGCACCCTCCATCCACCCAGATTACTCACACCTGTACACCTGAGGTATAAACAAGTACTAAATGACTGCACAATAACTAGAATTACCATGCAGTAGCATCATCGAATGGCTTTTAGGTGATGCTAACTGTGCAGTAGCTCATTAATACTATTCAGTAGTGTCACATCATGCTTCATGCCTTGCGACCCTACTGCACTGTAGTAATGAGCTACTGAGTAGTCAGAGTCTTGTGTAGATGTGGCCTGTATTTCCTAAACCCTGCTAATGACATTAAACTGAAAACCATTATTGTGAGTTGATTTGGAAAAAAGCCTCATTCGGCTCACCTTGCCCACAAGCAAAAGATGAAAATGTAGGTCAACACATTTTCCATTTTAGTTTAAATTTTTTTTCTGTGTGGATTAAAAACTCACAGTAGTGTCTTTGTGTAATGCACAATACTTGGAAACACACTGTATGCAGAGATATATACCGTTAACGTACTGAGTGACCCACACAGATATGTAAGTAACAAACATGTAACAGTAGACATACAAAATATATGAGGCAAATTTACTGAGCCAAGAAATATTAAAGTTGGAACTATGATCTAACTTGCCGAGGCTAAATAAGTAGTGAATTCTTAACTACTAATAGATATATGTTAGAACAAGATGCTTTATAACTGGTGGGGGACAGATTTAAAATGAGTCACAAATCCAGATCTGAATTTTGTGATTAAAAATTGTCTTTGTAGTAGCTCAAATGGCAACCCAAAACTCAGACTCTGTAAAACTATGGGGTAATTCAAAGCTAGTGTGTAACTGAGTTATAAAGTTGTCTACCCTATCGCTCTCATTTGTTGGTTGTGAGAAGTTATATGTCTATATTTAGAAAGACTGTGGCACCCTCTGATGACTTGTTTTTGAACAGAGAGAGATGTAGTTATTTAAATAATCTATTAGTGCTTGATTTAGAAGCAATGTTGGGTCACCAGCAGCTCTTAACACAGACATACAATTAACAAAGAAATATTTTTAAAAAAAAAATATACTTCACTAAAACACCACCCTATCCACCTCAATCTTTTGCTTTAGGTAAGCCTTCTAATGTACTGAAACTGGTTGCATAAGGTCCAAACAATTTTATTCAGTCCTTTGCAAAACAAATCCTAAGGCTGAAGTTTCTCTAATAATAATGCTGATGTGCCATTCTGTGACATTTAAATCTGGGAGCTGTTAGCTTGAACTTTGCCTCATGGCAGATGTTTTGGATAGAAAAAGGGTTTCTCAAAAAATAACTTAATCTCTGGCTCACTAGAAGCACAGCGGGGCCTTAACATTAAATTGAAAGGCAGACACTCATTTGTAATCTTCATCACCTTAGTCACAAAATATCATCCAGAAATAACACCAAGATTGTGCTGAGCTGAAAATGTACAACTAAAGACAGCAGTTGTCACGGTCTCATTACCATGATCTAATCCTGAACAGATAATGTCGTCATGGGGTGTGTCTACATGAGATGCTTTATTGTACATTAGATTAATCTAATTTGCAGTAAAGTTTCAGGGTCTACAAGTGTGCAGTAATTACTGTGTATTAAATTACTCTAATGTATCATTTTCTAATACCAGTAAATAAAAATACTAGAAAATGGTGCATTAAACTAATGCGCCAAAGTGCACATGTAGACGCTGACCAGGAGCAAATTGTTCCTGGTCATCTTAGGCAGCAAAGGGCCACAGATTATCCTTTAACTCCCTGGGCTGGGCATAGAGCTGGAGACAGCTACCCACCCACTCCCCAGAGCAGCTGGGAGCTCCATGTGGCAGGGGAGGAGCTGGAGAAAACTGCTCCAGGGAGTGGATGTATAGCTTTCCCCAGCTCCCTGTCTACCTCATGGAGCTCTCGGCACCACAGGATGCAGAGCTGCTCTGTGGAGCAGGTGATAAGCTATCCTCAGCTTCCCACCCACCTCCCCTGACCTCCCCGGTGTCCTTTGCCAGCTTGGGGCTGAGCCTAGTGCCCCCTGCTAGCTCAGGGCTGGCACCTGGGGGAACCTGGAGCTCCCTTGGCTGCTGCAGGGGGGCAGAGCAGGCTAGGACAGCCCTGGTCTTAACTGCTGTCTTTGGGAGCAAAGTTGTTCCCAATGTGGATGCACATTCAGACATGTTTTTGGGCACAGAAAATTAGTCACATTAACTGCATGTGTAGACATGCACGTGGACACTTAGCGCAGGAAAAACCTGAGGAGCCCCAAAGTTGAAAAGCTGAACAAAATGTAATAAGTTCCTATAAAATTCCGTAATAATCTACGCCTATCACTTACACACATATTAACCCTGGCATAGAACAGCAGACTTAGTTTTGGAATATGAAACATGGATCTGAAATTTTCCATACATCTCCCCATCTTTCTCCAAGTTTTTATTTCACCAAGTACCCTTTTGAGACAACAAAGCTAGCAGTAAACCAATAGTTTTATCCAACTAGGTCTTTGTTAAGCATAAATGACAATACACACTGGAAACCTAGGTAGTTAAAATAATATTAACCATGATCTTGTATTGCCCTGTGGGGTCAGGCCAACTCTTAGGATCTCAATATTATGCTGTTAGATAGAATAGCGTGACACAATTGCACATATGCAAACACACAAAACAATTAGGTGCATACACACACACACTACCAGCCCAGGCACATACACATCCAAACCAGCCTAGGCACATGCATACCTATCACCAATTCAAGCACATACACTATACACCCCAAAAGATAGACACAGAACACTAATTCATATATCATGCACACAATGCCATATATAGATAGATAGATAGATAGATAGATAGATACACACATACACACACACTCACCAGTTCACACACATACAACCCACCTACACACAGCTAAGTTCCTAACTTGGATGGCACAGTGTGTATGTGTGTGCTTGGGGTACCTGGGATACTTGGGGAAAGGTTCAAATGAGAGAGAGAAAGTTAAAGTGTAGGGGGTGAAAGTTGCCAGAACCAGGATTATAACCGGTGGATTACAGAGAAGCTGGCTGAGGAACTGAGGCTTGGGTTTACTTAAGGTAGACTGGGGCTAGAAACTGAGGCAGACAGCTGAGATATCGGTGGGGGGGCAAGTAAGTGGTGGTAAGGAGGAGACAGCCAGGAAAGAAACTGAGGCAGATACCTAGTTGCTCAGGGGGAAAGGCAGTGGGGATAAGACAGTGGCAAAGAAACAGGGGGTTTGGAGGCAGAGAGGAGCTCAGGACAGGTGTTGGAGGTGGCAGTTGTCCCAGCCACCTGCAAAAGGTTCGGGATTGAGAGTGTGGTTGGGGGTAGAAAGGTAAGAAAGGTTTATTGACTTAACAAAGACATAACTACATGTAGTAACAAGACAAACAATGACAGACAAAAGCAATTCACATAGGCAACTTATCAGCAGTCCTCTCTGATACCTGATACACAGCAAGTTTCTCTTTCCACAAAGTTCAGTTAATTCAGGCGTCCCCAATCAGCACTGTCTGAGGGGTACCAGGAAAGACCCTGAATACAGTCCTTGGGCTCCTTAAGGAACATGGGCCCACTGATCCAGGCCACAGCTAACTAATCCTTTTCACAGAGCTGCATTTCCTTCTGAATGGTTTCCAGATATTCCAGCTGATTTATAGCTTCTGAATTGTACTGATAATGTAAAACCACTCAGATT
Source organism: Gavialis gangeticus (assembly GCF_001723915.1). Lineage (NCBI taxonomy): Eukaryota > Metazoa > Chordata > Crocodylia > Gavialidae > Gavialis > Gavialis gangeticus. Next base: position 100,778,231 of record NW_017729024.1, read on the forward strand.
CCTTTTATTTCAACTGTCCTTAGACTGATCAATAGCAGTACAAGCCTTGCATTCCTTTGATAAGGTCATTTTAACTGCACCACAGGGCCTTACGACTTCTAGGCTTTGCTAAATTTACTAGGCCTTACTTTATACAAGGCCTCACTACATCTTAAACTTTAAGTAGGCTTTTAGCAACAACATATAGCTTAATATCTAAACAAATACAGAAAAACATTTGGTCTAATCTTCATAGAGCCTTCAGCAAGCACCTTTATCACACAGGCATACCTTTCAGCTGTCACACTCCACCCCTCACTTGCTGAAGCACTATGATAGCTACAGTTAAAATGATAAAACTATATGCGCTACATCAGGGAATGGGGAGGGACCTTAACCTGTTACTTCCACCAAGGTGTGGAGTTATACACAGGTGGTGTCGGGGCCTCCTGTGGGGGAACAGCCAGAGACAATAGTGAACACCCCATTCTCTTACAGATCACATTTATTTTTCCCTCTTTGGGAGCCTGTAACCATGCTTTACCTCCCAGAGAGCAAAAGAGCTCATGGGGACAATGCTGTATTGGGTTAATGAAAGGGCACTGCTCTGGCAGAATTATAGCACTAATTTGCTTTAGGAACTCTACTGGTATAAAAGGTTGGGGATAAGTGGTGGAGACTTGCAGATACAGCCTCATTCTAGTTGTATTAAAGTGGGTACCATCCACCACGCCTTTGTATAGGTATGATTCACAAACCATGTAATAACTTTGTTCTAACCTGTAATGCACTTTCCCACCTGGTGAGCCTCACACCACTGCTGGAGAATGTTATCAGCCATAGGGATGGGAGGGGCAGATTTTCCCATAAACGCAATGGCTCAAGAGGCTGAACAGATGCAGAATGCACTACTGGGGACACAAACTCAGGGGAGTTGACATCAACAGGGTTCCCCTCAAGAAGTTTGTAACAATGAATTCCCAAATAAGCAGAGCTACAACAATCCCCTCCCCTCCCACAGTTAGCCATTCCAGCCTTCAGGTAGGTAATGAACCCAAGATAATAACTGGGGCCACAGGTGCACTGGAGGTTACCACCTTGCCAGTCAACTATCCTGTTTCTTCTACTAAGAGACTAGGACTTCACTTGCTCCAGGGTGGCGGGTTTCTTCCAGCATGGATACTGCAGCTGGACCACGTGAAGGCCATCTGAATGCGTTTCTGGGGGATGCTTTTCAGGGTCAGGCCACACCTTGAGGTTTTCAAGAGCAAGTTCCTTAATATCTGGGTAATAAGAAGGTTAGTAGACATGCCCTACCCAGGAAACACAATAAGACATTAATAAAAAGAGTTCATTCAAAACAGTCCACCACTTCATGGTGCTAGTCAATTCAGACCAGTGACAAAGCAGGAGTCGTCTTCAGTGGCAGGCTCAATTAGAAATTGTTATGGCTGCACTTGTGGGCAGATGCAATCTGTAGGAACAAGACAACAAGGAGCTTGGCTACCATTAGATGATTCTGACTTCAATTGCCCACCATGTATTATGCATACCCTTGGTTAATAGTGTCCCCTCCCATTTATCTCCTTGAGGATGCTTCACTGCTACCTGATCTCCTGCCTGGAGCTTTCCCAGGTCACCACCCCTAGGTCACTCTACTGCCAGTTCACGGAGACCACACAATCCAAAGGCCTGTTGCATGGCACTACCTCCCAGACCCTCCCAGACGGGGTCGGTTATTGGCCCAATTGATAGCTTGATTCAGGTGCGAGCCCCAGTCTTTAAGAGCCGGGTAAGTGGCCAACCACAAATTGCATTTGAAGATGCCATTGGCTCACTTTACCAATCCGTTAGACTGCAGATGGTATGAGATGTGATAGGTCCATAACATGGTATGTTTTGCAGTCCAGTCATACACAAGATGATTGTGGAAGTGAGGGCCATTATCACTCTGTAGTTCTATAGGTGGTGGATACACAGCTAGCAAAGTTTCCAGTGCTACACAAGTACCTTGAGCTGTAGCTCTCACTGAGGCATGGGGAAACGTCATTCCTGTGACAACTTCTATAGCTACAAACACGTACTGTCACTTTTGGGAAGTCCGAGGGAGAGGGCCTATGAAATCACATTGCCATACCTGCCATGCTGCTTTTCCTTCGCATAATGACAATGGGACAGTCGGGCAGGGTTTTAGTTGCATTTTTACCTCACGGCAAGTGATGCATGCGTCGACTATTTTTTGTGCTTCTTTCTTAGTTACATGAATGCCCCAAGATGTGGCCAGGCGGGTGGTTCCATCACACCCGGGGTGCCCGCGTTGTCGATGTAGCCATTCTGCAGCTCATTCCCCAGGTGTACAGTGGGAGGAGGAATGGGATAACAATGGACTAGCAACTTTATATTTTTCTTCAACATACAAGGTTTCAGCACTTTCCTCTCTTGCTAGCTGATCAATTCGCCTATTCCACTTTGCCTCCTGGCCTTCTCCTGCTGTATTTCCATGTGCTGCACTCACATGTCAGATGTGTAAAGGAAGCTTATCTTGGGCTAACTCCCATAAGGCTTTCAACTCTTCATGGCTCCAAATGTCTTGTCCTCGTTTTTTAAAGTTTTCTTTATTCCATAGGGGTAGCCATTTAGTACATCCTTCTACTACCATCCAGGAGTCGCTATAAATATAAATGGGCCTTCTAGGACATGGACTTCTGCTAATTCCCACACAGCAACGCCGAGCACTGCTTGGAGCTCAGCATACTGTGTGCTTTTTCTGAGGCCTTGTGATACTACTTGCTTGCCATCTCAAATCCTTAAGGCGGCTGCTCTCCAGGCATGACCTCGAGCAGACCCATCTGTGAACCAGACTTCAACATAGGCTGAGGTCTCCATTTCAGGTGAGAAAGGAGGTGCTTCTTTGATGGGTGAAGGTTCACTGCAGCTTGTTTGATCAGGGTAAACATTAATTGTACTTTCTGTGACTCTTTCAACTAATGCAGGGTGTCCCTTTGAGGTTAATCGTTGGACTTGGCTCAGAATGTAATAAATCCACCTTTGGACCGTGGCTTCTTGGGCTTTCCCCCCAGGTGGTAGCTGGTGGTCTGACAGAGCCATTCTGAGAATAGGTATCGGAGTAGTTATAACTGTGGGTAATTCTCCTCTTAGTGCTTCTGTGGCTTCCAGGGCTGCTGCTGCTGCACACAACATCTGTTCTAAGAGAGTATACCTTGCTTCCACCCCTCTCCAGCCTCGGCTCCAGAATCCAAGGGGTTTTCCTTCTGCTTCCGAGGACTCTTTCTGCCACAGGCTCCAGTGTGGTCCTCCTTCCGAGACACCTATATGAAGCCAAAGCTCTTCTTCTGGACGTCATGCTACTAGGGAGGCATGAACAGTTATTGCTTCTTTAAGGTCTTGTAAGACACATTTATGCTCAGGACCCCATTCCCATTTATTTCTCTTCTTACATAGGTTATACAAGGGATGAGCTAATATGCTAAACTCAGGAACATGCATATACGAAAAATAGAGTGCTCCCAATTGGGCTTGCAGTTCTTTCACATTAGTGGGAGTCAGGGTCTCCACTATATTTTGCAGCTCCTCAGCTGGTATTCTAGGCCCCCCCATTCTGCCATTCTATTCCTAGAAATTCATACTGGGGCCCTACTTTTTGAATTTTTTGTTCAGACAGTGTAAATCCAAAGGTAAGCACTTTCTCTTTTAATGATTCAAAGTCCTTGGTGGCAGCCTCTCTGTCTTGACTGCCTACCATGACGTCATCTATATACTGCCACATGCGTACGTCGGAGTACTTTTCTTGAACTTCATGAACTATTGTAGCTAAAACCCCATGAGCCAGGGTGGGGTTGTGTATCCACCCCTGGGGCAACACAGTGTAGGTATACTGTTGCCCCATCCACATGAAAGCAAATACTGGCCAGTGGCTCTCCTGGATGGGAATAGCAAAAAACATGTCTTTGATATCAATGGATCCCATCCACACAGGTCCATAACACTGGATGTCTTCTGTCAAGGCTGATAGTGATGGGACAGCAGCTGTTAAGGGGTCAGCATTAGCACTCAAAGCTCGAAAGTCAATAGTCAGCTGCCACCCTCCATTTGGCTTGCACACTGGCCACACTTGATTGTTATACGGTGAATGGGTTTGGATAATAGCCCTGTCTTCTAATGGCTGACTTATGATACACTGGATAGTTTGGGACGCCTCAGGGGGAGTTCGATACTGGGGTCTGTGTACTTTTTTCATGGGAGGCAGAGTTAGTGGGATCATGCTACATCGAGTTACAGCTGTTATAGCTGTTTCTTCTGTTTCTCGGTGAGGCACTGCACACCCAAACTGCCAATTTTCTTGTTCAAGGGCAAACCGCCATCCTCTTAGAACATTAAGTCCCAGTAAGCTTGGTCCCCCTTTAAGTATTACTGCTGCCGCTGTTACCTTAGAGCCATTAGGTAACGTGAAGTTTGCTCGGACCAGATGTCCTGGTTGTCTGATGCCCTGACACGTGATCAGGTAGGGTAAAGGCTGGCAGCCCTGCATGTGCCTAGGAAAATGTTGACCATTCAAGAATCAATACAAACCTAATAATAATACAGTTTAAAACAGTGGATATCTAAAACCAAAAACTTGCCTTCAAATTAGAATGCTAAAGCTTATCCTAAGTCTGAGCTCACTTATACTTGTCTATAGGGAATAGAGAGGGAGAAAAAGAAAAGCCAGAAATAATTGGGGAAGGGAAGGGAATGCTTATGTATCATAGATATATATATATGTATTTAAAAAAGAAAAACTGGGGATTGTGCTACACTTGCACTATCCCCAAAGAAAACAATGACAGCCTCAATTCTGAGCTTAGTATTTACCTGACACATCCCACCTAAACCCAGGAGTGTTTACTGATGATGCAGGCCCTGACTCTAATCTCACTTTCATCATTTTTATAACCTCAGTGTAGATCAGTATTGTCATCCCCAAACATTCAAAAATCGAAAGCAAGATTCCTCCCAAAACATGAAATGTTCTTAATGGTAGTAAGACTTTTTTTTAAAATAACAGATTCTGGGTTCTTCATATTTACCTGCTGAACTTAATGTTCCCAGTTTTATGCTTTGTAACCGTCATAAACATTTTTAAAATAAAATGGGCTTTGATTCTCATGTAGCAAGGAACTAAGGTAATAAAAATAACAAATGACTGAAAAATCAAAAAAGTTGGCAACCCTGTGTAAGGATGTAATGTGAGGCTTCAGAACCTATTATTCAGCTTGGAAGGAAGGGATCCAAACTTCAGGGATATCATAGTAATCTGCAGATAGCATCAGATAGTTGTGTGTATGTGTGTGTGTGTACACACACACACACACACACACACACATATATATTTGAAAATCTCTTTACTTTAATGTAAACAATAACGCAAATGGGAGCCCTGCTGACAGTAGCTGCTTGGAATTAGCCCTATATATTCTCTTTTTAAAGATATACTGGCTTTATCTTGGTGCTGTTCATTTTTGGGGCCTCAAAACCTCCCCTGTAACCAGTTTTTCCCCTTAAAACACTGTTCCTCCCATCTTCCCTTCATTATCCTGGGGTGTAGCAGCTGACATTTATTGCAGTTAAACACAGGCTGAGGTACCTATTTTTGTAAGTGTGGTACAATTTTACTTAATTTTGTTTGTCCGCATTATGTATTTATTTTTCCTGAACTCATCCTGTTTGCATTAATGTTTAATACTGCTATTCTGTCTTTTAATTGTATTTCTGTAAAAAAGCATTCTATATGATGAGACTAACTTTAGCACTGTGGAGCTTTACTAAAACACAGGAAATGAAATTCTCTCTTAGGTTTATTGGGTTGTTGTTTTCTGGGTTTTTTTAAATATCTGATCAGGTTTAAAAGCTTTTGTCCTTAAAATCCAAATTGAACAATGACCTAGGTGCAATGAGGTTGGGTAACACCTTAGCATGCACCTTCTACAAAGGTTTTGAGGCAGGAATACCTTCCATAATGGTTTTTGTATGTATTGTTTGATTCCATATCCAGAAAAAAACCTCCAAAGGTTATATTAACAAAGTAATCAATCAATTTTTCACTGTTTAATATGTAGATGTACTTCAAAATAGTATGATAAATTAACATTTTCTTATATTATGGTGGAGTTTTTTTTTACCTATCTTCTATTGATGCTAATTTAAATGTTAATTTTCTTAAATTAGGAGGGGGGTTACCTATCTTCTATTGAATACACATCTGAACTGCACACAATAGGAGCTGAAGTAGGAATGAACAGATCAGCAAGCACACAATACTTGGTGGGCAGAAACCCTTATTGATGGCAAAGGAAACCTAGATGATGGGAAGTTTCTATTTTGCTGCATCCTTCATCCCTCCCTGCAGCCATTGTGATGTATTCTTTCTTCATCTGCTTGCTTGAACACATTGAGGACATATTTTTATGTTTGGATAGCTACTGGTCTGGAAAATTCACTCTTGACATTGCTGCCATGGATGACTTTGTGGTCTCAAGGTCATGGGTAGCACACAAGCCTTTCCACCACATTAAGGTTGAGATCCTTGGGAGGCCTGTATTTACACTCAGAAACGGAAACATCATGAAAGAAGAGTTTGGCATTTTATTTTCTCTGTAAGTAGCAAGAGATTTTAGAATGTGATACAGCAATGAGGGAACCATACCTTCAGGGATGAATATGGTTCTTTTACAGCCTATCTGATTAGATTGTTGAACTCTAAGTTAATTCATACAACTCTTCAAATCTAAACTAAAGTACTAAAAAGTGACTGCCAGAATATGTCCTAAGGCAGTTCATCTTGACTGGAAAGGAGAATACAGTGGAAGAAAGCAACCTTTGGATAGACAACACTGCATAACATTGACTGGCCATGGTCAGAGTATGGTTCTGACCAGAGGAATTAGACAATAACTTTATTTAGAACATTTTGCACAAACCTCTTATGGTTAGGATCTAGCTATGATCTAAACCTCCCATAGGTCGTAGGATCATACGAACGTAAGGCTGGAAGGGACTTCACAATGTCATCTAGCAGTACAGTCCCTTGCCCAAGGCACTGTTGTTCCTGACCAAACTGTTCCAACCAAGTGTCTGTATAATTTTGCACTGAAAATCCCAGAGACCTTGGAGGAAGCAGAAAGAGGAAGCAAATACACAGCCAGTGAGCTGTGCTTTAGCGTCTGTCTTGGCTTCTGGCCTGAGCCACTGTAGGCATGTAGTTTCATTTCCTGAGTCAAAGGTAAATGTCTGTTCATTTCTGTTTCAATTTAATTTCTGCATTTGAGACTAACCTGCAGAGATTGAATCAATTCAGCCTCAGGCTTTTTAACTGTCTGTACTTAGCCTAGGTGCTTCACAATAGACCTTAAGGACCTGCTCTATGTTCGTTCTATGTATGAACTTCAACATAGACTAGTCCGTAATTCTCCCAATCCTCCTTTTCCCTTTCTTAAAGATGGCACTATATTTGCCCTTTTCCAGTCATCTGGGACTCTACCTAACCTGCACAAATTCTTCTCAAAGAGAAGATCTGAAATTACATCAGTCAATTTCTTCAGTAACCTAGGGTGCATCCCATCCAGTCCTGCTAACCTGGGACTGAAGAATAAGGGTGTTATGACTACCTGACCTTCCCTGAAGGATCTCTGTGATGCAGGAGGCCAGGCTAGAGAAGAGGTGGTGTACACTGGAACTAAAATCAAAGAAGGTGCATAAAAAAAAGATCACTCTTTATGATGCCCCATTCATTGAACTGGGAGATAGGAATACCAGACACCTGAGAAAACCTAGAACTCTTTTGCCTTGTATCAAAAACATGCATTTCTAATATAGTTCATAAGTGCCAACATAATTTGTAGTTATAGACAGGCTATGCAGAGGCTTAACAAGGCAGCTGGTCATCCAGGGCAGTATCAGTAACATAACTAGAATGGGCAACCAGGACAGCCACCTCAGGTGCTGACTTGCGAGGGTGGCCAGCAGAAAAAAAATATGTACTACCACAACCACACAATTGCACCAGAGGCAACAGGAAGTTACTTCTGTGTCACAGATGCCTAGGACTCCCAACTGTGCTGTTATGCCTCTGGGCAGTGGCAACTTCCAGCTGCTATTGTGCTGCTAACCTAATCATGCAGGTAGCACTTGGGGCTACTTCCCTCATCACTCCATCCTAGTTATGCTACTGAGGCTCTGACAGGGATAATATATCAGCTGTGATGCTGCAGCCTCATTTTGTGGCATACATCTATGAAGTACTAGATGAAAATGGCAATTTTTAATTGATGAGGTTTTAATTGAAACAACAATATTAGCTCCATGCCAAGTTTTTCCATTCTCTACAATATACTTTAGAGGCAGCCAAGTAATAATTAATTTATATTTCATAGCAATGTAATAATCTGCTTTAATACCATTTCCACAGAAAGTTAACCGTTTCGAAAACAAAATGGATTTTCTTTCAATCTGGCAGTAGATGGCATTTCATTTTATGGCTAGACCTATTATCTCTCTACTTTTCTTGAGTAAACTGTGAAGAATGTATTTAAATGGATACAGTAGAGTTACCTATTTTGTCTCAGGTTAGAAAGAATCCCTCCATATCAGAAGTTGATGTTTTTCTTTGTTTGCCACTGGGAGGTGCAATTGATCTTTCCAATGAACAAGCAGCTAACCTAAATTTCCTTTTTGCCTAGAAATTTATTTTCCATGCCACTGAAAAGGTAATGCACCCTGCAGTGTTTATCTATCATACCTTATGTGTTCTATTTGAAGATGGAAGTAAATTTCCTCAACTTTTCTGTTTCCTCCTTCTTTGGGAAAACTCACCTAAATGTTTTCTTCTTCTAGTTCAATCTTCAAATTCTTCTCATATGCAGGTAGTATTCAGAATCTAGACAATCATCTTTATTATTACATATGCAAAAGAAAGTGAAAAAAAATCTCCTGTAGTGAGAACCCCCTGAAAGATTTCTTATTCTGTGAAAACTACTCTATAGTAGGCATGAACACCCTATAACTGAGACTCATAAAATTAGAACATATAGGTTGTATCTACATGTTCATATCCAATTTAAGGTGCATTAGCCATTTCTGAGGTACGTTAAGGGCATGGGTACATACATGCCCTTAATGCTCCTTAAAAATGGCAATTTTAGTCTATTCACACCTAAAGCTAAAGCTAAAACAGCTTAATGCACACGTAGACAAACTAAGGCACATTAATGCTGTGTATGTCGACTGACTTGGGACTAACTTGAGTCCCAAGTCAGTGTGTACACTGAATTAATGTGCCTTAGCATGTGCACATGTAGACACATGCCTAAATTACCTTAATGTGTATTAGCCAAATGCGTATTAAGTTTAGGTGCATGTGTAAATACACATTTAGACACACCCACTAACCATATAAAGAAAGGGCCAGTGGAGAACAATCCTATGTTGGAAGGGAAAATGGCTAGATGAACTCAAATAAATTTTAGCTTTATCTTGTCTACCTTATTACCAAATATCTTCAGTAAACATCTGAATTAATTATACTGGACCCAATTCTTTCTTGTCTTGCCCTTAATGAAGTCACCACTACAATTTGGGTTCAAAGCATGCAGGCTCCCTCAGGGCTGCTACCCAAAATTTCCCTGCTTTCCAATTCTCCTTTTATACAATGATCAAAGCAAATTATGTATTACATTCCATCTATATCTTGAATGTCTCAAACCATTTTCTACCATGGGCTTGTTTCACATTCTCACCTGGTGTCCCTATTCCAGCCTTCTAATCCTAGTTCTGGACTATCCTACCTTATACCATCATTTCTTCCTCCCATCTCTGGGCATGTGAGCCTGCCAAGTTTTGTTTGTGTAAGGAGTTTGTGCATCAATCAGGTTTGCTGGTGAGGCTTACTCTGGCCAAAGCTTTAGCAAAACCTTTGGGTGAGCAGCATGTATTAATCAATGTTCCAGCGAGGCCTGCTTCCTACAATTGCAAGGCTGCTAAAAATGAAACATTATTTTCTGACGTGAAAATTATGGAAGGCACATTTACCAGATGGCTGTGTATCAATGGCATTTTATATTTTCTTATACCTTGGCCTGGCCTAAAAGCTTTGTCACTAACTAAATTCTTTTATGTACATATTTATTTTATATTTCCCATCATTTCAGTGCATTTTCTCTTTCTTCTCTTGATTCTCCTATACCAGAGGTGTCAATCGCATCTGACCCCACAAGCTGGATAAGTGGCATGGGGCTAGTTTATGGCCTGGATCAGGCTCACATACTGCTGCCCATATGCCTGATCCACTGTGGTCCAGGATTCCAACCTGAGCAAGCACCACAGGCCAGGAACAGCCCCAGACTAGAACCCAACGCCACTGAGTGCTGTGGGTGGTACAGCTTGGGACCTAGCCCAGCAAGTGCCACCAGTAGCACACATCCCAGGCACTGTGCATGGGGCTGATCCAGAGCAGCATGTGGGTCAACAGAGCGGGGGGGGGGGGCAGATTATGGGGCTCCATGGGCTGCATCTAGTTTGTTTGATACCCCTGACCTGTACTGATTTAATGTAATCTCCTCTATTTAAGATCCTTTTGATTAATTTCCATTTCCTTCTGAAATAGTTACTTCTTTTGCCTTGAAGAGGTAACTGTTTTAGGATATAGCAAGGTTATGGTTTGTGGGAAGCTGTCCACATTAAAAGAAGAAATAGATGAACACAGAGATTTCTTTATATGGAATTCTATCTATCTATCAAGAAAGTATATGACATCCTATTTCCCTAAACACAACAGGAATTGAATGAGCGAGAGATGCTTTGGTCACAAGTTCCAGACTTCTTTCAGCCAGCACTTTGCCCTTAATCTTCCTTCTCCCAAAAGTCATATTGGCAAGGATTTTTTCATTGTGACTTGGCCTTTTTCACCCATTCTCTGTCATTATCTGTGTTGCTCTCCTCTTTCATACACAGGGGGACATTTACACGAGACACTTACTGCTGAGTTGACTAATTAGCTCTGCAGTAAGTGTCTTGGTATCTACATATGCAGGACTATTGGGTTGGAGTAAACTAATAAACTCCACAGCAGGGTAGTGGTTGTGTCTACAGGTGCATTGCTGTGAAGTTTTTTACTCCACAGCACTGCACATGTAGACACTGATATGGCTGGCTGGGGCATGGTGGTGCTTCAGGGAGGAGGCTGCCTGCTGGCTAGCCCTGCACTGGAGTACCCTCATGCCCCAGCCAGACCCTTTGCAGCATGGTGAACTGGGTCAGAGGAGCTCTGGCTGGCAAGCTGACCCCCTGGGCCCCTTGCCAGCTGGCTTCAACCTAGCTCAATGTGCTCTGGTCCCAGGTACACATTCAAAAGGTGTATCCAGGAGCAATATACTTTGATCCAATAAGCTATAAGTGTATTGTTCCATATTAATTACATGTGTAGATATGTCCAGATACACACAGCTTCACAAGTCTGTGCCCCAGCTTCATCAGTTCTCAAGGAAACCCCTTTGACTACAGGACTATGTGTTTCAGCTTCTATTCAAGCCTTGTCACATGTTTTTGGCAGTGGCTGCTGTGGTTTCAACTATTTCCACAATGGAGTCTTATTATTTCCTACGTTTATCCTAAACTAAGGGGGATAATTATACTCACCAGCTTCACTGAGGTTTTTTCCAACCTCTGGTATAATACTACTTCTACTACTGAGTTTTCTCTTCAGTTATTACTTTACTACGTTGATCTCCCATGGTTTGGGAAAAAATACCCATTTGCTTTGGAAAAAATACCCATTTTATAAATATAAAAAATCTTGAGTCAGAGGAACATATTTATTGTTTCTGTTTTTTAAAATGTTGCAGATTTTAGTGCCTTTAAAATGTAACCAAGCAAAGCTTTACTTAATTACCTTTCACTGGAAGCATTAAAGGTAAAACTAGGTCAATTTACAGAGAATAAGAAAATGGATTAATTTAGTCTGTAGATTTACTTTGATTTTTAGTTCACCACAGTATCTGTCTTTGCTGCCAGACAGAGTGGATGTAGGGAAAAATCTTTAGTTATAAACAAATGCTTTGGTCAGGCTTTTTATCTCCTTCACTAGTCAAAAATAAAGCACGCAAATATGTGTAAACTTCAAACAATGTACTGAAAATAGCTTCCATTGGGACCCTTTCTGTTTCTTTTTTTCTTAGTTTAAAAGACAAAAATACGTTATTAGAAGTCTGTATTTTAGAGGGATTTTTTTGTTCCTGAAAAGTGCCAGAATATCCACTGGCTACCTTGAGAATTATACAAGACTTGGACTATCCACCAACTGCAAACATAGCACGTTGCTTTCCACTCCACTGTCCCATTCACTCCCCCGCTTCCCAGATATTGCTGCTGGATGTAGGGCTGTGTCTGCTGTAAGGACAACTCCCTGCATGGGGAAAGCACCATTCCACTTGCTTCTGCTCTCCAGATGCACTGTTGGATGCAGGGCTGTTCCTTTGGCCAGACATCAGCAGCACAGGGCTGTCCCTAATGTAATGAAGGCTCCCGGGGCTAGGTGGGAGGAGGATTCAGCCACCCCTTCATCGTTGGTGCCTGGAGCTGATGCTCCACTTGTCCCACCTGAGTTATATCACTGGGGTTGGGGTCTGGTGCACTGGGTCAACTGCCTGCAACCGCTGAGAGGGACTGGGCTTTCTCAACCCTGAAGCTGTCAGGTGAAGGGGTTTGTTTTGTGATGAGGCAGAGCAATAATGTTCAGCTGAATCACTGATTGTCTTTCTGTGGGAGGGACAGGGCACACAGCAAAGTACTTCTGGATACCAGAAGGTAATGAGGAGGTTTCTATCAGAGAGGTAAGAGTACAAGTATTTCTTTCTCCTGTAGATCCCCTACCAGAGGCCACTTTTCCCCATCAGAAGTGGTAGAAGTTTCAACGAGACCCACCATTTTTGGTCCAGTAGAAACTGTTTAAATGCTTGTACACTTTGAATTCCTATCTGTGGAACTGCTGTTCCACTGGTAAAAATGTAATGCTTAATGTGCCACTGTGTGTGCACCAATGAGCTCACTGTAGCACCTCACTAAAGTGCTTACTAGCGTGGTTCTGAGATTATGTATATGCATCTTTAGTAGCAGCTTCCCTGGTAGTTTTGTGATATGGATAAAAACAGCCAAACCGCTATTCAGTAGTAACACCTTGTCATCACAACAAAAATCTGTCTCCCATGAAGCTGTCATAAAAATATATTATTTATTTATTTATTTATTTATTAAATATCTAGCTGTACTTTTCCCTATTCATAGATTTGGGATATAAAAAAAAATGTAAGTCAGAATAGGGCAGTGAATTCAGTGATGCAGAAGTGCAAGTTATTGCTAAGTTTTTTTAATTGCAACTTAACACAATGAATGGCAACAAATTCAAACATTTGGAACAAATATTATTGACCAGCTTGTAATTAGGGTAATGGTTGGCTTCATTTACTAAGCGACATATATTTTGAGGCATTTTTTAACTTTCTGAAAGGGATGCATCACCCTAATTTAAAAAAAAAATCTGACTTAAAGCAGTAGATAATTTATATTAAATTATTATATGTAATATAATAATTAAATTATTATATTTACAATTTAATGTAAATTAAAGATTTATCGTGATATGTCTAAAAGAGATCTAAATTTCAGTGAAAAATACAGTGTACAGCTTCATCAGAATCTTTATGAATTGCTGCATTTTTGGCATTTCTGATTCAACCAGAACAAGGCATACAGATATTCAAATCTGGGGCACTAGGTAGAATTTAAGGAAGGACATTAAGTTACCTGTCCTTGAGCACAGTATTTTAATGTACAGGAAATATTGACAATACCAGAGCATGACATTTTGAAAAAAAGGAAGTGTGAGATTCATCTTCCAAAAGAGTGTTCATAAAACTAAGGCAGTTGCACCTTCAGATTGGCTGGATTGGGCATATCTGATGCATCTCTGGATGCCCAAAGTACAGGCAGAACCACAGTAATTCTGCAGTTTTTGGGTACAAACTTCAGGACTCTTTTACTAAGTACAATATAGAACATTTTAAAAGGCTTTGTGGAAAGGATTTTTTTTAATTAGTCTGGAATATTCATCTGAAAAATTGGCCTGAATTCTGTTTTTCCAAAGTGAAATGGGACTGCCAGCTGTCCTGTCTCTCAGAAACTCCCTAGGCTTTGACCAGATGTGAGGGACTCTCACTTTCCAGTTCACCCTTTACTCTAGAGTTCAGGGCAGTCTGATAAATTGCCAAAAGTATGGAGGTCCCTTGTGTGGAGGTAGACTCTAGAAGTGTTAAAAGCTCCTTCTCAGTTGCTGCTTCTAGGGTTACCATTTTCCCAAATGACTAGAAGGGAGCTTGGACAGGCTGGACTTCTCATGACAGGCAAGCCATAGAGCCATAACTCTTGGAAGTATGGCCTTGCCCAAAACCTGCCAAGTGACCATATTCTCTTGGCACATTCCTTGTGTTTAACTGAAGTTTGTCAAAATGCAAATGTTTTTGTGAATTAGCAATTTATTTATTTTTTACAGAAGAAGAAAAAAAAATGTTGTTGAAAATCCCCAGCCATCTCTATTGAAACTTTGCCCTGTGTTGGGTGAAGCTCAACTACCTGTGCACAAAGGAGGAGTTCTGTCCCTGCAATGTATACTGTGAATACTTCAATAGCTACTCCAATGTGGAGTGTACTCAGTCAACCTCATTTCCTCTCTGCTTCTCCCAGTTCCCTTTGCTGGATCTTATGACATGCCTACATGGCAGTTGGGAAATAGGATATCATCATGAGTAAACATTGAAATTAGCCTTAATGTAGCTGACTAGTTAACTCAATGACCTGGAGCAGCATATTACCAACCTACTGAAGATCCTTACATATTTAGGTCTGAACTGCTGTCTCTTTATTGTCACTCAGGCTGTCTTAATTAACAGTAACCCGGGTGCATCTACCTGGGCTGCAATCCCAACTGCTGACTGCAGTTTAGACATGCCTTCAGCCCCTGAAGTGTGTTTTCATAAGTATGTGGCTTTTGATTGTACCCAGCTCATGAATACCAGGCTGAAAAGCTTTCTTGTACCTCCCCCCCAGCGACACTTCAGGAGCAGCTATACGCAATCAGGCTTTGATTCAGACTTGAAGGGAATAATTATCCCTGACCTTGCTTGGTGTGTGAGATCTTTAAAGACCAGAGCCCAAGGTTGAGTGGTTTCAGCTTAAGCGAGTAGTGAATATTTAACTTTATCATTTAAAGACAGGTTACTTAACAATCTAAGCCATCTTTTAAAGACCCCCATTTTAGGAGCCCTGGTTTCTATTGACTTCCAGCTATATAATTATCTTGGGTTTTTTTATTTACCTCCTTCTTCCCTAGCTATCAGTTAATGGCTTGCTTCAGATTGTGTTTCTCCAGTTTTATGCTGACATCATTCCACTGCTACACTGGCAAAACACAGGAATAACTCTGATGAATTGGGAGCTAATTTTTCTTAAATGATATTTTAATGGAATTTGAAGAATAAGCTTGAATAATATCAGAAAGATCGATTCCTTTTAGTAAACATGCAATAAAAATACACAGACACGATATGTATCCCAGTGACCCATGCTGTGAGCCGAAATCAATGCAATAACTTTACAGTCATTAATAGTATAACACAAAGCAGATGCAGAAGAAATTCTAAGACAAAAAAGCAAATTATTAACAGATTGTGAACATGAAACTGCTTTATTACAAGATTAAGAACTCTCAGACATCACACAGATAAAGTAATTTCATTCTTTGCAGATAAAGAACCGAGTTAATTTTTATTTATATTACTACCTGAATTTAAGTTTCAGTTAAAGTTATCACACTATCACTCTACTATCACTTCACTTATTATTTATGTGCAAATCTTCCTAAAAGCAGGATTTCCAGATAGCACACTAAGTATAGTCAGTGTTTAAACTACGTATCAACAAACATAGGTGGCTTTACTATCATGCTTTGCTGTCATCGCTCTTTACAGCCCTGTCTGTATAGGGTTCTAGCACTTTCCCAAGCAGACATAACAAAAACCTTATAGTAAATAACTATGAGCATGTGAAGAAAAACCTTCCAGTGACATATCAAAGGACAGCTAGTTTAATCATCATTTCTTCTAAAAATAAAGAGAGAGCAAGAGAGAGAGAGAAATAATATTGGTAATGCTTGCTACAGTGTTTCATCCCCTATTTCTTGATTACAGTAACATTATGTATAGTTAAGTGATGCAATAGATACTGAAAAGACTGTTTTTAAAATTTTGATGAACAGTCCTTATCTAGACTTGTTTATTTCAATAGGTTGAAACAAATACCCCTAGGTCTTGGGTGTGGGACTGAGGATTTGGATTGTTTGGTTCCCCACAAATGATATTCATTCTTTGACTTTTCATCAACTTCCTCATAGTTCTCTTCTCTCCAAGAAAAGTATCGCTGTTATCCTAACAATAAAGTAGCACTAATCCCATTGAAATAAATGGTGAGTTTAAACCAAAATAAAGACAGAACTAAGCACATGTACATAGGTCCACTCCAAAGTGTGCATGCCAACTAGATGAACATTGTGTAGATATTCTTGTAGAGCAGGTGCAACCAGTCATGTTAAACTTATCTTTCAATGCTAAATGTGTGTTTTATGATTGAAATTGTTAGAATTACTTAATTTTAATCTTGTATTGGCCTGTAGTTAAAGAATAGATGTTATAGATGTTAACGGATAACTCTTTTAATGAGATTTTTTTAAATGTAAAGGGAATAAGAAATGCAACTGGCAGAAATTTTCCATTTAAAATGTTTGTTTTGATGAAAATATCTAAAATCACCTTTTTTCTAGACTGCTTTTTTTCCCAGAACAAAATTCTGGTTGTTTAATATTTTCTGAGGGGTAATGCATGTAGGAGAAAAGAAAGGGGGAAAGAGAAAAAGTGCACAAAGTGTGGCAGAGGATGAAAGCAAATGTGTTTTGTGGAAAATGTTTAACCCTTTCATAGGAAAAATGTTGAAATATTTTGTGGGAGACTATTGAAAGTTCATTTAGAAGAAAAATCTGAAAATTTAAGCACTGGGCAAGGGGGTTGAGAAAAATACTTACTATGTTTTGAACAAGTAAGATTATTAGGCTTCCACATACAAACTGCTACTGTGAACTTCATTAACAAGGAATTAAAAGAATATTGAACCTGGCAATTAACCAGTTGCCAAAATTTTATCATAAGGGATATTTGCAGGTAAGGCAAATTTCTTTATTCTCCCTCACATATCTTTGTCTAATCTCAGTGGTTTTCCCCCACATAGATTTTTATCTAATCTTCATGGCTTGAAAACTGTGGAGATGTTTCTGCCTGACTGTCCTCTTTTAGCAGTGCTGCATTCTCAGCACTTTTGAAACCAAGTTAGATACATAAAATATGAACTTGGAAACCTAACTTCACCCTCATATTTTGAAAACCTTTGAGAGGGTGAATAGGAAATTGCATAAAATTGGTTCTCTTCTGCTGTTTCTTTCCTGTGTCTGAGTATAACTTTCTCTAGATATTGCACAACAGTCAAAGAACATTGTATGCCACATTTCAAGGATTAGGTCCATCTAGGAATGTACAAGTCTTCAAATTGCTTAGATGGTAAGATAAATATGCAAGATTCCCTACCAAAGTTATTCTTATGCAAATACAGCAGTAATGGACAGTCAAAGAGGCTCAGGGAGATTATACCTCATACCTACAGTGATCCCACTACCCTGAATCAGTGACAGAGAGGACTCAATATATTATTGAGCTATATTGACTATTGTAACAGAGGCATAGATGAAAGTGGGACATATGGGAGAGACTGCAGCTACCGCATATCCTGGACCTCACTTGATTGTGTGGATTTCATCTTTCTTCTTGTACACAGCCTGGATAATTAGACTTTAAGCTAGTCTGATGGATTTCACTTCAGAAGTTCTGAGACTCATAATTTACCAGTTAATTACACCTTCAAGGACCCATGTACAAATGAGATTGAGGTACGTTTTTGCTAGAAATATGACTGCCTCCTACATATCACTGATGTTAAAATGTCATGTTGAATAGAATTAACATTCAGAGTGCATTCATGCATGCTTGTTTGATTAAAACCTGTATGTATAAATTCAACAGAAGGAAACAGAATTATAATATAAAGATTTTTTTTATAAAAAGTATTAAAAATATAATTAGGAAATTATATCATTAGAAGATGTTGGGTTTTAGTTCATTTCAATAATATAATTATTAAAATAAATGTATTCTTCATAACACAGAGTCAAATTTGAAAACAGAATAGTTAGATTTGCGTGCTATTTAATGGGGGGAAATTACACAATTCTGGCACCAAAATACAAATTCCATACTGGTTGCTGCTTAAAATAAGGAAAGGTTATGGTATTTATTTAAATTTCCAAATAAATATTTTTTCCATGAACTGAACCTAGCCTCAATGGGGGTGAAGGTGTGGGAAGGGTTATTTGTTTGTGTTATAAAAGAATACATGTCTTACCAAAACTGTCTCCTGATAATTAAAGCAGCAATAGTAAAAACTTGCTTAAAAGCAATGTACTAAATATAATTTCCATCCTTATGCTAAATCTTAATCCTGCATTCATTCCATAATTAAATATGAAGGTACAGGATAGGAAATCTATGTAATGATTATCTCAACTCTTATGAAATAAATAATGAACATAAAATGATTATAAATTTTTGTAATCACCATATCATTGTAAACTGACCTTTCCATTCTTTTAATGTGTAGAAAAGGGAACAAGAGACTCTGCTTGTGGGATATGAAAACTGTTTGCTCCACATAAATGCATATTTTTCTTGTGTTTTTATTTTTGGTTTACATTAACATTCCAGAAAATGATTGATTGTTTGATTTAGCAAGTCAATAACAGCAATAAAACCATCAGCTCTTTTTATGAAAATGTCTGTTAGACATAATAAATACAAATAATTGAAACAACATCCTAACCAAATAGCTTATAATATCCAGGCAGAAGTCCAGCATCTGAGGGACAGACAATACAGGACGTGGATGCTGTTCCATGGCCAATAACAATGGCTACCACAAAAATAAGATGGTAAACTGGCCTTTTCGTCAGCAGGTAAAATTAATCTCAACTGTTAGCACCATTTGGTTGAAAATTACCATTTTGGTATTGACTCTCTATTCAGTTATATCCATTATAAGTCACTGTAGTGGTGTTTGACTTACACCTGTGTAGGACAAAAATAAGAATCAAAGTTAACCTTTTCATCCTTCATTATCTCCATTATATCTTCTTCCATTCAATAGCAACAGATAACTAAGGGAATATTTTGTTTTATTCCAAACATTTTGAAAAAACTGCAAAATACGCACTTCTAGAGCATTAGGAATTTTGATAAAATATCACGTCTGCATTTTACTTTTTCCTTAGTAGTAAATTTTCAGAAGAAATAGAAGCAAACCAACAATTAAAGAAGCTACAGTTACTAATCATCATTGTTTTTAAGCCATAGCAATTAACATCTGGAAGTAAGACTTTGCTAAGCTCTGGGATATAAAGCAAAACATGGACATGAGTTTTCCAAATCAAAACAAAATATAAACTGAATTTCAGCTTTGGAAATCTGACTTCAGTAGTTGCTAATTGGCATTATGAAAAGACATTGAAATGTTTTCTTCATGCTTCTCGGAAAATTTGCTTTCACTGTCCCATAGCATAAATGCTTCATTCTAATCTTATGTCATTTCTGAACTGATAGGATACAACTGACTTTAGTTGTGTTACTTCTGATTTGCTAAGTTCAAATGTAAATAATATCTAAATCAGGCCCCAAAACCGTGTGTTCTCCTTTCTTTGGATAAAATTGTCACAACAAATACTGAGTGCATGTATAACATGTGGCAAATCCAATAAACTGCACAAAAGATAACTAGGTAGCAACTTAACCAAAATAACCAATCCAATATTTCAAGTAACTGAAATAGATTCACGGAACATATCCATTCAAGTTAAGTCTTGAATCCACCAGTTTTTAATCAATAGAAGTTTTCTTGGCTAGAAGTGAGACACTGAATCAGGTAATATTGATATTAATATTAAAAGAAATATACTGTGTATAACATTACAGAAATAAATTAAATTATTAGATTTAAAAATCCAGTATAATATAATAATACATTTCAACAATTCAGGAATGTTGGTTGTTGAAGATTTGAGACCTGATTTTGGTACATACACAGTTTGGGTTTTGATAATCATTCATAGTTATAGTATTATTTACAATAATAGTTAAGTACAAATGGTATATACTAAAGTGCAAGTCAGATAGCACCGCCAATCAAGTACATAGTTCTGAAGAATTCTAGCACTTAGTTAATATTAATAGAAATTAATATGGTTCATTCGCACACCTTGGAGCAGAGAATCAGCTTTGAGTACAAAGGTTGCTTCATTGAAAAGAGTAGAGGATTCAAGCAGTCCAAATTCAGCAAGTCTGTTGCAATAAAGTAGTTTTCTTATGAACACTCTATAATCTACCGTTATAGTTGAAGTTCACATTTAATTACAGTATGAAAATCAATAAAATAAACAGCAAGCTAAGTGACACTTGATTCTTCAGCAACTACTTCAACTTCAGCCTGTCTGCTACGATCAACAGAGGAAGGCATCAGGCCTTTCTTATAGCCGGCTTCTCTTTATGCAGACATCATGTTCACTTCAAAGAAACCCAGTATCCAGAATGAAGCACTCGACAGAAGCAAGCTTCATTATATGGAAAACTACAAAATAGGCCCTCACTTGACAGGTAACTTTCACAGCCAGTTCAAGGCACCTCGACTTCAACCAAAGCTCATCACAAAACGCCACAAATGAGAAAAACAAGATCCTTCAATGAAACACACAAGAAATTGTAAATGATATAATTAAATAGAACACCTCCAACTGCAAGCACATGCACAGGCTCTGTCTTCATCGTCCTGATCATCTGATTCCGGGGCTCTTGATGTGTAATCCATCTCGGAATTGGCCAGTTCTCTCCGCATAACTCGGTGGTCTGAATAGTTTTGTATTCCACCAGTTTCACCTGTCGTTCCTTCAATATCTGGCATTTCAAAAGCTTCAGATAATTTCAGACGGTTTTCTGTAATTAGCTTTTTATGTGAGCCTGAAGACAAACAGTGCTGTGAATAACACAATTTCTGCAAGATTGTTTCTCCTGTTATTTTTGAAGAAGCTGGCAATGACTCATTGCTTCCCTTTGTTTGGGGGGACACCTCTGTTGAATTTGTTTCAGTATCATGTGATTATGAGTCAGGTTTGTTGCTTGGCAACACATTTAGCCGTATCTTTACTAGAAACATGCTCAAGAACTTGTGTTTTACTTATTTTTTCAATTCAGCTAAGGAATGGATTCATAAGAAATTCCAATGCATATTTTCTCTGAGTTAATGGAAATTTGCTGTATAATTAACCTGGCATATGTGTTACTGTCCTATAGAATAACACATAGTAACCACATTTTTACATTAAAAAGGGATATTTAATGCTGACTGTATTTGTAACACCATCTAGCAAATGGACCTTAATTTCCAGGCATTTTGTTTAGGATTGAAAAAGCACCTTATACTCAGAACCTAATTTAACTTGTGAGATTAATTCTTTTTATCATCGATTCAGTATTAGATACTATTTCACTCTTTTCCCTGTAAGTTGAAGACATTGCTTCATTGCTGCTGACACAGAAGTGACCATAACACATCTACCAGAAATTATACTAAAGTGGGTTCTGTCATGCCTGATGCATCTTTTACAGGATGGGTTTATCTCAACTCCTGTAGTTTTACTAGTCTGATCTAGCTGCTGCTAGTAAGCTTTTGGTTAAAAATGGAAATTGATGTACAAATGCTAAACAGTCTTGTCTTCCACTGATCTCAAAAGGTGATGTGTTATATAACCAGTGGACTAAGAGTTAGCAAATCACTTCCCTACTACATGTGTTACAATCCAGATATAAAGCTTTGTACTTTTTTAAACGTAAACTTAAACTATTTGTTTTTCACAAGCACCCATTCTGGAATTTGGAAAATCACAGAGATATAAAACATGTTGAAATTTTGGTGAATTCTAAAAATGAGCACCAAAACACAGAAACCAACATTTTTCCTGTGTTTATTCTATGCATCTGATTCTGATGCAGCAAAGCTTTAAATCAAAACCTGATTGAAATCAGTGTAATTAAACTGATGTAAAATTGGAGTGACATCAACTTCGGATCTAAGCCAATGATAGCTCTTTAGAAGTTGTTCACATCTCAATGTTCCCCAAGGCTGTACACAAGAAAGGTACAGATAGGCCCAAGGGATTTGTGGAAGTATGGGATCAAATTGCTTAGCAACAACTTTTATAATCTGTAGTAATTTTCATTTCATATACCACCATTCATTGCTGTACCCACCTCTCAGATCACACATCTCTATAACAGAAAATCAGGAGTCACAAAATGCATGGGACTTTGGGCATAGACTAGTGGCTTATAAGAAGAAATTTCTTTTTTTATCTTATGAGTCTTTTTAGTAATGACTTCCTCCGGAGGCTTGTTGTAATGCTATTTCTGCTTGGTGTTGGAAGTAGAACTTATTTCTTAAAATCATTTACTTAAATATATGATAAATATTATAGGGGGAAGATTATTAGTGAGCTGCCATTGTACACTTATCCTCAAAAAAGTGACTAATTATACTATTTAAATTTAATTTCCTATGTAGGAGAGGTTAAAGTTTTTTTTTCCTTTAGAGTGATCCAGTACTGTACAGTAGAGCCTATACAGTAAGAAAATTATTTTTCAGAATATGTATAATGTTAGTGGGGCCTGAGAGTATATCCATTCATTCCATCTTTCTCTAGTTAACTGAATGCTATTGATCCTGATTTATGGCATTTGACGTAGAAAGAGAATCAAATCATTCTTATTTTCTCATGAGGGCTAGATTGGATCTTTTAGGATTGTATGTAAAATACAGAATCCAGAGATACTGAACATAACTGATCATAATTTTTCTGTTCTTTGCACAAAAAATACTTCAATTGAAATGACACTTTATGCAGAAATTATATAAGGTATATGAATAGAAAACTGGAAACAAAAAAAAATAGTTTTGAAAATAAAGAATTTCAAGTGTGCTTGTGTGTAAACAAAATGTTTACTTCCTTCCACCCAGGTGTATCGGGTCTATCATCTCAAATTCTCTCTTCACTAGGTTTCTTGCTGAGAAGCCTCAGGTAAGAGCAGCAGATGCACCCTAGCTAGACCTAAGCTCTAGGTAGAACAAAGCACGGTATACTGGAAGCCAGAAAAGGTCTTATTCCCCCACCCTTGCCAAATGAGAGGGGTACAACCCAGCTTTAAATGAGATGCTTATGTACCTGATTATGGTGTGTGTATAAGCTACAAAGCTACAGTGCTAAAATATGCTATGCATATGTGCAGTACCATAACCATGGGTAAGCGAGGGTTGCACTGAAACAGGGCATGCCTCACCCTCTCGTCTTCCACACCATTGTCCCCAACTTTTCCTGCCCTGTACCTACCCTGAAGTGATTCTGGCTTCAGCATCAGGGAGGGCAGAGCAATGGTGGTGGCTAACAGTATAGGAGCAGCCAAAAGCTAACTTCTCTCAGGAAGTTGGGGAGAGATGTCACCTCCTTTTTTATCACCAAATAATGGTGTTTAAGTGGCCAAGAAGGCTGGTACCAGGACGGCTGGTAGCGAAAAAAGATGTCACTCCTTCTCCCCCACCTTATAGCAGTAAATAGTATACAGCCCCTATTCCTGAACCATGCACCACCATCACTCAGGGCACAGTATGGGCCTGTTACGTGTATGTGTGATGTGATGTGCATATACATATACACATGTATCCATCCATATATCCTACATATTTATGTAACCTAGGAACATGTCAAAACTTTACAGTAATTTTGCATAGAATTATCCACAGTTTTGTTTTCCTTTTTTTTAATGTATAAGAACTTTTACGCAACAGAAACAACATTTATCTGCAGGTACAAAACAGTATAAAGGTCAGTTTGTTCAATAAGGAAAAGGAAGACTATGCATTTTGACAAACAGTTAACATAGATTTTGTTTTGTATCTTTAGTCTCTCTCAAGCATATCTGCATGAATAATGGACACAAAATACTCTTTTATTTCTTATTTATTTTGATATTTCACCGGAAAAAAGATTACATTTCCACATTTTTTTCATCAAGCCGTAACCTGAGAAATAACTCAGTTAATGATCATACGGTTAACTTCAGGTCAGTTTTAAAAAACACTTCTACCAGTTAAAATAGTGTAAAATGATTCTAAATTTTTCATATTCTAAGAGTCCTTTTCTGGCTATGTTGTCTTAGATAGTGAAGGCTAGATTCTCCAAAGGGGTCAGGTGTGGCTTTCCTTTCTGTAAAACCTGGCCTAGTCAGTTATATTTTTACATCTTTTCCTAAGGAAAAATGTAGAAAAAGTGCCTAACTTTAAAAATGGTTTCAATTAAGTCTCCATTATTTAGACTGGCAAAAGTTGCAGCCAGCATCCAACTACTTTGCTTTAAAAGAATCACTGTATATCTTGATTACTTATTTGTGCTAAGGCTTGTTAATGTGTTTGCCTATCTGGATAAGAGAGTAATGAAACAGTTTAATTACTATTAATTAATTATTAATTAATCAATGGCCGTTATTCCCTATCAGCTTCACTGGATTGGGCTCTAAAGTTTTATGTTTGTCACAAAATGATTTGTGTACGTAACCAGCTTTTTCTATAGGAGTATTCATAGGAGCTTTCCATAGAAAAGTCTTTGGCTTTGTTTCTTCACAGTATTATGTCATACATACATGAAAAGTGGCTGTAAAATATGTGTTAAACCATGCCCAATCAAAATATTAATATTTTTACCTCCCTACTCTAGACACTAAAATGACTACATGGGGTAGAAGGCAGTAAAGACTCCCAACTGTAGAATTTGACACTTTATTTTATTAGAAATGTTCTTACCAGCAACCAGAGATCTATAATATTCTTATAACTTATGAAAACATACTGTGGTTTGCCAATCCTATGTGTAATCTTTATTCTTTTATGAACTATTAATGTCAGTTACTTAGACTGTTTCAAGTGAAGCTGGTTTCTCTCTTTTTCAAGTGAAGAACAATAGGATAATCTGCACCAAATCTTTATCTTTTTCAACTAATTTTCTTTCTTTTTACCATGTCAAGCAATTATTCATGTAGTTCTCAAATAGAATATTTGTCTGTGCTTACACAGTCCCTAACCTAAAGATTACTGTAGCAATTTACTTTCACGAGTGCATAGAAATAAATTAGTAGTGCACAGATGGTTTTCTGCAAATGCTTAAATCCTGATGAGTACTAACACGTGGCTAAAGATTTGTTTAGATCATTGTGTGTGTAGTTAGTACTTGCACTGCAATGATCCACACACACATCTGCATGTGCAAAGTAGATAAACAGCTACCAGTGCACAAGTGGTTTCCTGACACTGGCTTTAATAGCAAGTCTATGGAATGCATTTAGAAAAAAATCTTTGCTTCCCAATATTGTATACACACACGCACGCGCACGCACACACACACAAAGAACGGTATAAATTTGTTTACATATGTAAGACCGCCATCCAAAGAGATTACAAAAAATATCTACGTGAAGGAAGAAGGATTACACTGCCCTTAGCAACATAAAATACCTTCTTGGGAAGATCCATGTTGCAGTAAAAGTGGTTGTGGTTGTGCGCTTTGTGCTCTGTCTGAAATAGGATGTTGTATATCCTTTTCTTTCTACTCCATAACTAACTTCCCTACTATCCCAACTCTGGACTCTATCTTTGCACCCATCCACCCCCTTCTTCTTTCCCCTTGTTCTTCTGAAGTTGTCTGGGATGGTTAGGATTCATCAGGTCACACTTCAGCCTGTCAGGACACGGCGCCTCCTTTGCCCTGCTTCAGCCCATCGCTTCATTTCATCTGCAAAGAGGCTGGCGACAAGCTGGCCTCGTTAGACACAAATAACTCCAACGAGCCAAAAGCAGACAGTGATTTCCTTCTCAGTTACCTGTCACATCCCCTTGGCTTTTGTTAAACCAGCCATTGCTTTTAATAACCCCAATCAGAGCCACAGTAGAAAGGCAAAAACACACACACGTACAGAAAGACTCAGAGAGAAACTCCTGTTTCACATTGCTAGTGGCTTAGAACTTCAGGAAACCCCAAACCTGATCTTAGCGCAACTTCATCCTCATTCTCCATCCTGATGAACCAGTCCTTACCCTCTTCCCTTCTCTCCCTTCCTCTCCTCCACACTCCACCCCCTGCTGAAACTCCTCCTCCTCCACTTGCTCATCTGTCTCCCTTTCTAATTTTTCTGACTTGATTCCACTCTTGTCTCTTTGGAGTGCTGCATTTTCAGTATTTTCCTCTGCTTCTACTGGCTCACGTTCTACTTCATATACCCTCCTTCCCCTTCTTCCCTCCCTCAGTCTGTCCCTATTCTCTTCCAGAGATTAACTCTTCCTCGGCTTGTCCTTATTTCTAGTCTGTGAAAACCTCTTCATCATGTGCTTTAATAGTCTGAATGGTTTCCCTGAATTCTGTTGCCTCTCTTGCTGAACTGTCTTGTGCCCCTTTCTGGCTCAAATTTCATACTTTTCCATAACCTGAACATCTCACTCTGTCTAGTTCCTTTTGTAACCAGTTTGCCTGCAGTGCATGAATGTATAAGAGCTCTCCTCTTTGGTTAGTAGTATTTCCTCTGTTACAACTCACTGCCTTTTCTTTTACTGTCTACAGGGCTTGGATTTCTGACACTGGCCATAGAGAGAAAGGAGATGCCCAAAGGCCCAGCTGGAGAATGCTTTAACTTGATTTCTCCACTGAAGTAGAGGCTGGGAAATGAAC
This sequence comes from Gavialis gangeticus, assembly GCF_001723915.1. Taxonomy (NCBI): domain Eukaryota; kingdom Metazoa; phylum Chordata; order Crocodylia; family Gavialidae; genus Gavialis; species Gavialis gangeticus. Next base: position 100,805,274 of record NW_017729024.1, read on the forward strand.
ATGTTTTCTTAATGCTAACCACAAAAAGACATCAATTCCCAGTGGATCCAATACTTATCTCATGTCAGTATAAATCAAGAGTAGCTGCATTGAGATAGATGAAGTAATAGCCTTTACCTGGATAACTATGTTTGTATGATTTAGGATCACCCAAAGTTTAAATTCAGATCAATAAATCTGAAGTCTTACACAAATTATATCCTCTAATGTACCTGTTTTTTATCCTAGGTGTGACTATCTTCCTACAGAGGTATGATGATGCTAATGAATATTTAGCTTAAATATCCCTTGTATACACTAATGTAATCAGCTAATTGTACTTACTTCTATCTGTAAAAGCAACACATTAGGATTGCAACAAGACCCTTTAGTATTACCTTTTTGCTGTGTTGTGTATTTGTTTTAGATATCTCAGGGAAAGCTGAATTTAACATTTGGTTAACAATACATGCTTACTGCTTTACTGACACTTTACAGGAGTTCACAAATAGTAATCAGCAGCCATATTCTACCAAATAAAAATGGAATTTTGGTTAACAAAAAGACCTGTTCAGCAAACTGTGAGCATTTGGACAGGATGTGAAGGGCAAGGTAAAGACAACTCCTGGTGAGACAGCACTGTCCAGATTTTGGAATCTGAGCTGTTCTTCTCTGAGTGCTGAAATATTTCCTGACAAGAATCAAGAATCCAGGTTTAACACAATGCTGGATTTTTAAAAATATTTATTTGATCCATCTTTGTCTTTTATTTGAAATGAGGAGAAAAACCACACAATCCTCCCACTACCAACTTTGCAGTATAATTGTATCTCGCTTTTGTTTTCCTTTCCCCATTCGCTTTAAGTTGTAATTTGATCTTTTCCAACTCACAATCTCTTTCTGGCTGTCCCCTTTCCCCCTCCCCTTCTCTCATTAGTTTAACTTGAGTTAATTAGAAATAGTAGGCAGCCTTCAATCTGTTATGTGTTAAAACAGAACAATCCAAAACAGGGAGGCACAGACACAACTATGTGATTTCATTGTCTAGGGGAGACAGAAAGCCAGTGGGGCTTCTCTTATCAAGGCTAACATCTTCCCAATGGTTAATCCAACTGGCATTAAAATGTCTGCAAATACAGATCTAGGATAACAATCTTTCCATGTTTCCTTTTTTTTATTTCATTGTTGGCAAAAATAAGTGAATTGGATTGACATGGAGGTGATGGAGGAAGAGAAATGGTCTACACGTCAAAATGACAATGTATATTACATGGTTAACAGAATGAGTGGTACGAGCAATAATTCTGGTTATTTTCATCTGCTCTGTTGTACAATAAGTTCCTTTTTTATCCAAGTGTATCATTAAGATCTCTCCCAATTCAGTGCAGATTAAGTGTTTGCTTGAAGGATCACTTTCTATGAGTAATATCACTAGATAAATGTGGGGCTGAAGTAATAATCTAAGTATTCACTTGTTGCTATTACTGCTTGTGTGTATATATATATAGAGAGAGGTCATGCCTAGTGCTGTGACTGTAGTGTTGATCACAGACATTAAGGCAGAGTGTGCTCTGGAAGTGAAGTATAACAGATCTATGAAATCAAGCTTTGCTTGTAAAGGTAAGGCCTTGGATTCTTGATTGTTTGCATATGATACAGTTTGAATTTGATTAAATGCATGATTCAAAAGAGAAGGCATAACAGGACACATACAGAAATGAATTGTTATTCGCATTTAGCCTGCGAAGAAAACTGATGCCAACTGGTATGGGCTTCCAAGACTCAAGTTTATAGTAATTGTTGAATGTGACTACTAGTTTTCTATGTATGTTCATGGATGTAAAAGTTAGCAAAATGTAAGTTTGCAATTTCTGTTAATAATGTATTTGGAAAGCAGTAACATTTTTAATATCAATGTATGTATGTTTAAAAATGAAATTAAAAAATAAATTATTTTTCTGGCATCTAATACTCAGGAAAGAAAAAGTTACCTTGGAGAAATTGCAGTTAAAGATACCACTACATTTGTTAATAAAAGGAAGGAACCATTTTTCCAACTATTTAGTTGGTCTAAAAAAAGAGATCACATTTACCCAAAGAACCCTGTCTACCTTAGGAAAACTAACTGACCTTTTCCCAACCAAGCTTTTTTTTTTTTTTTTTTAAGATTAAGCACAAGACTGAAGAG
>NW_017729024.1:100807490-100848605 GCF_001723915.1 Gavialis gangeticus
TTTTTTTTTTTTTTTTAAGATTAAGCACAAGACTGAAGAGGTATAAGAAAAAATTGAAATGAATGAGAGAGTGAAAGTTTGATAATTAGAACAAATAAAGGAATAAGTATAGGAAAAGCTAATACAGCTTTTGTGATGCATCCCTGAAAAATTTCCTTTCTTTTAATGATCTCAGGCTAAATTGAATGCATTGGATAAAGTAATGCTTTTTTACTATGTTTATTATAAAATGATGTTTTTATAGAAATATATTTTGGTATAATTTACACTTTAATGAAGAGAGCAGGATTTGGATTTTTAAATTACTTTATATTTTTGTGCTCTCTGCAGAAATTTAGAATTAGTAATCACTTTTACATTTATATATGTAAGTGTCTGTGTGTGTGTGTGTGTGTGTGTGTGTGTGTGTGTGTGTGTCTGTCTGTCTGTCTGTCTGTCTGTCTGTCTATCTACCTATCTATATATATAACATCTATTATTACATGCTACAGTTAAGGAAATACTGCAACTTAAATCATTTGAGATTTTGGTAAGAAATGGAAAATGCAATTTCTGTTTGCTTTTTACTTCTTTAGATAAGAGTGTGAGACTAAATAGACAATGACTGAAATGTTAGAAATCACAACATTTGGGCTAGACAAATATACAGTATATTTTGAAACAATGGAGTAAATGAGATTAAGAATGTTAACAAACTCTTTGTCCTATCAGTTCCAATAAACTGTATGCCCTAAATATAAACTGTATGTTTGCATTACAAAAAAACCCCACATACACACATTTTAAGAATTAAAATGAATGAAGTTTACTGACCAACTGCATATTTATAGAGGCAAAAAACTTCCTTTTTAATAAAGTAATTTATTATTGTTTATACTTGCTGATTAAGGCTTCTTTGCCCCTCTCCCCAAATTTATACTGCTTTTGGAGTAAACTTTCATACTCTTAGGATAGAATTTAAACTTCTATTGCTACAAGTTTTCTGCCCATAGAAGACTTCCATAGAAGATACTGAAAGTGTCCTATTCAAAGAAGAGCATGCACTCAGTACAACATGCAGAAACCTGTTGGGAGGATAGGAGCCAGGGATCAGGGAACACTTACATTTCAGAAAAATAACTTCCAAACACAATGAATTACAATAAATATTTATTTCAGGTGAATTAAGTGGTGCTACTTAAGATGGAAAAAAATATAAGGGAGAAAAATGACAATTTAAAATATGATTTATTGATTACCCATATAATTAGACCTGATCCTAGTTTCCCTATCAACTCAAAACTTCATCTGGCACTGCTTAGTACATGCAGTATCCAGGATCAGACTTATTATTGAAACAAATATGCTTTTCTAATGACAGAATAGCAGCTGAACTTTAAAAGAGATGTGTGGATTGTTTATATAGCATAAAATCAGTGGGATGTACAGATTTGTGCAAGTGTTTTAAAATCTATGACACGTAAACCTTCACGCTTAGCCCTTACGAGCTTCTATAATATGTCCATCTGCCTGTTTTATCCTACTTACATTTCACTTTGCTACAAAGAAGAAGCCACCATTTCTCCTGGATCAACAGATTTGCTAATAGAAGCCGCTTCAAATTATTCAGGTGAGCTGGTAATATAAACCCATATGTAAAAAAAAAAAAAGGATTGAGTTTATTGTATTTCATTTTACATCATTCTTTTGTGTAACAGTGATATATATCAAAACTATGGTATTTTTACACCTGGTATTATGCTAGAATTTAAGCATTTCAGATGAAAAATATAGAATGATACATAGGTAGAAGATGGTGTTTAGCTACCTTTACAGAAGAATGTGCATATATATTTAGGCTTAGTGTTTAAAAGATGGCATTACAATAACATATAATATTGGCACCCGTGAAACATTGTGAATCTAAGAAGTCAGGCAAGGCATCCAGAAAGTATAACAATAACAAAGTTCAGTGTTCAAGTTGTAACATCATATTTCTTAACTAAAATGAATATGTTTTAATGTTAATTATGCAGCACATCTCCAGTAATTAAACAGATTCCATTTTATGTGCCACTTCAGAAGCATAGACTATATTTACTAGTTTGCCAGTTTTCACAGAGGGCAAAGGATTAGCTGATCTGAATAAAGTCATAAATGTTAATATGTTAACAAGTAGAAAGGATTTGATAAATCATGATTATTCAAATGATTTATTGTAAACTGGAATATTTATCCAGTTTTGGAGTGTTCTATCTTTAGCAATGGAAATGTCTGTTGTTTTTGGAAAGGTTTCAGTGAGGAAAATAAAACAACATTTTGTTCCACAATGTTCAAGTATCTTTAAATGATTGCCAGAACATATGAACCCATCTTGAAGGAAGTGGGCATCTAGAATATTCTGCTTTCTAGCACATGCTACCAGTACTAATAAAAGCTAATTTTAGTGAATTAAGGGACTTTTTTCAGAATGCAGAAAAGGATCATGTAGAACTATTTGCTTTTCTGAAACATGGTTAAGAATGAAAATGTATTTTCCATAATCAATTAATTCATTAACTATGGTAAATAATGAACACATCTGAAGCTATATTTATTTGCCAAATGTTGTCAATTTTGTAAAATTCAAATATATTTATGAAAAACTTCAATGGCTAGAACATTTCCCAAGCAAAATATCCATAATTAATTTAGTAATTATTCCTGCAAGTCTAATCAACAGTCAAAGGTCAAACTGTTTGGGGTTATCCATAAATATAATGCCATTCACTGAATGAATTATCAGCATGCGTTATGCAATAAACCCTACTTCTTTATTCATTATAAAATTTTGGATTGAATATTGCTTTGATTGCCTGTATCTTAGGCTTTCTGTTAAAACTTTATTGCATTTATGTTCACCATTATGTATTCAATAATGGTAGTAAGGCCAGACATTGATGGGAACAAGATCAATTCTCTACCTTCATAAACAATAAATATACAAAAACACTAGACTCATTATTGACTTTCATTTAAATTAATTATGTTTACATCCATAACAGCACTGTAATGGCACAATATACTTATCATAATCCAATCTAATACTCATGTAATGCTCTGTTATATGTGGCATCACAAACTGATTTACAGAGGGAGTCAATCATAAGGTTAATGTGGTTAAAAGCCTCATATATTTTGCCTTCCAGAGCTCCTTATGTTGATTATCCTTCCTTCAGAAAACTGTTGTCTGATTAAATATTTTAATTGCACTATGTGAACTGAAAATGTTTTCTTCTCCAAACACTGAACACTTTTAAACTGTGAATACTCAGTACACTTATATCAGTGGTTCTCAACACTTTTAGACTCAAGACACCCTTCCTAAGGCTTAAAGCACCCCATAAGTAAATGTCATCTGTTTTCACTTGTTTTTTTACTATAGAAAAATCATAGAACAATTCTTCTGTTGAAAAGAACTCAAAAAGACCACAATGGGTCAGAATGTGTTTGCTGTTTGAATTTTCTGGGTTTATCTTGTGAATCATGCTAGCATACCTAACTGTGATAACATTGGGTGATATCCCACAGCACCCTTAAAAAGATCTCAAGGCATCCCCAGGTGCTGCAGCCTCTTGGCTGCGAATTACTGTGTGTGTCTACACATGGGCTTTAATGTGCATTAGTCTATTTTAATTCACATTGAAGTGTCACTAAAAAACCTGTGCTATTTAGTTAATGCATATTAAAATAGGCTAATGTTCATTTGCTTAGTACCTCTGGGCACCTATACATGTGTATCAAGACTGTTCCAATGTGCTGTAATTACACCATTTGGAGCAGACTCAATTAATCAAGCCTGCTTGATTAGGACTGCCACATACACACTAAGGCTTAGTGCCCTGGCAGGAGCTAAAATATACACTGCTGGAGCATAGAAATTGCCACGCTCCAGCACACTCCAGCATCACATACATCAGCATCCCCACGTTGAAAAATGGCAACAGCATTTTTCAGCATGGCGATGCTGATACATGTGAGACTCTAGGTCAGGCTTGTCCAACATACAGCCCGCAGGCTGCGGTGCTTCAATTAGAGCGGCTTTTAGAGCCACTCTAATTAAAGCACTGCTCCCTTCCATCTCCCTCAGCCCTGCAGCATGTGTGAAAGTGCCCTTACAATGGAGGTACTAGATATTATGCATTAACTAAAGTGCATTAATGTACATGCCCACTGAGCTATATATTTGTCTTGTCACTAAGCAGCAACAGGATTAATAATCTGCCTTGACTTTGCATGAACTTTCATGACTTTTATTGATAGGAGGCACTACCTCTAAGTATTACAATTGTTCTTCCTCTTCATTGCAAATTATAGCACTTGTATCTCTCATAATTTTCTCTCAGAGAATAGGCATTTTGTAATTTTTCTAAAAAAATGTCAAGTGGATAGGAAAAAATAGGAGAGATATTTCATAACATTGCATAGACATGCTGGTATTCTATTAATACTATATCTTATGATTGACAATCCTACTGAATTAGCGATAAATTATACAGAGAAAAAAGTATTCAATATTGACAATGTAGGTTTCTTTATATGATTAATAAATCATGTAGTCATATCCATGCAAATGTATTATTATTATTATTTTAATCATTGTTGTCGTCATCATGTATACAGCACAGGCATATCTGCAAAATAAAAATGGTCAATTTCTGCTCCTAATACCTTATGGCCTAAATGAGATTTTGCACAGTGATGGATGACAAATTGTGGGAATGGAGAATGGTGAATGAGTTTCTGTGTAAGGTCTTTAATGTCATACAATCATTTTTTGCTTCAGTTTTGATTTAAAACATGTCAAAACAAATCACATATATATATTTGGCTTGGCAAATGGGGTCCAAACTGAAGGACAGATGGGATAATAGCAAAGAAATATTACCTAAAAGAATTAATCAGGTGAATAAATTAAAAGGAAAGTATAAGTCAGCCTGGCTACTGAGGTCAGAAATGATATACCATCATTGGGTTGACTTCAAAGGAAGTATTTGTGGAAGGGGAGGAAAACAGGTTGCCAAATTTACAATTTTTATGTAGCTCATGATTGGTCAGACACAAGGTAACAAAGGAGGTAGATATATTAAGGGCTTGAAGGAGAAGGCAAGACATTTGAATGTAATATAGTAGATCACGCATCAATGGAGGGACCTAACAATGGAAATGATCTGATTGGAATAAATGCCAAGGAAAATAATTTAGAAATCACTGTTACTGTGTAACTCTGGTCCTTATAATGGTTTTGGAAATGTAGTATATTTTGCTCTTTTTTGGCTTGACATGGATGTTATGGATATGTATGCCCTGAGTGACACAGAAGGGATGAAAAAGAGTCCAATCCTGTTTTCAATTAGATCAGTAGGAGGAGGACTGGGCCTATGAGTTGCTAACACTGAATCATACTGAAAATAGTTCTAACTTGGGAGTATTTCTCTACAAAAACTCACATTACCTATTGCAATGTTTCTAAAGCTTTTCAAATTTTTTTTGTTTCATTTAATAATTCGGGACATATGCAGCCTACTGTATATTTTAGCTTCTGCCAGGGCATATCTTCTTCACTTTCTAAATACCTTCTTTATCTTCATTAGCCTCCATAATTTCAGTTTGCAGAGTGTTTCATAAACCACCTTCTCCCTATCCCTTTTGCTTTTTTTCCATTCTAATTTGTTAGAGATTTTCATTTACGTTTCACTAAGTCCCAAAATCACATGCAACTCACCTGTAACTGCAAAGTATTGCTTAGATTTAAGGTTAATTTTTCAGTCTTTCTCAGTACCCTTAGCAAAAGAGCAGATTCATACAAAGCTCATTCCATGTTTGCATGAAACTTGGTATGGCATAAGATTATGAGCCAGGGAAAAACTAGTCTGAATTTCAGGATAGTTACAGAAGTCTTGCATAGACTTGCAAGACTCAAACACATACATTGGGAGTTTGGCAAGATGGATAAGCATGGAAGGTAGATCACATGCTAACCTTGATTGTAACTTTTTAGTCTGATATGTAATCTCTACTGTACGCAGCTTTTTTCAAGGAAGTTTCCAAAATTTTAGGAAATCAAAAGAATGTCCATGTTTGATGGATATTACTTTGTAATCACCTCTGACTGACTTTTGCCTTTCTATTTACTCCATAGCCTGCCAATGTTGCAGATAAATTACATTTAGTTCATCATGATCATCATCTAGCATTTTGACTATACATGTCAAAATTACATACATTGCATAACTATACATATTCATACATAATTCTTGTATTTTTTATAGTTTCATTTAGCATGACCATAGTTATTGCACATACAACATAACCTTGTCACTCACACGCTAAACAGCATAATTAGAAGTAGAATGTGGTTTGTGTACTCAGCAAGCCTCAGCTGGAACTTTAAGAAGTACACTGAAATCATATACGCATGCACCATTTTTTCTTGGGAGTATGCAAACGGAACATTAAACAAAACCCTAGAGCTCTCAGTGTACAACTATTGTATTCTTCCACACAAAGTTACATAAACAAAAGCAATGAAGGCATAAAAGTCATGAAAGACTTTTTGAGTTGATCAGTTCCACAGTCAAATAAAAATCTCTCTTTTTATTTTAAACTTTTAAAAATATAGTAAGCTCTCTAGGGATTTGTTTTGGGTCTGCATTTGTTTCCTTTCTTACAATACTTGGGCAGCTCCAGGCAGATAATGTTAGCTACAAATGGCAATAAAAGTGTTTTATTTACATTCTTAATTATATAGATTACCAGTGACCTGAATCCAGTGCTGATCAGAACATGCTTAGGAGTATTATGCTAATCAAAATTATGTGCAGTTTAACTAGAACAGAGTAAAATATACAGTGATAAATCAAAAGTCACTCTCATTTCTTAACTATGTGTTTTGGAGAGAAAAACAGATTTTGTTTTTATAGCACTTCTAAAAATAAAAAGGAAAAAGGAAAAAATATTAACAGTGCATACAATATTTAAATAATCACTTGTCTTAACACTTGAAAAATGACTGTAGTCATATTGGCTCTGATAAATGGTCTAGATAAAATGTGTTACACTGTGCTGAAATATATATGAAAACAGGGAAGGAGAGTTGTTTTCACATCCAAGGCTTTTGTAACTAAAGAACATAATTTTTCCCTATCACACAGGCCTATAAAGCATACATAGACAGTTTGTAAAATCAATTAAGGCTGTCTTTGAAACAAAGTTTAATGTAGGGAAGACTGAAAACTACTTGGCAGCAGTTGTTACCAGTAACGCAGGTTAATGACTAACAACTTCAGGCCTGATTCTGATCTCATTCCCACCAGTTTATACAAGTGCAACTCTACTAATTCAAGTGGAAGTCAGTCAAGAAGTGAGAAAGGTGATATGTGATTATATACCACATAGCGCACATATATCACATATCACTTGGGTTTTTTTTTAACCAAATATATATAAACAAGCTCCTTGACTAACACACACACACACACATATATATATATATGGAAAAGTTAGTATATATGGAAATGTTAGTCAAGGAGCTTGTTTATATATATTTGGTTAAAAAAGCACAAAGATATGTGATTTTGTGTGTGTGTGATTTTTTTTAATCAAATGCATATGTTGGGGGGTTACACACACACACACATGCACACACACACTATAGATATATATATCTGTAATATATATATCTATATACATTATGCTATATGTATCTATAATGTGTGTGCATGTGTGTATGTGTGTAACCCCCAACATATGCATTTGATTAAAAAATACACACACATATACTGAAGTAAACAAGCTGCTTGACTATAGATATATCTATAGATATATAGAAATATAGAGTTATATATACAGTGTGTGTATGTGTATGTGTGCAAGCTCCCCAACATAGCATTTGATTAAAAAATACACACTCATATGCTGAAGTAAACAAGCTCCTTGACTAACGTTTCCAACACCTGAAGAAAGGACTTTTATTTCATTGATTATTTTCCTCACAGTGAAGCAAAATGTTTTCTAAATGAATTTGAAATCACAGCCATGTTCTTTCAATGCTATTATTTTTTGCGTGAAATAGTTTTGAAATTAACAAAAAAGCCCTGAATTGTTTTATATCAGCTCTAATTTTAGATGTGTAAGTTAATAGCAACATATTCAACATACAGAGATTTCAAATACATAGGGGTTACATTATAGGCATGAAGCTGGGTCTAGAATTTACTGTAGTTGCTTTTGTAAATTTGCAGGCTGAAAAAAAAATTCCTGTGACAAAAAAGCAAGTCAGGTATCAGAATTTAATGTATGTGTTTGTTTTTGCTTCTGGACTTCTGTTTTTCCAGTTCCTAAATTTAGAGCATTTACAGTTTCTTGACTGACTTTTAGAAGTGGTCTTAAATGACATAGACATATACTTATATTACTTGCTGTAACACATAATCTCTTTGTAAGTAACACTTCAATTAAATGCTGTAAATGTTCAGTCCCTGAAAAACTCCCTGAGAAAACAATCGCAATTGACTGCAATGGAAACAAAAGCCTGATTCCCTTGTGTCTTTACAGCCCTTTAATGATATTAATAGGGTTACTTCTGATTTATGACACTGTAAGTAAAAGCAGAATTATACCCTAATATGTCCCTGATAATTACTACTGTATGGGAAAACTTCAGTATTCACGGGTTCAGCACTCGCAGTCTCAAATATTCGTGAATGCCGAACCCACATTTTAAATACACTATAAACACTTACCAGAGCTCTTTGGGAGCTCCACGCTTGCTGCTGCTGCTGGGCTCCTGCCATCGCCTCCAGAACCGTATGCCCCCCCTCAGCCACCAGGGGCACTGCGTTCATGAAGGCAGACTGCATTCATGAACACAATGCCCTGTTCATGAATTTCACCATTTGCGGGGATCACAGGAATGAATCCCGGGCGAATGGCAAGGGTCGCCTGTAATATATTTAGAATGACTAAAATATTCCAACTGTGTAGAACTTTGCATTCAAATGATTACTACACAGATTCTAAATCTTGGCAATTGATGTGAAAGGAAATCAAACAAATGACACTGCAAGTTACAACCTTGATGAATATTAGTGTCTAACAATGCCATTACTTCTAATAAAAAAGTCATAGTGATATTTGGATATCTATATCCCCAATAAATTTGGAAATATAATAAAGATTATAATAAAATGGAGCTCCTTTTTTATTGTTAGGTATTCATTTAAGTACAGGCAACCCCTGCTTAGTGCTCTTAACTGGTTCCTGAAAAACTGAGTATTAAGCGAAACCATGTGTTAAGTGAAACCAAATTTCACTTTCACTTTTCACTTTCTGAAGCCACCAAAATCACTCCAAAGCCATCAAAATCACTTTCTAAAGCCACCAAAATCACCAGAATCAGGGCTGTCAGAATTAGTGTCAGTTTTAGTGCCAGCTGTACAATGCCCATGAGCGTTATAACAAAACTTGCTGAGCAGTAAGTGGAATCAGGTATCAACGTAAAATGAGCATTATAGTGAACCAACACTAAGCAAAACAGTGTGAAGTGGGGGTTGCCAGTACTTATAAAATACCTGTCAAACTCTATTGAAAACAGGGAGGGAAGTTTTCACATCCAAGGCTTTGGAACTAAAGAACATATGTTTTCCTATCACACAGGCTTATAAAGCATACATAGCAATTATGTATAATCAATTAAGGCAGTCTAAATCTTGGCTTTGAAACAAAGGTTCATGTAGGGAAGACTGAAAACTACTTGGCAGCAGTTGCTACTAATAATGCAGGTTAATGACTAACAACTTCAGGCCTGATTCTGATCTCATTCTCACTAGTTTTGCGCAAGTGCAACTCCACTAATTCAAGTTGAAGTATTCCTGATTTACACTGATATCAGGTTAAGCTCTTTTATCTGAACATTGTAGCATAAACCAATTTACTTATTCATATGTAGTTATATGAGAAAACTTTAACTCTTCAGTTAATTATTGATGACTCTTGCATCACTGGCAAGTTGAAAGAAGGACCAAGTTTCACCCAGTCATTGTTTAACAGAAAAAATATAGGAACATGTTTTCTGTCTCATATTCAAGCAGAACTGCCCTTATGTTATTTACCTGCCCTATGGAATGAATGAATGGAGATGATCTAGAAACAGTCATAATTCAACAGAAGCTTCTCCAAGTGCCTATAGAACCAAATTCTTCATTTTCATTACTATGCTCAAGTCAAAGGATTAATTTTAACATTATATTTCCCCCTACATATTACCTCCCATTATTTTTTCTATCACTGAAATTATCTAAAAGTTTATCAGAGGAAAACATTTTCTATTAAATGTGTGATGATAGTTAAAAACCCCTACATAACTTTGAAAATTTTCTACTAAATTCTATAATCTCACTAGCATCAAATATTATTTGAATAAAGACAACACATTTTGTAGTCCTGCTTGTAAATCATAAATACATTGATTTCTTTAGGTTTTGTGTGACTAATCCTGCAAGTACCTGCCATAGTATTTGATACCATGATAACTCCCACTGATATCAAAGGGATTATACGGAATAGCATGTTCTTCCAAAGCCAGCCAACTTCTGAAGCAGACAGCAAAAGTCAGATCTTGATGGGCTGGCCAACTGTGTCATGTTGGCTTCATCAAGCCAAGGAGTTAGTCATAACTAGTGGGTGACACTGACTCCCAAAGTGATTTCCTTCAGCTATCTCGATTATTGTGCACCTGGAAACCTCTCATATTCTTTCTGCTTGCATCTGCAAAGTATTTCTATTGCTAGCCATGTTCACAATATGGGAAGTAAGAGGCCAGGGGTCCATAATTCATTGAGTATTTGGTTTTCTATTGTACTTTCCGGAAGATGGTGCCTTCTGTTTACCAATTCTTGGTAATAATTTATGTTTCCAATGATTATGTTACCAATGATAATGTATGTTACCAATGATTATTTTATGTGTTTCAACTTTTTGTGCATTCCTTGCAAAGAACTTGTGAAATGAAGTAGGAGATCCAGCTTTTTAATCTGTGCATGCAAAGTAGGGACCAGTAGTGACATTTTAAGAAAGTGAATCTTCTAGAGCAATATGAATGAGGTAGCCCTAAAGTGAAATTACTGAATTCTAGAAAAAGTCAGTAGGATTGGATGTAGACCTGGGCCTCCACATCAGGAGCCTGAGCAAGGGGAAATCAGCAGAGAACCGTAGAATCACAGACTTAAATCATCCAGTGGCTCTACAATCACATTAGCCAATTCCCTCAGCAGACCTCAGTTGCATTGCATCTAGCTTCATGGAATTGTAGACATCCAGCTTTTCCAAACAGTCCCTAACCTGCTCTTTTGCCACTGTCTGCTGCTCACCTTCTCCCCAGGCTGAGATGCCAGATGCAGTTGTCTGGGAGCTGACCTTGCCTGTGAGGACTGAGGTAAAAAAGACATTGATTACTTCAGCCTTTTCCACATCATCTGTCACTAGGTTGCCTCCCCCATTCGGTAAGGGTCTGCACTTTCCCTAATCTTCCTCTTGTTTCTGACATACTTGTAGGATACCCCTCTTTTTACCCTTCACTTCCCTTGCAATTCTGATTGTGCTTTGATCTTCCTGATTTCACCCCTGAATGCCCAAGCAATAAAACTCCCTAGTCATTTGTCCAATTTTCTACTTGTAAGTTTCCTTTTTGTGTTTTAGCTCACCAAAGAGCATCTTGCTAATACAAGCTGCCCTTCTGCCATACTTGCTAGTCTTTCTGTGCATTGGGATGGTTCATTCCTGCACCCTAAGTAAGGTTTCTTTAGAATACAACCAGCTCTCTGGACTCCTTTTCTATTCAGACTGGTCTCCCAGAGGGATCCTGCCCATTAGCTCCCTCAGTGAGTCAAAGTCTGCTTTTCTGAAGTTCAGGGCCTTTACTCTGCTGCTCTCCATCCTTCCTTTCCTCTGGATCCTGATCTCAATAATCTTGTAGTCACTGCTGCCCAAGTTTCCATCTGCTTCTACATTCCCCACCAGGAAGTTGTCCCCAACACTCTCCTAAAACTCTCAGGTTTGCCTGCATACTGCTGTATTGCCCTCCCAGCAAATGTCACGGTGATTTAAGTCCCTTATGAGAACTGTGGCCTGTGATCAGGAAACTTGGACTACCTGTCTGAAGACAGCCTTATCTACTTCATCCTCCTGGTCTGGTGGTCTATTGCAGACACCCACCATGATATCACACTTGTTGCTCTCCCCTTGGACTCTAACCCAGAGACTATCATCAGACCTATCTCCAGTTTCAGACTGGAGCTATGAGCAATCATATAGCCCTTTTACAAACAGTGCAACTCCTCCTCCTCTTCTCCCCTGTCTGTCCTTCCTAAGTAGTTTATACCCATCCATAACTGTGCCCCAGTCATACAAGCTATCCCACCAAGTCTATGTTTTTCCAATCATGTCATAGTTCCATGACTGTGCAAGGACTTCCAATTCTTCCTGCTTGTTTCCCAGGCTCCATGCATGGTGGAGACACCTGAGGTAAATAGCCAATTGCCCTACTTTGTCAGGAAGAATAAGAAGGCCTTGCTTGCTGCCCCCTCCTGCTTATGATTCTTCTAGGTCACCCACTTCTCCACTTACCTCAGGGCTTTGGTGTCCATCCCCCAGTGAATCTAGTTTAAAACCTTCCTCAGTAGGTTAATGAGTCCTCCTGAAAAGATGCTGTTCCCTTTCTTCATCAGGTGGATCCCATCTCTTCCTAGAAATCCTTCTTCTTTGAACAACGTCCCATGGATTAAGAAGCCAAAGCCCTGCTGGTGACACCACCTGTGCATCAACTCCTGCTTGGGCCTTTCCCTTTGAATGAAAGGGTTGAAGACAACACTATCTGAGCCCTGTCCCCTTCACCCTTGCTCCCAATGCCTTTCAATCTGCTCAAGCTCCACTCCCCCCTCAGTAGTATCATTGGTGCTCACATGGGGTAGTAGTCAGAAGGCTGGATGAGTCTTGGTAATCCTTCTATGAGTTTTCAGATCCAAGCTCCAGGCAAGCAACAGACCTACTGAGACAAGAGATCAGGCAAGCAGATGGATTTCTCCATCCCTTGCAGAAGCAAGTCTCCAACCACCACCATCCATTGCTTCCTCTTGAAGACAGTAGTCTCAATCCCCCAGTTTTGGGGATGCCTGGTCTGGGTCCTAGAGGTGTCCTACATTGAATTGATGAAGTCCTCAGGCAAAGGATTCTTTGGAGTCTTGTCATCTCCTCCTATAACTCTCTTGCCTGCTCCTTGAGGGACATGACCCAGAGGTACCATTCACATCACAGGCAAACCCCCATCTGACTGTCACTGGAAGAAACCTGCAAGCTGCAGTCTCTACAGTGCCAAAACAAACCCCAGGTGGAAGCCTCAATGGTGAGCAGTCCTGCCTGGGCAGGTATCTCACAGGTACAAGCAGAGGAAGAGCTGGCAATGGCAGTGGCTCTAGCATTTTGATGTCCTCCAGCCATTTTTCTGGGTCTTTTAATCTGCCACCTCTCTTTTCCTGCCCCTCTTTCCAAACAGACCTTCCCTATAAGACTCTCCTGTAAGTTGACCTATCCACTGCCCCTTGGTCCCAAAAGGTTCCCTTGTCTCTGCTGACCTGCTTCCTCTCACTAAGCTTACAGTGAAGAAGGGTGAAAGGTGAAATATGTCACCATGAGTATCAAAATTTCAAATATGGTCATCAAACACCATGTATTTAGGTACCAAAATAAAATCTTGATTTCAGATGTGCAGAATACTCCAAATTCCTACTAAAGACAAAGAAATCTGCTCAGAACCTTTAAAAAACAGGCCACTTTTTCTTGATTTTTTAAATCTTATAACAGGAATGGATCATTTATGTTCCCTTCAAATCTACTTTGAATTATTATTGGTCCTCACTTTCAGAGGCTACCTCCAGGACATGGGTGGGAAGAGTATTTGGCATCAAAGCTTAGATGGCCACTAATGGCATAAATTAGATGCTCTGTTGTGCATGCCTACCCACTAAGACCTGGATAACAAATGATAACTCATATGCTATTTATTAGATGGTGTAACGTAGATTTACAATGTAATTTATAATGTGACAAAGCTGTTTAACCTTTTTCTTACTTTTCAAACTATCTCCCACATTGGTGTAACTTTCTGTCAGTAACAAAACACAATACACTTAAATCACTGACAATTTCCACTTATAAATCCCCTGTGCTCCAGACTGCGAAGAATTAACTCTGTTAATCCTTACAGTTTTGCACAAAAAATAGATTTAGCTCAATGGAGTTCATTTCCATATGTTTTGCATGGCAGTATTAGTGGGCCCTATTCTCTAAGTTTAGGCTATCTGATATTGAGCTGTCTACAGAATGGAGGGAATCTTGTGAAGGATTCTTCACCAAATATTTCCCGCACCAAGGGTGGTTCTTCAAAGCTTAGAGTAATTGTAAAAGTTTATTCATCTGACAAAACAGTTTTCATTGTTTTTGTCTTATAGTTACTTATACCTATAGACTTAAAGCTTACAGGTTTTGAGACAAGTACTTCATGCATTCTCAGAACACATGAATTACAACCAAAAAAAAACCAGACACAAGTGATCCACAGGTATGATCCGTGTCTTATCTCACATTTGGAGCACTAAGATTTAGATATATTCTCCCTTATACGTTTTGTGCAACTGAACAGTTTGATTGGGCTACTAAAGGATGCTGGTTTGCTTCCTGCAAAGACAAACAGTGAGACACACTGGGCACAACTCCATGAGATGTTTATGGTGCAGTAGACTAATTAGTTATGCAGGAAATGCCATGCTTTTATATGTGTATGCCTATTTGGCTGGGGTAAACTAATTTACTCTGCAGCAGGATAGTACTTGTATTTACTTTGCAGGAGCACATGTATAGACACTGCCCCATCTGGCTGAGGCACAAGGATGCTTCAGTGTCGGGGTTGCCTTCTGGCTACCCCATACTGAAGCACCCTCATGTCCCAGCCAGCCCTTCTGCAGCATGTTGAGCTGAAGGGAGCAGCCCGTAGCTCGCAAACTGATCTTTGGGGTCCCCAGCCAGACAGGGATGCTTGAACCTGGATCAATGTCCCAGACACACATACAAACAGTGTGCCTGAAGCAGTAAACTCTTGAGAAATAAGACCCAGAGTTTATTTCTTCACATAAATATGCATGTGATGAGTCCACTGTGTAGATGAGTCCACTGTGTTTTATCTTGAAATAACCATATAACTCGCCTTTATATTTTACAAGTAATATTTGATTCCTGCTGTAGTCATGTTAATGCAATGCTGTATATGTAGGAAACGGAAAAAAAAGTCTTCCTATAACCCTGAACTTTGTATTGGAAGGACTGAAAAACCCAGTGATAAAGTTAGCCATTTTCTTGTTCCAACAATCCTCTGTCTGATGGAGGAAATCCAGGGCACTCCTGTAGAAATACATAAATTGACTCACCCATTCTTTTTTGAGGCAGAAGGCATCTACCTCTGGAAGATGTCATTCTTAAATAAAAAAAATATTTGTACTCCATTTCATGGATTCAAATTGTGTCCACTTAAAATAAGCTAGGAAATTGAGACTATCAGATTCAGTCCCCTCTGGCATCAGTTTCTTGGAGACAGCTATTAGACAGATATTACAAATCACTGTTTTCTTATTATTTCTGACCTGTGGAGGTAAGTAGAATAATACATTACTATGGCTTTTTAGGCATCATAAAGAGGGCTTGGTATAAGATGTGAACCAAAAGATTCTGAGAGATAGATTAAGCCAAAAAGAAGCATATAAACAAATTATACCACTATATGTCTGTAAGTCTATGTTGTGTGTCTATAAATGTGTAAAAATGTGTGTGGTGTGTGCATAACATGTAGCTATATAACAGAATTCTCTGAAAGCATTTGTTTCTTGTATTTTTTGGTAAAAAAGCCCCTCAAATATCCCAAGAGGGCACTGTTTATAATGTTCATAATTAACAAGACAAATCACATTGTGATAAGGATAGATGCAAGTGTGAAGGTACATCACATTCCATCTAACCACATTGTGTAAGACAAATCTGATGCAGTTATATAAAATGAATGATGTATGTGATTTGCCATAATTAAATACTTAAGTACAGTGCATTGATTCCAGGTCCACTACAGGAATTTCTGGTTTGCCTGTAAGAAGACACCTCTTTTAACACGAACCTCACCCTTAATCGTGCTACCTTCTAAAATGCATTCACTTTTGGATTTGTATTGTTCATGATTAAGATTGTGGGTTTCTGAAAAAGAACATATCTTGGCTTTTAATTAGATAACTAAAACTGATTTTTTGATGTGTTCCTCTCATTTTTAAAGGTTGATGTATACATTGATTTATAATATGATCACGTTTTGGATAGCCACCGTAAACTGAGTTGGGCAACGTTGAAAACATAGATTTTAATTAATAACAAGTGATCTGGTTTACATGCACTTTTTATGTGTTTGAAAAATTAACCCTTGCTAGTCATAATTTGAGGATAACATTTCACTGAATTAAGATATTTTCAGTTCTTAGAAAACAAACAATACAGCACCAAATGCAAAAGGCCTATTTCTAATTCTTCCAATTGTTTACAAAAGCAAGGGGATTTTGGCAGCTAGAAGTGGTTCCCATGTTATGTTTCATCAGTTGTGGGTTTAGAAATCTTTATGCTGCTCAGATGGGATAAGGAGGGAAATGTTTGGGATTGAGAGGAGATCTGGAAATGTGCAGGACTCAAACTATTTCCAGCCAGTGTTTTTGAGATCTAGGAGATGTATAGGGATTCATTCAGACATGAATGGACTGCTTGGGAGGATGTTAATGTATTTTCAAAAAGAAGAATTTATATCTCTCCCCATGAGAGGTTCATAATAAGTATATTTCTTTTTTTTTTTTTCAATATATGAAGAAATTGGAAAATAAAATTTTAAGTATTGTTAATAACTGAAGGGGAAAATATTACACTGATTATGTAGCTTTCAAACTTTGTATGATGTTAGATGAACATTGAAGGAGATTAGTATAAAAAAGGTCAAGCAGAGTTTTCAATCTTAGCAGATGACCCAAAATTTACTCTAGGCTACATCCATAATTGTATCAATGGAAGATCACAACTCCTCCTTCCCCACCTTCCCAGATAAAAGTCTCTGAAACAATCTCTCAGCATTTGTTATGCAACAAAATACAGCATGTGATAGATTTCAGTGACACTGCAAAATATGAGGCTGTAGGCCAAGTGTATTGTAAGGCAAACAGTGGAACGCCAAGTCTGTGTCTCAGTCCCTATAACTAAAGGCCAAGCGCTTATGCTGATGATATCTCACAGTGTTACCACACCTGAGATATGTAATTTGTAGGGCTGTCAATGAATTGTGATTAGCACGCATGATTAACACATTAATCTTTGTTTGCATTAATATTTTTAATGAATTAATCTTGCGCATGGTCTTGGAGCTCATGCTTGGGCTCTGCTCCACTGCTGTCATCACCTCCTCCAGGCTGCCCCATGGGGCAGTGATGGCAGTGCAGAAGACTTCAGGGCAGCCTGGGTACAGGCTCTGGGTGGCTGCAGCAGGGCAAGAGGGACCTGTACAGACACAGACACAGACAAGCAGCCACAGCCTGCAGATGGCCAGGAATGCAGCCTAGGTGAGCAGCATGCAGAGCAGCACCCAGTGGGCAAGTCTGTGAAGGAGAAGGGGTGTGGGGGAGGGAAGGTGTGTAGCGGGGCAGATCAAGGCCCCCGTGGTGAGGGAGGGAGTGGGGCAGAGGCGTGGCAGGGGCTGGGGTGAGTGGGGCCCCAGGGCCAGGGGCGGGTCATGAGATGGAGCCACAGCTTGTCCAGGGGCATGGGGGGATTCCCACAGCTGTGCACACCCCTGAGAGAGGCATGAGGGGCACTTGTTCCCTGGATTTGTGCATGGGGTGGAGGTGGGCTGCTACTGTGGGCTGGTGCTCTGCACCCCACTGCCTTTGCCCTGGGAGCCGCGCACTGGCTGCGCCGCATCCCTGCCCACCCAGCAGCAGGAGGAACAGCATGGCATCACATGGCTCCCAGGGCAATGGCAGCAGGGTGAGGCAGCCTGCAGGCTCAGGGCGCTTCCACCCCATGCACAAATCTGGGGCGCACATGCCCCCCATGTATCACATGGGGGTGAGTGCAGCAGTGGGAGCATCCCACCCCGATCCCCTCCCAGGCCCCTGGATAAGCCACAGCTCCATCTCAAAACATGCCCCAGGGCCCCATTCACCCCAGCCCCTGCCTCTGTCTCTTCCCCACTTCCTCCCTCAGCATGGGGGGCTCAATCTGTCACCCCTCCCCTTTCTCCCTCATTCACCTGCCCCACCACACACTTACCTGCTGAATGGGTGTGTGTGTGTGTGTGTGTGTGTGTCTGCCCCTCATTCCCAAGCCACAGCCCCCCAAACCCTGCTGCTGCCTCTCACTCCAGACCTACAGTACCTAACATCCTGACAGGGTATTCAGGAACCCTGCTCCCCAGGCTCCAAACCCCACGTCCACACCCACAGGTCCCCACACCTTCACAAATTCACCCCCACACACCCTGCAACCATGCAAAGTACCTGAGGACTCTTCAGCCTGGAGAAGCAAAGGCTAAGGAAGGATTTGGTGGCTGCCTGTAGTTAAATAAAGTATGTGCATCAGGAGCTGGGAGAATGTCTGTTCACCAGGGCTCTCCAAGGGAAGACAAGGTCTAACAGTCACAGACTCCAGGAAGACTCTTTTAGGGTGGACATAAGAAAAAACTTCTTTACTGTCTGTGTCCCCAGAGCCTGAAATAGACTCTCCCCAGAAGTGGTGCAAGTACCTACTCTGGACACTTTTGAGAAACAGTTGGATGTCTATCTTGCTGCGATCATTTTACCCTGGCTGACTTCCTGCCCCTGGGGCAGGGGGCTAGACCCAGTGATCTTGCAAAGTCCTTTCCAACCCTAATGTCTATGAAATCAGTTAGAAGAGTTGTGAAGGAAAGGGTTCTCAGCCAGAGATGAGATAACATGTAGGATCCAACGGGAATAAAGGAAAGGGGAGCAGAATATTGTAAAGATCATTATGGTACATGGAAATATGGTTATGCTACTATCTAAATCAAACCAATAGCCAAATATATTGGAGGTATCTACATTTCTGAAATTTAGAGTGGTGTTTTTATATGATCGGATTGTGAAATTTCAGGTGAAAAGGAAAGCCGTAGCACCAGCAAAAGCTGATATCAAGGAATCTGAGACTTCGAAAAGGCATAAAGAAGGGAGCTGCAGTAACACAGTAGAGAGGACAGAAAGACATTTGACTGGCTTTCAAAAGGGCAAAAATAAAGATTAACTTATAAGAAATAACACTGTGCAAGATGTTCATACGTTGAAGAACCAGTCTGACGCAGAAGATGCAGGCAGGGCAGATTGGATGTTTGAATCAAGAAAGGACCAAGTTTAAAGATGACACTCTTCTTTCTGTCTCCAAAATACTTTGCTGAACCAAGTTTTCATGAACGTCAAATGAATTTGACCAATTGAGGAAGGGGAACTTGAAAAGTGAAGTTTCACTAAATATTCAAAGATTTCTATGCTATGAAATCTTTGAAGAAGTTCAGGTTGAAAATACTGAATGGGAACCTACTGGAAAGAGCACAGAATAATATCTTATCAAGTATTTTGCTGATAAAGGGGAAAAGGCATGCATCCAGAGGCATTAGGTAGTCAGAGAAGTTAAAGAAATTATTGACAATGATGGAAATGTCAAGAAAAAGTTTCAGCAGATAGGACTAGATGATAAGAGAAGCAAAAGGTTCAAGATAGTAATGTTTGAAGGGGTCTACACATTGTCAAATGTGAGGGGTGGGAAGATAGGAAGAAGTAGAGGTGTTGTAGTGTAAGTAAATAAAGGCAATCTGGGAGTAAAAGACAGCAAATTCCTCCCTCCTGTCAAAAATCAAGAAGAGAAGGATTAACTGTGTGGAGACAGGAATAAAGGTGTGGAAAAGAAAGTCATGATAACCGGAATCTTTGAAAAGTTGAAAGCTTTTTCATTCGGGGCAGTATCTCCTAAGACTATCTGATGAGATTTCAAATTATTTTAATGGACTCTGAGATGGGATTTATACAATTGTCTTCCAGGGTATTTTATCTTAACTCACTTGTAATTCTACAAGAGTATACAACACCTCTACTGACTCCTTCCTATCTTGTACTTTAGGCATTCAGAAATGACAAGTATACTATGCTATATGAAAATGAGAGTGTGATTCAGAAGAATGCTGTTTGACAAAGGTGCATTTTTTTCAAGAAACCAGCTGACACTATTAATCAATCTGTTGCAGATGTAAGTGAGAAAAGGAAAACTAAGCCATGTGAATTTGTACTGTTAACAGAAGGGCTAACTAGAGAGTGAATGAACTGTGGAGTAATTAAGAAGCAATTCATGCAAAGTTACTGCATGGGGTGGACTTGACTTGTCAAAGTGTATATTCACATGGCTACTGAAAATCCTGCTTCCCAGATGAAAGTGGTGGTGAATACTCTTTCCTACAGGACACTGTTAGCACACTGTGTCTCCAGTTAAGAAAGCTCATTTAGAATCTATAAGGGGAGACAGATGGAATCAACAAGGGTAGATGTAGTTAGCTGTGTTATTTGGGTGAAAAATCAATCCTGCCTTCTAACAAAATAAAATTCCAAGACAATTTAGAAATCAAGGCAGATATGTGTTACACTGAAAAACAAATCCTACCCTAGTAAACCTTAGATGGGCAATCATCATTTTCACAAGGATGGTGGAGGACTTGGAACTCCCTGAAGGTAGAGAGAACCTAAATAGTCAGCAGGAAAAAAATCATAGTATTGTATCAGTAAGAATTGCAGCACATTACTCTCTCAGGGAGGTCACTAATTGATGTTTGCAACTGCAAAACTCTCCTAATACAAATAAAGCCTAGAGTAAATCAGCAATAACCGTACTTGCCCTGGAGCCCTATGAGAAACTGTGGCCTTTGCCAGGAGAAATAATCAAGGAGAAGCTTCTATAGCTTCCATGTTTGCAGCAAATCAAATAAAGAATATTTCACTCTATGTGAAGACTGTGTTTTGTTTTAATAAACCCTACCTTTGGGATTTATTTTTAATTTGGCATGTCCTCACTGACCTCCTGTTCACATTAACAGGCCCTTTTTTTCCATAGACAGTTCTGTACCACTCACTAGGAACACATAGTTTTGAGAATAAAATTATTTTTTATTCCAAGAACTAATTTGGTCTTTAAGAAAGCTGAATATTCTGCTATTGTCTTTTGTCCAAAGCCAATTGGCATATATTAAAAATCAAGAGGAATGTTAAGAACCAAAATTATCTGAAGATCAGCTTCTCTCTATGCCTATGTCATCCATCATTAGATTTACATTTTCCACTGCAAGTAGGTTCAGATGGTGTCTGATCCAAGGCATACTGCAATCAATGAGTACTTTTTGGTTTTAGTGGGTGCATCTACACATTCATTAATGTGTTGTAGTTACTGTGCATGAGGTTTAGTACTTGCATAACCAAATACTATATCAATATACAGTAACTGGCACTACTGCACAGTAGCACCAGCACACAGCTTTTTAGTGATGCTAACTGCACAGTAACCTAATATTATTGCATAGTAGCATATGAGCATAGGTTTAGCCCTACACGCTACTGCACAGTGTTATTAGGTTACTGCACAGTTAGTGTCCCATGTGGACACACCCAATGAGCCTTGGATTGGGCCCACTGTATGCAATGTGAGCTTAGAAAAGGGGGTGGAGGGAAGAATCCATGAAAATTTAATGCCCATTCTCCAAGAGGCTTAGTGAGACCATGAACACAGAAGTTTCATGCTCCATGTGAGATGATCTATAGAGTAATCCTCAGGTCATTGCTGGATACTGAGTAAACACACAAACATCAGGGGAGCTCTCCTTCAGAAAAAGGGTGCTATGCAAAGTAGTTCTACAGTCTTTTTTCCTCATTGAATTACGTAGTTGTTCTAATACATCTCAAAGCCCTTATAGCACTGTAAAACCACTACTCCAGAACATGCTTGAGCATTTAAAAAGAGATAACATTTTTGTTTTACCTGCATGTATTGGGCCACAAGTTGTAATGTCCCCTACCTAGCTAGTGAGTTTTCTTAAGTTATTTACATAAAGTTACATATGTTCACTGGGTCTGTAGTACAGAAAGATCTCTGGACAATGAAGTTTTGAATCATCATGAAGTAATGACCCAGTTATATGTGGAGGTAAAAGCTTTTCAAGATAGCTCATGGAAGGATGCTAGTTTGATTGTGGATGTCAAGGAAGAGATCAGAGCTTTAAAAAAGGATATAGAGGTGTTGTCTGATGAGAGAAAACACTGAAGGGAACAGGCAAAGGATTAGAAGCTGTGCTGAGGATGTTACGTAACAGCATTCAGAGGAGCTTGTAGCTGTGAGCCACAAGGTGTGTGAACATGATATTGCTGAGTTAAAAGAGCAGGTGAAAATTGCTAAAAGTTTAAGCAAGGTTGGGATCGTGAGAAGGAGCATTCCTAGATATGATGATAGTATGGAAGACTCATAATCCTTGTGTAATAGTAACTTTAGCTCCAGAACCGGAGGGCACTCTGATCCTTCTACAGTGACAGCAGCACCTCCTGTGTTTGTGGTGAGTTCCATGGTGCCTATGGACAAAGGAAATATTGTGGACAAAGGAAATATTAAGGCCTGGTCCCCAAGGAGGGTTTTCTACAGGCACAACCATAGTGTCATTGACCACTGAGCACCTTAGAGATATCAAAAAAAGAATTGGCTATTTCATGGCAGAGGTAGCTTTAACTGGCAAAGGATCTGGTTCTATTGTATTAGACGTGGGTATTTTTCAAGAATTTATGGACACCTGTGATTTTTCAGCATTGTCTGTTGCAATAAAAAACTGCACAGTACAGAACAGTGCTGTTATAAGGGATGAGGTCCTAAAGTTGTTTTACCCAACTGAGCCATCGGTAGTACTTTTTCATAAGGAAAGAAAGGGTGCTGGTGAAAGACCAGAGGCTTATTTAGAGAGAAGGAAATTTGTATTTGTCTCAGCAGGTCTGGCATTACCCCTGCAGGGAAATGCTAATGGTTTTAATTCTGATGTCTGAGAAATGAAGGAGCCTCTCATAAATGGATTTCATTTTAAACTGTGAACATATTTAGGAGGGGGGTGAGGGCTGGTGATGCCTCACTTAAAGAGATTATGAAAGGGTAAAGCAGGGTTTTGAATTAGATACCAGCAGAAATGTGGATTACCATAAGCCAGAACAAGTTGCTGTGGTTTCTGGTAAAGATGTAAATGAAAAAGAAAAGTTGACACAGAGGTATAAGCATAGTGGTAAGACTTTGAGATTTGATAGTGAAAGCACAGCTAATGATAAGCTCCTGCGGCGGAATAGGGAAAAAACAGGAGTAAGTGCATTGGTTGATCAAATGGGACAGTCCAGGAAAGGGCAGAACTGAGCCCTGAGATGGACAAGGAGTGGCTCCAGAAAAGAGAGTGAAATTATAAGAGTTCCCAAGGGGGAAACAAGTGGGAATTCAGAGAGCAAAAAGAATTTTGCTCGCCAAGGAATGAATTTAGAGATTCCTTATGGAAAGAGTTGTTGCATTACATGGAAAAAGATGCAATAGGTGAGCTGCCAACAGTTAGGTTACTGGAGCTCTTAGTGAAATACAAGGAAGAGAAAGCAAGAACAGCCAGCAGCAAGGGGGAGATTGCTTCCATTACCTGCTTCAGTCCAAGACTTGGATTGAAACAGCCTAGTGTTACTCTCATCCCACAGACACAAGACCTCCAGTATGGCACCAATTGAATATGACAGTTGGGGATGACCCTTACTTACCATTAGTTTTAAGGATGAATTTGAATTGTGGCATATTCAGAGTATGTTGGTAGATACCAGTGCCACATTTAGTTTAGTGAGCTGTGAAAAGAGAAATTTGAGACCTAGCTTTAAGTGTAAAAGAAGTCTGGGCTGTTAACAAACTTCAGTGTGGATGAATCAATGCTGCAGTAAAAATAGAAGAGCTAAAAACTCAGAAGCAGTACCACTTCCCACAAGAAGCTGAGGACAGTATTAAGGTAACCATCAAAGCATTGGTAAAACAGGGAGTGTTAATCAGCACGGCAAATAGTCTGATTTGGCCAGTGCAAAACCCAGATGGGAAAACCTGGTGGTTGATAATTAACTATTGGTACTTAAAAAAAGTGACTCCAGTCTTAGCCCCAGAAGTTGCAAAATATCCAGAGGTACTGACAAGTATAGCACATGGAGCCACCTTGTTCTTAGTCTTGGACCTTCTATATGCATTCTTGGTGAGAGCTGTACATACCCATTGATACAAATTTGCATTTACGTTCAGGGCAAAACAGTTCACTTTTACCAGGCTAACTCAGAGTTTCCATAACAGCCCATCATACTGCCATAGGTTTGTTACTCAAATGTGGGAGCAATTACCTGCTCAAGATGTGAAAGTTATCTCATATGTTGAAGTTATTTTAGTTACAGCTGTGTCACACGAACAGTGTATAGAGCAAATGAGAACTGTACTTGAATTCATTAACAAGACTGAATTTAAGGGGAATCCCTCACAGGCCCAGATGGTGAATCAACATATAAGGTACATCAGTCTTAATTTAGGACCAGAGGGCAGAAGTCCTGATGTACATAGAGTCGAGCTGATCAGTAAGCTCCTAGCATGGATCAAAGTTAGCACTTCATGATTATTTGTAAGTTTGGTTGGATTTCGCAACCAATTATAAAAATTGTTGCCAACATTGCTGCTCCGCTATATGCTTTACTTAAAAAGGGGGTTGAAAAAGGAAAAGGAAAAAAGGGTCAAATGGCACTGAGGAGAAGAGCAGTCCAACTCATTTTGCACTTTAAGAAGGGCAGTAGTGCAAGCTTCTTCACTCTTGTACCCAGAAGTGGGAAAGACTTTTATTGTGGAGTTAGCATCGACTACTAAACATGTTAAAGCTATTCTTTTTCAGGATCACAGAAGCAGGAAAAGACCAGTTGCTTATGGCAGCAGAATTTTGTCAACTGTTGAACAGGAGTTAAGTCCATGTTAACGTGAAATCTTAGCACTAGTATAGGCACTAGATCACTTTAGTTATTTAGTCGGTATGTCTCCTGTAATTTTAAGAACAGTACATACTCCAACTAAATATATTGTTTCAGGAAGGATCAAAGATGCTGGCATCTTATCCCCTTGACTTGTCAGGTGGACTATTGCATGTTTAAATAGAGAAATCATCATGGAGTCTGTTCCTAATATTCTTACCACACTTTAAGCACTGGTCATAGAAGGTAACCAACATGAATGTCCATTTCCATTCCTGAAACATAAGCTAACTGAATATCTTTTTAAAGGAGGAGCTAAATTTACCAATCAAGTTTTGTCTGATTATGATGTGACATGGTTTGTTGATGGAAGTAGTTTTTATTTTGAAAAAGGTCAACAGACTGGCTTCATTGCTGTCCAAGTGGGAAATACTGGAGAGATTGTCCAAACTATCAAGGGGCAGTGTTTCCCCCGCTTGCAACAAGAAGCAAAGATGACTGCCATAGCAGCTGCACTTCACATCACCCCCATCGATCAGATATGTGCAATCTAGCAATTCAGATTGGGTCATCAGAGCCCTCATAGACTGGTTTCCAGTGTGGACAGCACAAAACTTCAGTACTCCTGGTGGAAAATTGATAAAATACTTGAAGTTATTACCCTATGTGTGTGATCTAAGTAAGAACAGAATAAATAGTGCCTATGATCCTCAGCAAGGTAAAGGCCCACCAGAGAACCATAACACTAGAGAACACCATTAACAATGTGGCTGACCTAGCACCCAAGGAAGGAGCCAGGGTGGGACCTCCATGGGTATTGCAAACATTGACAAACTTGGCCATGTGTCCAAGGTTACACTGCCCACACCTGATGCTCTTGATTTGATTGGGCTAGTGTCAGAATTTAGAGTTAAGGAAATTGGGACACAATAAAGTTTTTTAGGACTAGTGCATAAGGCAAGAGCCATCAGGCCTTATCCTCACTAGGAGGAGCGAAGAGCCTCCAGTGAGTGGTGCTGAAGCAAGTGTGGACCAACCTCATGGCACTGGAACACAAAACAACCACCAGGGCATTTATGAGACAGTTGAAAGAATTGAAGTCTTTGGGTGGTAGCCTTCTTTGAAAAATGATGTTGCTCATTTTGTTAACAACTGTTTATTGTTTACATATAATCCAGACAGAGTTGTTCAAAAAGGTCTTTGTGCAACCAAAGAATCTATGGTCCCTGGTCCAGATTGCAAATTTATTTTATTAGGCTATTACCAAGGACCAAGAGAGGTAATCATTATTGGTTAGTTGTCATTGACAGTTTCACTAAGTGGATTGAGGCACTTCCCACAAAGAACTATACAGCATTGACAATAGCCAGAGTACTTATTGATCAAATATTTACAAGCTGAGGAACTCCAAGGTACATGGACAGTGACCAAAGTCCACATTTCACTGATAAGGTGACACAAGAGATTTGTAAAGCTTTTAATATTAAGCAACAACTGCACATCCCAGGACATCCCCAGAGCTCCAGCCTGGTGGAGAGAAATAACAGGACCATCAAGATGTCATTGAGAAAGGTGCTGAATAATTATGGAAATAACTGGGATAAAAAGTTACCACTCACACTTGTGGCATTATGAAGCACTAGAGTGAGCCATGGTATAACACCCTACCTGGCTATAACTGGTAGAAATATGAGGCTTCGTGAGCACTGGTGGATCAATAATGACATGCCAGGAGTTTGGCAGCTGAAGATGTTAACTTTTATTTTTCTGTATGACAAAAACGGTGCCCCAGAGTCATATTTCACATTGGACAGAGCTGAGCCAGGATCAAGAAGGGTTGTTGAGGGCATTGAGATTTCCAGGGCAATGGAACATAGGGAATTCTGTAACAATGTGATTTGCAGTCTGTGAGGGGGTGCCACATTCACAAGTGGCACTTGATGTCAGGCCCATTTGGTACATGTTATGGAGAAACTGGTCATAGCTGGTTCGGAGTCTATTGAGGTGAACCCGGGAGAGTCTGTTCAAACTGAAGCTGGTAGGTCTTGTAGAGTGGGTTTCAGGTGAATGTTTTGAGTCTGCAGTTCTCAGAGGCCCATTGTTCTTCCCATAGACGTGCAGCCCGGTTGTCTGGGGAAGAATCTTTGGAAATAGAGCACAGGTGGTGCAGTGGGTGATGAGGGGTTTCCTAGTTTGGAGGCACTGCCTGACTGGAGGGTCCAAGCAGATGTGCTGATGTAGGTAGTGATTACGGTCCACTTCAGTATGCTGAAGGAGATGGAGACATTGCAGCATACAGCAGATGTCAGGGGGAGCAATACCCTTGATGAGTGGAAGCTGTGATGTAGGGGTAGAGTGGATGCAGCTATGAGTTGCATGCTATTGTTAAGTCCCTGTTGACTTTGTGAGTGTGGGCACTTCTGCATTACACTGGGGCACAGTATTCAGCTGTTGAGTATGCCAGTGCCAGGGTGGATGTCCAAAGTACGGTAGGGTTAACTCCCCATCTGAGGCCAGCTAGTCAACAGAGTAGGTCATTGCAAGCTCGTACTTTGGCTGCCAGTTGGGCAAGGTGCATCTTGTATGTGAGGGTGTGGTCCAGGGTGAATCCAAGGCGCTTTGGGTTGCTTTCAGAAGGGATGGAGTTTTTTCCACACTTGACATTCAGTGTTGTTTTGGTAAGTTTGTTGGCAAGGTAGAAGGCACTACTGATCATTTTTATGATGTTTAGTTTGAGTCTCCAGTTCTGAAAGTAAGTGCTTATTGTAGTGAGGTCTTTTGTCAGACCTTGCTCCAGATATAAAAATATATATACTCAGACAACATTTCCATAATTATCTGCTAGGACAGATCCCTGAGGCTCCAGATTCTTGAAGTTTTTTTGTGTGATCATTATGCTGATCCCTGAGGCACATCGTTCTTCGAAGGGTACATGTTGGGAGTGTTTTTTCCAATATGGAGAGTAAAGTAATGGTTGAAGGTGCGTTATTGCAGAAAGTGGACCATATGTTTGTTACTGATTTTGTGAAGGACCCCATGGTGTCACAATTCGTGCATTGGCCAGGAATCCAGCCATGCACAGGGGAAAAGCCCATGTCCCTGAGAAGGGATGCAAACGTTTGGGCTGGAATAGAATCCTTGTGAGGTTTATTGTGAGGCAGTGGCACCAGAGCTCAGGAGGAAGAGCTGAGGGCAGAAAATACCACTGCAGGAGATTAAAGAAGGGAAGACTTTAGGTCCAGGCTAGCAAAAAGTAAGACCAGGAGATAACCATGGCAGCGATGGAGTCAATGGAAGCCTGGAAGCAAGAGGCCTTCACCTGGCAGTTGCGGGTGGATGAAGTGGAGGAGAGAGCATCACATTAACAACGGGAGTCAGAAATACTGAAGTCCAAAAATGGGCAGGCCAAGGTGAAAGTGACCACATTAGAGCTGTGTGTGCAATCCAGAAAGAAGAAAGGAGGGTCTAAGGAAGTCAGATGCCTGATTGAAGCTGAGGCTGAAAAAACTCGAGCACTGGAATGGCTCACCTTGAATGAGGCTGAGAAGAGCAGAAAGCGGGAAGAAAAGCTGCATAAGATGCAAAATGTGATGGAAGCACTGACAACAAGATCATCTGAAATCTGCACAGCCCAGATGGCAGAAGAGTTGGATTTTTGACAGTGGATTAAAGAGTCAAAACACATTATAGGAACCATAGATAAACAACTGTGGAGTGGAGAGGACCAGGTAGAGGATTAGCATGAGGAGCTGGAGAGTTGAGGAGTGTAACATATTGCAAACCCAGTTGCAAAGTGTGAAGGTGGAAAAGGACCAACTTGCGGAAAAAATACAGTCTCTGAAGACCCTTCTGGGAACAGGCATGGACAGAGAGGTGGCTATAAGTGCAGAGAGAAGTCAGCTACAGTCATGGCTGCAAGTTGAAATAGAACAGGTCTAGTCACTAAAACAGGAGAATCAACAACTATGGGAGACAATGGACTGGGCTGCTATAAAAACCCAAGATGCTTGTGAGAATGGGCTGCTAGCCACCCAATATTGAACGATGCCTGCTGAAATAGAGAGGAAGCCACAAACACTACATGCTATGAGTCAGCAGGAAGAGAGGTTGGCTGCGCTTGGGGTGCAGTTGACAGAACAGATAGCCATAGCTAAAGCTGAACACCAGGATCAACTTCAAGAGAGAAACATTTTGAAAGAGTCCTTAACAAAGACCGAGAAACAGCTAGAGGCCATACGGCTAGGGGTCCTGAAGTCCCAAGAGAACAAGGAACTACCTGAATACTCAAGCCCAAGGAGTCCAAGAGATGGGACCAGTGCAACAGGAAAATAATACCATGACGGATGGACCTTCAGGGGTAGGACTGACACCCATATAGGAAGAGGTTCCTGGCAACGATCTTGAGGTGCCTGGATTGGAAATGAGGTTAGTTGATAAACCAACTTATGGAGGAGATGGACTGACTAAGAGAGAAACTAGAAGAACTTGCCAGCAGGCCTGAGACCAGAATATTGACAGTGACAGATCAGATCCAGCGGATAAAAGTAAAATGGGTGGACAAAGCAACTGAGCAGAAGAGTGAACAGTCCAAGACAAGAAGCAGGAGCAGTGGTCTGTTTTGCCAAGGCTGCACTCAGAGGGTGAAATACCCAGCAATGCTTTTCAGATGAAACAGTTACAAGACCCCCACTCTGTTGCCTACAGATAGCCCCGTGTTTTTCCTGCTCTACCATAACAAAGGGCTATTGTACAAACAGATTTTTAAATCATATTCCAATTATTTAGTACAAAATGACCACATGGTGATGCAGTTTGTAAAAAGTAAATATAAAACTTGCCACATTGCTGGACCTGCTCAAAACATATTTTGGCATGGCCAGACATGTGTCTTGCAATGACTTCCATAAACATGTCCCTGTTTATGAACGCTGCTTTTCAGTTTTTTGTTTAAAAAAATCTCTGTGTGTGTCAAGGCTTTAGGTTTCCCATCAATGATGGCATAGACATCTAAAAAATAGGTCCCCACTTGAAATTCCCCACCCTGTAATTCATGCTGAACTTGAATATTTCCTTTTTCTGAGATGTACTTTAGCACTGGATAGATGGTGTAAAAAATCTCCCTTTTTGCCTGTGATAGTTGTTTGGTGGGAGAAACGCTATGGTCTGGTGTTTCAAAAACATAAACCTGCACATGGCCATACAGGCAGAGGCCAGCATGATGTACTGGAAAGGGTCTATGCAGTGATGTATAAGTACAAATTTACCTTTCTTCCCCACTATGTCTATCTGAGATGTTATTTGCATAATTTCATTCCTGTAGGGGCAGCAGGCCTCCTTCAAAATTTTTACATCCTGTTGGCAATAATAGGCCAGGTCCTTTTGCATATCAAAGTTTTATCATGGTTATCCTAATACCATTCTAAAAATTGTTCTTTTTCACTAGGCATCATATATTCAACCCTGTAGTATTCCACCTTCAGGAGAGGTCCCACCTAATTCTGGTTTTATGGCATGTTAAAAAAGTGTTGGAAGTAGCCTTTGTACCCTTCAAACCTTTTTTATGACTTTAAATGTATGCAGGAAACAGGGATGAATGTGCCCAATTACATTTTTGTGATAGAGCTAGCACTAGAAAAACCTTGGAAGGTTGAGTCGGGAAAGCCAGAAGACACTTGGGAAATTAAGGGTGCAGAGTGTCTTTCTGACTTTATTAAGGTCTTTATGGATACAGTTCCATGACTACACCTTCATAGCTCACAATGATAAAGGCTATGATGGGTATTTCATTATTAGGAAGTTATTGATGGAAAAAATGGGTGTGAAACTCATCACACAGGGAGATATACTCATGTCTATAGAAGTGGCCAGCCTAGGTACTAGGGGTATACAAAGCTTTGGTCTCTGGTTTGATTCACAGGACATTTGGCCCAATTCGGCGGCCGAATCTCCAAATCCGAATTGAATCAGGAGGCCCATTAATCTCTCTGAGTCGAATGGGAAGCCTTCAATTCAATTCAGAGAGATTCAATGATTCAGCCATAGATACAGCTTTATATGTTTTTTCTCTCTATCTCGAGGTACCTCAAGGTACGGAGAAAAAACATAAAGCTGTGACTATGCCCAAATTACTGATTCTCTGAATCAGAATCGAATCTTCAGATTCAACCAAATCAAATCAGGACTGTGATCCAAATCAGCAAATCAAATCACTGTCCCCCGAATCAAAATCAAATGCTGATTGCTTCGCACACCCTTACTAGGTATCCATTTCATAGATTCCTTAAACTTTTTGCCTATGAAACTTAGCAAGCTTTCCCAGGCAAATTCTCTCCTATTTCAGGCTTTGTAATCTTGGTCATAAAGCACAGGTGCTTGTTTATATCTTTGATCTGTTATAGTCAATATCTCTATTTGCATTGCCTTCCTTTGCACTCATGTTTTTTGTCCACATAAGATTGACGCTTATAACACACAGTTATAGACAGACATTTCATCTGTTTTTTAGAGGCCAGTGCTGTGTGCCT
This sequence comes from Gavialis gangeticus, assembly GCF_001723915.1. Lineage (NCBI taxonomy): Eukaryota > Metazoa > Chordata > Crocodylia > Gavialidae > Gavialis > Gavialis gangeticus. Next base: position 100,839,190 of record NW_017729024.1, read on the forward strand.
TTCTAAATACTCTTTAGATTGGCAGAGGTGTTTACAGCTAGGGCACATCTCACCCACATTGTCTCTACAGTCCAGGCTCAGACAGCGGCGGCACCAGAATCTGCACGTGACTATGGCTGTACAACACCTGACAAAGATCGCAATCATTTCTCACACCAAACACCTCTTTCACATCCTGAACACCATAACTATGCAACTGAAGGAAATATGTGTTAGGGTACCTGGGGATGTCACATATTTAATATAGCCCATCCTGTTTTTTCCTCATGAATTACTATATACATGTTAATGGGTAGAAGATCCTCAAACAATGACACTTCACTCAAAAAGGCCTTTTTTGAGCTGATCACCCCAGCTTTTCATGAAGCTGGTTTGCGCCATGTAACAGCTTAGTGACTGTGGCATCTCCACACATTGTGACAGCCAATAGACTGCCTGCAAATCACACGTTATTATCAAAGATACTTCGGTCAATTAAATACTGCCTCTTTTTAGCTATGAGTTGAGCATAGGTGTTAGAACTTACGAATGTATGGGCACCTCCACCCACAGGTGTTACAAGTCATGTTCAGTTGGAATGTTGAAGCAAACAGTAGTTTTCTCCAACTTTGTAACAGGTTACGGACCCATTGTAAAAAGGCGTCAATGTCCAGATGAAATTAAAAGCTCAAGAATGTAAGCAGTTTCTCATGTCTTCTGCATCAATACAGAACTGTGCATAGTCACCAGGTGTGTATAACTGGCAGAGATATGCTACAACTTGTTCTTATCCTCTTCTTCTGGCTGCATCCACCACATGTAATGGCCCCAACTCCAGATTCACAAAGCAAAACTCCTCTACATACTTCTGGGCTCCAAACCTTGCTATAGGCCACTCCCATCTTCTCACCCATGCCGTATCGACATCTGACCAGACATCCTCCAAATGCCTAGGAAGAGGGGAGGCATTTGAAAGACCCTCTACTGGGTCCCCAGAATCACATCTGCCACTCCCACTCTTCCACTCCACAGGTTGAGAAGGAGGGGAAGCATTTGAGGGACTTTCTGAATCACTATCACTAGAGGGTTCCATTTTTTCCTCAACAGCACTTAGCTTTATCAACTCTCATTTTTAACCAGGCTCAGACTTTTTGTCCCACATGTCACTTACCTCTGAGTTTGCCACCCCCTCTCTGTACAAAATCTACCCTTTCGTTCCAATAATAATCATGAATTTTCAAAACACTGCACATTCTTTCTGTAATGTATGCATCTGTCCACGCCCCCCAACAATAATCATGATCTTTCAAGGCACCCTCCAAAGTCCCCCTCTTTTTGTTTTCACAATAATCATGATCTTTCAAAAACAGATGAAGAATCGCCTTCTGGGTGTGTTTTGGGGTAGGGTGGTTGGATCTTCTGATGTCACAGGCCATGTTATGGGGCACAGGATTTTGGGACAACATGGCAGCCAACATGGCAGTGAGGGGGGTGGGATTTCTGATGTCACAGTCCATGTGATGGGAGGCAGGGTTTCTGGCACCAAGATGGTGGCCAACATGGTGGTCAAGTTGGTGGCCAAGATGGCTGCCAGGGGGTGAGACTTTTGATATCATGGACTACATGGCAGGTTGGGACTTCTGGTTATAAAGCTGCAAATCCCCTCCTAAAAGAAGTGTGGCTGGGGCAAGGGGCAGGACTTCCAGTGGCAGAAGTCAGAGGCTAGGGGATAGGACTTCCAGTCCAAAGATCACAGCCAAGATGGCAGCCAGGGTGCAGAGCACCTGTCAGTGGGTGGGACTGAATAGTTTGACAAGAGGAGTACCCCTTATACTACTATTCTTATTGAATGCACACACACCAAGTCCAACTGTACATCAGAGAGCAGGCAGAGGGAGCCAGCTACCCGTGGTAAGGACCAAAGACAAGAAAACTGAATCAAGCACCATGGTATAAATGCCAACTGCCATCCTTATCGTCAGCTAGGAGTCTGACCCAGGACAACCTGATACAGTAGCATATACAATTTAGAGTCTATATCCATGGATCCTGTTAAAACTGCATGGGGCCAATCTGACAAAGAATGGGATCCCATAGGCATATATACCACATGGATATAATGCAAGTCTAAAATGTCGGCGTCAACATTTTGATAAATTGTGATGGTATAAATATCGATGTGTAGCATGAAGATGACCATGGAAACTCGACTATGGAATTTCAGAAAGGATGTGACAATCAAACAGAATGCACTGGAACATAAATTTGGCACTTTTTCCATTCAAGTCATTTGCGGGGTAAATGGTTGTATACCAGTACAATCCAAAAGGGTTGCTAGCTGCATAATATTGATGTGGCATGTGCCTCACATCATCATCACTGGCTGAGCATTTTGGGTATACATGCAATGACATTTTTCTGTGGAATATCTGGAATCAAGCCATAGCAGCAGGATCAAATTTCAAGCACCTTCATCAGCAGTGTTTACCAGCGGATCAATGTGGAGTTTATCAGACTTATCTTCAGTAAATTGGACTGTACATAATAAATCTATCAGACACTGTGAAAACAGTACACATGGTTGGACACAGTTTGGGTACACAGACATTGTAATGAAAAAGGATTTAATAGGATGGTGGTCTATCCATATGGGTCATATGTCAGCAGTGGTTAACATAGATGCTGTGATTACACCTGATATTGTACCAGCAGGTTTAGTACATGTTAGACAAGATTATTCACACACTTTAATAGTTGAGCTGGTAAAAGCTTTAAGAAAGGTGGAATGGTATTTGGATTATCTGAATGTAAATTGGCTCAATCATGAGTGTAATGAATTCATCAAACCTTTAAAATCAGGATGTTTTGGTTGGGAGTGGAAAGTGCAAAGATCATTACACAGAATTAGGAAATGAGACTTGTCAAGTTCAATAAGTGGCCTGAGCCTGGAAACAGGTCTAATTAATTCTACTGATACAGAGACTTTGGGAAATAAACTTGCACAAGTGTCTCACAAAACAAGAAGCAGTTTGGCTAGTTTTAAATGTGTAGACTCGGTACCTATTGGAATGAATCTGGATGTAGATCAGAATCTGTTGTATCATCCAAAAATGTTGTTGGAAGAAAATCAGCACAGTACGCATCAGTTAATCATTAACATTTCCCATGATAACCAAAAAAGCACCAACATTTTTAATTCAGTAGTTAAATTGGGAAAACATTCTTGGTGGGAATCAATTTTAGGCTGGTCTACTACTGCTACTGGAATCTTAACTATCACACTGCACCTAATTGTTGTAATATTTGTCTGTAACATTGTTACTTTGTTTTGCACGATAGGGATGTTAAGTGCTTGATTGAGATTGTGTAAGATGTTGAGAGGATGCATAAAGTTATAACAGCTAACATAAGCTTTGATATGAATAACAGTTAACATTCCTATTTTGATGTATTCTAGCAGGCCACAACATTTGAGATTCAGTCTAGTGTAAATAATAGATCTTTTGCACGGCACTGCCCGAGCAACCATTACTCCTCCAGCACTGCCACGTTGGGCATAGAAGTAAGGGAGTCTGTGGCCAGGGACACTGTAACTCGATTGATACAGGTGATGGCCATTCTGGTAAACCAAAAACCATCAAGGAGGGGATATGAGATATGTTGGGCCACAATCCACAGTGCCCCTGGCTTAGCTACTGAGTTTTCTTAAGTTATTTATGTAAATTTTCACATGTTCAGTGGGTCTGTAGTACAGAAAGATCCAGAGTTTGTGAAGTTTTGAAATATCATGAGAGAATGGCCCAGTTTTTGAGTTCTGAGCATGCCCAGTCTGTTTTATGTAAGGTAACGTGATTTGGCATGAACTTTCAGTAAGTTGACAGCTACCTTTCCTGAGGTGAGCTGTGTTTTAATTGGTATGGTAAATGATTGACTGCACCTCTGTGGGAGTGATTGGTCTTAAGAATGATTGACAGAGGTGGTATGATTGAAGGCTTTAAGAAGGGCTTGCACCGGCGGCTTGGGGGAGAGTGGATTGATTGTTGTAGTGTGTGTGGTAGTGTAGTAATGTGGGTCTGGTTGAAAGCTTGAGAGAATTTGTTTTCCTGTTTGCATATGTGTTCTTCCTGGGTGTGAAGCAAGGCTTCCCATGTGACACTGGAATAAGTCCCAGACCAACAGAAGACTACCAAGTGACCACCACCAAGTGAAGGGTAACATATCACCCTCCCTTTGATAGAGGAGCTCGAGTATCTAAAGAGAGGCAAAGACTCCTGGGGAGCGGGGAGCTGGGAAAGCACTCTGCTCTCTGCTTCTAGTGCTTGGTTGACTTGTCAAATAAGCTGTCAGTGCCTGCAACTACGTTGCAAGTGAAGAGAAAAGAGAGTTTGCTCTCTCTTTTTTCCTTACTTTTCTTTGTTCTTTTTCTTACTTCACTGTTTGATTCCTACTGTTTACTGTTGTTTGTTAATTGTTATCACCTTGATAACATAGACTTGTAGTTAAACTACTAATTGAGTCTGTTAGTTATTTCCCAGTTATTGTATTATGTCAGGTTACAGCCAGTTTGTAAGCTTAAACCTGGTGAGAGCTGGGGCTCCACTATCCTTTTACTGGGCAGTTGTGTTAATTTATTTAATGAATTAGTGTGCTGACATTCAACACATGTTTTGGATAAAACAGGTCAGGTCTATAATCCTATCCCACCTTTACATTTTTTGGTATGGAACTGAGAGATCTTGTATTAGCACACAAGCTCCTATCTACATGTTCAAAACAGGAAGTGTTATTGACAGGGATGATATTTTCCACTAGTCACAAGCTAGATTCTTCTGCTGCATTATTTACAGAACTTGAAATTATCCTGGTTCCTCCCTAATAGAAGAGACTTAGCCTGTCCCCCAATACCAACGTATCTGTCTTCACCTCCAAAACTGTGAAGGAAACTCAAGAACACCCATTAGAATCTGTAGGCGTGCCTAAACCAAGGAAGAATTTTTGCAGGTAAGAACAAAATAATGTTCTATTATTCACAAACATTAATAATGTATTTTTATACAACTATAGTACAGACTTTGCTTCATAAAGATTTCAGTCTCAGTGAAAACACTGCAGCAGTAGGGTGGGTTTTTTTGCATGAGATTTTTCATCCAATCATATCCTTGTATGCAAATATTCCATAATCCAGACAAAAAAGCACAAATAAAACTAAATGCTCAGACAGGACAAAATCACTGCACTTCTCTCTGATACCTTATTTCACCTGTGTTTCAGCAGCTAACCTTAAACATGTCAACTGAAAAGATGACTAAAACCCCGCATAGCAATTCTGCTCCAGAACTGCCTGAACCACTCAGGGATCTGAAAATTAAGTATACTAAGGTTAGCATTATGCATGTTTATTAATTCATCTTAAGCGTTGATATCAGACTATCGGTTTATTGAAACCAATTAATTAATACTAACTTAATTGGTTATTTGCAAATGTTTACCTAGATTTATTTTTTATATTGTAATTGTTGGTAATATTTTCTAATTACTTCTGTCCTGAGAAATCATTTCAGGAAGCTTGTAAAAATTATGCTATTTAATGCAATATATTTTGGGGATTTTTTTTCTGGAATTAAGTTCTTGTGGTTATAAGTTTCCTAGAAAGTATAAAATACACCTAAAAACAAATATCTGTGCTATTTCTAAGGAAAGGAAGGAATTACAAATGTAAAACATTATAGTCTAATTTTTATACACACACACACACACCCACACACACACACACACACACACACACACAGATTTTGTAAGATTATAAGAATTATGCCCACTGCATTAGGCTGGAAGAAGGGATATGAAAATGAAGCTAATGTAGTGATCTTTCTTCTGTTAACATATTTTCCTAGAAAAAAATAAAATTATTTGTCTTACTAATCAACTATCAATAAAACAAATATAGTTGACAATGGCTAATTAGTCAATATCACCAGAAATACTGGATAATAGCAAACTTTTTTCATACACATAGAAACATACAGGCAAAGTAAGTCTGAGATTAATCCTTTTTCTAAGACTAAATCTAGACTTCTGTTCCTAACTTAAAGACATTTTACTAGGCTCTTACAGTAATACAAGAACTTTGGACAAGCGGTTAGCAAAAGCACTGGACTGCTTTGCTCTCTCAAACTTTCACAGAGATGAAAGGTACAGCAAAGAGAAATAACATAGCAAGAAACAAGCAGAGAAATCTCTGTAATGATTACAGATTTGTTGGCTATTCCTATCTCAGTGTTGGGGCGTGAAACAAAAGGTAGCATATCAATTGTTTGTGCTTCACAGAATAGTTTGGAATTAAATTGCCACTTCAGGTCTCTTCTTTTAGGAGACTTCTTGAGCTAAAACATTTTTTTCAATAAACACAAATATGCAACGAGAATTAATTTTAACTTCTCTCAAGATTCAAATCTTTTTTCTAATTCTGGGGTGCAAATTTGATGGGTGGTCAGCCCCACTCAGAATCAGTCCCATTCCGTGGTCTTTTACATAGAAAAGCTACATTGAATGTAGTGTGCTTTTTTCTTGAATACAGTGTGCAGAACTGGACTTCAGTTTGTAAATATTTAACAAAATGTTAAAAGCTGTGGTAGGGCAATGTAATTCAGGCACATAGTAGCTCACTCAAGCTATTCCTATTTCAAAGTATAAGAAGCTTAATTCATAGAATATATACTAGGAACAGTGTGAGACACATTTCCAATTTCAGACTTGTCCTAGAGAAAAAACAAATGAAAAGGTGCTCATCATAAGCCTGAAATGAATAAACTGTAATATGCTTCTGCAGACCCTGCTATGTTTCCAAATTATTTAGCCAGAAAAGAACAACATAGAATAAGCTTTCATTAATAGGGGAAATATTCAAGGTACCCACAGAATGATCAGTTTGTCAGATATTTTTATAATAGTGATGAAGGAGAGTATTATCAGGAATCCACTGAGTATAACATGTCTTTTAGGTGAATACACACATGCATCTTCAGGTATTTTGCCATGCTATTTCCCTATGTGTGAAGGTATATGCTTTGTGCACAATTCAAAGATTCATATGCAAAGCCAGGGGCAAATGGAGCATATAATAAAGACTATCAACTATTTAAATAATTAAATGTGTAGAGGGGCCCTTCCCTAGCAGATTAACTTTCACAAAACTTAGTTTAATTTTTAAATAGACTGGTTTAATTTTTAAATAGTTAATAAATGGTTTGCTAGCTGGAGGGTCTGCCTATGTGGGGTGGGGTGGGAGGGGGCAGGACCTACCAGGCTGGGTAGGGGGTGGGTGGTAAAAAAAGGTAGTGGCATTGAATTCATAAAAGCTTGAACAGAAATAGTCCTTTCTCTGAAGTAAGCATGTATTGAACAGAAGGGAACAACCCTGTGGAAGCCTGCTGGCTCTGATCATGGACTACAAATCTCAGAGGCACCTAGAAGCAGGAAGAGGAAGTGATAAGCAACCCTGCAGAGTCCTGCTGCTGTGGGTCTGGGCTTTTGGGGCAGCAGGAAGAGGAAGTGAACACACAGCCCATGCTGGGGGATTCTGATTTAACTTGAACAAGGAAGGAGTCTGGGACAGAAGTTTCATAAACTGGCTTGACCTGAATCAGTTAAGTCTGATTCTACAGGTTTATCTTAAATAAGTTTCAGGCACTTTGAAACTGGTTTATGTGCACTGAGCTTCTGTTCTCTTACAGGTTTAAACCAGTTTCTGATCACTTAAACTAGTTTATGTGTAACTTCTATCCCTAGCCAAGGACTGTGGAAAGTTAAATCACTTGTATAAAAAAGGGAAAAGGGTAACATGAATGTGAAACAAGTTTTAATAACAGAAACTAGAAGCAAAAAAATAATTCAGCTGGTTCCAACTACAAACAGATCTTAATCAAGCACAGGGCTACCATCTTTATGCAGAAAGAAATCTGTTTTCAAAATAAATTCTTATTTACCAAAACAAATACCATTAAATTCAATCTTACATCTCTGATTTCCTGCTGATTGCAGCAGTGAATTCGACTCACTACAGCTAAATCTTTTCCCATGAGGTGTCAGCTTCCTCTAAGGAGAAGGAAAATAGAACAACAGAAGGTGTTTGGTGCTTGAATTTACTTACATTAAGTAGCAGGGAAGTTCCACTGATTTTTAATATTACTACTTGCAGCCTAAGGTGCCACTCAAAATGAGCATGTAGCTTTCTTTTCAAAGTATTTGAAGTTCAATCAGCTGTTTTCTCAGGAGCCATCAAATACTCACAGATGTACCAAGTTGTAAAGTTGGAATAATCTTATCTTATCTTGTAAGAATGTACAAGAGCTAGTGCCAACTATTTTTCAATATTGTGCTTCAAACATTTGATTTAAAGTTAATGTAACAGAGCAGGAGTCCTCAGGGTATGAACACAGCTTAATGCTCTTTGTATCTTCTTTAAATCCTTTAAGAAAGAACATTTTGGGAAATACAGTTCTTCAGAAGACTAATGTCCAGAGGGCAGGTAATCAGGTAAACACCTTTAAGACTCAGGTGACCACCTACAGGCTCTATATAAGAGTAAGCATGAACTCATTTTAGGGCTTACAAGACTTTTGTAAGGGAAAGGGTCTCCACATAGCAGGGTATTCAGGAGACACTACTGAGAGGGAAGGTTTGGTGTCTGTCTGCCCCCTCTGCTACTAAAAGCAGGGTGGTTCCTGGTAGCTAGATATAAGTGCAGTTGTTTTGAATCCTTTTGCATTAACACAACCTTCCCTTAGCATGTAAACATGCGACTGGATGCATTTTGGATGGTTCTTTCACTTTCTTTGATTGGTGTGTCTGCATTGGATTATATTTCATAGTTTCATAGTTTCTAGGGTTGGAAGGGACCTTAGCAGATCATCTAGTCCGATCCCCTGCCATGGCAGGAAAGAGTACTGGGGTCAAACGACCCCAGCAAGGCGTTCATCTAACCTCCTCTTAAAAACCTCCAGGGTAGGAGCCTGCACCACCTCTCTTGGAAGTTGGTTCCAGACCCTAGCCGCCCTGACCGTGAAATAGCGCCTCCTGATGTCTAACCTAAACCTACCCTCTGCCAGCTTGTAACCGTTATTCCTGGTCACTCCTGGCAGTGCTCGGGGGAACAGTGACTCCCCCAAAGCCTGTTGATCCCCCCTGACTAGTTTATAACAGGCCACAAGATCCCCCCTCAGCCTTCTCTTTTGGAGGCTGAACAGGTTCAGGTCCCGTAGGCTCTCCTCATAGGGCCTGCCCTGTTGTCCCCTGATCATGCGAGTGGCCCTCCTTTGGACCCTCTCCATGCTGTCCACATCCCTCTTGAAGTGCAGCGCCCAAAACTGGACGCAGTACTCCAACTGCGGCCTGACCAGTGCCGCATAGAGGGGGAGGATCACCTCTTTTGACCTGCT
>NW_017729024.1:100853605-100869495 GCF_001723915.1 Gavialis gangeticus
GTTCACTGCTACCCCTGCATCTAATGATCTGGTGATCTGATCCTAAAAGGCCACCAGGTTGGTCTGACAGGACCTGCCACTGATGAACCCATGTTCGTTGCCCCTAAGCATGCAGTCTCCTGCTGGCCCCTCCTTTGACGCTTGTAATATCTAGTTAGGGAAAAATCTTCTCTGCTTAAGGATAAAATATAAATCAGATTGAATAACGTAGCTGTATAAATCAGATCACTATAAAATCAGGGACGAGTCATTTCCTTCTGTAAGACCAGGCAGTAGCTGAAAGAAAAAACATCCACCATTGCTTTGGAAGCCAAAGGTCCTAAAAAGCCTCCACAAGCTTTGCACTTTGGAAGTTCCTGATTTCCAGTCCTATGTTGAAACTATTAAACTAACTAAATGTTTCCATTCTGCAGATAGTCAAACCACATGGTGTTACAATGAAATCCCTGAAAAGATGCCAATTTTCCAAACTTCTGATTATCTGAATTGGTGTCTCCTAAGCAGTGCAAAGCATGATTTTTGCTATACTTTAATCCCTGAAAATGAAAGCCAATCAAAGGGACTTTGCAATAGCCATCTGCTTATGGTCTAGGTCTTTATTTTAAATACTGGGGTTCAGTGCAGTATAGAGTCCATCCACAACAATTGTTGATTTCCAGTTTTAAATGCAAAGGAGTGGGAAGATAATAAGTTTCCCATGTGGCCATTGCTGGAGTTGCCATCTTGCTTAAAGATCTCAGTGAAATAAATGCAATAATGTGCCTAGAAATGGTGTTTCTAGGTCTCCGTTTAGTTCTCATAAATAAACAGCCATTTGGCCTCTGTCACAGTGGCTAGGCAGGTGGTTGAACGCGCATCTTGTAAAACCACTGAGTCACATACATGGTCTTCATATCTGGCAGCATATCATTACATCAAGATGATCATTGTTGCTTTTGTCAGCAGGTATCAGGAACATACTGCAGTTCTACTGTTCTGCTCATGGTGGCTGCATATGCCCATGTTGGCTGGTGGTTTAGCTTTTCCCTGTTTTAGTAAACCACATCCCTGTTGTAGTAAAACACAGATTGTACAGTTCATAGTGCTAAATGAATGTAGCTGCCCATATACTGCTGAGTTCCAAGATAAAAATACCTACAGCGCTTGTAGCATTACTTCGATGTGGGAGTTTGGATTTTGGCTCTTCTTTCTGCCTTTCATATCTGTAAAAACATGTCCATAATTTAACCTGAAGACTCTTGAATATTACAGTTTACAGTTTCTGATGCATTATAATATTTACATACAGAAACAGGTTAAGATTATAAGGAAATGGCATGAAAAACAATAATAAGTAAGATACACTAAAATAATACCATTGTATCAGTGCTTTAAAACAAGTATGGTACTTAAACCAATACTAGCAAAACTTCCAAAAATGGTATATATAACTATTATTCCTTTCGCAGACAGATATGAATTTGGCATACTCTAGAATCATAAAGCTATATTAATATTTTCCTTTCACTTTGCCTCTTGGCAAAATAGCTAGTTATTAACTCTTATTAACTCTTTAATTTCTTTCTGTCCAAGTCCCCTGAGAGCACTCAGTCTCATGGGCTGTTTTTATGATGGGCTATGTCAGATATGTAAAATTGGTAGGTTGCAATATAATACTTTGTTTCCAAGTTTGAAAAGCTTCAGTCAGGAAATTACTTACCAGGACTGTTAACTAAAGACATCAGTTTGGCTGTATATATGATATTTCTTGGGTTCCATATACAGTTAAATTAATATGTATGCAAGTCTATAACCACTCTAGGATAATTAACAGCCTAGTTTAGCAAATATTTTCATAGACATTAGGGCTGGAAGGGACCTCGGAAGATCATCAAGTCCAGCCCCCCAAATAAATTTTGTGGATTTATTTTCTTCCCAAGATATCCACCAATATTATTTTTGGTCAGGTCATAATAGTAACATAAATAATTATAATAACAAATAACTATTTATTTTTTTCTATAAAGAGCTCAAAACCTTTGTTACATTTCATATTTGGCCATGATATCCAGGAATTAAATGGACTACATGGTAATGGACATTTATCCTAAAGTTTCAGATGTATCACCTACAAAATGTCCCCTAAAAACCAAGCAGCGTTAGTTTTAAAATGACCTACCACAAAATATTTATTTCTTTGTCTTTTAAAAGTTAGAGTCCTAGTAGTCTCAGCTATAGGATATTACTAATATGTGTGTATCCTAACAGAGGGAAGTTGGGACTCCCTCCCCTTTCCCATGCCATTGGTTAGTCTTTCCATTATAACTATAACACTTTGTACCTTATTCTGTGGTCTTTATGGATAAGTACAGACAGTCAAAAAGCCCAAGGCTGAATCAATTCAGTCTTTGCAGTTTAATCTAAGCTGCAGAGATTAAACTGAGAAACAACTGGACAGACATTCACTTTAGATTCAGGGAATGCAGCCACATGTCTGCAGTGGCTAAGGCGAGAAGACAGGGGGCACTAAAGCATTGTTCTTTGGCACAGCCAGCATGGTCTGTGTGTTAATTTCCTCTTCCTGCTGTCCTCAAGGTCTCTGGGACTTGCAGTCCAGAATTATAGCACCAGGACTCTGCAGAGTTGCTCATCACTTCCTCTTCCTGCTTCCAGCTGCCTCTGGGACTTGTAATCTACAGTTACAGCAAACAATAAGTTTTAGCAGAGCAGGGCAGGGCATCTCTGTACTCAGGGGAAGGGAAGTCTCTCCAGCCTCCCCCAGACTCCAGCCGAATTTGACAGGGGGTGAGATGGGGCAGTCCCTGTCTTCCTCCCCCTCCCCCTCCCCCTCCCCCCAACACTTCTCTGTTGGAACAGACAGCACAGCACATCCCAGAGCTGGAAAGTATTCTGGAATGCTGGGGGACTGTGATTTAAGTTGAACCAGGAAGGGGTCTGGGGACAGAAGTTTAATAAACAGATTTTACCCAAATCAGTTAAGTCTGATACTACATTCAACCAGGTTTATTTTAAACTAGTTTCAGTCATTTTGAAACTAGTTTATCTGCACTCATCTTCTGTTCTGTTACAGATTTAAACCAGTTTATGACTACTTAAACTAGTTTATATGTAACTTCTGTCCCTAGCCTATGTGCTGTAAATTAGAATGTTACCAGAAGTTACATAAGGTCAGATATGATCATAAAAATATCTTCAATAAAAGAGGCCCTGATAATGACAATAGTACAGTCAGAGTCTGGGCCTTGTTGCACTTCTGAAATGCTGATAGTTAGTTCTAGTTTGAGTTTGGAGCAGTCACAATTTAAGGCTCAAAATCCCTCACTGTCCTCACCTGCACAACTATGACTTGCTACTAGAAGGTTGACAGACAGGGGCCTGACTAGGAACTATATCCACTACAGGGCTGATGAGCCCAGACAGACTTCTATCCCTGCTGCAGGTGGAGTTGTATAAGAGATAAGTTGGGTGGGAGGGGACAACATGAAGTCAGGAGGCAGAGAGTTACTGGAATGGGGGTGGGTAATGAAATGATAGGCAGCAGAAAGGGGGACAAACAGGGCTCAGCCCCCCCCCCCAAACACAGGGCAGCAGGTATGGCCATGGGGATGCCTGGCCGTAGGCTGCTTCAGAAGAGGAGAAGTGGCACGCAGACTCAGATACACTATGCAGACAGGTTACCAGGGGTGAATCATTCAACTCTGCCCCTGGCTTGCTGCAATATGGGGATTGTCCCATGATTCAGCCTGGCCAGATCCCCATGCATGGTGAATGGGGCCTTGGGTGGGCCAGGTTGTGGGACAATCAGAGCCTGGTGGCTCCTCCAGAGGCATGGCATGGCATGGCACCAGGGACCCAAGGATGGGGCTTGTGGACCACCAGTCTTTGCACAGGGCAAGGGCAGGCTGCAGCTGTCCTTGCCTCCGCACCTCTCTTCCACCTTGAAAGTGGCACAGCACAGCACCTTGTGCCTCACTGCCCGGCTTGCCCAGCAGCAGGATGCACATGGCGCCACACTGCTAGGTGCGGAGGCAGCAAGCAGGCAGAGCCCAGCTTGCAGCTGCAGCTCACCCTTGCCTCATGCAAAAATCAGAGGGGCACATGCTCCCCCTTGGCTCCCTGGCACTGCACCTCTGGAGGAGCCACCAGGCTGTGTCAGGCTCTTCCTGAGAATGACTCAGAGTAAGGCAGGGTTGGGTAGGTGTGGGGTCCTGGGGGCTCCATCCCTTTGGCCTAGCAGTGCAGCTGAGGCTGGACCCACTTCGGTTCCCAGTTCTGGGCCCCCCTGGATGGTGTGGGGCCAGGGCTGGTATGGGAAGGCACCCAGTACTGGTGCAGGGCTGGGGGCAGTGGATTTGTAGGGGCTACCAGCACTGGGCAATGACCCTGGGTGCAGGGGAAGAGGCAGCCGCATAGGTGCAGTGGGTCCAGACCCTGATCCCAATCCCAATCCCAGCCCTGGCTCTGTTCTGCTCCCCCCCAATCCCTGCCCAATCCCAGCCCCAGCCCCATTCCCTCCCCACCTCCATGGTCCTTTTCTGCTGTGGGGAGGGCACGTGCATGTATGTATGCATATGCTTAGCCCCTCAATTTTTTTTCTCCTTCCACCTACGTAAAAGGAGGTAGAAAGTAAATGGGCCTGGGGGAAGAGTGGTGAAATGAAGGAAGTCAGCCACTGAAGGATAAAATAAAAAGAAGTAGAAACAAAAAAAATCTAAAAAAATAGAGGTAGTAAACTAAAGAAGGTATTATTTTTAATTAATTGAATTTGGGAATTGGGTGTGGGGGGTGCTGGTCATGTTTCCTGGGGTGGCCGGGAGGTAGAAGTGATGAAGGAAGGCACTTTTGGGGGGAACTACAACACCTGCCCCAGGAAGGAATCCCTAGGTCATGGGGACCCAATCTGGTTCTCTACCTTGTTCTCTCCCCATCCTTCCCAGATCCCACTCCTGGACCCGTCCATGCCCTGTGACCTAGGTAGCTGGCATATAGTCTGCAGGCTCTTTGCATGGGGTTGTACTCCCAGCGGTGGGAAGATCAAGCCCTTTGGGGCAGGAAGGCGAGTTGACTTGATGCCCCCTCCCAGGAAGTAGAGTTCAGAATGTGAAAAAAATGTCCACACAAAACAGGAGGGTGGGGGACAGGGTACTGTATCCTGAGAGTGGCCACACATTAATGAAACATAAGCTAAGTAACACAACAGATCGGACCTGGAGTGGTGTAACTTCACATTGCCTAATGTGTGCTTAAATCTAGGCATGGACAATCCAAGGGTTAAGAGCTCCAGGAGCCACCTAAAATTAATGTGTAACAAGGCCTTCTGTTATAAAATGTAATGCAGTAGATAAGGAATCTGGGTCTACAAATAATGAAGGATACTTCATATATTTATGATTGTTATTGAACTATATTGATGTTAATGTACTCCACATAAAATTTAGCCAGTGTAAGAATTAGCACCAATGGGCATGTTCCCATGAATAGGAATGTGTGTTTCCCCAGTGAGAAACAGCAATGGCACATATTTTCCCCACTGCTAGTTGGTCCCAGGCACACCCTGAATGCATGCTCTGGCATGCAGCAATTGGCCTAGGTTGGGTAGGGGAGGCTGGGGCCAGCACTGGGCTGGCCCCAGAAGCCTTACTTGGAGCCCTGGGGGCCTTGCAGAGCTGCAATGCCAGTGATTTGGGTGCACGGAGCCTGGCCAGCAGCTGGAGCATGGCTCTGGCCAGCCAGGCTCCCATTCTGGGTGGCACACGATGTAGCCATGTACACTTCCCTAATTTTTTCTGCTATGTTTTTATTTTATACCAGGATCTCGTAGTATCCAAAAAACCCACCACAATACAAATCAGCAGTGCAGCAAATGTGTACACATGTGCACATGTGGTTTACAGGGCCACAAACTGCACGTGTGTGCTCATGGGGACACACCCAATGTGTCCACCTATGCTTTTGCCCTCTACCCATTATAGGAAGTATTTCTAAATGATGTTTTTTCCTACTTTTTCTTCTAGGCCAACTTATATGCAGCTTACATAGCATTTTACCAAAATGTGTTGCACTTCTGTGAATATGTAAAATAATTATTTTACACAATTGCTACTTGTGGTTTAAAGATGACAGTCTTTACAGTTGCATGAACCAGCCAATTTAGCAAACAGGACCTTGAAATCATATTGAAACCAGGACTTTGAGTTTTACTCAGAACTCCAGTTAGCTTATCACTGTTTTCCTCAAAATGCCTCATCAATGCTAAGTTTTTATAGGAACTCCATAAGTAGAGCCTGGCTCTGTGTGTGTGCATGTGTGTGTGTGTGTGTGTTCTTCACTGTCCTAGCAATTGGTTGCATTCTGCATAAAAGACGGACAAGTTTTTAGTGCTGGTGAATGACCATCATCACCCTGATCTTGTATTTCTATAATTAGTATTATAATTGTTATTATAATAATTTTACAACGAAAGACAGTTCACTATTTATCCTCACGATCACAATGTTATTTGGGATATCAGAATTTTTCCCTAAGATCACAACAGAAAATAACTGCAGTATTTCTTATATCATTAGGTGGTAACTCTAGGTAAATGCTGACTATTCAGTGACAACGGCTGTGGTTTCTTTAACAGATCGTTATGGGGAAAATCCTGTTTAACTATTCCTGTTTCAAATAATAAAATGCAAAGTAGGCAGTCATTCCTGAAATCCTCATTTTGTCTGGTTTTAGAAAAGATTTTATATAAGAACTGGGTGACAATATGTTAAGGAGACTTCTGACTACAATATTCAGAGAAAAAAATAAAAAAAATGAGAACAGTTCAGAGTTTTATCACCATCCATCCTAAAACTTTCATAGTGTCTTTGGAGACCATAGTTGGGTTAGATGTTTTTGTCCAGACCTACTAAGAAATTCAAATATTTACCTATAGAACGGATTAATTTATACCTTACCTATAAGGGTTAATCTTATACCAAGGGTTCATGTGCCAATTATGTAATCAGCTGGTACATATAAGGTACTATTTGTGCTTTATAGTCCCATCTACAAGTCAAGATTATGATATTTCAATATGGGATACTGAAATACCTATTCCACCTGGTTTACCTTTTTAAATGTACATTTGTGCCAGGATGTCGAATTTTCCTATACCATTTTTTTCTATCTATATAAGATGGTGTTTGTTCCAGCTATAAAAAGTCTACCTGGCACACTGCTCCTTTTCCTTGTATAAAAGCTAAAATTGAATACATAATCCCTGGAATGTATGAAACAGTTTTTAGATTGTGCTATCAGCAGTTTCAAAGATACAGCATGTGCCAGTATGATCATTTTTAGTTTATACCAGCTATGGCACATTTGTTGTTATTGGTTAGTTGCTCTTTGCTATTTATATGCTTGATTCTGTATGAAGAGATTTAAATCTAGAGGACAGAAGCTAATAATTAAGAACCCATTAGCAAATACAGAAGGAAGAATACCTTCCCTGTTTAGTTTGGTGTTTTTTAATGCTATTAACCCACTTTCAGTGTTATGAAAGGTACTGAGGATTAACAAGAACGAACAAAATCAAGGTTTGGTCACCCAGGATGTAGACGGCATCCCAAACAAAGGGGATAGATAGCACAGGAAAAGGTGGGAGATACATAGTAATAGTTTTCTAGAGATGAGGAGAGGAGTAAAATTGTGAAAGTTCTTGGAAGTAAGCACAGGAAATGTTAATCTGTTCTAACACCTCATAGGGATCCAACAGAGGCATTCAAACTAGGTGATAAAACATTGTATATCTGTGTTGTGTTGTATATGCTTTGCAGGAAAGTGATATAAATGCCACAGATTAATAAATTACAGTGATAAATTAAAGATGGCAAGGATGGATGAGAGTTCATTAGCAAATAATTAATCATTTGGCCCGAATAGTCCAAAAGTTAATTACATTGGAGCAGCATTAAAATTCCCATCTAAAGACCAGTTCATAAAAGTAAAGAACTGTATCCCAAATCCAACTTCAACTTTTATACAGTCAGAAAAAGGAACACATGCCAAAGATAAAAGTGTTGGATATCTGATGTGTCGTGAAGGAATGGTCAACCATAGACAATATATGGAAGGCATAAAGGGCCTTTTTACACATGGAAGCGCTGCAGCGCCGGGCGCTTTGAAAAGCACCTGGAGCTGGAACGCTTGCAGTTGTATAAGCAGCAAAACGCTCATCAGCGCTGAGAAAATGGTGGTGACATGCTTTTGAACTAAAACAGCTTGGAGGTGCTTTAGTTCAAAAGTGCACTACTGCCATTTTCTGTGCACTGATGCCCATTTTGCCGCTTATACAAGTGCACGCAGTGCAGCGCAGTTTGCCTCAACTTGCATGCAGAGCAAACTTGATTAATCAAGTCTGCTCCAAAGCAGCAGATCTCCAGTTGTCGCAGGAAAGAAAAGTATGTGTATAAATACCCGTCAGAATACTCAGCTGATATACACATTGAGGACCCGGAGCAAAGAAATTGCAGTAGTATTATCGGCACTGAAGTTTGCTGATTTTTATCCAACAATGTGAATTTCTATTTTAGTTTATTTTCTGTAATGCAAAAGCATGATCACATGACCAGACCACTGTATCTTGTAACTCTGTTGCAATCACTGAAAAGCATAGATTAGGGAAATATAGGTTACTCATAGTATATTGAAGAAGGTGACTAAAGATTCACCAATGAAAGAAATTCACTCTACAGGACCAGAAGTACAAATACTTTTCCAAATGAAGGAGTTTTCTACAAAACAAAAGCTCCCCTTGGGTGCTAGGCTAGGATTTACTGAAACACTCATTTATGTATATCATTAGAAAATTCTCTTTATTTCTGCCCTCGGTCATTCAAACAAGATTTCCTGTTAACACAGTTCATAACAAATATAAAGCACATAATGTCTTCATTCTCCTAAAACACAGCTAAGTGATTTTTCTAACTAGTACAATTGAAATCAGAGAGAAGTATCATTCCTTCAACATTTACTCTTAGTACACATATACACCTGAACCTAAACAAAAATAAGATGTATTTCTGAATGCACTGTTGTGTGAATCCAGGGGTTTGAACTTAAAAACGTCAGACATCCCATAATCCTATAAGACCGTCCGTAGTAGAAAAGGCAGGTGGTTAGGATTTCACTTAGCAGATACTTCTAATATTATTTTATAAAAAGACTACTGTAAGTTGGGAAAAAAAGAAAATCCTGGTGTCTAAAATAAATCTGCTTGTACAGAGTCCTGTGACCATCACACCAAGACCTTCAATGCATAGGCATAGGCAAGAGTATGTTACTGCAAATGACATTTGGTCTAATAATTTTAAAACTGAATCATGGAAAAAGAGGGATGGGCTTATCCAACCTTCTGCTCAACGCAGGAATATCCCAGACTATGCTGTTCCAACAAATGTTTGTCTAATCTGCACATAAAAATTGAAACACATGCATACACTTACATTGTAATACACAATAATTATCTGCATGTAAGTTAGTCTAATAATTTACTGTTTTGTAATAAACTGTTAATATTGTTTCATGCATTTTTAATGATATGTACAATGTATCTTTAACATTAATATAATAATTGCACAGGCATGGTTTTGCTGAGGAAGAATAAACTATATCGTTTTAGTAGGCCCAGAAATAAATTCTTCTTGATCTCTGGATCCACCCCTGCATTTAATGAAATGGATCTCTTAGTTCCTGTAAAAGATTAACAACATTCATTCTCTGCTTTTAAATAATCTTCATCAGGATCATAACTAATGAGGCAGCTATCCATGAGCAGAAGGATTTAAGGAGGGAAAAATCACAGAGATTAGTACTATTCTTTATTTTTCTCCTCTGACTTGGAAATAAAGAAGTGTGCAAATCACATTTTCTGGCACTTGCCTGATGCCTAAATAGTTCTCTTTTTGTTGCAGATACCATTAAGAAGGCTGTGGCTCTTTAGTGTTGTCTTTCATTACAGAGAATCTTATTTTTTTTGGAGAGCAAGTAAAAGAAAAGATAAATGATGCAAGAAAGCTGATCTCTCCCAATTATCACAGGTCACATGACTTGCCTGTCTACTATTTTCTGTAAGAGGACAGATTCTGTCTCTGTGGCACAAGAGCTTCTCTGAAAGTCAAAAATAGTTGCTCTTGAAAAGGGATACATGATTTTAAGGGAGTAAGTTTGCTTTTCCTGTGCATCATAGAGCTCAGTTCTCCAGGGGATCCCTGTATAATCGTAATACGTAATTGGAGAATATACAAAAACATACATCTTCCTGTCAACCAAAGTGAGGCAGTATATCAGTGTCACAATGGCAGTAGCAGTTTCAAAAGTGCAGGTCAGTTACCACCTTCTCTTTCCTTGTACATTTATCATGGATTTAAAAAAAATGATGTTATTAATATAATAATATGGCTTATGATGTGGGCCAAAACTATGACAAAATACCTACCTTTATTAGATAGTGATTAAAAAGGTGTTGTTGACACAAAAGTTATTCAGGAATAGAGATTCTGATTAATTCCATGTGTGGATGATCTTATTCTAGAATAAAAGTGCCTTGGGTTGAATAATTGTAAACCACTTATGATGGATTTTTTTTTCAGAATAAGGCACTTTTATTCTAAAAGTAAATCCAACTACTTGAAACCAAGACAATTTTGTTCCAAGGTAAGAATATCCATAAAGACAATTCTACCTTAAAGTTACATACTACCCTAACACAAATAGATTTCTGTGTATAGACAAACTATGAGAGTAGACAGGTTTAAGTTTGGAAATCTTCATTTTTTCTGCTTTGTTTAGATTGTTGTTGCAGCCATGATAGTGCAGGAAATGTATGAGAGGCAAGTGTTTTTTTATGAACTGAGGATGGGCAGTTTGTGCCTGAAAGCTTATCAGACTTCTCTTCCAAACACACAGTTGATCCAACAAAACATCACAAAAAAACCTTGCCTCTTTAAATTTCAACATTAATTGTTTCTAATTTCTCTGCAGAAATGAATGTTGTCTATATACCACTTGATACATGAGGGCTTAAAACAAGAAAAGATTATTGGACAGCTCTCTTGATACTATATAGATTGTTCATTGCAAGAGTAAAAAAACCAACTACTAAATTTGTATTCCATCATTTGTTTTCTTCCTTCCTTGCAGATATTTATAAATAATGAGTGGCATGATTCAGCTAATGGCAGAAAATTTGAAGTCTATAACCCAGCAACTGGAGAAAAAATCTGTGAGGTTGAAGAAGGAGACAAGGCAAGTTTTTAACAGTTCACCATCTTATTGCTATCTTTGGATTCAGTCCCCCACCTTAAATGCAATAGGACAAATTATCTGCTGCTATAAGCTGGTGCAGTGCCACTGACTTCCGTGAGGTATTGCTCATTTCCACCAGGAGAGTCTTTGATGCAAGAATAGTTTTGTAATTGATTTCATTAAGAACCAGATCAAGGCCTTTGTATTTTAAACTACTTAGGGAGCATCTACATGTGATGCTACATCACTGTAGGAACACCCTACGGTGACATAGCATCAGTGGTCACAAACCGTGATGCTGCAGCTACATTGACATAGCAACGTGGTCCCTCTTAATAGCACATTGCTATGGTGATGTAGTAGCTAAAAATAACCATGTGCGGTGTGCATGGTGCAGTATGGGCTGTTACTGCATCATCGTTTAGTACTTCCAACAATGGCACAGTAACAAAAACACTGTAAGAACATGTGTACACTTGCCCTTAAAGTTCCCACCTATTATACACTATACAATATTGTGTTCTCTGACTTAATATTGAAAAGAAAAACAACTTTATCAGTAAAAATGTATATTTGCCCAGTAGCTATTTCTAATCCTATTACTATTTTTCTAGCTATTGATTTGTCACTTATTTTCTCATATGATACATGTTACGTGTGGTCATGGCATTTTTATTGCCATAAAAATAGCTGTAATGGAAGTTTTGCCTAGAATGAAAGTCCTTAACAGTCCTGTTCATATTAAGCTTATGTCCTATTGCTATAGTTAATTTGACACATAAATGGTCACATTTTCAGCCAAGTTCATATATGACCACAATAGATAATTCCTTTACTCTTACACAGAGTACTATGGCATCTTTACTAACAAGTGACCACAATTGTGCATTTATATCTCTTCCAAAAATGACACCTCCAGCAAAACAGCACCTTTTTAGGACATACCAGGTTATTGATTTAAACAGACTCATAGTGAAGAATGCCATCTACTGGACCAACAAAACCAGTTGCTACACGACTGACCTGACTACAGTCATTTTGGCTCAAAATTGGTCCATTCTCACTTACGAAAAAGTATTTATATAAATAAAATTGTGTGCGTGTATGTGTGTGCACGCATGTGTGTTAATGGGTCAGTTTGAATTTAGTAACAAAGTGAAAAAAAATTAGAAGTTTTATACGTCCTAAAAGAATATTTTGTACTTATAGGGTGCATCTGGATGAGTGGGAACATATGTTTTCCCAGGAAAAAGAAGCATTGGCACATCTTGTACCACTGCTCCTTGTCCCCAGGGAATGCCTATGGGGTAGGGAAGGATGGTATCAGCAGCTGTGCTGGCCCCAACAGCCTTACCTGAGGTCCTGAGAGCCTTTGGGAGCTGCAGCCGTAGCCGTCCTGCAACAAGAAGCCTGGCTGGCAGCTGGAGTGTGGCTCTGGCTAGCCAGGTTCTGGTTTTGGGCTGCACACATTGATTTATTTTGGCATGCATTTTTTTGACCCCAGGATCTCCTGGGACCAACCCCCCTGCCCCCCACAAAGCTGCAAAGTAGCAGTGCGGGGAATGCCTGTATGTGCGGTGTGAGGCTCTGCAGATGGGCCTGAGGTGCCTCATACTTCAGGTCTGTGCTTGTCTGGACATGCTCATAGTGGCTGAATCCTCAAATACAATCCTACCACCTGTAAAACTTTACCCTCAAACCTTGAGATAGCCAGAGGTCAGTCCAGTACTTATTGAGACTTACCTTCAGGGCTTCTTTAAATGATCTGGCTGGTAATGGCTCTTGTGGGAACCCAGCTGGAAAACACCATAGAACATCAGCACTGTAGCCACATCATAATATAATCCTCTCCTATGATCAAGGGGTTGGGGGATAACAGAAATCTGCGTATTCCATCTATTCACTTCAGACAATGGTTAAAACAACTTTCTTCCTGGAGCAAAGGAAGCAGAATGCAATTTGATGGGATTCTGGCCCTTTACATTCAAGAGTAATAAAACCCTTCAAGAAATTCACTAGTGCAGAAACACAGTGTTTGCCTTGTAACTCAGTAGAATAGAAAGCCTTCAGCATCATCTCTACCCTACACTGAGAAACTATGAAACAATCATGCAGAGGCCTAACAAGGCAGCTGGGAGCCTGGGGCAGCAGGCAAGGCTTGGGAGCAGATACTGTTGCTGTTGGAGTGGCTCTGCCTCTGTAGGGGCAGCTGTTGGGTTTTTTTCCCCTTTCACCCCTCCCCTTAAGGCAACACTAGGGCTAGTGCCCTGGTTGCCTTATCTTAGTCACACTACGGTAATCATATTATCTCTCCAAATTATAATAACATCTCAAAGTACTGCAGTGACTTCCAAGTTTGACAGGGCCTCCATCGATGCGATAGCAATGATAATGTCATTTTAATATGAAATGAGAAGACAGCAGAATGCCTAAATATTCCTTAATTCTATCTGGTTGTTTCCAGTTTACCCCATCTATGATCCCAATAATTCTTCCCATTGCCTTATGATAATCTGTTAGCAGCAAGATTTTGAAGATATAAGTCCAAGGTAAAATATTATGCATGAAGCAAAATTTTGTGCATCCTTGGTTGCATATTTCAGCATTTTATTTGTGACCATGGATCTGGTATTCAAAGATAAATATCATGACGGAAAAGAATAATTGGGATTGTAGATGGGGTAAACTAGAAATAACCAGATAAAATTAAGGAATATTTAGACCTACATATTATCTATAGCATAATCACTACAGATATTTGGGCCTTTGCCTATTATCATCGAATTTATTGGAATCTGCTGTCATGCTTAGACAGAAGTCAAGCAGCCATGTTTGGATCCCAACTTAATCATGTATAAGTATACCAGATCCACAGTATCAAATAAAATGCTAAAATATGCAACCAAGGATCCATAAAATGTTGCTGCATGCATAATACTTTACGCTGGACTTGTATCTTCAAAATCGCACCACTGACAGATTACCATGAAGCAATGACAACATGACTGCTTGACTTCTGTCTAAGCATGCCAGCAGATTCTAATAAACTCGATGATAATAAACAGAGGCCCAAATATCCGTAGTTATTATTGGGAAAAGCCATTCATGAGGATTTCAAGTACCTCATAGGAGCTCTTGGAATTTTCATTCTTGTTTTTTCCCATTCACAGTAACTTGGAGCTAATGTCTTGTATGACTGCTTCTCTACTTTTTGTCCTCAGTCAAAAAACTTCATAACTTCATTCTTAATGGTAAATTAGGTCTCACTGTAGTACAGGTACCTTTGATATAAAATGCTAAACCTCTGCCTTTCCTAAGTCTTTAAAAAAACCAGTTATATTGCAAGGCATATTGATCTGATATTTGATTATCCTCAAATTAAATTACTCATGACCTGCAACTGTTCACTTACCATTCAGGATTCTTGTACCTTTTATTCTTTGCAAGCAATCTAACGACTTGTTAAATAAAGAGATAACACTGTTCAACACACAGGTTTGCTTTCTGTCCAGTAATTTTGCAGATTAATGTGTAATGACAACTGCTATTAACTAAATTGCCCAGTGAAATGTACAAATCTAGTAAATTACACAGGCATTGTAAACGTAATATTCCAGAGCCTAGTCTTTAGATAATGAGCCAAAGATTTTAGGAATTTAATTTGTGTGTACAATGGAGTTAACAAAGGGTTGTACACGTGGTATTTAAGGGGGAAAAAAACAAGTGGAGATTACAAAGCACAGACACATATGTGGGTGGGAACTGTTTTCCTTTCAGTTAAATGGCTCTGTCAGGCTATAGTCACTAATCCTAAAGGCCTCTAGTAATAATAAAGCAGGACTACTTCATTTAACAAATGGTCAGTAAGATATAAAGTAAATGCATATCTATAACAAGTGTAAAACCAAACAAAACAAAACCCTCTCATAAATCTGCCCTTCTCTTTCAGTGTAGATTTCTATGTTAAATTTAGTTCCTTACAGGTTAAGGAAAAAACTTTTTGTTGTTGTTTATTTTAATTTCTGCTCACAGACAGGACTTAATTAGTTTAATTTTAGTTTTCTACTTCTATGGATCTTAACTGTCTGAACTTGTAGTAAAGCTCCCTGCAGAATATTATTTGTATCATTTTCAAACTAGATTATATGCAGTTTAACTCTCACCATTTCTACAAGTATAATTTGTGGTTTTATTCTTGTTCGCTTTCTGTACTAAATAATATATGCAAAGGGAATACCACTGAAATGTTTTATTATGAAGCTCACATAATGTTTAGGCAAATAAAAATAAAAAGTATTAATTATTAATTTAATATAGTTGCATTGGGGACATTCGTATCAGACTAAATGCTTGGAGGAGATTTTGTAATTTCAGCAAAACACAGGAGAGTTTTCTTGAAAATGTTTGCATTTCCATCAGCCAGCTCAGCAAGGTTCTTTGGGTAGATATGATATCCTTTATTAGACTGACTGAGTAGTTGGAATGAAGCTCTTTGCAAGCTTTTGGGCACAAGTACCCTTCTTCAGGTATAGGGAGACACTATTGTTCTGAGATCTCCAAGAATCAGCCAGCTCTGCACTTTATATATATATATATATATATATATATATATA
>NW_017729024.1:100874495-100895458 GCF_001723915.1 Gavialis gangeticus
TATATATATATATATATATATATATATATATGTACTTATTTATTGTGTGGTATTAGAATCACAAGGAATTCAAAGCTCAATGTGAGACACATCATAAGACAATTATTGAATGATTTACATTAACATTTGCAACTTTATGTACCTTTAACTAGGTACTTAAATAGGTGACTCTATTGTCAGAGGTGCTAGACACTCATATGTGTGATTGGTTTATGTGTAGGCCAGAAGATCAGTAGATTGTTGGTTGTAAAATATGCAGGGATATGCTGCTGTGGAAATCAGTTTCATCCCTCAAGGCAGAACCATAGTAAAAGATATGTAAAGTTACTGCTGCCATCAAGCTGAAGAATCTACTGCATAGAAACGGCCAAACTCTAATTTATATTTGTAGAAAAGGTACTTTCTCCTGCAGCTGTGCTTTGCCCCTGGCTGTTTGAGGAACTGGGACATAATCCCACAGAGACATCATGCACAACTCTTCATTTTATAAGACCAAACAAATGGCCTAAATGGGTGGTTAAACAGACTCTCCCTATGCCTGAAGAAGGGTGGCTGTGCCCAAAAGCTTGAAAAGAACAATTTTTCCAACTATTTAGTCAGTCTAATAAAAGATATCACATCTACCCCAAAAAACTTGTCTGGTTAAACTGCATACAACCATGTGATGGGTGTAGGGTTTTTTTTCTGTATACGACAATGTATTTTGCCCACTTTGAATCAAATTCTCAGCCCATATGAAAATAGTGTTTAATATGAGTTGTACATATTATTGGCCCACTAGTATCTCGAGGAAAAAATCCTCTCCACCTCCACAAGGCTAAAACTTTAGCAGAGGTATGTTTTGGCTTTATGACAGCTTCAATACTCCTCACATTCCTCTTTTAGGAAGGACTATTAATAGAACCTTGTAATTACAAATTCACCATTCATGAACTCTTTCATCCTGCTCCTAAATTACTTGTCCTATTCGGTATATCTGTGGTGTGCACACCGTCCATGAAATGCTTGGGTTCCAGCTAGCAGTTTTGCACTCATTCTGTAGCCTTCTGGACTTTTTATGATAGGATTGTCCTCTTCTGAAGAAGTGTGGTAACGGAATATTAGTTACAATGTCTGTTAAAAATACTAAACCTTATTTTTATTCATAACAGTTTAACTTCATGTTAATTTCAATAGAATTACTTTTGATTTTTTCCAGTGTCAGGAGGGAAGGAAGGAAATTTTAGTTTTTGTACATGTTTACTTAACGTTATGTGCATGAATGAAGCAGAAATTCTGTTATACACAGTGATTCCTACTTCTTCTGGAAACCTGATTTTTAATAACATACTGAATTCCATTTCAAATCCTGGGGAAAAAAAATCTCAGTAACCCTTTACATAACACTTTACACACTGATAACACTCCAGACATTGAAATGTATATTGTTTCATAGTGGTGAGAGCTAAGTGATTAATAATAGGCTATGGCATAAAAACTGTTGAGGTGTTGGCAAGTTAACATGTTTAATGCAGGGGCAAAGCCAAAGACTTTGAAGTGCTTGAGCTTGGCATCTTAAACTTGAGCAGTTAATCAGACACCTCCATTACCTAGGGTGTTTAAATTTTGTCCTTATATTCTAAAAGTCAAAGGTGATGATTTGTTTTCAAAAGAACACATTTATAATCATCATGTGAAATCTTTTAAGTTACTTAACCTGAACTCAGTTAAGTCAGTAGAATTATTCTTTTTTTTAAATGCTCCCATATTAGAGGTACCTGATCTGTGAGTTCAATAACTTACTTGAATATCAACTAAGATTAAATTACATGATTGGGTAGTAAAGTAGGGGCCTTGAAAAATTAAAGGTAGAGTTCCTCAGTATATTTGTATTTATGGTTTTGAGAATCCATCTATTTCTTATGTCATTTCTCAAGCAATACTGGTAATGTTTGGGAAAACAGTAAATCAACAATAAATTATATACTTATTTCAAATTAAATTGGAACCACTTGGGGTGCAGACAGAAGTGACAATTTTCACCCTATCTGGCTACAGAAAGTGGTTTATAGCCATGATCAAACACAAATGCATGGTTGCAGACAGCTTGAAAAATGGCAGATCAGGTGAAAATCAGAATCCTTATTGCATGAATGGTCAGATGAAGACCTTTCAAAACAGGTTGGTTTCTCTATCTTCTGTCTGCATTGCCTGCCAGCTGGTCACTGTTTTCAGAATGGGAGGGGGGAAAGGAAGCAGAGGGAGTCATTCTGGGGGGTTTTCATCCCCTGGTAAGGGTGGGGTAGATATATTGTAGCCCTCCTGAGGTGGGGGGGCTTCAATTCATGCACTCCACCCCTAGCACTGACTGAGGAACCCCTAGAACAGGGGTAGGCAATGTTTTGGGGTAGGCCGGAGTGCCAAAAAACCCAAAATGTCTACTTTGTAAGGTGCTGGAGTACCGGCACGCCACAAAAACAGAACTGGGGAGGAGTGGGTACATGGCAGGATGCACTGCATATTTAATACTATTAATAATCATTAATGTTGCTTTTTTTTAATTTTTATTTTTTTTACAGTAACCAGAGAGCTGGTGTCAGGTGGGGAGCGGGGGCTGCCCCAGGGCTTCGCTACTCAGGCCACAGTGGGGGGCCCAGCAGCACCGGAGGTGGGGCCCAGCTGACCTGCGCAGCTCTGGTGGCTGGGGCACAGCGACCCTTCCCACAAAGGGATGCTGCCTGGCTGGGGGGGCTTCTGCTTGGTCTCTGTGTGTGCTGGGTACAGTGTGAGTGGGAGCTGCGGCCACAAGCTGTTCCCTGGGCTCTTGGAACAGCCACTGCAGCTGGTGCTTAGGGCCAAGTCAGCCAGAAGCCTGCAGCACAGCGACTCTGTGCAGTGCCTGCCCCAGCCCTGGCCCCATGAGGTAAACTGCAGGTGGGCAAGGTGGGGACCTGGGCAGGCTGAGGCAGCAACAGTGGCAATTTCCAGGCTCCAGAGGACTCCCAAGGGCAGGCCTCTGCACCAGAGACAGCTCTGCCCTGCCTGCACTGTGCCCAGGGTCCAGTAAGACCAATACCGGAGAGAGAAGCCCCCCAAGCCCGGCGTCGTGCCCAGCCAGGCAGCATCCCCATGTGCACAGCGTGGCTGCGGTCCATCCCTGAGGAGCTGTGTGGGCCAGGCCGGGCCGGGCCAGGCCCCACCACAGGTGCTGCTGGGCATCCCCGCCTGCCTGCCCACCACAGCTTGAGCTCTCAGAGCCCCAGGGCTGCCCCCACTTCTCACCCAGGCCCCACCTTCCTAATGGCCCAACCGGGCTGGCTTGCTCGTGGTGCCTCATCCCATGCCACCCAGACCCTGTACCGACTGCCTGGCCCCAGCACTCGGCACTTCAGTGCTGCCCCACATGGGACAGGGCGTCTGCCTGCCTGGGCAGCTCCCTCCAGGGGCCAGCCAGGCTGGAGGGTGCAGCCTGGGAGCACAGGGAGTGGCAGTAGAGCACAGACAGTCTCCCTTCCTGCGTTCTTCTGGCTCCGCCTCAGTGTCTGCCACGGTGCCGTGACTTGTGGCTGCACAGGAGCAACTTAAAAAAACAAAAATTTCTTTGTGTGCCTCCTGGCGTGCCAGAAAAAATGTCTCCGCATGCCACTAATGGCACACATGCCAGGACGTTGCCAACCCCTGCCCTAGAACGAGCTCCCTCTGCCCCTTTCCTCTTCCCATTTTGAAAATTTTGCAGCCTTGCAGGGACGAGGGGCCACTGCTTGGGAAACTGGCTGCAGGCTCTCAGCCAGCAACTACATTCTCATCCTCCCTGGAACCAACAGTGAACTTCTGTTTGTTCCAGGGGATCCTTGTAACTCAGAATGCTTCCTGCAAAATATTCTCAGTTACAGTGGGGAGCTGAACTTCTGTCCGCACTTAGTGGGAGGATCAATATATCCTATTTTTTTCTCCAAAAGGTGTAGCAAACTTTAGGTGCAGTACAAATAAGAAATAATGGGATCAGATAACAATCAATATCAGTCAAAAAGGTCTCCATGTTGTTCTTATGCAGGAGGACATTGACAAAGCTGTTAAAGCAGCCAGAACAGCGTTTCAGCTTGGGTCTCCATGGCGCACAATGGATGCTTCAGAACGAGGAAGGCTTTTGAATAAACTGGCTGACTTAATTGAAAGAGATCGTCTACTCTTAGCTGTAAGTATAAAGTATCTACTTACAAAGAAAAGTGGAACAGTAGTCTCATATTTATGTCCTGATTTTAAAAAGATGCAGTATGCAATATCAGTAAGACTAGCATGTGCTCAGGCCCTCTGAACATCAGCCAACAGTTTGTTTTCAGATACAACTCTCTCCTGCTTTAACTTGCAAATTAACATGTTAAATAGCCTGCACTTTTGTATCCTAAATTCCCAATTCAGGAAAGCATTTATGCACATACTTAGCTTGAAGTACATGATCCATTCCCATTAAGGTCGATGCACTTACAATGGGATGTA
The DNA here is from genome assembly GCF_001723915.1 of Gavialis gangeticus. Taxonomy (NCBI): domain Eukaryota; kingdom Metazoa; phylum Chordata; order Crocodylia; family Gavialidae; genus Gavialis; species Gavialis gangeticus. The sequence continues at coordinate 100,878,972 of NW_017729024.1, forward strand.
TATAACTACATGATTAAAACTGCACGTGACTAAGTGTTTTGCAAAATCATGGCCCAAAATCACAGCTCAGTTTAACTCTTTCAGAGATACACTTAGAATACTTCACAGACAGGAGAAACTTTAAATTGCACGAATGTACAGTTTTCATCATGGCAATCAGGGCTCATAGTATAGATCATATCTTTTGTTAGACTAACAAGATTTTTTTGCAAAAAAAAATTTTAATTGCAAGCTTTTGGGCACAAATACTCTTCATTGGGCACTGGAGAAAAGATTGTAAAGGTTCTCCTGGGTAGAAATAAAAGTTCATATTTCATAGGATTTCACAGAGGAGTCAATAGATGGAAAATTCCTCTGGGCAGTCAGTTCATAGCTGGTATGGAGCCTCTCACCTCCTGTGAGGATCTGTGATGATGCAAATTACCTTGAAACAAAGGCAGGAGCAGGATCTCAGGTTTCAGATGGTCACAGTTGTTTCCTGCTTGGGAAAATATGAAGATTTCATTTAAAAAAGTCAGCTAAATCAGTTTTCATCATTTCATTCTCTTCCTCTTCCTCCCTGTCCTTTCTTTATATCTGACATTCTTAGAGATGATTACAAGGTACCACAGACAGGAACATACATGCAGTTACTAGTAAGAAAGTGAGCAAAAGAAGATCTCATAACTCAGCATACTTAGTATGGTATCCTTTTGGGGAACATTTAAAGTCAAATGGCTGACACTTAACCATGCCATGATATCCTTTAAAATACCTCTGCAAAAAATTCTTTAAAAAAAGAAACGAAACCAAAACAAAACAGAAAGGTTTCCCTACACCTGTGTTTATATCCCAAATTTTATACTGCCATTAAGACAATCATTTTGCTATTACAAATAAAGTCAGCTACATAAAAATACCAACTAGGCATTATAATTGTCTGTAAAGTTCATAGAAAAAAATGGAGCTATCTGAAAAGTCTTAAAAACAGTTAACTTGATGGAAAGACAAGAGCAGAGCAACACCACCTAGTTTTTCTATCTTGTTTGCATTTCTCAGACTTTCAACATGATATTGGATCCCTCTTCCTGTTAGATAAAGAATACTAAATTCAGTGCCCCCTAAACCCCATCAAAATAGTGTCTGAGAAAGATTTTGTCAACTCAGAGTTTTTCTAGTGTACGAAAAGATGCACTGGTTTGAATATTAGAGCTCTCCCAATCACTCTTGGTCCAAAGAGAATCCAAAGCGGCCTTTTTTTTTTAATATTCATTATCCATTTTTCATTTTAATATTGTCGCATTAGTTTTTGCATCTGGGCAGAATCAAGAAGCCTGTTGTGTACATGTGTTTTTGTTGTCATAATTTCTGCCGTTTGCCTGATTTGGAGGGAGATTGGAGGCAGGGCGTACACACATGTGGTCAGCATGCAGCCAGGCAGGGAGGTGGGAGCGGCCCAGCAGCTGGATACAAGTAAGTTGCGGGGGGGGGGGGCAGGGATTGGAGGGCCAGAACTTGGGGACTGTCGGGGGGGGTGTATGGCAGGGGTGTGTGGAGGAGATGGGTATATGAGGGGGCTGGGTGCCTGCCAGCACTGGGGGAAGCTGTCTGGACACTGGGGATGCAGCAGGGCAGGAGGAGTGGGGGGAGGTGCCTGCCCCCCCAGTCAGGAAAGGGGGTGGGGGGGCTCTTTGGGGGCAGCAGGTAGCTGCATAGTTGGCCCAGTGACACCAGGGCCAGTGCCTGTGCTCATTGGGGCAGAGCAACCAGGAGACATTGCAAGGCTGGGGGCAACTGGAGTCTGTGGGTCAGAAGTGAGGGGCACCAGCAGGGCTGAAAGAGCCAGGGTTTGGGAGTGAGTAGCACCAGGGGGTGGGGAATGCTGTGGCTTAAGGGTGAGGGACACTGGGGGGTGGGGGACAGTGGGTTGGGAGGGTGAGGCACTGCCACCACCAGGGGTCTGTGGGTCAGGAGTGAGGGGAACCAGCAAGGATGGGGGCGGGGCTGTGGGTTCGGACTGAGGGGCACCAGTATGGCCCAGGGGAGCAGGGTACTGCTGTTTGGGAGTCAGAGGCACCAGCAGGGCTAGGGTCTGCAGGTCAGCAGTGAGGGGCAGCAGCAGGGCTGGGGGGGATGGGGGCTGTGGCTGGGGAGGTAGGGGCAACATAATGGGCAGGGGCAGGGCACCAGCATATTACTTCCCCCCCACCTGTGAGTGGGGTCATATACCCCTATACTCCATATAATTGATATACTCCTCCCCCCCTTCCGCCCTCGTGACAAGTGTCATGTGGGAGGAAATGGGGAGGGGTTCTTTTTGGAACTGGAAATACGGTAACCCTCTACTAAGAGGTAGAGTGATTACACCTTGGTATAACAAGTATATTCCTGTCTTTGGTACCTGGCAATCATCTCTAAAAATGTTAGATATAAAGAAAGGACAGGGAGGAAGAGGAGGAGGAAAAGAATGAAAAGTGTAGAGTGGCTATACCTTAGTGTAACATAAGTTGGGTAACATTGCCCTGGAGTGGTGTAACTTTGAGATGCATAACAAATGCTTAAAACAAGTTTCAGGTGATATGACGACAATTCAGGTGTGAAGACCTCCATTAGCTGGCCAAATTTACTGTGCAACAAAACCCTTATTCACTCATTGTCTAGACAACCAATAAAGGGAGATCCATTGTTTAAGTGGTGTTTATTTTTTCCATATTGAAATACTCTCCATCAAAATCTCATCATGGGCATAGGCCTCTGATCTGCAAATTCAAAGCCTTCTAATATCCATTCTGCCATTTGAGACTTCCAAAATAGAATCCTGCTCACCTTATTTGTAGATCAGCCATTTTTTCTCAAGACATGAAAACCAGTATCCTAGCATAGTTGGAAGAGTATAGAGAAGACCATTGGCTCTCCTTTAGAGAACTCAACAAAAGGAGGCACATTGAAAATGGTCACTGGCTTCATTTGTATCAACTGAACCATGCAAATCTTTTTGTAGATCTACTTTCTATATACTCAGACTTACCTAACAAAAATCCAGATTTTTTCCAGAATCTGCATCATTTTAAACACACCATGAACACATTAGACATTTGCAGATTGCAGATTGATTTTGCTCTGGGTAGGTATTCTTCAGAAAGTGTGTCTTTGAAGATGTGAACTATATTATTTAGTCAACCAAAAGCAATGTAAGAAAAGATAGGTATTCAGATATGTATTAATATTCATGACTCATTTTTAATTTGTTTTCTTCAAGACCATGGAATCCATTGATGGTGGAAAACTCTTTTCCTCTTCCTACCTGATGGATTTGGGAGCCTGTATTAAAACTCTACGCTATTGCGCAGGCTGGGCTGATAAAATTCATGGTCGTACCATCCCAATGGGTGAGTAGTTCTGAGACAATCTTCTCAAGAATGGAACTTATTTAAGTGTGAACCTTTGAACTTTCTTTTGCTAAAATTTATGCAGCATGGAAAATAGCTCAGCTTGGGAAAGATTTCAGATAAACATTAATATGAGTCAGTTAAGGCTTACCAGATATCCCTTTTTACACACTTGGCACAGTTAGTATGGCTTATTTATGTATTTGGCAGATATTCAACTTTAAAAAAGTATAATTTATTGACTAGAAAGAGGTTAGGCTCTATATAAAAATAAATAAGAAGGTTTAATTTTAATAAGCAATGGTAGTAGTAGAGTTTACATAGTGTTATGGCATTATAAACTGGATGTTAAAAAGAGACTTTGGCTCAACAGATGCTAAGGCCAAGGCCAAAAGAAAGTGAAGTGGCATACTAGTCATGGATTCAATTTGAAGGTGGTTTAGGAAGAGTGACTGAGGGATGTAGAGGAAATTCACTTAATTTAGTTCAAACCACATTCAGTTAGGCCTGTCACAGAACAACTTTGTGACTGGCTTGCCTTCTCTCAGAAAGGAGATGTAATGATGGAGGATTGTATTGTATGTATAAATTGTATTTATCTTCAAGCTTTTGGGCGCACACACCTTCCATCAGACACAGGAGAGGACAGAGACTGTAAAAGTTATCCTGGGTAGAAACGCAAATTTAGGACTGTTGGTAGCTTTTAAAAACATACATTAAAAAAAAGAAGGAACGAAAAATGTTCAGTAAGTATGACTTAGTCAACATATGAAAAAGCCTTTCCAGAATAGAGACAGAATCAGAACTACCACTGGGAAAAATTTTAAATGGGACAGAATCAAACCTTCAAGCATGTGGAAAAAATCAAGATTGAATCCAGATGTGTTTTTGTTGTGGTTGCTTACTTGAGATATTGCCAATACCATTTGTAAGTATGATTTTTTGAGGCTGTTTGGTACCTAAATCTGTTATCTTTTTGCTCTACTCTCTCACAAATGTTTTTGTCTGAGTGTGGTTTTTTTTCCTTGTTAGATGGAAATTTTTTCACATTTACAAGACATGAACCAATTGGTGTATGTGGCCAAATTATACCTGTAAGTTGGAACCATTCACATATAATACAGATGTTTAAATTTATTTTGCAAAATTTTGTTTCCATGAATAGATAAATGAATTTTAACCATCCGTATTTTTCCTCAGTCCAAAGTATGGTTTCACATCCTGATCCTGAGTGTTGTTCCAGGTCCTGAAGGTTCACTGAAACTGGGAGATATTTGCCACCTAATTTTTTGGATCAGAAATATGGGGTCAACTTATACCAGCTCCTGTGTGCCCTCACTGCTGGCCGGGCACCCGGGTGGTGGACACATGCCACAGCACCACTCGCAGGGGATGGGGCTCAGCTCAACACAGTCCCATCCCTTGTGAGTGGCGGTGCCTGAGCCGCACCAGCTGAGCGCTGAGCACTGAGCCTGGCACCTCTCACAGGGGATGAAACCACATCAGCCGAGTGCCAAGCTGAGTCCCTGTCTCCTGCAAGCACCGCTGCCAAGTGCTGAGCCCAGCCCTATCCCCTGAGAGCAGTGCCAGGATCAACACTTGGCTCATGCAGCTGGGCTCTGCGCTCAGCAGTGCCGCTTGCAGTGACAGGGACGGGCTTGGTACTCAGCTGGCACAGCCCAGGCAGCATAGCTCGCAGGGGATGGGGCCACACCAGCTGAGCACCAAACCCAGCCCCCTCCTCTATGAGCAGTGCTGGGCTCGGCCCTGAACTGGCACACCCTCATCTCTCATGAGCAGTGCTGCCTGGGCCGTGCCAGCCAAGCGCTGAGCCTGGCCCCATCCACTGCTAGCAGAGCTTCCAAGTGCCGAGCCGGGCCACACCAGCCAAGTGCTGAGCCTGGTGATTCTTGCAAAGGCCGGTGATATAGTGTATAAGTCAATGTTGAATTTTAAGAGGTAAAAATTGGTTTCAAAACTCAACGTATACACTGTGAAATATGGTTTCTAGTGACTGATCAACTGAATGATTCTGGAAGTCACGAGAATTATTTTCCTAGTTCTTCTATTTACCTGTGTTATGTAATGATTTCAAGCAAATGGCTCAAATATAATTAGACAGTGGGTGTGCCTATACATGCTTTTACACACACCTAAACTTAATGCGCATTTGCCTAATGTGCCCTAAGGCGATTTAGGCGTGCATGTACATATGCACATGCTAAGGTGCATTAAGGCAGTGTGTGGAGTGTCTTAGGACTAAAGTCAGTCCCAAGTCAGTTGACATACACAGCATTAATGCTCTTTAGCACATTGCCATGTGCATCAAGGTGCTTTAGCTATTCCCACCTGAATTTGATACCTGCTTTTGCAGCTATCAAATTTAGGTGTGAATTAACATAAATTCACAATTTTTACAGTGCATCAAGGGCACACGTGTAAACATGTGCCCTTAATGTGCCTTAAATTGGGGTAAAGTTCCTTAAATTGGCACATGTAGATGTGCACAGTAAGTTCTTCGCAATTTTGTATACCTTGGGGTTTTGAGTGCCCAACTGAAAACATTTTGGATTAAATCCTATATCATTTTACATGCCTATGTGATATATATGAAACCATGTAACTCCAGTTTATAACATTTATGAGGTGTTAGCAATTCAGCTCCTGGTGCGCAAATGTGCATAAGCCCAGTGAACATGTTCAGTAGGGTTGTGTGCTGGCCAGCAGGTAACAATCACAGCTAATTGCATGCCTAGTGCTAGATAAATCCCCAAATTTTACTCATAGAAAAACTATGACTAGTAAGAAGAGAAACAGAGCCTTCCCACTGTTAGTTCAGTAGTCTAGTTCTCAGGGCACTTTGTGTAGGGAGGATGAAACTCGTGGCATGGACAGGAGTTCATTTTTAGTGATTGAAATTTCTCAGAAGTTCTGATAAACTTCCACTGTTTGAAATCCTTCTGAGAGAGGGAGATCTATGGGCATTTGACCTACAGCTTCCCCCTCTCCTATGCTCCTTATACTTCCCCAGACAAGGGACACTCCAGTCTGGAGAAGGCATAAGGAAAGTTGCTGCACTGCTTGACTCCGGCCAGTCACAGAGAAGGAGTACATGTCAAACCTGCCATAGAAGTACATATCAAACAGTAAAGCTTTTCAACACCACCAGCAAAAGGAATGAGTGACTATGTCATTATCTGTCTTTGCTGATTGTGGTATTGAGACAGATGGTGGTTAGCCTGAATATATTTCCTATTGATTTTGAGATCCTACTAGGTGTCTTTCCAGACATGTGGAACAAGTGGGTAGGCAAACGAATCTGCTTACCTTTAAGACTAGATTGAGGGCATCAGTAGGGTGCCCATGAGAGCCATTTGGTGAGATGTGGGGTGATCATGTACTAGCCTGTCTCCTTCAGTGCAATGATTCAGAAATAAGATGGACTCTGGTAAGGAAAGAAATAGCAAAATTCATCAGTTCTACCATCAATCTGGCTTATAGTTTCAGTTTCATGTCAGCTCCAACTGCCAGTTTGGGTTCACTGAAATCAGGTACACCCATATCACTGAGTTTTGCATAGTCCTGTATATGGGCTTCTGCTCAAAGTGTATGCACAATGAAAACCAGAGTCCAACAGCTTGTACTATTGTTCTAGGGAAACTAAATGCCATAAAGTGTTATGTTAAAAAATAAATAAAAACTGGATAAAAACCCTTCTCATCTGTCTTTTAGTGGAACTTCCCATTGGTTATGTTCATTTGGAAGATTGCCCCAGCCCTTTGCTGTGGAAACACAGTGGTTGTCAAACCAGCAGAACAAACTCCACTGACTGCTATTTACATGGGCTCTTTAATTAAAGAGGTAAGTGTGCCATAGTAGAGCTATTCCTGTTTACTAAGGAGGCACGTTAAGGAATGTAAGGAAATACTTTGGCTCTTAGTACATTTTGGTAGAAAGAGCTAATCGGCTCTGTGCTAATACAGCTCATAGCATAGCCTTGTACTATGGAACTTACTTAACTGTGAATCTGCAAAGCAAGAGTAAAAAGCCTACATATCTTTCACCTTAGCCTTCTCAAAAAAAAAATTCTTGCACACAGACACACACACAGTAGCAATGCAGCAAACTACATTTCTTGGCAATGACTGTGTATTACAAAAGCATCATAGCTTTCCAAGGAAAAACAAAGAATTCAGAGCAAAGCATTTAGAAGTGGGTGGATTTGCCCAGACACACATTTTGTTCATCTGAGTTTATGATTAATGAAGGGCCGTAAAGTTAAACAGCTTCTCACAGTACAGTGTCTTAGGAGAGTACAACTGCTGTGGTTCTGAATGTTTCAAGTACGGTAGTTTATAACATTCCATAGATTTAAAAGTAAAGTTGACTGGGGTTCCAGAGAAAGAGCAGTGAAGCAGTTAAACAGGTTTTTGCTCTGCCAGAGGAATCAACATAAGCAAACAAAATGCTTTGCATAGGTATGGTTAATCCACTAATGTCAACAATCACTAGCCCAGTAATTAGCTATGTCAACAATCACCAGTCCAAAGTACTAACGCACTGACTCAACATATTTTTTTTATGTTCTGCCTCATAACAATGACTAATCAGAAATACAGTAATCAAATAGGTATAGGATATGGTACACTTGGGGAAAACAATGTAATGAAAGAGTAAACAAGAAATGATAGTTTAATTGCAAAATGAAGTTCAAGAGACATTAGCTTAGATCTGTTTTGGCTCTGATAAAGTAGCTACTTTAATAATCCATCTTTCTATTCAGACTAACCTTTTTTCTGCCATTAAGATTTGGTGTTATTCTGCAACTATGATAACTAGTCTGATACTACAAAGTTCCTATACAGAGATGCGTAAAAAAGTATAACATCATTTGTCATTAAATTTTGATTTTTTAATTTTAATTTTTCTTCCCCCGCCCCCATCCCTGCCCTTTATCCAAATTTCAGCTGCTCCAGTATAGTTGAATATAAATTTTAAATGTTCAGGTTGAATGTCTTTAATGAATACACAGTGCATTTTTAGGGGGTGTTGGTTGTAGCCATGTTGGTCACTTTTCAAGGTGCTAATTAATAACCTTACAAGTATATGAATGGTTATTAAGGAGAAAGGAAATAAGTAGGCAAAGTCATGGGGAATTAATTAAATAGCCTTACCGAGTCTGAAAAAAAAACCTGACCAGTTTATTTATTATTATTTATTTCTACAGAGGAGAGACAAGCATTCAAATTAATACTGTATCATCAGTTGACAATGACACTGAAAAATTACAGCAGAGTTGCCCCTACTCCAACTCCCTAAAAGAGTGTCTGTAATAAAAGGAAACAAAGCAAAAAAGAAATAAATACCAAGTAGAAATAGGGAACCTCTTTGCCTAGGGGTGGGAAAGACTTCCGCTGATTGGGGAAAGGTTGCTGGTGATCTATATAAAAGAAAATATGGGTCTGTCTAGACAAGATGCTTTACTGAAGATTTACTACAGCTAATTACTGCCCAGTAAACATCACCATCTACACATGCAGACACTAACTGCAGCAATTGACTCTACTCATGAGTAATCCAAGTAGTAAATTTACTCTCAATTTTTTACTGAGCGGTAGCACACAGGTAGATGCCTGACCAGTGCCAGCTCCACAGTTACAGGGTCAGGTCTCTGGGAGATTATTTTCTCCCAGTGCTGGCCCCAAGACCACATAGCTGGTGCTGGGAGATAAGAACCTCTCAGCCTGAGCCCTAAGACTGTGGAGCTTGGGCTGGGAGATAAGATTCTCCCTGTGCTGGCCCCGTGATCACGGAGCAGGGGCTGGGAACTCCCTGCTGCCGGGACAGTGTGACATTGTCCCCACCTGGGAACTGGTGATGACGCCTGCCCTGGTTGCAAGCAGCTCCCAGGGGCAGGGACCAATGTCCCAGCTCCTGCCAGGAGACAGCTGTTTCCTGGTCCTGTGCTCTCTGCCAGTCCCTGAGCTAGAACAAGGGGAAGCCTGAAGCTCCCCCTGGTTGTTGCTGGGGTTGGTGCAGGACTGGTGGGGGCAGGAGCAGATTGCTGCCATGAGGAGCAAATACATGTACATGCATGCCTAGGAGAGTTTACTCTAGAGTAATTTACTATAGAGTATACTGCTTCCAGATTATTTGCACATGTACATGCACCCTCTGTGTAAAAGAAAGGGAAATAATCTTCTAGTCTTAATTGTTTCCTCAGAAGATATGTGTTTTTTCCCCCTATTCAGGCAGGATTTCCACCTGGGGTAGTAAATATTGTGCCAGGTTATGGACCTACTGCTGGATCAGCAATTTCTCACCACATGGACATAGATAAAGTGGCTTTCACAGGCTCCACAGAGGTATTATAATGAATGCAAGTAATTATAAACTGGAATTCTCTGAACCCTCTGATTCTGAGTAATGATTTAATGTGTAGCTTGTTTTACATAATTATTTTAACTTTTTCTAGCCTGTTTTGTCAAACAAAAGTCTATTTAATGATTTGTTGTTTATTATAAAATCCCAACATATCTGAACAGTGTTTGTATTACAGGAAGGCCCCCTCAAACAAAGGAAGCCAATGAGATGCAGTGGCTTCTAAGTTAGCAGTACTGTTTCAAGGATTTTATTAAAAATTGTTTGGTTTGGTTTTGCCTAATAGTTTTATTTTTGCAATCTTGAAAGTTCAACAAGCTGTGCTCTATTTAATTTAATAAACACCACCACATTCCTAATGATTACCCAGATGATTAATTGGCATATGCTTAACTTTGGGTGCGCCTATACATGCAGTACTGCACAAGTCTACACTTGATACTGCACAGTCCTGGCAATGCACAGGTAGTTTCCAACCCTACTGGGCAGTAGAACAAGTTACTGTGCAGTAGCTTGTTGCTACTGCTTAGTAGCAGCGTCATCACAGTTAATGCCCACCAACACTACATGGACACAGCAATGAGCTACATCGCTGTAGCTCATCCTTATAGCAATGTAGCATCTCATGTGTATATGCCATTTGTGTACCTGAATAATGGGGACTAATAATGGGGTGAGTAGTGGGACTACTCACATGTGTAAAGTAACGCTTATGTCAAAGTCTTTTCGCTGGGTTTTAGTGGCAGATCAGTGAAGGCATCTTGCTACCACTCCAGAGGTATGAATTTGAGCATTGTAAATAAAATTGTTGTTTGTGTTATATTTTAGGTTGGCAAACTGATCAAAGAAGCTGCTGGGAGGAGTAATCTAAAGAGAGTCACCTTAGAACTCGGCGGGAAAAGTCCTAATATTATTTTTGCAGATGCAGACTGTTAGTAGTGGCATTTATCCTTTTGTTATATTAACTTTCTTCTTTTACAAGTCATGGTGGTTAGACAATCTGCCCAGATGGGGTGTGGTTATTTTTTTATTTTTTCCCACATATATAATGCTTTGCCTCCAGCTAAGGTGATTCTTTTCCAATATAGTCAGGCAAGAATCTTTTTAACTCTGTCATAAAGGGTGCCTACAGACATTCAGGGCCCCCTCTAACTTATGGTGCTTTACATAAAGTGTCATGAGTTAGAGTCCCCTCCCCAACCATGACCCAGCAGATGTTCACCTGCTGGGTCAGGGGGTGGGAGGGAACAAGTCTCTCTGCACTAGCCCTAGCCAACAGGCAAGGGCACTCCAGCAGCCTCTGAGGAGGCTGGTGAACCACCTCTCTCCCTAGCCCAGGTACAGCTGGTGAACTCAGACTGGTGGGGTGGTGGAGCATCCCATGGGGACAGAGGGGGCTTCAGCTGGCTGGGTACTCTGGCCGGTAGTGGGGTGACTGTAAACCACCCTGCCCCTGACCAACTGCAAACCCCCTCCCCCCACTCCCGTGGGATGCTCTACTGCCCTACCAGTCTGAGTTCACCACCTGTACCTTCCCCACACCCAGCCTGAGCCCCAGCCCCCTCTCCCAGCTTCGAGGCTGTCAATGGGGTGAAAGGAGAAAGGGAATAGCACAGAGCTGCCAACTGGGCTTTGCTTGACCTAAACTGAAGGGAGAGGTACAATAGAACCTCCTCACCTCATGCCCCCCACCCCAGCTATCCCAGATGGGTTATTGTGGAGAGCCAGGCAGGGCCCACAAGATGAGGGTGCTCCATTCCACCCACCCCCTTCCAGTTCAGCCTGGACAAAGCCAGCCAGCAGCTCTATGATGCCCCCCTTCAGCACAAGACAGAGAAGAGCAGGCAGTTGTTGCAGTTCTGACTCTTGCTCCGAGCTTGGGCTGGGACCAGAATCAGAGCCACAAGCAGGTATCTGTCCCCACCTCCACCTCCTCCCTGCAGCCTTTATCCCATTCTCCCTCCCCAGCCCCCCAGTTGTTTTATTTTTTTCATTGTTCAGGTTTCATGGCCAAGGTTTTCTAGACTGGATAACTAAATTCATATGTCCATATATAGGTACCTGAATAAATGTTCTAATGACTCTGGCTCTAGCTCCTTCTCCGTTCCCTGCCTGGCCAATCAGCAGTGGCAGTTCTGGCCCTGGGATCTGACTGTGTGGTCAAGCAGGGGCTGTACTTACATATGCTCTGTGCCCCCGTAGGGACTAAAGCTGGAGCTGTGTCTATTGGTAAGGGGGAGGGAAAAGAGGGCAGAATCAGTAGGAAGCATGGGGGGTGGGGGCAGAGGATGTGGGGAGTTGGACTGGGGAAGTGGATAGAGGTTGTGGATAGCAGGCAATGGGCAGAGGCTACAGGGGGGCAGAGACTGTGGGACAGAGGTTGTGGAGGGAAGGCAATAGGCAGCAGGTAGAGCAGACAATGTGGTGGGGGTGGGTAGGCTTCAGGGGGAAGAAGCAGATAGGGGCAGAGAGCTAGGGGGTCACCTGCCCCCACAGCTGCTTGACTCCCTGCTGCTACTCTTTACCATGGTAGCAAGTAGGGGGGACAAATTTAAGAAGTCCCTTCCTTATATGGGTGATTGGTGCCTCCTGAGCCTTGGGGGGCACCCGCAGATGCTGCTGGCAGTGTCAGCAGCGGGGGTGGAGCTGGCGAGGATCCACAGATGTCATGTGCCCTCCCCGTGTCCCCTCTACCAGTCACCTATGCTTCCATAATTAGGTACTATACCTGAAAAATTATAACAAATTTATAAATTTTCAATATATAGAAACTAATTATCAGAGGGTCACCTTAAATTCAAAGTCATCTTGCATTTAGTCAAATGTGCACCTGTCTACTTGTGTTAGAGTTTTTATATAGTAACTTCAGCTATATGTAAGCACATGGATGTCAATGCCTTTAAAGACCAGAAAAAATGAAACTTAAATGATGACAAATTATAGCCAAGAGGATTCTCCATACTTTTGTGCTATGAACATTTAAATGCAATGCATAGATGGCAAAGAAATTAAGAGTTGACTATATGTGTTTCTTTGCAGTGGACAGTGCTGTGGAGTTTGCACATATTGGTCTGTTCTACCATCAGGGTCAATGTTGTATAGCAGGATCTAGGATTTTTGTGGAAGAGCCTATTTATGAGGAGTTTGTTCGCAGAAGTGTTGAGCGAGCTAAGAAAAATGTTCTTGGGAATCCTCTGTTGCCTGGTGTACATCAAGGTCCACAGGTAAGTTACAGTCCTATCACTTTAATTAGCACACACATGTTAGCCACTACAGAGTGGTTATTTTGGTATTTTTCCAATAGTTCTATAGTGGTTATCAGTGGCATAATGAGTGATGGAGGACCAAGGCACCAGTCCCTGATGTTGTTATGTTGGGGAGTGGGCAAACTGGAGGAAAAGGTTATCTGGGGTTTTTTTCTTTATTGTGTGTGACCCATTGCAAGATGTTGGGCAATTCACTAAAACCCTCTGTTTTAATTCCCATTACTGTAAAATAGGAATAATACTATGGTACTGATCCACATAAGATGCTTTCAGAATTTTTCATTGAAGGCTAGTGAACAAGTGCAACTGTTTATTACCTCCATGTATATCAATACAAGACCTCTCATAATTATAACCGTATATTCAAGTACTACCACTGTGTTATCAGTGAGCAGCTGTGGGAAAGTCAAAGATAATGATTTTTCCCCATTCCTCCCCTGCTCTCATTTTATATCACTTCTGCTCCCAACCTGCAAGACTGCCAATTTTCAACTCTTATCACAACCTTTTGGCAGGCCCCTTTTTTGGTCTGCAGAATCTTACACTGCTACATACACATCCTATCTTAGTGACTGTCCAATTCAATCAATCTAAAAACACAACATTAAAAAAAATTATATCATTATATGTATAGGTTCCATTACAAAGCTGTTAAATGCATTCTTGACTGAAGTCTTATTCAAATGCTATATACTATAAACACACCTTTACTTTTGATTACTCACTCTATGCCCAAGCCTTACAGGATAAAGGGATCATATCAGAGCCAAAGGCACAGCCTGATCAAAGAAAACTCCCCCAGATACAATGGTGATAACATGCTCATTTCACTGGCAGCTGCATAAACTTTGAATAATCAAAGACTTCTTGAAAAATGTAAAAATATATCCAAAACCACCTATAAATAATAGGACTGATAACATAATATGCTAAGGTATGCCATCACCAATGTTAATGAGTGGGTTTTCACAACAGAAAATTAAGCTGTGTATATTCATTAAACTAGTGTGTAGACAATCCTGAGCTAACAAGAAACCATTCTCACATTGTTGCTTTGCTGAGTCTAAAATTAAACACTCACAGATTAAATGGAGCAGGGGAAAAAAACTGTAGCAACTTAAATGAATGGGCAAATGCTCTAAGGAACATTTCTGAAGTGGTTTAACGGAAAAATAAGAGAACATTCCTGCTCTTTCTCATCATTTCCTCTTCACAGTGCATCTTTCCCATGTAGCATTCTAGCACTTCTTAACAGTCTCATTGGCTAATGAAGCTCGTATCCTCAGAAGAGCTGCATTATTTCTTTATTTTCATTGTTCTTCAAAATTGAATTGAAGGGATGGGCTGAGGTTCTGCTATCAGCACTAAATATGCAATGGCTGCTCCTTTGAATGTATTTGTTAGGTAATTATTTCAAACCTCTTTCTCTCCCCTTTAAGTTCCTTGTACTATTTGGCATCTTGTCAGTTCAAATGGGGCACCAATTTGTGACTTAGAAACCTTTCTCAACCCAGTAAAAACTATTATTGGAACACTGTCATATAGAGAAAGATATATTTACTCATAAGTGCATGACAAATAAGAGTGTAACATTGCTACTGAAAGGGTGGCATTGTCCTTTGGTTGGGAAAGCCACTTAGCTACTCATTTCCACCTTCTGTTCCTTCCCCTCCAACAACTACCTTTTGTTTGCCTTCTCACACAAATTCTATTGCTTTGTTTTTTTCTGTGTGGTTTCTGCTACTCTTCACCTCCACTTTCAAACATAACGAGTGCTTACAGACATGAAAAAAAACAGTGCTTTACTATCAGCTTGGCATGACCCCGTACCAAGAGCAGCACATGCCCAGAATAGGCATCTCATTAGTTGGACCCGGCTCACCCAACATCTGTATAGACTGGAAACTTCACTGGGGCTTTTCGGTACTTTTATCTAATAGCTGATTGAAAAGCACCAAAATGCCCTGCTGACATGCCCTACCTAGACGAATGCTGGGGAGCTCATTCAAGCTAATACATTTCCTCTTCTGTTAGTGCCATTTGGGGTTTTTTTCACATCTGTCAGTGCCCCGTGAGCATAAGGTGAATAGTTCTGGGGGCTTTTCATTACTGAAGTTCCACAGCCAAGGTTTTCTACATTGGATAAATTATATTCTTAAATCCATATGTACTAGATACCCAAATAACTGCTTTACTTTTGAAAACTTCCAATCATCCTTGACCATTTATTTCAGCATTTTGGTATGTGAGGAGACCTATTTTGCAAATCTTGGCCCAGCTGTGCATCTTTGGGAAGCATCAAAAACCAATTAGAGGGTGACCTACGAACAATTTTTTATCCCCAGCCAAGCTCTAATACTGCAAAGAACAATTTTTCCAACTGTTTAGTTGGTTTAATAAAAGATATCACATTTACCCAAATAACCTTGTCTGAATATGTAGGAGAGGCAGGTATATATATATATATATATATATATATATATATATATTTAATCAACCAGGAGAAATGTTCCTTCTAAAGACTAAGCATGGGCAAAACTGAAATCTGAGATTCTATACGCAAAAACTTTGGCCCCCTCTGCACATTACAGGAATTTACTTTGGCACCAACTATGCATGCAAAGTAGCTATCACACAATACACAGCTCTGGCTTTTAAAATTAGACCTCAAAAGTACATAGTGATTTTACTGACTGGTTGCTATCGAGCTATAATTTGCACAGGTACTACGGTGTTCCCTGATGGTGGGAGCCCCATCAGATGACCATGCCCAGTGAAAAACCCCAGAGCCCTAGGAATTGCACCCACAATGATCTCCAGGGTCTGAGGGAGGCATGATTGTGGGATTGTGATGATTAGGGAGGTCTGCCTGCACAGTCAGAGGCTTTTCCCTGCTGACTCAAGGGGCAGGAGTGTGGCCAGCCCCTAACCCCAGGCTAGTATGCTGAGACAAGTGTGCAATGCATGCATCTGTTGATGATACAGAGCTTTTCAATCTCCCTCCCTGCTTCGTCATACTGTATGCAGCAAACTGACAGGCAAGGAAGCCTTAGTCTTTAGTCAATAGTCTTTGTCACCAAATAGCAAAACGATAGCCTCTCTCCACATTACTTCAAGCTTCTTAAACAGCTTCCTGGCTGGCCTGTTGATTAGCTCCAAAAGCCCTAAGCCATCACTGTTCTGTCTGCCTGTCCCAGTGAAATTGAAGAGGCATGCACACACAGACATCTCTCGGCATTAGCTAGCATACCACATGCTGGCTACAGCCCCTGCTGTGGCAGAGAGGAGGAAGGGATCTCTTCATTGTGCTTAAGCAGCGAGTGGTGAGGTGGGGAGATGGGGGCATGGGGAAGCCAACAGACCCTGCTGTGCCTACAAATCTGTGCTGAGCTCCAGCCAGGGAGCAGAGGGGTGGGGGACCAGAGGGGAGGGGAGTTGGGAGTCCAAGAAGAGTGGTTGTTCCTGAAGGAGA
>NW_017729024.1:100900458-100909312 GCF_001723915.1 Gavialis gangeticus
TGAGGTGGGGAGATGGGGGCATGGGGAAGCCAACAGACCCTGCTGTGCCTACAAATCTGTGCTGAGCTCCAGCCAGGGAGCAGAGGGGTGGGGGACCAGCCCTGGTGTGGAGCAGAGAGCCCTGCCCAGCCCAGAGAGCATGCCAGGATGCTGGGTGACTCTGATTTAACTTAAACCAGCAAGGGGTCTGGGACAGACATTGCATAAGTCAGTTTGATCCAAATCAGTTAAATCTGATACCACATTCAACCAGGTTTATCTCAAACTGGTTTCAGCCATTTTAAAACTGGTTTATATGCACTAAACATCTGTTCTGTTACAGGTTTAAACCAGTTTCTGATCACTTAAACTGGTTTATGTGTAATGTCTTTCTCTAGCCCCTAAGAATGACTGCAGGCTCATTTCAGTGACAAAGGTTCAGCCAAGCTAATTATCTACAAGGCCCTAACAGACTTGTGATATGATAGACAAGATGTTAACACATGTATGTCCATGACAAAGCACAAACCATGTAGGCTCCCCTAGGCCAATACAAAGTTACTACAATTTCTAATTTTCCCCTTATACAGTGGTCAAAACAAATTATGCATTACATTCCACCAGTATTTTGAATATCTTAAGCTTTGAGCTTGTTCCACATCCTGATCTGGGGGTTCCCATTCCAGCCTTATCATCCTGATACTGGACTATTCTACACTGTATACAGCCATCTCCCCTTCCTGTCTCCTGGCAGGAGTACACACCTGGCCCACATGCCAAGGTTTGCTTATGGAAGGAGTCCATACATCAGTCAGATTCACTGATCAGACCTCCTTTGGCCAATGTTTTAGCAAAGCCTTTGTGTGAGCAGTGTATATATTAATCAATGTTCTCGCGAGGCCTACAGAAAACGTTATTAAATTGGAGCCTGTTTTGCTAAGCACAGCACAAACACCTAGCATGAGACAAACATACAATTGATTTTATAACTGTAGTTAACAAGCAGAGCATAAGAAAAAGTGACCCAATTGACAGTGACATCCAGCCATTTCAATTCAATATATTCCATTCTTCAACTCTGTCATACATCTTGGGGCTATTTTGGCCATCAGGGTAGCAATAATTGTATTTATCCTTTGTGTACAAAAAAGTAATTGCTTAAAAGCATAATGAGTAGCAAGGAGGATAATCTAAGACTTGAATCCTTATAAATAATTTCAAGATTTTATTATAACTTTTGTAGAGTCACTGGTCAGGTTGGGACCTTACTAAAAGGTTGAAAGCACCAGGGTCTTCCACAGTCTTTTAAAAACACTGTTTTATTTTATATGCATGTGTGATAATATTAGCACTCATTAAGATGAAGCATTTGGTCTCCTGAGTTATCCTTATGTTTGCTAAGTCAGCTCTCATGCTGCCTTCTCTAGTCTGTGCAAAGGGCTAACATGTACAACATCCACCCTGAATTATAAAGTATGACCAACAGATTTACAAAGAAGAAAAACTGCTTCCCAGATAAAATGCTCTTTGTATGTTATGCTATCTAATCCTTCCTTGAAAACTCCATCAACAGGGTTTTAAAACTTAGCCCTGATAATCATAAACAAAGTTTTTTTTATCAGGTGACAATGTAAGAACTGAACACATCATGTGAGAAGTGAAGTAAGATTTAGCTTTAAGTCAAATCCTGGAGCAGGGTTTTAGCCGCCATGTCACCTCACTCAAGTACATGAAGTATGGTCTTGGGCAAAAAGAGAGAAATAAACCTTGCAAAACAATATAATAATGAGCCAAACTGTTCCAGAAGGATTCTATCTGATGAGCAAAAAATGGTTGCTTCATTGGAGTCAATATGAGTTTTGCCATTTACTTCAGTGAGACCAGGATTTCACCCTGAGCATAGCATTAGAGAAGGTCACAGACTCAAAAAATATTGAGTTGAACTTTAACAACATGTACAGACAATAAACCATTGGAAAAATGGACCACAAAGAGAAGATTGCTATGCCTAGTCAGTGCAAGGCAGCACCATGTACAGATATCCCAAGGTATCTTTGTGCATAATAACTCAGAAACTAGAAGCAGTAAAGATCTGTTGGTGTGGTGCTGTCCTTAGACTGATAATCTCTGCTTCTCAGCAGGACAGATTAGCCCAGGCACAGTGCCACTTCCATATAGCTATATTGCTTGCAGGTCCAGCACTGGCATAAGTAGTGGTAGAGCATGTTTCAGCATGCTGATGCCTTGTACAGTACCGATAAACTCTGAGAAACAAGTCTTTGCTGCTGATTTTAAGTCTTGAACTAAATAACTGTACAAAAGTTATTTAAGGGGAGGAATGGAGTCTCATGTTTAACTTACTTGCTAGGAAAAGAGGAAGAGATTCAGGTGTGTTTTCCATTATCAAATTAGTCACTTTTTAGGAGCAAGGAAGGGAGAAAGGTTCCTAACCTAATTCTTTTCCTCAGTTGCTCCGCACTATGAACTCCAGCCTAAAATCCACTTCCTACTATGAAGGGCTCGCCAGAATGATACATGCTTGTATTTGTTTTTAATGTTGGTGTAACACTATAAACAAACTGCCATCTATGTTTTCCAAGTTTCAATAGTTATTTTGTGTTCTAGCAACTGTCAGTCACAGAACAAAATGAAAATAGCACTGAATTTCAGTTATGCTGTGTGTAGGTTTTTATTTTCTTTAATAGCTTTATTAAAACAGGCCTTACCAACAGTCCTGCTAAAAGCCTAAAGAGTTGCACTGGCCAGGCTCTCTGTTAAAGATGAAGGATTAGGCCCAGTGATTTGCATTTCAATGGATCAATAGTAACAGACAGAATACTAGGCAGTCTAAAAATTGATGTATTTTATACAGGAGAATCGTCATTTCTATTTGAGTACAACCAGACTACCAAATCCATTAGAACATCTAGCCCATGTTATTATGCTGAAATCTCTAATTACTGGTCTAGATGAGAAAGGCCTATAAAATTTTGAGCCGTTAAAGACAACAAAGTTTCTAGTTTCTCCAGCTGTTTCACTTCACTATGTGAGATTTAAGAAAGTAAGAACTTTGTTGAGGCACAGTTAATGGGTTGCGAAGAGACTGTTATCAGCTCATGCTACTTTTTTCCCTCCTCCTTGCAATGTCTTTTCATTTAGGTTGATAAGGAGCAGTTTCATAAAATCCTTGAACTAATTGAGAGTGGGAAAAAAGAAGGCGCCAAACTGGAATGTGGAGGAGGTCCATGGGGCAACAAAGGTTACTTCATCCAACCCACAGTTTTCTCTAATGTTACAGATGATATGCGCATTGCCAAAGAAGAGGTAAATAAATTCATGACAGTCTGGACTTTCACTGGAGGGTTTCTGTTTAAACATCTGTACAAAATAACCATTTAGAAGGTCAAGTGTATACATAAAAATGCTCACAATGTGTCTTTCACTCTGGGTTTGGTCAATTTTAAAACCCCTTTCTTTGTCACCTTTGCTAACTAAGCCAACACAATGAAACGTTAATGTAAGGAGAAATAATCTAACTGGCCAACCAAAGCTTCAAGCAGAGATGATCTGAGATAATACAGTGGCTAGCATTGTTATTTGTATCAGCCTGGACTGGGCTGACTATGTAACAGAAAAACAGCAAATCTGTAAAGGGCAACTTGTGAATTCTTTGTTCCTCTTGATTAGCAGTGCTGTTACTGCAGCAGTCCCTTGACATCAGGAGAACTATTCCAATGGTGAGCTGCTGCTCGACAATAGGAGTAAAGGATTCAGAATTTGGCCAGGACAAGTTCCTGGTGCCCACTCTGTTGCTATGTTATGTCCTTTTGAAATCAGTGGAAATTTAGATTATACCAGTTATATATATTCAGGTGTGTAAGATATGTCTTTGGCTGAAAGTGCCTATTCCAGTAGGCTACATTCAGTTGATTTACTCAAATTGAGCACTGGAGCCTGCAAAAAAAAAAAATCATGAGAAGTCAGGAAGAGGAAGAGAGGGTTAAAAAGAGCTTTATATCAAATAGTTGCTAGTTGCAGAAAGTTCCTTTCTGCTGGTCTGGGAGTCAGGTGGGAAATCTCTCAGAAATCTGCTTCCTTTCAAGATTTACCCATTTCACTTGGATCAGCAATACCACAAGAATCTCTTCTCATAGTGTATTACCTATATTAAATTATCGAGATGAAAACAGAACAAGAAGAGATGATTTTGAAAGGTTACAGTTTAATTAACAGTTTTGAACCTCCCAAGTTCAATTTTGTTTTGCATTTTGGGGGAAGGGTAAGTTCACCTTCTGTTTTGTGTAACCCAGTGGGGAATGGTCAGTTTGCTTTCTGTTTTATGTAAAACAGTTCATGTAATCCTAGTTGTGAAATGATCACTATATGACGCTTCTAATAAAGACAGGTGCAAAACAGTAGTTAATTTCAATGGGACTGAGATAGCCCATATGGCAATTATCGCCCATCCATTGCTACAGAAGAGTTGTATAATGAAGCACTGCACTTGTTGGCTAAGAACACAGGACTAAGTTAATGTGCCCTTAGAGAAGAGCTGATTCTAATGGAATATTTTCTTATATATTAGTTAACACCCAGAAAGAGAGCAGAATTTTTTTTTGGCTTGCTTGTTTAGTTATGAAGCAACTTGTGGAGATAAAACCTTAATAAAATATTTATAAGAGGAAAAAATGAAGGTCTTTTCCAGCTTAAACCTGCCCAGATTTACAACAGGATCTGTTTGCTGTGTTAGGCATTAAATGATCTTTAATTATTTTAATGTTTACAGTCATTGTTTGTCATTTCCATATGATACAAATCTACTGAACATTTGAATATCATATAGTACTGAACATCATGTCTTGGGGCTTTGAAACTATTATTCCTGAGTTGGCTAGGTAGAAGGTCAATCTAACAGAAATCATATTTTTAAATAAATAATTTTAAATAATAAATTGTGCTAAACTTTCCACCTATCAAACATTCTTCCTTTTCTTTGTGTGACTGAAATAGATATTTGGGCCAGTTCAGCAAATCATGAAGTTTAAAACTGTAGATGAAGTTATCAGGAGAGCAAACAATACTCCATATGGTTTAGCAGCAGCAGTTTTTACCAAAGACATTGATAAAGCATTGACGTTTGCAAGTGCTCTTCAAGCTGGCACTGTGTGGTATGTAAAATATATATTTATTCTTCATTGTAAGTAGTCTTTGGGAATAATAGAGGGATAGTCTAAGTGCCTTCATTTGATAGCTCCTTATACACATTTGTTTCCTTCTGAATCTTTGTCATTTACATGGAGCACAAAAGATTTAAGTTCCAAAATATCTAATATGCTATTATGTAGCGTTTCTTCTGACCCTGAAAGTCAGAAAGTGCAGGTAACCTGGTTAAAAGGAGAAAAGAAAAATGTAACTGCAATCAACCATGTTCTCTCCATTCCCAATACTGTGGTCTCCCAGTATCGTCCCAATTCATAAGACTCAGTAGGTGTTTCTATATGTTGCCATACAGTGATGTTGCTACAGCACCATGATTTAGCTTTACTACTTTGAAAACTAAAGCATGGAGCAGTAACTGTCCATACTGTGCCATTAGATTTTGCTGCTATGTCACCATAGCAGTGTCCTAACATGGGGGTGCACACCACTACGGTGATGTAGCTACTGAACACGTATAGACCCATGTGATTGTTACATCGCCAGAGCACACTGTACAGCGAAGTAGCGCATCACTACGGTAATGTGTAGATGCTCCCAGTTCTATGTATTGCCTAAAGAAATCATAGGTGCATCTACCTATGTATTTACTGTGGTGTAAAATAATCCAGAGTAAGCATTTGGGGGCTGGTATCTACACATGTGAGGATTAGAGAGCAGATTTGCACCCAGTTCTCTGCAGCCCTAAACTGAGAACTATACATGCTTAAATATTTAAATATTTTGCTAAAATTCCATAGCTGGTGCAAATCACCATATCTCTATGGAAATCAAAGAAATAATATGGATTTTCATAAGCTAAAAAGTTATGCCATGATGTTCAAAGTCATCTTTTGATTTTTCTTTTTTCAGGGTTAACTGTTATAGTGCACTCTCTGCTCAATGTCCTTTTGGAGGATTTAAAATGTCAGGAAATGGACGAGAAATGTAAGTAAAATAGCCTGAGATTTTATGCGCGCGCGTGCGCGCACACACACACAGAGTCATAGAGAAGTAGGACTGGAACCCTGAACATTTGAGGTTTGGTTCATTTTCAATTTGGGTCACTTCTTTTATCTGAACTGGCTTATTCATCACTAGTCTTAATATTAGTAAGTGAGCCATGTAAATAAGTAATATAGTGAAGGAAATCACATGTTGTAAGCTTGTTCCATGAAATAACATTATACCTTCTGATTTTTCAAAAGTGAATTGAGAGCAGCCATTTGCCAGTTTCTAAAGAGGTATAACTTTCTCACTACAAGGGTAGTAAAGCACTGGACAAGTTATCCAGAGCAGTTGTGGAGTCTCCATCCTTGGAGGCTTTTCAGACCCAGCTAGACAAAGCCTTGGCTGGGATAATCTAGTTGGGGGTGGTCCTGCTTTGAGCAGAGGATTAAACTAGATGAGCTACTGAGGTCCCTTCTAACCCTAATTTTCTATGAATTTATGATTCTATAAAACAGCAAAGTTTCATCTATATTAATTTGTTAACTGACTGTATCATAAAATACAATAGAGGGGTATGGGGCATCCAGGAACTTGGCACTAGTACAGATATCTAACAGAAATCTGGATCATAAAAAAAGGAAGCATTGCCAGAGAAAACTAATTTTAATGTCAAACATTTTTCTAAACGTCATTTGGAAAAAACATGTTTAACACTGAAACAAATGCATGAGAAAAATCTGCTGAGTAACAAGAAAGGAAATGTGTCAGGCCCCATAAACTTTCACAAGCTTTAACAGAAAGCTCCTTAAGTAACTATTACAGTGGCTATTATCCCATTTTGCTGCTACAATGTAAATTACTGACTGCTAGAATTAGCAAGATGCCTCCTTGAAGAAGTTGGGAAAAAACCCAGGAAAATATTTCTCTCAGTGTCCTAATAGCAGATAAGCCTGTTTTTTCTCATATCCATATCTAGCAAATTGGCTCTGAAAGGCAACATGAGTATCACGCTGAAGCTTACTTTGCTAAAAACAATTACATGTCTAAACACCCTGCATATGTTTTTACAGAAAATATGAACTATCTAAGTATGCAGGCAATTCTGATTTCATAGTGTGAATTTTAAAAGGCTACTGTGATATACTAGGGATTAGTCAGACTTGAAATTTTTCTAGCAATTAAAAGTTTTTATGATCAGTTTATTATTAATAGAGTTGGGGCCAAGAATTGACATTGTGACCATGATGGTCCAGGAAGCATGCATAAGACAAGGATTTTCATAGGCAATATCTTTTATTTCTTCAACTGCATGCCAGGGATAGACTTAGATAAGCTTTTGACAAGCTTCAATGGTGGAGAAGACATGAAGAAGAATGCACTGTATTCAAAAGCTTGTCTAAGTCTATCCCAACAATGCAGTTGGTCTAATAAAAATATTACCCACAAAATCCTTACTTCTTGCATGTTTTCTGGACCATCTTGGCCTTTACACCCCAGTTCCATTACCCACAAAAAATCTCTGCTCCTTGTTTATTGTGTTGTCTACATAAGACTTGAGAGCAAACACTTTGAGTCTTGAGGCCTTGTTACATGATAATTTTGTGCAGCTCCTGGAACTCTTAGCACCCACAGTGTCTGCACATTAACACCTGAAACTAGTTTTAAGCACTCATTATGCCACTCCAGGACAGGATTATTTCTGATCCATGCTACCCAACTTGTGTTACACTATGGTGTAGCTGCTCCAGGATACACCTTAATGCAAACAACCACTCCCCTGCCCCCATCTGCTGCCCTAGATGAGGCCCACTGCTTCCCCTGCCCTCCCCAGCACCCCAGATCACCATTCATGGCCCTCTTCCCCTCCCCCTGCTCACTTATTTGTGGCTGCTCACACTATCTGTCTCAAAGGAGCAGGCAGAGAAGGGTCAATCTGCCTGCCTGGATACTGCTGCTGCTGCTTTGTAGGTAGGCTCAGCCCCTAAAACAGCAGCATCTGCCAGCAGCAACTGGGAACGCAGATTAACCCTTCTCTGTCTGCTCCCCATGGCTAGACAGCTGGGCAGCTACAAGTAGGTAGGGACAGGTAGGTTGAGGGGAACCCCAAAGAGCAGGGTGTGGAGCCCTGGGGGGGAGGGGGGCAGCAGGGAAGCTCAGAATGGAAGGGGTAGATATTCTTGCCTTTCAGTCCTCCAGGCTCTTGCTAGCCTGAAGTGTGGCTGCTCCAAACTCAAGCTAGTACTAACACCAATCAACATATGTGCAGCTCACAATGTGAAGTGTAACAAGGCTCTTAGGAAATGTCAATCTATCACTTCCATACTGTAAGTCAGAGGTAGTTAGCTGTGTTAGTCTGAAGTCAGGAATAATATACAAAATTTTCAAAGTTTTGGAAAGCATTTCCAGGTTGACAGTTTTGTAGCAGCAACATTTTTTTCTGTCATTTGGCACATTCGTTGCCATTCAGCGTGTGTAGATGAAATGAGGGCCCTAAATTGAAGCACTGGGTTTTTAAAAACACCACTTCAATTTTGAGCTGATTAAACCCCTGTGTTGTGCATACACCCCATTGACTTACCTGCCTGTCTGGCGGCAGGGAGGGGAAGGTGAGCTGCCAGCGGGTGGAGCAGTCCCTGGGCTGCGGTGGGAGGGCTTGTATTTCCCTCGGCAGCAGTGGCGGGCCCCACCCAGGTGGCACCCACCCACAGGCACCTGGTTTGGGTGGGTG
>NW_017729024.1:100909544-100923942 GCF_001723915.1 Gavialis gangeticus
AGCTCAGGCAGGTAGGCAGGCTTGTGGGGTGGAGTAGGAGTATTAGACTTACCACATTCCTTGGGTGGAGCCTGCCTTCCCGGGCTGCTGCCAGGCTGCCTGCAGGGCTTCCTACTGAGCCACAAACCTACACAGAGCTGCACCCCAAGTCATTTAAGGCTCATTACACTGCCAGATTTCCTACAGTGGCTGCAATTAATGTGCAATACACCGCCAAGGGATGCAAACACTGACATCATTAAAGCAGTGTAAAAGCATTTAGCCGACTTTAAAGTGCTGTGCAGACACGCCCCTCGTTTCATCTACACACGGCCATTCACTATAACATTTTGCTGTGTAGAATAAATCCTAGATTTGGAGGCTTAGAAATTTAATTTAGAGACATGTTGAATTGACTTGATAACAATGGATGCCTATAGACAAGGGGGGAGGCTGCTCTGATGCTCTGTAATTACAGCATGTTGATTAATCGAGTCTGCTCCAGAGTCTGCAAAATGTACAGAGCTGGATCTTCTGTATAACAGTGATAAGTCTGGTATAAAATCTTAGATAAACCTGATAATGTTTCTTATTAGAGAATGGTCTCTATTCATTGTGTTTGTCATTAAAACATATTAAATTGGCTGTAGGAAAACTAAACGTCCTAATTCTTTGGAAGTGTCTTTTACAGAAGAAGACACTTTTTCTGAAGCCTTTTATACAGAAAGAAGAAATTATTATTTTCTTCTACATACTTTTCTGAAAATGTTGAATTTGTCCCTTATGTTAACTACTGCATAAAAGTAATTTGGATGTAAACCTTATTAAAATCCACCTTAAAACCTGATAATGTTTCTTTCATTGGTATTTTAGCATGCATTAGTTTTCACTGGACATACTGTACAATACATTTTGTACATTTTGGAATGAAGAACGGTCTCTATTCATTGTGTTTGTTATTAAAACATATTAAATTGGCTGTAGGAAAACTAAATGTCCTAATTCTTTGAAAGTGTCTTTTACAGAAGAAGACTGAAGCATGGACATAAGGTTCTAGGCAAAATTAATTGAGTCTGCTGGAATGTGCTAATTAGAGTGCCTCCAGCAGCCTCCTTATCTCACATATAAGCAGCATCCCCATGCTTCAAAATGACGATGGTGCTTTAACTAAAGCCCATTCAACATGAGGGGATGCTGATACACGAGCCGCTGTGAGAGCTTTTATTAGAGCTGTTCTCAGAGTAGTGCCTCCATCCCCAGAACACGTGTAAAAATGCCCAGTGTTTAATGCCAAAAAGAAAGTTTATTAACATGTTTCTTGGGGAGCCATAGTATGGCCTCACTGTATAAAAGGCTTCAGAAAAAGACAAGAAAACTAAAACTTACATATAATACTAAAGCAAAATCTTCTGAGATATCACTCATATAACATCATTGCAATAAGCATTGTTGTTGTTTCTTATCTAGGGGAGAATATGGCCTTCATGAATATACAGAAGTTAAGACTGTCACAATTAAAATTCCAGAGAAGAATTCATAATGATGTTTCAGCTGCAAAATTTAGTAGCTCCCAATGCTAAGAAAATCTGCAAAGTCCAACTGTGTTGTGAAAAGTTTTATATCCCAAGTTATTCTTTTTTCTTTCTATTTGTAAAAGATGCATTTGCTTACATTAACATTATAAAGAACAATGTAGAAACCTTAAATATAATTAACCAAGAAAGGAAATTTTTAATGTCTAGTGTGTTGCTAACAAATTTTGAAATTCTCATTGAGAAAGGACTAATTTTTATTCTATAGTGCTATGAAAATCTACTTTTTCATAATACATACTACCTGTACAGTAAGTTTTAGCATGTTCTTCTAAATGGTAAACAGTAAGTTGCCTTTACATTTTCTTGTCTTTGAAATGTTAAAAAAGCACTTATAAGTACCTCTTGGTAGATGCTATTTTCTGTGTCTTTAGAAAATTATTAATTTCTTCTACATACTTTTCTGAAAATGTTGAATTTGTCCCTTATGTTAAGTACTGCATAAAAGTAATTTGGATGTAAACCTTATTAAAATCCACCTTAAAAACTGATAATGTTTCTTTCATTGGTATTTTTGTATGCATTAGTTTTCACTGGACACACTGTACAATACATTTTGTATGTTTTGGTTTGAAGAATGGTCTCTATTCATTGTGTTTGTCATTAAAACGTATTAAATTGGCTGTAGGAAAACTAAACATCCTAATTCTTTGAAAGTGTCTTTCACAGAAGAAGACTGAAGCACAGACATAAGGTTCTAGGCAAAATGTACAGAGCTGGATCTTTGGTATAACAGTGATAAGTCCGGAATAAAATCTTAGATAAGAAGCAGAAGCAGTAGTTCTTTGGTATAGCAGAGATGTATTATAGCCTTCCTGCTATTCCACTCCTTTACATGTACACACACATGCACGTGCACATGCGCGCACACCCCCCCCCCAGTGTTTTCCCCCTGCTGTTCTCCCTAAATCTTTTATTTCACTATTTTATTTCACTATCATCTTCTCACAAAACCTCCTTGTTATTCTTTATCCCCTCCTCTCAGCCTCAATCTCCCTTAAACAAAACCTCTTATGAGGCTTGTGTATATCTTAGGATGTCCTTATACTCCGTGATTTCAACATTTGGATACACTCACAGAATATCTCTGTCCACTCCCTCCTGCTTCAGGCTTCCCATTGCAAGTCAGTGAAAAATGGTGTAGTGCAGTAAGGCACAGAGCACTATAGCCATTCCTACCTGTTGCCAGAGGTACTAATGTTCTTAGGCACCACTGAAGTCTAGATCCAAAGCAGCTCTCCTGGCTGTCTCCTCCCCACATCAGCTCTACACAATATACTCTCTCCATTAGTATGAATATCACACATTAATAATTATTAAGCAGCAAATATGTAGAGAGGATCTGGTTGATAATTTTGATAGATTTTTCAGCCTTAAGTAGGAAGTGGTCGAAACCAAAGCCTCAGCTTCATATCTAGCCCCTTCTCCAGACACTAGCAGCCTTGGATTTAGGGAAGTCATTGCCTAGATCCACACTTTGTGGCATGAAGAGCCAATATCTCTGTTATAAGGTGACACCACCAAAATCCCCAATTCATGCTCTAAAACAACCTCATATCCCCATTTGGAGAATAAGCAGAATCCACAGATCAGTTGCCATCTCAAGGAAAACTAGGGGGATTATAAAGAAAGAGGGGCAAAAAGAATGGGGTAGAAAGGCAGTGCAGTAATGGTAAGTGAGTGGGGTAGGAGGGAGTGGGATAGGAGACAAAGTAGAAAATACAGCTTAGAGAAATATTATGAGTTAAAGATGAAAATAGAGCAAGAGACAATGCTGACAAAAATTGTGGAAAAAATACTATTGGAAGAATTTATTGGAAGATACTGGAATGAGCAAAACATTCAGTAAGGAATGTAAAACAGCGTGGAGACTAGGGATGGAATTTTATGATGCTTTCAAATTGCTCTATTTTAGCTCCCACAGATGTCAATGGAAAAAAGTTGGAGCAGAGTTAAGGCAATGGGAGTGTTTTAAAAATGTTATCCTCAGGACAGAAATACAAAAGGAACTAAGGAGATTTAGAATGAGCAAGATTTTGTCCTCCAAGATGTGTGTCTCTCTCCTTGCCTACAATTTTTAAAAATTATTGTGTAGCATTATGCAAGATTTTCATAGTTTCATAGTTTCATAGTTGGTAGGGTTGGAAGGGACTTAAGCAGATCATCTAGTCCGACCCCCTGCCATGGGCAGGAAAGGATGCTGTCTAGCCTCCTTTTGAAGACCCCCAGGGTAGGGGCAAGCACCACTTCCCTTGGAAGTTGGTTCCAGCTCCTAGATGCCCTGACAGTGAAGTAGTGCTTCCTGATATCTAGCCTGAATCTACCTCAGTCAACTTATGGCCGTTGATCCTTGTTACCCCCAGTAGTGCTCAGGGAACAGGGACTTTCCCACTGCTTGCTGGTCCCCCTTGGCAAGTTTACAGGTGGCCACTAGATCCCCCCTCAGCCTTCCCTTGTGGAGGCTGAACAGGTTTAGGTCCCTTAGCCTCTCCTCGTTGGGCCTGCCCTCCTGCCCCCAATCATGTGAGTGGCCCTGCTCTGGACCCTCTCCATGTTGTCCACATCCCTCCTGAAGTGCAGCACCCAGAACCTGACACAGTACTCCAACTGCAGCCTGACCAATGTCGCATAGAAGGGAAGGATAGCCTCCTTGGACCTGCTTGTGATGCATCTGTGGATGCATGACAAGGTGCGGTTAGCCTTCCTGACCATGTCCCCACATTGGCGGCCCATGTTCATCTTGGAATCAACAGTGATTCCAAGATCCTTTTCTGCTTCTATGCTTATGAGAAGGGAGCTCTCCAGCCTGTAGGTATGCTGCTGGTTCTTCCTCCCCAGGTGCAGTACCCTGCACTTGTCAGTATTGAAACCCATCCTATTCTCATCTTCCCACCCCTGTAACCTCTACAGATCTAGTTGTAGCCTGTCCCTCTCTTTTAGCGTGCTCACTTCTCCCCACATCTTAGTGTCATCTGCAAACTTGAACAAGGTGCTTTTCACCCCTTCATCCAAATCGCTGATGAAGATATTGAGCAGTGCAGGCCCAAGGACCAAGCTCTGGGGAACCCCACTGCCCACATCTCTCCAGGTCGAAAGTGACCCGTCCTCCACCACTCTCTAGATGCAGCCCTCCAGCCAATTTGCGACCCTGTGTAGGCATCGACTGTGTAGGTGACCCTGTGTAGGCATCGACTGTCTGACTGTGTAGGTGTCGACACCACAAATGCCTAATTTTTTAATGAGGATGGGGTGAGAGACAGTGTTGAAGGCTTTCCTAAAGTCCTGGAAGACTATGTCCACCACGACACCTGCGTCCAAGGCTTTTGTGACCTGGTCATAGAAGGCCACCAGGTTGGTCTGACAGGACCTACCTCCAATGAACCCGTGTTGATTGCCCCTAAGCATAAACTCCCCTGCTGGCCCCTCGCAGATGTGCTACTGGATAATTTTTTCAAAGAGCTTCCCCAGGACTGGGGTAAGACTAATGGGCCTATAGTTTCCTGGGTCCTCTTTCCTCCCTTTTTTGAAAATGGGGACCACATTGGCCCTTTTCTAGTCATCAGGCACATCACCAGAGCACCACAAGTGCTCATAAAGCTGTGGCAGGGGTCCTGCAATGACCTCTGCCAGCTCCCTAAGCACTCTGGGGTGAAGATCATCAGAACCTGCTGATTTGAACACATCTAGTCCCTCCAGAAGTTCCCTGACTAGGTCCTCACTGACCCTAGGCCTGGCTGTGCCTCCCCTGGGTCCATTTGGAATCCCAGTGGGGGGGATGTCCCAGTCCCTGCGCAGAAAAATGGAAGCAAAGAATCTGTTAAAGAGATTAGCTTTGTCATCTTGTGCTACCACCAGATTACCAAGCTTGTCCTGCAGAGGCCCCACATTATTTGGCACCTTCTTTTTACCCCCTATGTATTTAAAAAAGGACTTATCTTTGATTTTGAATTTGGTCTGATTATGGCTTGGCATTGTCTATCAGGAATGAAACTAGAAAATGTTCCCAGGTTTGTAGATGCAGGGTGATACTGCTTGTCTTACTTAAATATCACTGAGACACATGGCTATTTGATGCATGATATTTTCTGTAGGCTCCTGTGTTTGCAAACTTGATTTTGCATGTGCATATGTGTATGCACAAGAGAGAGAGAGAGAAGAAGAGTGAGTGCAGTGTCTGCCTTTTAACCGAACACACAGCTTTTTCCAGTACAGTTAAGTCTAATTTTGTGTTAGCTGATGACATGTTGAAGTTCTCAAAGACTGCCAATGTAAAGAGTTACACCTTTTGGCAGGCAGTAAAGCTAAAAGACTAAAAGACTAAACATGTTTGTGCTTATCAAAAGTATTTGAGATATGTTTGAAGAAGTTACACCAAGTGCTCACTAGTTACCATAACACAGATTACATAAGAAGACTGATCAGGTGACAGCAAAAAATGTAAACTATACAGAAGGTTTCATTAAAATAGTCCACATCCTGCCTTAATAAGCAACTTTGGTCAGCCTATGGAGACCTAACTACAGCTAGACTACAGTCCTTGAAAAGGCTTCACAGTGTGATATACCCCTGAAGCCACTTCTTAATATCTTGTAATTATCTACACAAGCTCAGAAAAAACATCCATGGTTATACTGAGGCTGAGGCTGTCATCATCTATGGAATACATGGAGAGAGGAAGGAGTGGGGGAGAGGACTAGATGAGTGATGGTTAATATAAAGCTGTGCATTTTAACACTAAAGGCATAACCCTACTTCATTCTTTTGCACCCAAATCACAGTTATCAAGCCGTGTAACTGCTGCTTTTGGCATGTTCTCAAAGTTTATGATCCTATTGTGCGTGCAGTGAGGAGGAGATTCTATACATTCCAAACATGTTCTAACCCTCCAGTGTTTTAACAGAATAAACTCATCCAAGACCATTTTAGGCTGGACATAAGACAAAATTTCTTTACTGTCTGAGACCCCAAGACCTGGAATAGACTCCCTTCAGAAGAGGTGCAGGCCTGCAGTCAGGCAGGACCCAGTGCTGGAGGACAGAATGGGGTGACAAGGCTCATTGCTGCCACCGCTGCTGGGACCCCTGTGCCAGCTGCACCAACAGCAGTGTGAGGAGTAACAGATGGGGTGGGGTGGGATGGGATGAGCCTCACTGCCCTCACCTCCTTCTGTTGCCAGCCATTCACATTCTACCCTGCCATCATGGTCCAGCCACCACCACTGCTCTCCATGCTACATCAGGCCTTAGCTCTATGTGCTGAGTGGGGTGGTGGGCAGCACAGGAAACCTGAGGGGAGCAGCAGTGGTGGCCAGGCTATGGTGACAGGGTAGACCCACAGCCCTGTGTGTAAGAGCAGCATGCCCCCCCCCCCATCTGTTATTCCTTGCACTGCTCGTGGTGCAGCTGGTGCAAGGGTCCCAGTGTTGGCAGCAGCAATGAGTTTCACTGCCCCATTCTGCCCTCCCATGCTGGGTCCTGCCTGCTGGGCCATGGAGGTGGTTCCTGCCCATGGCAGTCCAGCCAAGCTGCAGCCCCATGGCCTCGGTGGGTGCACAAATATGGAGGGGCATGTTCCCCCCTCAAGCCCCACATACACACACTACCTGTCCCACATACTGGGAGGCTGGAACCTCAGGGCAGGGGGAAGTGGGTCAGGAATGAAGGGCACCAGCAGGACTGCAGGGGTGGAGAGCTGTGGGTTGAAGAGTGAGAGGCACCAGCAGGGCCAGGGGTCTGTTTTCTACTTAAACTATTTACTGAATCAGGGCTGGCCTTTGATGTTTACAAATGGGTCTGGTACAAAAACTGCTGAGAACCACTGGACTAGATGATCTCCTGAGGTCCCTTTCAACCCTAACTTTTTGTGATACTATGATTTTTAAAGTTCTGCAAAGCCATGTAATTCTGTTGAGTTGTGGCAATAAAGCACTTTAAATGATGGGAAAAAAACCCCAACTTCTGTACACACCATGTTCTAGGCTTCCCTCACCCAGAGGTAGTTTGAACTTACCTCATGTTAACTCCCCAATGTAGTGATCACACCTAGTGACCACAAAGATACAGGTTAGGCAATACCCAAACCCTTCCCTGGCCTTCATTTTGAAGCAGGCACCTGGACGGCCAAGGGAGAGAAAGATCAACGGTGAGGAGGAAGAGAACAAGCTAGAAGATGTGTGGCTCAGTGAGATAGTTGCTCCTGTAGAAGGAATGGAGCTCTGAGTCCTAGCTTGGATAATACCTAACCTCTAGCTTGATGGTTTAAGCATTCTGTGGAGAAGTGGGAAAGATGTAGCTACAAACTGCCTTTACGGAAGGGAGTTTAAACTGTGCCTCTTGTCTCTTGGGTAAGTGTCGTAACTACTAGAGTTTTGGGTTAAAACTTGGGAGCCCCCCCCTCTTTTGCCAAGTTACAGTTTTGGGATTTATACTCAGGTATGTATATATGGAGCTGTATACCTGACTGCTCAGACCACAGCCTTCCTTGTACACTCAGTAATGGTGTGGATACTTGCAAGTACCTACTGCATGTAGAACAGGATTGCAAACAAGTGTAAGTGCTGAAAATGGCACGTACAGCAGAGGAAATGCTGTTTGGGTGTTTGTGGTAGATCTCAGTCTTTCAAGGGGCTCCCTAATTTCTGGGATTGATTCACTATTGTTTAATCAAATATTATGTAAATACAACATGACTAAAATTAATAGTATGTACTAGGAGAAATAGCTGACCTCCTTTTGTGTACTAGTCATTTCAGCCAATACACAACCCAGTACTGCTATTACCCCCAGTGGTTTGGAGGGTAACCCAGACCTTGCACTTTGCATCCTGGAGGAATGTCATTTGTCAGGTGGGCTAGACAGTAGGTCTGAGGTATGCTTGCCTGGGGGTAAAAAAGCCTACTACTATACTAACACTTACGTAGTAGGCTCTAAAAGCCAGCAGAGAGCTGAGGAGCCATCTCTCTACCACATGAAGTTGAGGGGAAGAGCCTTGACCTCAGATCATGTATCACCTAAGCACTGAGCTACACAGGCCAAATGTTTGCGAGTGAAAGTGGGGCTCCACAGGTTTTATGCCAAGAAGGATCAGGAGGAAAATATATGAGCAAGCAAGAAGCAACTACTGCTTAGAAGGTTAATGAGGTTGTGTCCATATTTTTTTCAGAAAGTAAAGTTCATGGATGTGGCTTAATTTTTTTCAAAGCTTTTGAAAGTTTGCTGGCTATATGGGGCAGATAAGGTGGCCACTTAATTTTTTAGTATATATTAAATTAATAAAAATAATTAAAGGAATACCTATCCAAAGTTCTACATATGCCACAAGTGAGAGAGAAATCCCAGCAGCATTAAAATAACCATTTTTAACTAAGCCAGCCAACTAATCATCTACAAGTTCCCTTGCCCTTTACCCCTCATGACAGGAAATATATACCCTCAGGACTTCCTTGGAGAAAGTATTTCCTGCAACATACTTGAAAAGGTGTCCATTCCAAATCAAGGTTTTTCAGAACTAGTGAGAGTCTGTACAAAGAGTGTCCTGCCAGCTTTCCCCTCTCTGGAGGGGGAAATCCAACTGTCTCTGGTGACCATGGGCATGGTGATGGGGAAAGGAAAAAATATGGGTCCCTCAGACTGGCCAATCCCAGCTCATTTAGGACTAAATAAGTGAAATTGGTAGAACCCCCAGTCTCTCCCAAGGAAAAAAAAGACCCTAGTGTGCAAGCTGTCTGATATTCAAGTCTTCAGAATAACAAGTTTAAAATTTTCTGATCAAGTGATCTTTATGAAGAGGACTAAAATATATAAACCTAACAGACAAAAAGAGTTGAATCATTCCAGATGTATGGGGCTCCATGAAAAAAGGTATGAGACTGAAGTGGGAGAAAAGGAGTAAGCAATGGTAGGAATGCAAGAGTTACAACCAGGACATGAAAGAAAAGTTGAAGAGTTTGAATAGATGAAACCACAAAATTTGCTTTTCAGCAGTCCATGGTGTGAATATGTCAGTCATGCATGATTATTGCACTCTCACCTATTTTTATTCAAGTCATGCTCCAGTTCTACTGGAACTAAAGACTGTCTCCCATCCATTTACTGAAACCTGACATTTAAGTAACTCCTTGTGATAAGTCCACTGTTAAGGAGAAAGAGCAGACCCACTCAAAATCAGGAATAATAGTTCCCTGCAAACTTAGTGGGAGGCCCTAAAGAAAGTTCTTAGGAGGTAAATTATTGCCCTTGCTATTCAGAAAAAGAAACAGTGGCTTGGTGAATGTACAGCTCTGGAAACAAAAGTTAAAAAGCTGGAAGCACAGCATAAACTGACTCGGTCAAATAAAGTGTTGCATAGTCGGGTTTTTTGAAAAAGTGGACAGGCGTACACGTCCAATAAACAGAACTGAGAACTGGGTGGGTTGGTTGTTGATATTCCAGCTAATGAAACAGTCCTCAAAGGCAAAGACAAGAATGATTCACTAGCAGTGTAATAAACTCACCAAGAAAGCAGAAGAGACCACAGATGCTTTTGTACATTACTACTAGATGTTACACAGAGATTTAAGGGATAGGTTAAATAAAACAAAACCAGGTTTTCAAGGACATGGCATTAAACACTTAAAAGCAGCAAAACTATCTTAAAAGAAAGCAGAAGCATTAGTAAAGCAATTAGAAGCTGGCAAGCTAGACAGACTTAATATATCCTATCTGCCCAGTTGGTATAAAGATAATTTCAATGAGATAGATCCCTCAGAGTAGGGTTGATGGGGCAAAGGGCTCTCTTATGTCAGAAACAAGTATTATCCATGAGCATGACAGGCAAACAGCCAGCTTGATGATATTAGTCAAAGAAAGTAAATATTTGAATTATTGCTTCTCATACTGCATCAGCTTTGCTCAATAGAGGGTAAGAGCAAATGGCTAAATATTAGCACACTGCTTGACAGCTATGAAATGTTTGATATATCCCAATCAAAAGAGGATCCCAGCCATGAAGATCTATCTATGAACCTCAGACAGGTGTTACATATTTTTAAACAGTCCATTGAAACTGGGCACCACCCTCTTGTTTCTTGTGCAAAAAAAAGCACTCGGTCACAACTACCTTTTCAATTATGGAAAATTAAGGGAGTATAAAAGCATGATTTAATAATGATCTGCACAACACTAGAACTGTACCTTTCCTGGTGATGGCCAGTCAGAAGAACCTCCTTTTGTCATTTTCTATCAAAGTGCAGTAGTGTTAGAGTCCAGCCAGCTGGCCTCCCATTTAAAAGTAAACCAGTTTTATGGATCCTGGCTATTTTCTTAATGAAGCTTGTTTAATTACAATAGTCCTGGAGCAGACTTGTCATAACCAGTACATGGACTGACACCTTCTTTAGGTGCCCACATACCGTAGGTGCCCACATACCAATTCCTAGGCTCCAGAGCTCAATTCTGACCTTCCAACTAGCTTAGTTAGAAATACTAGTACAGGCGACCCTCGCCATTCACGGGGGATATGTTCTCAAGATCTCTGCAACCAGCGAAATCTGCAAATAAGGCACTGCATTCATGAATACTGCCTGCGTTCATGAACGCAGTGCTCCCAGTGGTTGGGGGAGGTGGGCACAGCTGCCCTGGTGATGGTAGGAGTGCAGCAACAGCGGTGGTAGCCCTGTAGCAGCAGCGGGAGCCCAGCAGTGCTAGCAGGAGCCTGGCAGCGGCAAGT
Organism: Gavialis gangeticus; assembly: GCF_001723915.1. NCBI lineage: Eukaryota > Metazoa > Chordata > Crocodylia > Gavialidae > Gavialis > Gavialis gangeticus. The sequence continues at coordinate 100,920,821 of NW_017729024.1, forward strand.
GCACAGTTCCTGAGGAGCTCCTATAAGTGTATGTAAGATGTGGGTTCAGCATTCACAAATATTTGAAATCACGAATACTGAACCCATGAATAGCAAGGGTTTCCTGTATTCTATTTCTGCTTACCACATTGCCCCTAAAGAAATTACATCACCAAATCAACATCAGTAAAACTTTTTTCCCCCACATACTGCACAGTGACTATGCACTAAGAATGAACCTGTAGGACTAAGTGCAAAAATATCATCTGGTGAATCCTACCATAAACTGATGTTTTTTCCTAGTGTTTCTTTCAGGGGCTGGCCCTTTAAAACTAACACAGGGACATAACTGCATTCCTAAGGCAGGCATAGTATTAATGGGTGATGATTGTTGTATCATCCTCTGTTTAAAATTTTGCCTTGATCATTCTCTGATTACATGAGATATCACAAGTTTGCTTTACTGAAGTGACTCATTACCCACCTCCTGCCTGCCTGTGGAAGTGGACGGCTTAAATTCAGCTCCTCTTCAGGCTCCCTTTCAGGTAAGCTTCCTTGTTAGAATTCTTGTTTTCACCTGGAAAATGAAAACAAGTTTCAATTTCCAGAAAAGATAAAAAAAAATGTGTGATGCATCCATTCTTCTTCATTTATCTATGTTTTTCTCCTGTGTTGGCTCAATTCTACAAGCAAATCTGCATGTGAACTCTCAGCTCTAAGTCATGTTCCTGCTGGTGTCTATGTAATGGTGTGCGAGTAGGGGTCCCTCCATTTGGATATGTTTGCAAGGCCAAGTCTATAATTCTTAAGCTTTCTGCTGTGAAGATGGTCTCAGCCCTTATGTGCATCTTCTTGCTTTAGGAATTGGATAATCAACCAATAATAAATTAATTACTAGCTTTGCCAGGGCTTGTTCTGGTTAAAATTACAGGTACGGCCACCGGGTACCTTCACAACCCTGATCTTCGGTCACGCAATCACTTGCCTGGTTTACAGTAGCAATGGTCCCGACTCTCACCTGCCACATCTTGATGTTTCAGGAGGATAAAAATCAGGTGGGGGTAATTCTCACTGCCTCCAGACAACAATCACTCAAAGTAGGTTTCTTCTGGGACTCTGACCTCCTGCCTAGTGCCACCCAGATGTTACATCACCATTTGGTTATCTTGGTCTTAACTGGCATCTCTTCTTTTCTTTCTCAGATTCCTGTGTGTCTAGACAACTGTCTCAACAGAATTACATCAGTGTGGACTACTGGACTTCTTCAGTCTCAGGCAAGTCCTGTGGTTGGTCAGAGGAGACCTTTTTGTGGATTCTCTCTCCCTGATGGTTAAGTCTTCTAATAACAACAATAAAACAAAGTAATCTAAGCAAACAAAAACCATCTGGGCTGATATCCTTGTCCTGGGCATATTGGTCTGTCCAGGGGATTTTTCCCTTTAAATTGCTGAGGTTGGGGTTCTGCCCACCTGATACAGCACTCTACCAGCCCGTTGAGATGAGGACATGACAGGCAGCACAGCCACAAATAAAAAGAATATGGAAGTAATATAAAAAGTCAGTACCCTAACAATCAGGGCTCAGCCACTTTTCTTCTGGCGTGTCACTCTCACGCTGCAAACTGCCGCTCTGCTCCACAGCATCTCTCTGGCTGGTGTCTCCCAGACTAATTAAGCTCTTCCAAGCTTTGCTGCCAGCTGTCTGCTGACTCCCAGCCGCTGGAGATGTCCCGCCCTGCTTCTTGGGGCTCAGGACACCTATCCCCCTTCCTTCGCTCTCCGTGCTCCCCACAAACTCTTCTTCCAGCTTCCTGGGGCTGCTTTAGCTTCAGGGAGCAGCTGCTCTGAAACCACAGCTCCTGGGACATGCGTCTCCCTATCACCAGCTCCTTGCAGCTGCCGGTAAGTATCTCTCTTCTTTCCTCTTCTTCACAAGCTTTAATAAGGCCCTGAAGCTAAAACAACAGAACAGGTATTCATAACACAAACTTAGATGTCCAGTCTTGCATTAAGCTTAATGCAAGTAGGTTCCTGCACCTACAGAAAAGCCTTCTGGGCTGTGTCAAAAATCCAGAGGCTGAATCAGTTCAATCTTTGTAGGTTAGTCTAAGCTGTGTAGCTTGAACCTATAAGCAAGTGAACAGGCATTCACTTTTGATTCTGGAAATGCAGCCACATGTCTACGGTGGCCCAAGCAGGAAGCTGGAGGGAACTGGAATATCCGGGGGATATTCTACTATATCCATCCAGGTTTATCTTAAACCAGTTTTGGCTACTTTGAAAGCCATTTATATGCACTGAACTTCTGTTGTGTTACAAATTTGAACTGGTTTCTGGTATACTGGTTTATGAATCATTTCTGTCCCTAGTCCTGAAGTCAATGAGGTCCAGAGAAGAGCAGAGGTCCCTGCATTTGAACTTCAGTCAGAATTTAGTCCTAGTGGACAAACAAATACTCCTATATTATTATCACTCAATTTTAATTCTTGAGACCCCAGCGAAAATCCTGGTTCCACTGTATGAAGTGCTATGCAAATGGTAAGAGAGAATTTTCAGTGCTCTTACTCTACTATGTTTTGGTCATCCCTGAAGTCTGCTTCAAATATTTTGATGACAGATGTCCTCAGAAATAACTTTGACCTTTTTATGTGTGCTACAGTTGTGCTCATTATTTGGACATCATCCTGCACACAGGCATCAGCAAACTGTACAAAAGCAGCTAATGCATCTAAAGCAGAAGGGGATGAAAATTCGAATTTCCATCTTGCAGGAAATTCTTTTATTAGGAAATGTGTCATTTGTATTAAACAAGGCTAACACTTAAAATATTGCTATATTTCACTCATTTAGCCCAGTGTCTTAGACCTTACATTGTGAGGTGCACAAATGTTGATGGGTGTTAGTGCTAGCTCAAGTTTGGAGATGTCACACTTCAGACCAACAATGACCCGGAGGACTGAAAGGTATGAATCCCTGCCCCTCCCATTCTGGGCTTCCCCCTTGCCTTCTGGGGTTCCCCCAGGTCCCCCTTTCCCTGGCCCCCAGGGCTTCCCCCCTGCCTCTTGCCTCCCACTGCATTTCTTATATGTCTTACTAACCCTGCCAATGTGTACTACAGGATGTAGTGCTTACTACTGCAAGCAC
>NW_017729024.1:100928942-100935645 GCF_001723915.1 Gavialis gangeticus
CCTTATTTGTCACTCTCAGCTCTGACATACATTTCACCATAAAAATGCCCCTTATGTAGATGCACCCACTAAATATTTTCTCAGTTCTAAAACACTAATTCCGCTATAATCTCCTTACTCCATGATTTCCCTCTTAGTGCATGTGTCACTGATAGACTGTTTATTGATATCTTCTTTGTGAGTACCAAAAACTTAGCCAAGATTCTAAATAGCAACAGCCAAAGTTAAGGCCCATATTTAGGTTGCCAAAGACTAAAGACTTGTCCTACCATTCAGTTTTACTGAACACCCAAGAGCACTTTATAGGTGACCAAATATACAGGTAAAAACCCAAGTTCACATGGGAAATTATAGCAACTTTCTGCTACCTCAACTTCCCTTCCATGACTTACATTTTATTGGAAGCCTATACAGAACCTATTATGAAATTAACCTGATGTACTAAATTCTATATCACTCCATTGTAATATGAATGGGGAGTTATTAAAAGAATAATAGAGATATTGACTTAGAATTTAGCCACAGGAGTGCCAACATGCATCATTGCTGTCTGACTAATGTTGGGTAGGACAACCAATCTGCTCTAAGGGCTTAAGAATCTGCAAGAGGTCTAAGAAATGGCATGTACTGGAGTTGTTCATCAAGTCAATTCAGGATTTGTTTACCAAAGATTGGTCTTTATTAGTTCTCCCTTTAGGACTTAATAAATGAATGGAAACAATCAACTGAAATCATTTGGAACCATTATAATTAAGTAGAGATTAATTTCCATGGGTAAAGTGTCCTAGGAAGCTAATCAACAAAACAGGGTGTCTTTAAGTTTATGTTCATGTTTACTCCCAGAGACTTTTCTCATCTTGTGCTTTGTTATTATACTCTTCTTCATTGGTCTCCTACTTATCCATAAGAAAAACAATGTTTGCATATGAGCTATGCAAGATAGGAGCATATGATGAGATATGATCTGTCTCAAAAATTGCATAGCATTTGCTGTATTTTGTGTGCGTGCCTACTAACCACAGACAAATAAGAAAACCTTTTTAAAATAAATTTATTTTTCTTAGATGTCACTTCGCCATGTTTTGGGTAGGACCAAGGCCACCTGACAGATAGTCAGTTCAGAGAATTGCTATTATTCCAATAGAAACCAAAAATGTACAGAGGTTCAGGCTTTTTCTTCTGCAGCAAAAATGGCTGCTCCAGGAGAAAAAATAACCAGCAACGATCAGGATTAAATTATTCCCAGAAGACTGAATATTTTAAATCTTCTTCCTGCTCTCCACCCCCGCCACTTAACTGAGCCTGGGGACTATGGGGAATAGAGCTGAGGAGTACACAACTGAGCAGTACAGCTGTGATTTTGAAACTCATGTCAGGGAGCAGGGCTCAGGGGTATTGTTTTCAGCCACTTACTTTTAAATTGCCGCTCAGCTGAGTGAGAGGAAAGTCTCTGCATGCCCAGTTCCTGGACCCCACAACTTTTAAATTATCACCCCCAAGACTAAGCTGAATGGAGCGCAAAGGGAAGCCAGAGGGCCTGGGAAGCTTTCTGCAGCCCAACTCCCAGCTCCTCCAGCTGATCCAGAACAGCACAGGGTGAGGCAGACTGCTGTGCCATGGTGGCACTTATCTGAAAATGTACTTTGTGGAATCTATTTATCTGAGCAGACTAAGATAATACAGAATTTATCCCAAGAAGGAGGTTTTGGAAGACCATAGAATAGGGTGGAACAAGACCTCAAGGCTTATCTAGTCCAACCCCTGCACAGCTCTACCGTGCCTAAAACACCTGAGATGGATGCCTATCTTGCCTCTTCCTGAAAACCTCCAAGAAATGAAGGAGATTTCAAAACTTTTCTAAGAAAAAAGCAGTATGATATACATGAAATGAAATACAGAGGACAAGAGGTGAGGGTGGACTGCTTTCTTCAGAGGACAAGAGGTGAGGGTGGCATAACCTAGCCAAACAAAGATTGTCCCCTCATCCCCATTCAAGGAGTCCTGTTTAGGACCATTGAGAAACTTGCAAGCCCAAAGTCTCCTTCCATTCTGTTAGACTCCTTGGTGCACAATGAGCTGAATGGGAGAGGAAGTAGATAAGTGATTTTGACCCAGGAATTCTTAGTTTTTATGTAAACATTGCATGGGCAAAAACATAATTACAGGAAAACAAGAAACCTCTCTCACTGGGTACTACACAGGAATAGAAGTTCCAACATTTAATATGGTCACTCTACAAAAGACTGCACCTAAGCTCCAGTGAAGTTAGTGAGGATATTCCTAGAAACACTACCAACCATTGAGTCAGGTTATCAGGGAACAGGCTTATTGTCCAGCTGCTTCCAACACAGGCTACCTTTACGTACTTTAGGGGAACTGCAAGGAACCTATAATAAGTCAATATGGAATACTTCAGCCTCTATGACAGTCTCATTTTAATCTTTATGGTTAGTGATCAGTTTCAACCCTGATGTAACATCTTTCCTAATCTTATCTCTGTCCAATTATTGTTAAGATTAACTATGACAATTCTGGATAAGCATGTTATCCTGTCCTCTTTAAATTTTGTTAAGTTCTGGGCTGAAGAAAGAACTCTTTTATATTCTGTTGCTTCATTGACAAAGGATAGTCTGTCGGAACTTACTGCTTTACACTCCTAGAAGCTTTTCAGATCTCAAAGGCTACAAATAAAATATGAACCAGCACAAGGTTCATATTAGTTCTTTTATTTTTAAACAAACCAACTGGGCATCCTAAAAACAGCTCTTGCTTTGAATGTTGAATAAAATTAATTATTTTGAAGGTGTCTTTTAATAAAGACAGCCAACCAGAAAAAATATATAATGTGAGGGCAGGAAAAAAAAAGTACACACGTTGAGAGAATCCAGAAACAAGTTAAATATTTAAAACTAAAATTCTCATTGTATAAATAAGACATTACATGATTAAACAGGATAATATCTGTTTGGTTTTTACTCATTGTGCCCCCTGCATAAGCCTTTGCTGTTCTTAAAAATATACATAATAAAATACAGAATCAAAACCTGTTGACCATAACTAGCTGAAGTCAATGGTGGGATTTCTCTTGAATAAGGTGGAAAAGATTTAACTCTGTATCTGCCTGATATTTTATAAGATAATATAATAAAGTTGAAAAGTAAAAAAAAAAGTGTGATCAGAGTCAAAAAGAAATCAAGAATCCACATAGGCAATATGTGATAGGGAGATGATAACCTTTTTTTAGACAAGACTTCAAAATTAATGGGGAGCTGATGATGCAGATAGAAACAAACCAGCATTTCCAGAAGGTAGAAGCTGTAGTGCAGAAAGCTCATCCACAAACAAATTGTGTAATAATGGCTTTTTTTTCTTGCAGGTGAAAACACACTTGCATATAAATATTCCACCAATTACTCAGGATATATTTGTGGTACCACCTACATGTGCTACTAAACTGCAAGTTTCACCTTCACTAACCTATACTTTACATTTATCAATACCCTCTGCTAGAAGATCCAGCCAGGTGGCAGGAAATCAGCCTGTAGACAGCAAACTAATTCTTACAAGTTTTTCTCTATATTCCCTGATAAAGCCTACTTGAAGTGGGAACTGAAGTTCCAAGTGCATATTGGTAATTTAGGATTTAAAAAGAAATTACAGCTATATTAAAATTATTGAAAACAATCATTGTTAACTCTGAATTCTTGAGCTGAAGTTGCACCTAAAAAAAAATCTATATATGCCGTTCCTAGGCAATTCCTAGATAAGGCATAAAACACCCTTAATAGCCATCAAATTATGTTGAATAATTTGTGTTGATAAGTTAGATGAACTGATTTTTAAAAGACACATTCAATTTTTTCATATTTTTGCCCCTCATGGTGTCAGTCAGGAGATAAATCGTTAATCTATCTACCACTAAAATGAAGTTATTGCTGTGGTAAGATTTCATAAAGTACACCATCTAAGGTATGCAGAATTACACAACATTGAATATTTTCAAGTGGAAAATGAACAATAACTTATCCAACTGAAATTTGATTCTTACCCAACACATGGCATGGCTGAATTCTGTTTGCTCTTTCCTCTATGCATCCTGACTTTGTCATAGTTCAATAAAACACATTACTTTAAAAGAAATGCATCAATAGTTACAGACAAATCTGGAATCTAGAGGAATATTTGTAGAAGGATTTATATAAAAGGAGATGTTGTAATCTTCCCAGGCAGGGGATTGGGTGACATTATTTCACCTTCTCAGGTTTGTCAGTATAGTCAAGAAACACCCTGCATTAGAAACAGTAAGTGACTACTTTGGAAGTAGGGAAGGGCTTTTTTCTTCTATTCAAAATCCATGTGTATTAAATGTAATTATCTGCTTGGGCATGACCATGTTGTTTACAACACAGAGGTAAATATGACATAGTACAGAGCCATGCCAAACTTTTTAAATAGGAAACTTTCACCTACTGTTGTCCCAAATCCAGCTTGGGGTAAGTCAACCCAAAAAAGATTTTAGTGTTTCAATAGTCAGTAAAGCAGTGCTCAGAACTGGCCTTAGGGGTGGGCGACATAGGCTACTGTCCAGGGAGCCATGGTCAGGAGAGCGCCAAACACACATACATGCACACATGTATGAGCAGCCCATGCTCATGGCAGTGCTCTCCATCTGCCCCGCCCTGGCCATGTCCCACCCTAGGCAGGAAGAGCGATGTCCAGCACCGTTCCATGTTGACTTCAGTTTCGACATTTTGATGGAACAGTGTTTTGTTTCGAGTTTCATTTTGAAAGCAATGTTCCATTATGTTTTGTTGAAACTCTTTGGCTGTTTCAATGCTGTTTTGCTGTTTTACCCATAGGTTATAATGGGGAATCATAAATTGCAGCAGGCAGGCAGATTGGGGGCTCACTCGCACTCCCAGGAGGGCTGTGGGGGCTGTGCTGGAGTCCTCCCAGGGCTGCAGGCCCCCAATCTCCCTGCTAGATGATAGACCAGCACTGGGCACAGCCCGCACCCAGTGCTGGGAAGATCAGTGCTGCCACTGGCCCAGGCAGCAGCCCCTGGCTGCCTCCTATCATCTGGCAGGCAGCTTGGGAGATTGCACCCTCGGGAGGACTCAGGAACAACCCCCACAACCCTTCTGAGGGTGTGGGTGGGCTCCCAATCTGTGATGAGATCATGGGAGGAGGGTGCTGCCACTTGGGACCAGCAGCAGCACCAATCTTCCTGGTACTGGTCCCAGCTGGCAGCACCTGTCTCCTGTCATCTGGCAGGCAGATTGGAAGCCTGCCTGAACCCCGGGGAGGGCTGTGGGGGCTGTGCCAGAGCCCTCCTGGGGGTGTGGGCCCCCAATCTGCCAGGTCAGGCATGTGTGGGGTGGTGTGGTGCCTGCTCTAGTTCACTCACTTGCTCCCTCGTGGCAACAGCAGTGCCTACCCACCTGGCTGCTTGGTGCACTATTCCAGTCTATCTCCCCACCGAACTATACCCCACTCCCCTGCCCCCATTCATCTTCCTGCAGCAGTGCCACTAACTTGGTGGTAGGGTAGGGGGTAACCAAAATACAAGTTTGCCCAGGGTGCTATTTTTCCTAAGGCCAGCTCTGACAGTACTTAGTTCTTAGGTGGCCTGTGAAAACTGGTTAACAGAATGTGCTGCGAAGAGGGCAGAGATTAAACATTCACTGGAGCACTGAAAGCCAGGCTGCCCACTCTCCAGTGAGTGCCTTAACTAATGGCCTAGAGTCATTTTCATTATCTGTCTCCCTCAATGGATACTTAATTTTACCATGTAAAGTTGAAAAAAAACTCAATAGAAGAGATCCCCACCTCAGAAAAAAATCTATTGCCTGATGGGCAGGGATTTTTCCTTGGAGGCAGATGGTATGGTAAAAGTTCCCACAAATTCATGAGGGGTTTGAACTGGGGTATGCTATATTTCAGATATTGGAATATGACAAAAGGTTGCTGGGATTCTCTTAGGTAATTTGCATACCTGAATGCTGTCAAATTCACAGGACCACATATATAATAAACTATGAAGAAAAAATAATCAGACAAAAAATATGTAACGATATGTTTGTATTAATATTTCAGATAGGCTGAAAAAAAATACCTGATAGTGAAAAAATGGACATACCAGTGGCTAAGTCCTTGCCCCCAGGGGCTGATGAACCATGGCAAAGGTGGAGATGTCTTGTATTTACCAGAGTTTGCCACTCCAAGGAACTAATGAAGAAGTGGAGCCATAGCATTAGTTCAACCACCTGTGACTGCAGCACAGAGCCTCAGACTATGCAACACCTGCTGCAATGTGTTACCTGTCAGCTCCATGTTCTTGGGGAACCCTGACACAGGATGCAGACTGCCTGACTCACAAAAAATCCCCCCCCGCCTACCTAAACAGAAACTGATTAAAATGCAGTGAGAGACACACCTAAAACCCTCCAGATAAGGGTGACAAAAGTGAAACAACGGCCCTAGGTCTCATTTGCATCTGAGATGGAACCAGATGACCACTCATTTACATGAGAGATGGAGAACAGAAAACCTGAAGCAAAGACCACAGTGAATTCTGGGATCAGCAAAGCCGGGGAGCACTGCATGATGGGGAAGCTGTGTTCCAAATGCTAATCAACCCTCACACCCAGCTCAGCACTTATCAGACCAGTTCTAATCTGGATTTACAAAGGACTTTTCCTCC
>NW_017729024.1:100935656-100945030 GCF_001723915.1 Gavialis gangeticus
GCCCACTGCTTGAAGGCACATGTACAATGAAAGATCTCATGGAGTACAATAAATGAGCACAAGCATGCGTAACAAAATGATCAAATGTTGTGTATACACACAAGAAGAAGATTTCAGTGGTAAAGTTTATGTCTATTATATGATCAGGCAACAAAATTCTTTTCCTGAGTGTGGTCTGCTGTTTGTACCTGTTTTTTTCCTCAGCCTTCCGTGGGGTATGCTTTTGTGTTTTTCCTATTTTCTCCTCCCGCTGAGTTTAGGATTTCAACCAGAGTTCTTTTAGGAGACCAAAAAGGCGTTTTTCCACGTTGTGAGTTGATAAATAGCATTTAGAATATTATTCTTTCTTCAAGCACACGGGTGGTTGGCTATGGAGAAAATCTGTAGATCTTTTTTTTTTTTAATCTGTAGAACTTTTTATAAGTATATAGTGCCGGTTAATTAAAATAGCAATATATCACAGCTGTCACTATAGTTCCTGGCATTTGTTGAGATCATTTTTTGGTGAATTACAATAAGTACAGAGAGCTTCACCTTTTAGGATAGAAAGAGGAGTCCTTATATTTTAAGCTTACCATTATATGATGGAAAGGTAGGGTAAGATCTGGCATTTTTGGTAAACAAATATAAGATGTATGTATATATTTACTCAAATATAAAATGAGGGTTCCCCCCCTCCCCCCAACCAGCATGGGGAAAAACAGCCCTTTATTTTACATTCACATACAGGAAAACCTCCACATTACATACATTGTCTGTCATTAAATGGCTGCCAGAAGCAGCATGTGCTCAGCAATGGAAACTAACTATGAAGTAGATTGAATACAGCACACACTGAGCATGCCTGTAAAACACATAATCTATATTAGGAAAATATATAGATGGAAACCTAGCATGAGGTGGACTGCTAGTGCAAATGGGATGTTAGTGCAGTCCGTCTCAATAAGATACAGGGCCCATTGTGCTCAGTCCCCCTCAGCGCCATCTCTTTCAACTCATGGTGAGCCACTACATCTAATAAATTTTGACTTCCTCTTCACTCCTACATCTGAGCAGTACCTTTCTTTCCCATTTCCAATGATTACTGTTTCTTCACCAGCCTTAAGACTGCTTGTAGACATTTATAAAAATAAACCAAAATGTGCCTTATAGGTAGAAGCATTACTTTGGCCGACTCCACAGCATCTGTATAAATCAAGTGCTTCAGTGGGGCTTTTTGGCACTTTTTTCTAATAGCTTTCTCCCCCTTCTCTTGGCTCACTGCATGTGATTTGTGTGGCTCTGCCTCCCATGAAGTGGAGTCAGACTGGGTGGCCCTGCATCTCATCTGCATAGCATATTTTGATGGTCCCGGGACTTATGGCAAGAACACCCAATTCCAGTCACAAGTGCAGGACTAATTAGCATATGGATCCTTTGTGGGGGATATCTGGAGTACAGAGACATATTGAACAGTGCTAGGCTGTGGGGTCACCATGGCTTGAAATATTGTTGACTCTGCTGGAGCCCAGCCCAGTGAACTATATGATAAATCATAAGTCTTTTGGTTTTGGATTAATACTGCACATAGTTTGTGCTAGGTATAAGTGGACACATCTACACAAGAAATGTATTGCACAATACACTAATTAGCTGCACAGTAAGTATCTCAGCATCTACACATGAACCCCTATTAGGCTTGAGTAAACAAATTTACTTCACAGCAGGATAGTACTGGTAAATACTGAAGCACTCCCAAGCCCCAGCCAACACCTTTGCAACATGTTGAGCTGAGGGGAGCATCTCTGGCTGGCAGGATGATCCCCTGGGTCTCTGCCAGATGGGACTGCTCCAACCTTGCTCAATGTGCTGCAGTCCTGAGCACACATTTAAATGGCAATAAACTACAGTGTTTATCACTCCAGAGCTTATTCCTCCTTGGCACACATTCAAACAGCATGTCTTGGAGCAACAAACTCTGGAACAATAAATTTCAGAGTTTATTGCTTCACATTAATTGCATGTGTAGATGCACCCAGTAGGTACAAAAGTGCCGCTCAAAAGTGTGTTTATAGAGTATCTGTGCTGAAACTTGCAGCAGTTCACAAAACAGATAAAATGCATCAGTTCTAGATTAACTAAGTCTATAGGTACTGTAGCAGGGGCTGGGGACAAGCTACAGACCCATGGGACCAGCTTTGTCAGCAAGAGACTCATCAGGGCAGGTCTGGAAGGACAGTGCATCCCTGGTACACCAGGGAAAAGTGTCTGGGGCACTGAATCACATGTCCCATGGAGCCGGCTCTGATTGGCCAGAGGAAGAGACAGGGGAATGTAAAGAGATGATGTAATGACCTTCAGCACTCAGCATCCCCCTGGAAATGGGGAAACACAGCAGAGCCAGGAGCTGTGCGAACTGGGGCAGCAGAGGACTTACACCGCTAAACCCTCCCAGGTCATCAAAACCCAGGTAAGCCCCAAGTAAAGAGCCACCGGTCCCTACAGGAAAAGCTAAGTAAAACAGATGCCTGGGAAAGAGAAGTCATACCAGCAACACTAGAGACAGAGTCTGGAGGGAGATCTTTCCCAGGGACCCAGCAGGGGCAAGGAAACCCAAATCATGAAGATAGCCCTGGCGTTTAGAGACAAGTGCCAGCAGGTAAAAATCCAAACAGATACATGATAGCACCCAAAAATAAAAATAACAAATAAAAGGGATTAAGATATGCCCAGGTTGGGATTACAGGAAAAATTAAAGAGGAAACATGATTAATTTAGGAATTTTGTATGCAGTTGGGGCTGGATTGAGAAAATAGGCTGTCATTTACTTTAATGGGCTAAGTGCAGCTGTAAAGGTTAGGCCCGGGGGATATGGATTTGTGAGTACAGGGATGAGATATGGATTTGTGATCCCACAGATGGGATCCAAGAGGCATTAAGTTGATTAGGTTGTACAGCCTGAAGTAAGGTTTAAAGGTGAACCAAAAGAAAAAGATAATGAATAAGCTCATCTAAAGAACTAGCTAAATGAATCCCCACCCTGTGTGAAGAAAGGTGTGGGGTAATCAAGGCAGAAAAAGTATAGTGAATGCCATACAAGCGGATGGAGAAATGACTTAACCACAGATAGAGAAATCACAGGAACCAGGAAAAGAACCAGAGAGTAATGAACAAGAGACACAGAGCAATCCAGAGATCTGATTCAAAGAGGCCTTCCCACACAAGGCCACCGGGACTTTTTCACTTCAGGCCTGAGAGGAAAGAAGCAGGGTATAGGGGAGGTAGAGCCCTGACAAAGAACCAGGACCTCCCCAGACAGATCTTTTCCCAACCAGTCATCCAATCTCTCTAAGAGAAATAACTCTTTGAGGCATGGCAGCTTGCAGGAGAGCATGACGAAAATCTCTAGCATTACAGTGCAGGAGCAGGGTGAGAATACATACACACTCACAGGTACCCATAGTATTTTGCCTATATGCAAGTTACTACAGGTATGTTTATTTTGAAGTTAGTATTTTTTTTTATCCTTTGCATTTCACATTTGACTCTCATTTCCATATACTCAGGGAGGGAACACAGCCTGAGCAAGGTCTGACAGTAATGGAGAGGAAATGACTGCAGGCGCAGAGGTCGAGGAAGCCACCTGACCTCCTCCCTCAGATTTATTTTCCCTGCTGTAGCAGTGGTAGAGGGAAAAATTCAGGACAAACCTCTTATAATTAGATTCTATACCTTAAACATTATAACAAGTTTATAAGTATTCCACATATAGAATCTATTATGTACTAGGGCATTATCTTACATTCAGGGTCATTTCAGATTTGAGTATATATGGTAACAGAAATGTGCCTGCCTTTAAATGAGCAAATCATACTGAACTGCCATTCTCTAAAATAACTTTGTGCAATGTGTTATGTTGCTGTGACCTCTGCTGGTAAAACTGATGTATTTCTTCTTTTGCATGAAGCATCCTGTTCCTTAATCATCAAATGAAGAAATATAAGGATTTCTACTTTATTTCTCCACAACACACATTTTCTTTGATTCTTATCATATATTCAGCTGCTAGGCTTATGTTTCTTCAGCTATATTTGCTAGCACTTGGGGCACATCTCCAAGAACATGCATGCACATTCCCCGTGGGACATATAGAAGTGGCACATGTTTATGTTGCTGCTATTTGTCCCGGGGCGGACTCTTGCACATGCACTGTGGAGAAGGGCAAATTGCCCTGGATAGAGTAGGTGAGGTTGGGTCCAGCACCTAGGTTGGCCCCAGAAGCCTTATCTAGGGTCCTGGGGGCCTCCTGGGGCAGCAGCAATGGTGATCTGGGTGCTCAGAGCCTAACAAGAAGCCAGAGCCTGGCTCTGGCCAGCCAGGCTCCCTTTCTCGTGGCACATGCTGCTGCTGTGTGTGCTACGCTGCTAATTTTAGCAGCATTTTCTTTTTTATACTGGGATCTCCCAGCTTCAAAAAAACCTGCTGCACTGCAAATGAGCAACATGGAGAATGCATACACATACACCCCACGTAGTTTGCAGTGCCACAAACTGCACATGCGTGCTTGTGGAGACACTTCCTTGATGGCTAAGTATTCACTGATTGGAGTGTTCATTTAATTATACTGTGTATTGTTATTGCTGCTGATGATGAATGCTATTGTTGCAATAGTATTCAATCATCTTGATCAGTATTGGAACCTTAGGGCACTTTTATATGTACTCTAGAGGTTGGTAGGGAGTGGTGCTTTAATTAGAGTGACTCCAAGAGCCACTCTAATTAAAACACTGCAGCATCTTGGGTAGCAGCATCCCTGCACTTCAAAATGGTGACAGGAGCACTTGAACTAAAGCTCATTTGATGAGCTTTAGTTCAAACGCCCCCACTGCCATTTTCAAGCACAGGAACACTGATACCTGAGACCCGGAGGCTGGCTGGGGTGCAGTAATCACCACACTCCACCAGACTCAATTAATCAAGTCTGCTCCAATGCGCTGTAATTACAGCGTGTCGATGCAGACTCGGCACTCCTGTACAGGCCCCCTTATTGTGTTAGGACCTATACAAACACCTGGAAAGTTAAGTCCTTTATGATCTAGTTAAGGAAAAGATTCACCAGAGATTTTTGTAAAGAATAACAAGAAAGACAGGGAGAATGTCTATAAAAACCTATGTGTTTATTACTGTTACCTTCAACCTTGTTATCCCTGAATCATCAAAGTGTTTAAGCATATATATAATTTTAAACACATAATTACTCCTACTAAATTCAGTGTAACTACCAATTCCTTGTACTTAAGCATGTGCTTTAGTGCAGCATTGAGGCCTCCATGCCTAACCTGATGTGGATGGAGTAAGGCTGCAGGCTAGATTAGGTCACTTTTCTCCTGAAGGAAATCAGCAAGTTTTTGGGTCCACAGAAATGAGAAGTGAAGAACAGAAGAGTATTTAAGGAGAATGAAGAAAATACAATGGGAGATATAGGGACAGGATTTGATTAGGAAGAATAGCACAGCTGCAGGACAATGAAAATGCAATATATATTTATCCTTCGTTAGTTTAAAATAGATGAGTTGCTGGGAGAATTTCTCTCCTAATTAAAACTCTTTTGAACAGAACAGTACAGAAGGGGGTCATGGAACCTAATTTAATCTGGCTTTAAGGCATCTTATACTAAAGATAGAGGCCAAAGATGATTGGGGAAGATACAGTCTGCCCTGAGGAGATCATTAAATTACTGCTGCAGACAGCTTTGGATCAATAAAAGAAATCTCTCCAAAACTAGGCTTGCACAGGTGTAAATGAGGGCAGAATTTGGTCTCCACTGTACAAAGATCCTACCATATTTTCCATGGCCTTTTTCTGGGATGACATTTAGAGAAACAGCATGCAAGGAAATAACATATTGATAAGGCAGTGGGCCAAATTCAGGCCCAGAGTAAGCCAATGGTTTAACTTACCTTTTCAGGGAGATCTGAGGCTATTACAGGAGGATATTGACATAAAACTCTTTTAACGTAAAATTATGCTTGAAATGAAAATAAAAGTGAATTTCAAATTCTAAATTTAAAGTTTAAATTAACATAAAACTCCTTTATTTAGCAATCCAAAAGTCATTTTCTTTTTTGAATAGACTCATCTAATATAAATGCAAAGAGACTTTACTGAGAAATAATCCCATCTATGTTAACAGGGCAGTGGCCAAGTCTACAGAAGACACTGAACTGCACAATAGCTCGATACTACTGTGCAGTAGCGTTGCATGACAACAACAGTGATATGACACTACTGTCCTGTAGTATTAGTATTACTGCACATTAGCATCACGAAACAGGCATTTGTTGGCACTACTGTGCAGTAACTCAGTTTACTGCACAGTCCTTTAGTACTTGTTTATACAAGTACTAAAGGACTGTGCAATAACAACTACACAGTCAGCATCTCATGTAGACACAGACAGTATGGGCTAGATTGGATTTACAGGTTTAAAAGAAAACTGAAGTCAATATAATGCTCCAATTAGATTATGATATTGGGCAGTAATGCAATTGACTCAGTACTTTCTGTAGAGCCTGAGTTCCCTTCCATTCTTGTGCCAGCTGTTAGGGCACCAGCCAAACAATGATCAACATGACATATGTTCCCATTTATCCACTGAACAAAATCTTCCTCTGTCCTTTGTGCATGTGTTTCAGGGTAGCATCTCCCAAAATAAGGACCAACTGCTGGTACATGCAATTACCAGCATGCCTCTGCTGCACCATTTTGTACCACCCACTGAACCCCTAGCATTTATTAATTCTTTATGCAATTAACTACACAATAACCATACAAACAACCCTTGACAGGCCAAAGCAGAAATCGGGAAACGTTTGCAAACATCTTACCATCTGCAAGACTGGGTAGGAACCTATGAGAATGCAATTCAAAAAAAGTAGGAGAAAAAGTAGCATTTTATTACTATCAGCATGAAGAGTACACAGCAGCTATTTCACTTAAACAACCAAGGACAAGGGTGATGCTCCCCTCTACAGTGGAGGAGAAGGATGTGTTCAAAGATCTTACATATTCAAAAGATTTCTGCCTATGTCCCAACAAAAGGGTAAAATGAAATAAATGCTGAGGGAGGGTTTTTTAAAGTATGATAAAGAGGAAAGAGAAGAACAGAGAATGACAAGACCTTCTTACACACAGATACTGAGGATGATGGCCTAGCAAACAATCCACCAGAGAACCTCGCTGTCATAAATGGTGTCCCTAAGCTATGTCAAGGGCTGTCATAAACTGTGTGTTCCCTGCAGTTCCTGGCTGTCATACTCTGGTATTCTGAGATACACCATTCACTGCAACCGGAAACTGGTTAATGGGTCCTTTATGATGGCTAGAAAATGATATTTAGAGGTTTGCTTTTAGGACATTGGTAGATATTGCATTAGAACAAAGGTCCAGGGGGATGACAAGGGTTAACTGATTTCTAAAAGCTTGTCTGTCACACTTGCACTGCCTTGAAGGCAGACAGGGTGTCTGAGCCCAACAGACATACACATCCTGGGAAATTAAAAATATCCAAACCTTATTTTCATAATAAAGATGTAAAAGTGCACAGTAAAGATGTAAGATGCTCAGTAAAGAGAAGCTGCTTAGTTAAAAAAAAATTGTTTAAAATCTATTTTCAGCCTAGCAGTAGAACTAAAAATTAATCTTTTTATTTTTTCCCAAAGCGTGGCCATAGTGATTGATCTAATAACAAAGGTTTCTGTTATTTCCCTAATTCTATAAGCAAAGGTTTGACATTTTTTCCCCAACAGGGATTTTTGAGAGAGATGCAGATTTGTTTGGTATTTTCAAAATTATTCTATCTTTTAAATATGGCACTTTTACATAGACTGTAGTACATGAAGCATACAGTCTGTTGCAGAACCCCAGTGCTGCTGCAAACTTTCTATCAGCATTTCATCTAGAAACTAGTCTCCAACTGTCACCTCTGTGGGTGCTGAGCAAATTGCAATGTGTTCAAGAACAGAAACTGGAGCTATTTTAAAAGAAAATAGTTTATCTTCTTTATGCATAGCATTTGAGAAGGCTTTCATTGAATTGTGCCATTAAAAGCAGAAAGGAGGGAAGGAGAAATGTTGAGACAGAGACTCATCAAGATTCAAACTAATCAAATTCATGCAACCAAATCCCCAACTGGCAGAAGGAGATCTGCATTCACAATGGCTATGTTAAAATTGTACTCCATTCCTACAAACCACACTGACCTATTCCTGCTGAGGATCTGGCCTTCATGTTTTGGAAACTTCTGTAAAAGATATGGAAAACCTTTTCTGTGCTGAGCTTAAGCTTCATTTTTTTTCAAGGATCTTCTTGTCTGATTATCAAATTGGAAAGCTTAGAAATTTTTGTTCTACACCTGTTCAAAGCCTGGTGAAACTACTGCTCCCTTGCAGGCAGCTTTGGATTCCTAAGCAAATCTCTGGTTAAGGCAGCCTAAATGACTTTGGGGCTCTCAGAAGGTATAACCCCTTCAGCAGATATGTTTTGTCATTTATTGCCCAATAAGCTGCTTTTCTGGTTGGCAAATAAGTGAGGAATTTATTCTGGTTTCTGAAACAGATATAAAAGTGATTTAGGTCATGGGTATACTTAGATCAGGGGTTTTCAACCTTTTTTAACAAGTGTACCCCTTCTGTCTCAAAGTTTCAGCTCATGTACCCCTTTATATTTTTTTCCTTGTTTTTTTATGTTTTTCTTGATTTTAATGTGCCACCTGTGTCCCACCTGTGCAGCAGAAGCACATGGAGCCCCCTCAGTGCCGGGTGGCTATGGGGGCCCTTCATGGCATGAGGGGAACCAGCTGCAGCCACAGCCATTGCTTGTTGGGGTAATAATACTACAGTGCCCCTGGCTGCCCCCAGGTGCACCTGGCTGCATTCATCAGATGGGGCTGAATCGCACCCTGTGTCACATGTGTCAGGGGCTGCACAGTTCCCGACCCACCTGCCACAGCGCTCCCAGGTGCAGGCCCAGGGGGGGCAAGGGCAGTGGTGCCACCCTTCTGTGGGCCACACAGGCATCGCCCAGCCAGCTGGGGGAGGGACTATGCATGTAGCAGCCATGGCCACCACCACCACCACCACCCACTGCCCTGCACTGCTGCCACGACCTCTATCTCCGCCACTTCCTTTGGCCACGCCCTGTGCCCTGCTCCACTTTCCCACAGCTGGCCACATGTGCAGCTCCATGGACTGCTGACAGGCCCTGCACCCCGTTAATCATGCACTGCTGGGGGTGGGCACAGAACACACTCTTCCCCCCCCCCCGCCATTCAGACCCTAAAGGCTCTGCGGAAAGGGACTTGCTGCAGTGCCTCCTTGCCATTAGCTATTGGCTGA
>NW_017729024.1:100950030-100955279 GCF_001723915.1 Gavialis gangeticus
ACTCTTCCCCACCCCCCGCCATTCAGACCCTAAAGGCTCTGCGGAAAGGGACTTGCTGCAGTGCCTCCTTGCCATTAGCTATTGGCTGAGGGTGGTGGCCCAGTGGCCAATCAGGAGAGTGAGCTGGGGTGGGGGGTGGGTTGGCACTGCATTGTGCTCTGTGGGGTTGGTGGCACCCAATGCGCCTCTCCCCCGGGTAAGAGGCAGAGCATGGGAACGCACTGGAGGAGACACCACCACTGTGCCCCTGGGTGCACCCCTTCCCTGCCCACGTGCCTGCCCACACGGCCCCAGCCCCAGCAGCATGAAGTGGGTTGTGTACCACCTGCAACCTTTAAGTACCCCTGGAGGTACACATACCTCCAGTTAATAACCACTGACTTAGATAGTCAGATATTTTACTAGTTATAGGTGAATATTAGTGCAAAATAATATTCAGTCTATGGCCTATTTGCAGACTGAATATTCTGGTTTTGGTATTTGTGTTCTGTTAATGATTTTTGTGATTTGCATGATAATGTTTCTGCTTTGATTGGATAATGGAAAGTTGGAAGACACCAGTGAATACATTTCATTGAATGAGTTTTTTTTGTGCTACTCTATATTGTTATCTCACACAAAACATTCCTTTGGATAAAGATTAACGTGACCCTATTTTTATTTTGAGACTGTGATCTATTTTCATGGGTGGATCTTATCACATAACACATGTTTTCTCTCATTAAAAAGAAACTAGAAGCTTAACTAATATGTTAAGTGGCATGAAATATAGTATTCAGTTTAAGATCAAAGCAAAACAAATATAACTATTGGAATGTGCATTAATTCTATAGATTATATATAACATTTTAAAAAATCACAACAAACTAGGTAAAAATAGTCAAAAGATTTTGTGCCATTAGTCCCTTTGTCATTATAGTTAAACATATGTCTCTTTTTCAAATTCATAAAACAAAATCCCACCTTCTTGAGCATTTTGACAGTGCCTCTAATACTTCACTGTCAGTTATTTCTACACCTGAGTTGACATTACCCCTAGAGTCCTGAGCAAGGGAGAATTCATTAGGGAGTTTGCCCGGAAAATCTTTCTCTTCTTCCTTCACTATAAGATTGATGAGAGGAAGCAAGGGAAAAGGAACCTTTAGGCAGTGCCAAATTATGACATACTGAGGTATGTCCAGTTTAAGAGGCCCCATACCATAAAAATATTAGTCATATTAGAACAAAAATGTCCATATTTAGAGAGTCATTTCCCCATATTTCCTTTACCTCCTTTATTTACCAACTGATTATTATAAAACATGATATTGAGTCAGGTTTTTTTTCTTATTTAGAGGCCTCTCATATTGGGAGGCCCTAAAATGTAGTGTAAGTAGATTAAGCCTAATTCTGGCACTGCCTTTAGGAACCAAGGAGCACTGAACAGGTCAGATTCCAGGGGAGTTTGCTAGAAAAGGTTGCTAGGAAAGAAGTGCCAGAAAATAGAAGTGGTGGATTAAGAGATCCAGAGAAATGACTGAAGGATGTCACAATGCAAGAGCCACTGCCACTGACAGTTCTTTCTCTGCATGCACCTGTGAGGTGTCTGTCCAGGCAGGACTGCTCACCGTTGAGGCTTCCACCCAGGTCCTGGTTTGGTGCTGTGGAGACTGCAGCTTGCAGGTTCCTTCCAGTTACAGCCAGGACAGGGAGTGCCTGCGGTGTGAGTGGTTCCTTCTGGTGGTGTCCCTTAAGAAGCAGGCAAAAGAGCTACAGAAGGAGCTGGCAAGGCTCTGAAGCATCCTTTGACATAAAGAGTTGATCATAGATTCATAGATTCATAGATTAAGGGTCGGAAGGGACCTAGTAGATCTTCTTCAGTTCAAAGCTGGAGGAAACCTCTAGGACTGTGGAGGAAGGACTTCCAGAGACAGTGCTAGAGAAGAAAGAAGACACATGAACTCCCAGAAAAGTGGAAGCTGGAAGCTTGTGACTTCTAGCAACAAGCAGAAGTCCTCCTCTCCATCTGCAGCAGTTTGGCTGGAGAACAGATATAGAGCCCTAGCAACAGAGGAGGAGGATCATATACCATTAGTGGAAAAAGCTAAGCCAGGCATCGCCAAGGTTGGGAAGATAGACACCACTGCCACCAAGAGAAAGCAATGGGTGGTGGTACTTAGATACTTGTTCCTATGGGAGACTGAGGCATCCATCTGCCAGCCTGACCTATTGTCTTAGGATGTCTACTGCTTGCCTGGAGCCCATATCTGAGATGTCATGGAAGGATTACTTACCACCCTCTGACTGTTACCTCATGCTGCTCATCCATGTGAGCACTAATTATCAGAATGACTAATATCAGGGGGAACTTTGAGCAGATCAAAAGGCTTTGGGTGCAAGGGTGAAGGGGACAGAGGAGCAGTGATGTTCTCCCTGATTCTTCCAGTCTAAGGGAAGGGCCCAGGCAGGAGCAGTTGCATCTTGCAGATCAATGCCTGGCTGCGCAGATGGTATCACTAATAGGACTTTGGCTTCTTTGTCCATGGGATGATGTTCCAAGAAGAAGGATTGCTAGGAAGAGATGGGATTCACCGGGTGAAGAAAGGCAAGAGTGCCTTTGCAGATGAGTTTGCTAACTGAGTGAGGAAGGGTTTAAACTAGATTTGCTGGGGATTGACATCAAAACCCTGAGGTAAATGGGGATGTGGGTGACCTGAAGGAATCACAAGAAGGAGGGGGTAGTATGGGAGGCCTTCTCATTCTTCCTTAAAAATAAGAGAATCAGTTAGTTATCTTAGGTGTCTGTACATGAATGCATGGAGCCTGGAGGTAAAAAAAGCAGGAAGAACTGGAAATCCTCACACAGTCATGGGATTATGACATGATTGGAATAAGAGAGACTTGGTGGGATAGCCTGCATGACTGGAGCCCTGCCACAGATGGATATAAACTGTTCAGGAAGGACAGTCAGGGGAGAAGATGAGCTGTGCTTAATGTAAAAGATTTGTATGATTGCTCAGAGCTCCAGTATGAAACTAGAGATGGCCTGTTGAAAATCACTGGGTTAGGATCAGAGGCAAGAGCAACAAGGGTGGGGTGGGGTATTGTGGTTGGTGTGTGTCATAGACCACCAGACCAGTAGGATGAGGTGAATGAAGCTTTCTTCAAATATCTAGCGAAAGTTTCCTGATCCCAGTCCCTGGTTCTCAATGGGGGACATTAATCACTCTGACATCTCTTGGGATGGCAATACATCAGTGCGCAGGAAATCCAGGCAGCTTCTGGGGAGTGCTGGGGACAACTCTCTGGTGCAAGTGTTGGAAAAGCCAACTAGGGGCCATACTCTTTTTGACCTGCTGCTCAAAAACATGGAAGAATTGGTGTGGAATGTAGAATGGATGGCAATTTGGGCAGCAACAACCACAAGATGATTTTCAGGCTCCTGAAGAAAGGAAGGAAGGATAGTATCAGAGTAAGGACCTTGGACTTCAGAAAAGCAAGCTTGGACTCGCTCCAGAATTTGATGAACAGGGAAGCCAGTCTGAGGGGGAAAGGAGTCAAGGAGAACTGGCTGTACTTTAAAAAAAACTTACTGAGGGTGCAGAAACAAGCCATCCCAATGTGCAGGAAGATTAGAAAGTATGGCAGAAGACCAGCTTGGCTTAACAGGCAATTCTTCAATGAGTTCAAACAGAAAAAAGGAAGCTTACAAGAAGTGGCAACTTGAACAAATGACTAGGCAGGTGTATAAGAATATTGCTTGGGCATGCAGCAATAAAATCAGGAAGGCCAAAGCACAACTAGCAATAAATATGAAGAGTACCAAGAAGGGTTTCTACAAGTATGTCAGCAACAAGAGCAAGATCAGGGAAAGTGTGGGTCTCTTATGAAATGGGATAGGAAACATATTGACAGTTGATGTGGAAAAGACTGAAGTACTCTATGACAATTTTTTCTCTGTGTTCAAAGGCTAAGTTAGCTGCTACTCTACTGCACCTGGCAGCACAGTTTGGAGAGGATGTGAGCAGCCAACGGTGGTGAAAAAACAATTTTGGGACGATTTAGAAAAGCTGGATGTGTACAAGTCCATGGGGCTGGATGTGATGTACCCGAAGGTGCTGACAGAGTTGGCTGATGTGCTTACAGAGTTGGACATTATCTTTGAAAAATTGTGGTGATTGGGAGAGTTCCTGGATGACTGGAAAAGGGAAAATAAGGAAAGGGAAATACGAGGATCTGGGGAACTACAGACTGGTCATTCTCACCTTGTCCATGGAAAAAGTCATGAAGCAGGTCCTCAAGGAATCAATTTCTAAGTACTTGGAGAACAATGTTATTATGAGCAGTCAGCACTGATTCACCAAGGGCAAATCATGCCTAACCATCAGATTGCCTTCTATGATGAGGTGACTGACTCTATGGATGTGGGGAGAGCAGTGGACATGATATACCTTCACTTTAGCAAGGCTTTTGATACAGTCTGCCACAATATTCTTGCAAGCAAGCTAAGGAAATATGGGTTGGATGAATGGACTGTAAGGTGGGTAGAAAATTGCCTATATCATTGCACTCAAAGGGTAGTGTGGCATTCTTAGTGGGCGTGGGGAGTACCATACCATCCCCCTTTACCGGAGCACCCCTTCAACTCACTTGCCATGACTTGATGTTATTGGGTGAAAGGATGGGGTTCAGTAGTGTTTGTCTTCTCAGGTGACCTGCTGACAGAGGTACTCATGTTTGTGCTGCAATGTTCCTTGGGGCTCTGCCTCCCTTACACCCCATTCACTCACTATCTGCTTAAGCGTTGGTCTTGCTGTTCCGCAATTCACTGTAAGCCCCTTTACTAAGGGGTTCGGCATCAGATTCAGCACTGGTTAGTTGCTTGGATGTTAAGACATCTGGAGCCCCATACCCTGGTGCCAGAGGGCTGGGCTAATGCTATCTTGCGTCTCTCTCTCTCCCTGAGAGATGCTCAGTCTCTCCTCAGAGGGCTTGGCCTGTAAACCCTTAACCATATGAGTGGCGCTCCTCTGGACCCTCTCAAGGTTATCTACATCCTCCTTAAAGTACAGAGCCCAAAACTGGATGCAGTACTCCAACTGTGGTCTGACCAATGCCTCATAGAGGGGAAGTATCACCTCCTTGGTTCTATTTGCCATGCATCTGCTGATGCATGATAAAGTGTGGTTAGCTTTGCTGTTGATTTCATCACACTAACAACTCATGTTCATCTTTGAGTCCACTATGACTCTAAGATTCCTTTCCACTTC
>NW_017729024.1:100960279-100961436 GCF_001723915.1 Gavialis gangeticus
TTCATCACACTAACAACTCATGTTCATCTTTGAGTCCACTATGACTCTAAGATTCCTTTCCACTTCTGTGCTGCTGAGAGGATAATTTCCCAGCCAGTAGGTGTGCTGGATATTCTTACACTCTACATGCAGCACTCTACATTTGTCCTTGCACTGCATCCTATTGTGTTCTGCCCACTTTTCCAACCTGTCCAGGTCTGCCTACAATTGTTCCCTAACCTCCAGTGTGTCCACTTCACCCCACAATTTACTATCATCTGCATACTATCAACTCAGACAGAATACACTTCATGCCCACATCCAAGTCACTGCTGAAGACATTGAAGAGTACAGGTCCAAGGACCAAGCCCTGCGGGACCCCACTACCCACATCCTTCCAAGTCGATACCAACTTGTCTACTACCATTCTCTGGGCATGACCCCATGCCAATTTGTCACCCACTGGACCATGTAAACATCTAAATCACAGCCTCTTAATTTATTTTGGAGAATGGGATGAGATAGTGTATCGAAGGCCTTCCTAAAATCCAAGAAAATGTCATCCACCTCTACTCCTGCAGCTAAGCATTTTGTGACCTGGTCATAAAATGAAACCAAGTTGGTCAGTCATAATCTGCCTGCTTTGAATCCATGCTGGTTGCCCTGCTGCATTATTTTTCCCACTGGACTCACACAAATATGATCCTTACTAATCTTTTCAAAAGCCTTTCCAAGGATTGAAGTGAAACTGACTGGCCTATAATTACTCAGATCTTCCTTCCTTCCCTTCTTGAAAATAGGGACCACATTGGCCCTTTTCCAGTCCTCTGGGACCTGACCTGACTGTCACAAGCACTCAAACAGCTGTGCCAATGGTTTTGCTATGACACCGGCCAACTCCTTCAGTACCCTCAGATGAAGCTTATCTGGGCCTGCTGACTTGAACGCATCCAGACTCTGCACCAAGTCAGCATCAACAGTTGATAGGCTGATGTCCCTCTGATGCCCATCTAAGAACCCGCTGGGAGACTTATCTCGACCCTCGTTCAGGAACACTGAGGCAAAAAACTCATTGAAGACCTCAGCCTTGTCCGCCTGTCTGTTAGTAACTCCTCCTGCTTGTTCAGTAGGGGTCCTATGATCATAGAATCATAGAATCATAGAAGTAGGGTCAGAAG
>NW_017729024.1:100961447-100963504 GCF_001723915.1 Gavialis gangeticus
AGAGAGGAGAATACCACCTGGGCCCCTGTCTCCTTAAGCTTGTCCCTCAGAGCCTCGAATTCCTTCATAATGAGGTCAGGGTTGCCCCTGGCCGCGTCATTCGTTCTCACGTGGATGACAACCATGGGGTACTGGTCTGCAGGTCAGATGTAGGCCGGGATCCTCTCCATGATGTCCCTAACCCGAGCCCCAAGCATGAAGAAGACCTCTCGCTCCATGGGGTCAGGCCAGCATATGGGACCTTCCAGTCCTTGTAGGATGCAGTCTCTGATGATGAAGACTCGGCATTTCTTCCTGCTGGTGTTCGCTCTCTGCCCATTCCTTGTCATGTGGGGAGTGGCATCGTCCCTGCTGGAGGCAATTTCTCTGTCTTTCTCCATCACAGCTGCCAAGGCGTCAAACCTGTTTCCCAGGTGAACTTGGGGAGCTTCCACCACTCTAGGCCTAGCAGCTCTGGATTTGGACACCTTCTGCCATTCCTGCATTGGATGCGTCTCCTGTGGGGGCTGTACAGTGGGCGACCAGGCCTGCAGAGAACAGAGATAGGCATCAATTTCATCCTCTGCATCCCTGATCCCCCTCAGCCTGCTCACCTCAGCCTGGAGCTCCCTCACCTGCTCCTCCAGGGCCCTAAGTCATGCACAGGAGGGACAGGCAAGGGGACCACCAGGCCCCACCCCCCCAGGACCCCACCAAGCCTCCCCCCACAGACAGGGGGGCAAGGGGCCACTGACCCCGCCATGAGCTCTGTCTGGGTGGAGGCCTCAGAACAGCCCATGGCAAGCAGCAGCGCCAGGGCGGGGGCCCTACCAGCAGCGCTCTGTGTCTGCACTATGTCTGCAGAGCTGCGCCTACTGCTTTTGCTTGCTGGAGGTGCTGCTCTGGGCAGCTACCTCATGCCTGCCTTACACGAATACCGGTGCAAATGCCAGCACACCCTTACAGAGTGCGCCTGTTTGCGCGCACTGTTCGCGCACGGCTCTGGAGCGTGGCTGTCTGTCAGGCGAGCTAAGAGGGCTCTGAAGGGCTTCCCCTCTGGATCTGCCTCATCTGTGCTGTACCCTCTGCCCCACTTACCTTAGGGGGAATCAGCTGTTGCTAACCCCGCTGCTGTCTCCTCCACAGCTGCTGCCTCCATCTCCGAGGTAAGGGGGTACACATGTGTGTGTGGCACATGTGCGCCCTGCTCCCTCCGCTCCAGCTCCCCAACTGCCAGGCTCTGCACCTTCCTTTTACTCCCTACATACCTAAAAAAAGACTTTCTGTTGTCTTTGTGTTGCCAGCCTCAGGTCCGTCATTGCTTTGGCCTTTCTAACTTCCTCCCTGCAGGTGCAGGCCAAGTAGGTATACTCCTGCTCGGTAGCTTCCCCCTGCTTCTACCGCCTATATGCCTCTTTTTTTGCCCTTAGGCTTCCCTGGATTTCTCTGTTTAGCCAAGGAGATTTTTGGCCCCTTTCCCCCCTTTTCCTTGCATTGGGATTGTCTCCCTTTGTGCCCGAAGGATCGCTTCCTTCAGGAATGACAACCATTCCTGGACTCCCATCTCAGCAATACTCCTATCCTGCAGTGCATCATTGACTAACTCCTGAACACACTGAAGTTATCCTTCCTGAAGTCAAACATTTCCACGCTACTAGTTATCTTACCCACTCTGCATCGTATGGTGAATTCAATTGATTGGTGGTCACTGTCCCCATTGTGACCACAGATCTGCAGCTCCCCTACCAGGTCAACCCCCATACACAACACCAAACCCAATAGGGCATTCCCCATAATGGGGCTGTACACCTCCTGCATTAGGTGAAGGTCTTGTATGCAGTTTTATGAACCTATGTGAAAGGTTGGATTAGGCTGTCTGCTCCTCCCAGGAGATGATCAGGGTAGTTTAGGTCCCCCAATGACAACCACGTTCCTAGACCATATGGCCTCTGAGAGCTGCCTCAAGAATTCCAAGTCTAGCTCTTCATCTTGATTTGATGGTCTGTAACAGACCCCCACCACCAAGTCCCTTTCCCCTCAACCTCCATGTATCCTGACTTACAATGCCTCAACTTTCT
>NW_017729024.1:100968504-100968790 GCF_001723915.1 Gavialis gangeticus
CAATGGGCCCCTTAGTACTTACCTGGGATGTTCTGTTGCATATCTTGTAGATGGTAGGCCCTAGATTCCCTGCATCTCCTGCCTCCCAGTCCCCCATCAAATCTAGTTTAAAACCCAATGCAGGAGATCAGCCAACCTGTAAGAAAAGAGACTCTTATCTTTTGTGGAGAGATGAAGCTCATCATGTCCCAGGGAGTCCCTTGCACAGAAGTGCTGATTGTGGTCCAGGAAGCCAAAACCCGCATGATGGCACCAACTCCGGAGCCACGGGTTGACTTCTCTGACA
>NW_017729024.1:100969354-100969643 GCF_001723915.1 Gavialis gangeticus
TTTCTCCTCCCCTGATCCCATTTTGATTAGGGTAGATGTATAATGCTCCTTAACTTAGATAGCACCCCCCATCCTTTCATTCCTACTCTGTCCCATCTGTACAACCTATAGCACTCAATGCATACTACCCAGTCATGGGTAGGGTCCCACCAGGTTACTGTTACCCCACTAAATGGAAGTTATTGTCTGCAAGCAAGAGTGCAGGTTCTTCTTGCTTTTACCCCATGCTCCTAGCATTAGTATAGAGGCACTTGAACCCTCCAAATGGTGCCTTTGGTGCCCACCCCCC
>NW_017729024.1:100974643-100996935 GCF_001723915.1 Gavialis gangeticus
GTGGTCCAGGAAGCCAAAACCCGCATGATGGCACCAACTCCGGAGCCACGGGTTGACTTCTCTGACAGATGATGTGATGCCTATTGCGACCGCTGACCAGGAGGATCAACGAGAAGACCACCTGCACCACTGTCTTCCTAAGCCTGGCCCCCAGAGCCCTGTAGTCACTCATTATATGGTCTGGACTACTCCTGGCTGCATCATTTGTTCTCACACGGATGAGAACCCTGGAATAATTGTTGGAGGGATGAGTTCAGGAATCCTTACTGTGATGTAGCTCTGGGCAGGTAGCAAACCTCTTGCACCATGGATCCAGGTGACAGATGGATCCCTCCGTTCCTCTCAGCAGGGAGTCACCCACTACGATGATGAGGTGTCTCTTCTTCTGGTTATCTGTCTGGACCTCAGCTTGCTCAGTGATGGTTGTAGGCTCCTCCAGTGCACTTTCGTCCACTGCACACTCCTCCAGTACAGCCAGGGCCTCATATTTGTTCCTGAACTGCACCACAACCATCTCTATGGCAAGAGGTCTGAACCAGGACTGTCCTCCACTCTCCTGCATCTGCTTCAGGGCATTCCTTCACTGCTTCCCCACCAGGTGTCCTGTCCTGCAAAGAATTAAAGTAACCATCAATCTCATCTTCTTCAGCCCTGATCCCTTATGGCCTGCTAACCTCTGCCTGGAGTTCCGTCACCTGCCCCTCAATCCTTGCACATGTGGGACAAGTGAGGGGACTCCCAGTCCTCCCACAACCCCCAGGCCCTCGAGGACCCACCAGGCAACCCCTGCAAGCAGGGGGCCCGGGTGCTGCCAACCCACCCAATGGCTCCATCTGGGTGGCATCATCAGGGCAGGGTCCCTGGCTGTGCTTCAAGTCACCACCCCCAGTAAAGACTCCCTCATGCGCACTCACCTGAAGACTATCTGAAGCTGCTGACTCTGATGCATGGAGTCTCAGGCCCCTCCTACTCTCCCCCCTGTGTGAACTCCCGTGCAAAGTCTAGCGCACCCAAGAAGAGCACAGCTGTTTGAAGGGCCTGTTCACATGGCTCGGGAATGTGGCTCCTACCCAGCACAGTTAATAGGGATGGGAGGGGAGAAACACCCCTTCTCTGATTCCCTACAGCTGGCCCGGCTTCTCCTCACCCTCACCCTTCCCCCCCCCGCCTGACTTATTCCCCTGCCCCAGCTTACCTGAGTGCTGCTGCTGGCTTCTGCTGGCTCCTTGCCCGCTGATCTCACTGCTCTGCTTGGTGGGTCAGGGGGAGCCGAGGGCACACGTGCACTGGGTACATGTGTGCTCTCCTCAGTGTCCTAGTCCTGACTAATGCTGTTTGAATTTCCTGCGCCAATCAACAGGGGCTCAGGCTGCTCTGCGTCTGCACAGATGAGTCAGCCAGAAGCCCCTCCCCCCTGAGGAAACCATTTCTGGCCCAGAGCCAGCCTGGAGCCTCTCCTCACCAGGGATCTCCCAGTAAGGACCCCCCTTTCTCCCTGGGGGTTGGTGCCCCCTCAGCTGCCCCTCACCCCTAGCCCACTCCCATGCAATGCCAGTGCACCCCTGAAGAGTGCACCTGTTTGCAGAGCCTGTTTGCATGGCTCAGGAGCGCAGCTCCCACCCTGCACACTAAATAGGACAGGAGAGGAGAAAAACCCCTTCCCAGTTCCCTACAGCTGGCCTGGCTCCTCCAATATTAGGAAGAACAGTCTCACTAGGAGGGTAGTAAAGCACTAGAACAAGTTATCCAAAGAGGTTGTAGAATTCCTATCCTTGGAGGTTTTTAAGACCCAGGTAGACAAAGCCTTGGCTGGGATGATTTAGTTGGAGATAGCCCTGCTTTGAAGAGGGGGCTGAACTAGATGAGCCCCTGAGGTTCCCTCATTTTCTATGATTCTACCTGAACTAAGGTTTTTTGTAGAGCTAAAAAGTCTGTGAAATAAAAAGACATTACCAGGAATGGCTAAACTACAGAAGAAAGAAGCATCAAGACCATTAACACTAAGGAACATTAAAAAAGATCATTAAAGGTTGGTAACACCTGTGGAGTCGATAATGAGACATAAAATCAAATGAATCTCTCAGCACTGCCTGAATAGAAATGCTGCTGCTCCTCTCAGGCAGTTGGTTTAAAAGTGTGGGTGGAGCAAAAATTAAATAGGGGTTCCACTACACCACTGCATAACCACTAGATCTAACCCTTCTATTTTTTATGTGAAGTTGACTAGCTGTAGTATATTCTAGATAGACTGACCCTGATGGACTCTGAGATATTTGTGTTAAAATGATCACTTAACTGGGGAAGAACATTTCCTTCCCTGCACCTCTAACCAGTACAATTTGGGAGAAAAGAAAGAAACATTTTTCTGTCCTTGTTTTTACAATATGGTTTGCTTACAGTTTTGAAATAGTAAAAGTTATTACAGCAAAGATGAATAAGTGAACAGAGTACAAAGGAAGGAAACCAAGTTGTCCAACAAATACTGTTTTTCACAATGGTGATTCATTTATTATATGCCTATCACCCTATGTATGATACAAACTGATTTAGGCTGGTAAGTCAAAAATTGATAACATTAGGAGAAGCTGCATCAAAGCCAGTTACTTTATGATGGATTTTATTTGCAATACTAAAATGACAACACTTATAAAATAATAACTATGGAATTAACTGCCATAGCTACTCACACTGACAAATACCTCAGAACAAAACAAAAAGTTAAAAGAACCAGGGACCAAAATCAAATGTGTCATATTTTTGTTGCCAAACCTAAATTCGTGTTGCATTTCCAAATAAGATGTTGATCTTGGTTTCAGCTAACAGGAAGAAAACTATAATGTAGTTTATGACCTTTGTTGTTTAGATTCCCACAGAGTCAGAGTGTTTACACATAGTTCAATTTGTTCAGATATTCTTCATACTAAGCATTGACTGACCTTTATTAATAGACTGTGTCTTTACTATTAAATGTCAAACATGTCTTGATTGCTTACAAACATCTACAAATCCTCTGCTGATATAAATACAAGCAAGCATTTCTAAGCAAATGGGTTCTGGACAGAAACATTCTGCAAGGTGGGCTGAGCCATAGCCCTTAGGAGAGCTGTCCACTCACCATCTTTCAATAGGAGCTGGAACTTAAGCACTTCACGTAGGCACCTCTGTCCACGTTAAAGGCATTTTTTGTGCAGACCAGTTACATGTGCAAAGTAGCTATCACACGATGAAAAGCTCCAACCTGCTACAAAGTTAGACCTTGAAAATACATACTAGCTTTATATCTGGTTGCTATTAAGCTTTAATTTGTATGTGTAACAGGGTCTCCCCCCTGTGGCTGGGAGCCCATCAGCTGATTGGAATCCCAGTCACAGGGGTGAAACAACTGAGTCCTGGGGATCATGGCTATCGTAATTCCCAAGGCTCAACAGTGTGTGAAACCCCTGTGCCCACACGGGACTCTTGGTCCCAGCAAGGGACTCTTTGTGCATCACCTATTTCATGCTCAACCAGAACACAGAGATCCTGCTACTCATGGGGCTGCTTCTGGTTATACCTTGTGCACAGTTGGAACCCAGAGCCCCATAAGCGACAGGGTCTCTCAGTCCCAGCTGTTCATGGTCTTCATGGCTGGGAGCCCCGTCATGGCAATTAGTTGCTATTGGTTCTAATGTGCAATCCTACAATCACACCTCCTACAATGCAATTAGGCATGATAGTGTGGATCACACATTAGATACACTTACACATTTACCTGCATGTGTAGTGCAGGCCATAGTGATTGAAGAAAGGAGATGTAAACTCTCTGATCTCCTCAGTTGCATGGCTTTGATTGGCATCCATCTTAGCTAGTTTCTATAGGTAACCTTACCCATTCAGGTATGCAAATGTTAGTGATACTATGTCCGAACACTGCCTTAACAGAGCTGAGCTGGTACAATTGAAAGCATAAACTATACCTGTTCAAAGCATGGTGAAACTGCTCTTCCCTCATAGGCAGCTCTAGATTCCAAAGTGAAATTATGGTTGAGGCAGCCTGAGTGACTATGGGGCTCCCAGGAGGTGCAGACCCTGCAGCAAGTGGCTTAATGGCCACAGTCTGGGCCTCCACCTTTTTATCAGTTCTATTTTGTATCTTTACACAACAGAATGTGTTAAGGACTGTCCAGTCTTGGTAACAATGAATTCTGGTATGAGTATTTAGTTACTGCTAACCCCACTCTAGATCAGGCCTACAGACCAAACATATCCGTAGATCTGGTTTATAGACCAGCCCTATGCCACTCATCTGACATGAAATAGTTAGCGTTGAACAGGCAGTTGGACTAGATGACCTCCTGAGGTCCCATCCAACCCTAACTGTCTGTGATTCTATGGGCACATCTACAAGTCGCCCTACAGCAACTTTTTACTGTGCTATGCTTTAGTACTTCCTTTTTCAGCTTGTGCAGATGTACTGCATCCTTCATGTGGCACATGGTTAGTTTTAGCCGCTACTTCACTGTAGTGGAACATGGCACTATGGTGAAGTAGCTGCCAATCACGTGCAGACTCACATGATCTATATAGATAAGTAAGGCTGGAAGGGACCTCAAGAGATCACTTGTTCAATTCGGGATCAAACCTGCAGCCTTGGTATGGCTGCTCCCAATATGTGGCGTAATGCACGGTACAGCAATGGCTTGCAGAGCAGCCCTGTGCCACTCATCTGCCCTGCAGGGCCAAAAGTTTGAGCGCTGCTGTCATAGATTTTTCTTGTAGAAGCAATGCAGTGACACTATCCAAGTCACATCTTGGTCTTCCTTGCATTGTGCAAGCTATTCATGTAAATTGTATCATTTCACTGTGTATTACAGAACTGTTTCACATCAACTAAAGATCAAACCTGTGTCACTAAACCCAACTTCCCATCCCTAAGTTGTGCATTCATGGAGTGCAGGGTGTTGGGCTTAAAAGGAAACTTCCAAGGTTTTTTAACCACTAGCAAACATCTTGATTTTGCTTATTGTATTGCTTTACCCCTCTTTTAGAAGCCAGACACTGGAAATCTTTCCTTTTTCTTTATAAGCCTAGGTTATGACTTTGACATAAAGTTTGAGCTGCACTGCCTTAGAATCATCCAATGACACAGAGCATTAAGATCTGCCTCATGGATTTTTTCTTGCTGTATGTGCATCATTACACAGATAGGCTAGCTTAAATAATGGAAGGGGAGAAACACTGTCTATGGCCTATCATGCCCCACACACTATAGCCCATGCAGGTAGCAGAGGTTCCCCAGCCAGATCAATTACTCTGATCTCCTCACTCCTGAACACAATACAGGTAGCAGAGGGTGTCTACGTGTTGCCATACAGTTACACTGCTACAGTGCTGTGATTTAGTACTTCCTTTTGGAAGTACTAAAGCATGATGCAGTACACGCAGTTACTGGGCTGTGCGCATGGCACACGTAGATTTCTCTGCTACATTGCTGTAGCAGCATGCTATACCTGAGGAGCGTGCCACTACGGTGACATAGCTGGCAATGACATGTAGACATATGTGATCACTGTGTCACTGTAGCACACCATACAACAACACAGTGTGTTGCTACATTACCATAGGGCAACATGTACACACACCCAGATAGTAGGAGCATATGGTATCCTTAGCCATGTATAATGGTATCCTTAGCCATGTATATTTGGGCACCATTAGGTCCTGAATCTTTTTTTTTATTTGTTATATGTGAGAGGCAAGGATATTTTAGAGAGTGATATTTTTTGTTGGACTTACTCCATTGCTGGAATAAATTATACACTAAAGCAGACATTGGGTTTCTCCAGGGACAGCACCTGTTATCCAGAGATCCAAGGAAGGATAACCCTTTTGTCCCATGTTAAGTACCTGTGAAGCATCCAAATTAACATTTCTCTGGGGACAGCTAGGACTAATTCAAGTTAATTGCCATTTGAGCTAGGTTTGTAAATAACTGCCCTTCACCTGATTTAATGCAAGTCAGATCAGCCCTATCTTAAAACCAACCCATAGATAAGCTTCCAAGTACAAAATACTCTTTTTCAGTTATGATAGAGAAGCAGATGAAGCTTGAGCTAAGTACTAAGTAGAAGATAGCATATGAAAAATTTCATATGTAAATAAATACAGCCTGCCTAAAGGAATAGAGCAGGACTGTAAAAACAGACGAAGAGAATTAGCTGAAAGATATAAGCAATGGAATAGGAAGGGGCCTTGTTACAGGGTAATTTTAGGCAGCTTCTGGAGCTCTTAACCCCTGGATTGGCTGCACATTAACACCTTAATGTTATACCACTCCAGGCATAATTAACTCTAATCTGCATAACTTTGCTCCTGTTTTAAGATGTAGCCACTCTCCACAGGTAGTCCATCCAAGTTGAAGCCCTCCAGCATCTCAGAATGAAGTGGCCTCTCCTAAGTCAGGGCAAGTAAGGACACTGTGTGCTTTGTCCCCTAGGCACATCAGGCAGAGTGACTCCACAGCCCTGGATTGCCCACAGGCTGCAGTACCTCCTGCCGCCACTCAGACCAGAACTGCTTGCACCAGACAGAGCAAGCCAATCCGAGCAGCAGCAGCAGGGCAGTGTCTCCTGCTGCTGCTAGTACCAAGTTGCTCTGCCTGGTAGGAGCAGCAAGCTAATCCAAGCAGTGGTGGGAGGCACTCTCCCCCCAACTACTGCTAAGGCTGGTTCGCTCTGTCCCATGGGAGCAGAGCAAGTCTGAGTGATGGTGGGAGACACTGCAACCACCAGGTACCCTGGGGCAGGCTGCAGCAGTCATTCTGTCTGGTGGGAGCAGTGAGCCAGTTCTGTCCCCAGCTCTGGTGGCAAGTCACAGCTGTGTAGGTGAAGGACAATCAGAGATGACTTTTCATCTTAACATGCGACTGCTCCACCAAGCCAATCAACACTAAGATGATTAACATTTGTGTGGCTTTCAGTGCAAGGTGTAACAAGGTGTGATGTTAGAAAGTGAGAGGTTATCCTGAAAAAAGTGTTGTCCTACCTGTGTTAGTGTGTCTCCATCCCTTCTCTTTTTCCTGTGTTTGTGGAACATAGTTTCTGTCTAGGTCCACCCATGTAATTTCCATGTAGTGCAGTAGGATGGACATGTGTAGGATCTGTAAATCCTGATGATTTCTTTATGAGAGGGGGGTGTTTATTATGGTAGCAGTTGACTTGAGTTTTCTGGTTTTGTACTTGTTAAAGCAGAGTAGTGTGTGTTGAGTGGGGGCTTTGCTTCTGATGATGAGTTGGATGAGGTTAGAGAGCTGTCTCAAAGGCAGGATCGGGAAGTGCAGGTGCGGGGAAGTATTTCTTTCAAGGTTTGATCCTTTCTGAGTATAGGCTGTAATTGTTTAATGATCCTTATAGCTTCCAGTGTGGGATTGTGTGCAACAAACAGAGGTGTGGGGTTAGTGGGATTTTTGTTTTTGTAATGTAGTAATTTCACAGTGTGAATTTGTGTGACTCTTTCACAGTCTCTCTCTCTGCTGGAGAATCCTTGTGAGTGAAGCAGTTTTCAGGTTGGCGAAGTGAATATTGCAAGTGTGCTCCTCAGAGCAGAGTAAGGCCTGATTATGGATTTCTTGGTATATTTGGGACAATTTCAGTTTTGTGGATGTAAGCATGGAGATCCATGTGTATATGTAGGTTGGGTTTCTGGGTCCCACACAGACATATTTTGTCCCTTAGAAACGTCTCAATGAGTCTAACCAATATTCTATAACACAAACAATAACTTTTGACCCAAACAAAAAACAAATGAGCAAAAGCAAAAACCTTTAGCCCAGTGGCATACTGACGATGGGGATGGGTGGGAAGGGGCTATGGCCCTCAGGCACTGGCCTGGAGGGAGGCATAGGCCTGGCTGAGAGGCCACAACATCCCACTTTTGGTGTGTGGCCCATCTTCCCACCTGGTGGGTTATATGGTTCTTTACCTGCTACGGCCAGAAATTCCAGCTGCTGCCCCACCTCCAGTGTGCCACAATGTCAGTTTCCCCACAGAAGTGCCATGGGGAGGAGAGAGGGCTCCGCACCCTGATCGCATCGTCTCTGTGGGGTGCAAATGAAGGCATTGGCCCCCAGGCACTGAAGACCCATAGTACACCACTGCTTTAGCCTTTCCCCAGATACCACAAGAACCCTTCAGCTCTGGCCTTCCCTACAAGTGAACTACTCTGCATTTCACTCTGCCTCTCAGCCACACGAGTATAAAAAGTACTTCTTTTATCAAACTTCAAGCCCTTCCCCCTGAAAGGTGCCCTGCCATCTTGGCTGCTATCTTGACTCCCGTTTTGGAACCAGAAATCCTGCTCCTAATTCCTGATCTTTGCCAGCAGAAATTCTACCCCTTCACCTTCCACCTCCCTTTGGATGGGGAGGGTTTGCCATCTTGATTACCATATTGGAACCAGAACTCCATTCCACATGACTCCAAAACTTGCCTCCTTCACCACCAAGTTGGTCCCAGAAGCCCCTTCCCTGTCACATGGTCCATGACCCCAGAAATTTTACACACATGTCCCTGCAACCAACCCCATCACTGCAAACATGTGACAAGGTGGGGCTTCTGGGACAAAATGGTGGCCAACTTGGTAGTGAGGGGGGCAGGTTTTTGGAGGTCATGTGGGTGGAGCTATTGTGGTCAAAGACCATGGTTTTGAAGTCATGTGAGTGGGATTATCAGGATCAGAGACAATGTGACAGGGTGGGACTTCCAGATCCAAGATGGCAACCCTCTCCAAAGAGAGTGCTTCCAGGGCAAGTGATGAAACTTCCTGCAGCAACGGTCAGGGTCTAGGGGAAGGGCTCTTAGTTCCAAGATGGCACCCAATATGGCAGCCATGGGGTAGGGTTCTATAACAGGGGGATGTCTTGAGGCCAGTCATGATATCAGCCCACCCACCAGTCTAGGGCAATCCTCCTTGCCTCATCTGTTATATCTTTGATGTTTCCAAAAATAGGTGTTTACATGCAGGAGGCTGCCCATTTGGTTGCCCTGATACCAAGGGTGAAATACATGGCTCCAAACCTCCCCTTATACTGTGTCCCATACCTCACAGATGGCAACCAAAAATCACTTCCAACTCCCCCAGCCCGTCAGCTGGGCCACACTCGGCCTCTGGCACAATCTTGACCTCAGATGTCCTCGGACGTGCCTTTGCCTCTCTGCCCCCTTTCTTGACCTCAAATCCACCCCTCACTGGGGTCACAACTCCAGCTGGCCTATATGCAGTCCTTCAGGCCACCCACAAGCTCTACTCTACATGGCCTACACCTCTCTTCCCCACACCGAGCCAAACTCAGCCTCTAGCCTCTCTCTGGGCCACTACTCTGCTCCTCACTGGGGCCACCGCTCTGTCCCTCCCCAGGATCCTGGGTCTTAGGCCCCTTGGGCCTTAGGTCCCTCTTAGTGGACCTTAGCCCTGTCTCAGACCCCACACTATGAGCCTGGACCCTGCCTCAGGCCCCACTCAGTGGACCTAAGCCCTGTGCTTTTCTGTCAGGGTGTGCTCCCCTAGCCTTTCCCCTCCAAGAGGTACAAGGCAGCAGGGGATGTGGCTTTATGGTGCCCCATCCTTGCCTTTCACTGGCAAAGCACGGGTTTGGTATTTACTGGAGACTGCCCTGCTACAGGCAGCCCCACTATACCATCCAATACCAGCACGGTGCAGTTTCAGATCTTACCCAGGAACAAGAACCTCCTCCATCCCCATAATTCCTACTCTAACCTACAGATGTTCTGGGAGCTGCAGGCTGAGTGATGTTGCTTCTCTGGCTCCCTAGATGTAGGGCCTGGATTTATACCCTGGCTTCCCAGTCTCATGCAATCCAGTGGTCCCCTTACGATCATGTGATCACCTAATTGGGCCTAACTGCACCAGCCAGCTGCTCCACAGTCTGCTTAAGCCCCATAAAGTTGCAGGCACCAAATTTGCTCCACCACAGGCACCTGTCAAGGAGTGGGGTTTAGTTTGACAAGAGGTGTTTCTTTTATACTACTAACCACACTACGAGTTACATGAGTAAGTTGAGTCCACCAACCTGTAATAGTGTAGGGGGAATATTTCTTCCCTAGCTCAAGCTGCTTGCTCTTTCCCTGCTTGGACTTTTAAACTTGGGCTATTATCCCAGGACAGGCTGCCCCACTTAAAGTCTCAGATTGCTGTTACAATGTTTATTTTTTGTATAGTAGTTAATACTATACTATACTATACTATACTATACTATACTATACTATATATGGATTGTGATTTCTAAAAACTAGATGTTTCTGGACTAAGCTGAGTCCAACAACCTGCCATAGTGCAGTGGGACTGGAAGATCTAGGTGGGAGACTAAAACAAAGAACATTAGGACAGATAAAAATTCAGCTTGTGAGACATAGAGGTAAAGTAAGAGACAGAGAGAAAGAGAAAGAGGCAGGCAGGCAGGCAGAGACTGCTTGGAAAGAGACAATTCCTCCACTTTCCAGAAAGGAGGTATCAAGGTTAAGCTAAACCTACTTAGGCTACAGGTAAAATAGATTGGCTTGCAAAATTCTTCTGTTAAAAGCTCTATTCTTTAGTAATGCTCTGTTGCTACTGTTGTGACTAAACAGTATACAAAAGTCCATTTGAGTCGTGGTATTCAAACACTGGCTGCCACTCCCAAAGTCTTGTGGTTCAGACAAATTCTGTTGGACCTGGTGAATAATCCCAGTTTATAAACAGGGTGGTGTAGCCAAACACATAGTCTAGGAATAGGGCCATGAAATCATTCCTGGCATAGTAATTAGGAGTATGAAAAAATCAATGGCATTGCCACGTTGGAAAAAAATAAATGGAAAAATGCAAGGTATTCCACTTTGGGGGAAAAAAAACCCAGCAGTCCTACACTCACTAGCACCATGGCTGAAAGGGACTTGGGGGTCATGATTGACCACAAGATGAACATGAGCCACCAATGTGATGTTGCAGCTGGTAAAGCGAACAAAACTCTGGCTTACATTCATAGACGCTTCTCAAGTAAATCTCAGGATGTCATCCTCCCACTGTACTCGGCCTTTGTGAGGCCGCAGCTGGAGTACTGCATCCAATTCTGGGCTCCACAATTCAAGAAGGATGCTGAGAGGCTTGAGAGAGTCCAGAGGAGAGCCACACACATGATCAGAGGGCAGGAGAAAAGCCCTTATGAAGAGAGACTGAGAGCCATGGGACTCTTCAGCCTGGAAAAGCTCAGGCTCAGGGGGGACCTGGTGGCTGCCTATAAGTACATAAGGGGTGTGCATCAGGATCTGGGGGAATGCCTGTTCACCAGAGAGCCCCAAGGGATGACAAGGTCCAACAGTCACAAACTCCTGCAAGACCGCTTTAGGCCGGACATAAGGAAAAACTTCTTTACTGTTCGAGCCCCCAAGGCCTGGAAAAGACTCCCTCTGGAGAGAGCAAGCACCTACTCTGGACTCTTTCAAGAAACATTTGGACACTTATCTTGCTGGAATCTTTTGACCCTAGCTGACTTCTGCCCCTGGGGCAGGAGGCTGGACTCGATGATCTTTCAAGATCCCTTCCAGCCCTAATGTCTATGAAATCTATGAAACACACAAATGCCTTATAGATGCAACTCAAATGCTAGCTACTAGCCCTAAACCTGGGATTGTACTTTTCCTACCCACTCCTACCCTGACCAGGCTATTTTTAGTCTCCCAATACTGCTTCTTCCAGATGAAAAACTCACCAGACCCACCAACCTCTACCCCGCCCCCACCACCCCGGCAGACCTGCCAGGCCCCCATACGCAAACTTATCCCCAGACCTGCCAAACTCGTCTACAGATCCACGAGTCCCCATGCCCCCTCCCATCCCTCCCACCCCTCGCCTAGCCTGACTGACTTAGATTGGGTTCAAGTAAGTTTCATGATTGTAGTTTGGGTTCCACATATGTATGTAAATACCCTAAATCAATACAGAAAGTCTATGATAGAAGAGGAAATTCAGCCTGTGTTTAATGAATCTCGGGTTCATTCTCTGATCACTGCTCGTGATTCCCAGGCACAGCATTAATCCCTTACATAGGAAAACCCATGAACTGAGAAATACTCACAAAGATCCATTTCTCTATGTTGAAGCATTTTACCTGAGAGGGCTGAAAGGATGATCCACTGGGTTACACCTGTGGACCAGATTTAAAATGCAGATTATTTCATGGAATCTGGCTTTCAAATTGAGAAATGCAACACATCTGTTCACAGAAACTATTTCTCTTTCCTTCCAGTTTGTTTTAACTGTCTTCTGACAGGAAACATAGTATTTTAAGAAATAATAGGTTTCTTCATCAGAGATATACCTTTCCAACCCCCAGCAAAAGGAAGAAAACATAGAATGGAAGGAAGTTTTGTTTAGTTTTTTTTTCCCCAGTGGATGATCTCTGGTTTGCTAAGAGAACATGTTATATAGTAAAAATGATTCTCTGAAGTTAGGCTTTTACAACCTGATGACTTTCTCTTAACTTTCCACTTCATGAACATTATTTCCACTGGCAGTTTTCAGTGGGTGTGAGATATTGAGGAGATGTACTGTATAGGATCCATCTCCCACCTTCTGTGTAGGTCATTTCTGCTACTATTTTCACTCTTTTCCTTCCCTCTCTAATTGCAAGCACTGTACAATTCCTAGGTTTGACTGAATCTTCCACAAATGAGTTGCTGCATAGGAAATATACAGAACCCAACATCAGATAAAAGGTGAACGACAAAAGGGGAATGTGCATCAATCCTAGGGCTGTTGATATGCTTTTGATCAACTAAATTATTCAAAAATAATCTTAGAATCTATTTTAAAATAATTTCATTGCCCTCTTGTGGCAAAAATATATATAACAAAACAAATGACTATGGACTATAGCAGAGTTGTCCAACTGCTGTCATTTACCTGATTTTTTCTGAACAAGCATGCTCAAGTACCTCTACATGTCACAGCATTATACCATGCATGGATTTCCTCACTCAAGTTCCATAAAGAAAGTATATAAACAGTGCAGATGAAGGCACGTATGTGTTATACATGCTGATCATAAATGTTATGGTTACATTGCAATTTAAAAGCAGTGTCCTTTAGGAACTCATCAAGGCAGTTAAAAAGCTCCAGATAAGCTTCTCAGCACTAATGAAAAGCACAATGTGTTTCAAAGTTAAGAATAAGCATGTTCTATAACTGTTAATGTGATTGGTTGGCAAAATCTGAACAATAATAATGATAACTGTTGTTAGCACTATTCATTTCAGAGCTGAGAGAGACCCAAAATGAAGATGATCCCAGTCCAAAAGAGATTATGACAGGGTAACAGC
The DNA here is from genome assembly GCF_001723915.1 of Gavialis gangeticus. Classification (NCBI taxonomy): domain Eukaryota; kingdom Metazoa; phylum Chordata; order Crocodylia; family Gavialidae; genus Gavialis; species Gavialis gangeticus. The sequence continues at coordinate 100,987,993 of NW_017729024.1, forward strand.
ATTTGCTCCCTTGTATCCTTGCTGAGGCATGAAAAGGCCACGCAGATTATCAAAGACCCTTTGTGCAATATTTTGGTATTAAATATGCATAAGCAGGCTAATTTTAATGCCCAAGCCCTCTAATTGCTCCCCTTTCCAATAATCTGACCAGTTCCCTATCAAACTGAATGGGGAAGCACAAAGCTTCCATGAGCATGCTACTTCTGCAAGTTTGGACTCCAGCCATGAACAGGCATTCCTTTCTAGAAGTGGGAATTTCTCAGAAATGTTGGCTGCTTGAAATGTTTTGGGGAAAGAAAGCAGTACAGGCATTCAGCCTACAATGGCCCTTTCCCCCTTGCTCCTCATGCCTTCCTTAGACTGGGTAATCCCAGTCTGGGGAAGGTGTGGGGGACCAGTGTCTGCACCAGTCCTCCCATTCCCAGAGGGAGTGGTGGAGTACGAGGGGAAGACACTCCACACCTTCTCAAGACCAAAGACACCCAGGTTTGTGGGGAGGGGACTGGAGCAGCAAGGCAAAGAACCCTAGTCTGAGGAGTGGGTGAGAAGCAAAGATAAGTTGCTCCTCTGTTCTGCCCCCTGCCTATGCCTCAGACCAGGGAACCCAGTGGCATGTTTCCCCCAGGAGAAATTAAACAAACATAAATATACTAGTAGTTTCTACTGGGAGAGCGGCAAAACATAACACATCTGTGTGGCCTCTCAAAGCCTTTGCTGCATTATGGAAATCTGAGCATTATCAATGACGCAACTATTTGAGTTTCTTCTTAAATTATCCAGGAAATGTTAATAAAGAATTGTGTGAAAGCCCTGGAACAAATACCCTAATATGCATGATTTGTAAAAGATCCTGATCTTTAAATATGAAAAAATAGCCAGTCTACAGCATGAGATAAAGGATAGGGGAGAGAAAAAAACCCATAAAAAAGGATTTGAATGGTGGAGTAAGGATTGTATTTACCATACAAAATCTTTAACATCCAAGGTTATTAATTAAGATGCAGCATGAGGCTGCCTGATAGCTGTTGAAATCAGTGAAGTTCATAGAATTATAGAATCATAGAAAATTAGGGTCAGAAGGGACCTCAGGAGCTCATTTAGTCCAACCCCTTGCTCAAAGCAGGGCCATCCTCAGCTAGATCATCCCAGTCCAGGTTTTGTCTAGCCAGGTCTTAAAACCCCCCACAGATGCAGACAACTTCTTTGGGTAATGTGTTCCAATGTTTTATTACCCTCCTAGTGAGAAAATTCTTCCTAATATTTAACCTAAACTTCCCTTGCTGCAACTTGAGACCATTGTACCTTGTTCTGTCATATGATATGTCGCCACTGAGAACAGTCTAGCTCCATCTTCATTTGAATCCTGCTTCAGGTATTTGAAGACTGCTATTAAATCCCCTCTCCGTCTTCTCTTCTCTAAACTAAGTAAGCCTAATTCCCTCAGCCTCTCCTCATAAGTCATGTGCCCCAGCCCTCTCATTATTTTCATTGCTCTCTGCTGGACTTGCTCCAATTTGTCCACATGCTTCCTGTAGTGGGGGGACCCAATACTCAACACAGTACTCCAGATATGGACTCACCAGTGCCAAATAGAGGGGAATAATCACTTCCCTGGATCTGTTGGCAAAACTCCAGTTGTGTTGTGCTGTTTTACATCAGTTGAGGATCTACTCCTGAGGTTTCAGTAGTTCAGGATGCAGCTCCATTGGAGTCAATGCAAATGCACTGGTTTTCTCCCTCTGTGTCTGAATAATGCTACTGTAATTCTAGCCTTGGGAAGGCTCTTTTTTATATACAAAAATAGAATGATATCAGTATATTAAGATGAATCACAGTATACAAGGGCTCCTAAGAGTATAATAAGGGTGCAATTGCACTATCTGCAGAAATGCCACTACAATATAAAAGGTAGCTGGGGGAGAAGTGGGCATTATGAACTTTTTTCCCAAAGAGTATAACAAATAAAAGTGGTAAACTCAAAGTCATAAAACAGGAAAGATATGGGAAAAATCTATTGAAAGGAAATTTCTACTGAAATTTGATGTAGAGCTGTGCAAAAAGATGGAAATATCACTGAGCTAACTGTACAGCGTGATGAACAGGATGTATCAAAGACATTCAATATCAATAACTGTGCATTATAATAGACTATGGGCTCCCCTACATGTTCATTGATGTGATTTTGTGCACTAGCTTATTTTTACTTCATATTAGCGTATTAGCCTGTTTTTTATGCCATGCTTTAATAAGCAGTAAAATAGCCTACTGAGCACTAAAGCACATGTGTAGATATGCCCTAAGTCTACTTAATTCCTGCTATTTTATTGTGAGTTCAGCAACTGATGAAATAACAGACTTGAAATTGGGTGTAGGAAACACTGAAATGAAAATTTATCAAACTGAATGATAAAATATCCTAGTTTAAAGGTTTCTGAATGAATAGCCTCCAGGAAAACTCTTTGCTCATCATTCACAGTGACCAATGCTGGTAACAGGATGAAGACTGACAAAGCAGATGTGTACTACAAATCCATTTATTGTTGAGAAGCAATACAGAGTACAGTAGTACAGATATAATGAAAACTTCACAATTTCAGTTGAATCAGAAATGATGACTTTCTTGCTGGGCTCTCTCCCTCTATGCTGCTATAAATCAACCATGCAGCACTGAATATAAAGCTTATTAATAATGAAAAAATCTTCAATGCCCACAGGAATTGTTCTTTCCTAATAAAAATGACTAGGAACCTTTATCATTATCTAGTTCAGTACGTATGGCATAAAACTCTTTCGAAATTTTAGGTAAGTGGCTTGCAATAGTCCAGTGTCTCTGAAGCAGTTTAATCTGTGCTGTTCTATTTTTATTTTTTATCAGTCTATGAAGCGTCCCTTCAATTAGTTTATTCCTATGTTCTATAAAGCAAACATCTGTTGTTTAGGTTGCAGTCTACTGCCATGGTTCCTGACCAACATTTTCCCCCCATTCCTATATGTCTTTCATTTGCACATCCAATTGCCTTCTCATAGTTGTTATGCCCAGCTATGTATGTTCACAAAAAAAAGTTAGGATCTTCATGTGATTGCAATCATGTCGCATGACCCAAAAGAAAAAAAAATGTTTAACAACAAAACCCCAAAAGGAACAAAACACTGAAGCACATGCTTAACTTCGAAATCATTGTGACTGCTCATTTCCTTATGTCAAATAAATGCTGAACGTCACCTATAACAGCTAAAACCATGCTCAGTCTACAGAACAGTTTGATTTCAATGGCCCACTGAAATAGGAAACAGTACGAACTTTTATGGGTATCTTCTATGTCAGAAGCACATACATTGGGACTTTTATCCAGGAGAAGATAAAATGTACACTGTTTCTCATTGTATCATGTCTAACTTGATGACTGTGGGCTGTTTGCACAGATCATGGCTGCATACACATGTTCAAATAATCTAGGAGAATTCTCTTGGGTTTTTTTTCCTAGTGGAAGAACTCACCCAGAGAACACTGAAGAAGACATTCAAATGCACGGAAGCACAGAAGTGGAAAGGGATCTTGGAGTCCTAATGGACTCCAAGATGAACGTGAGTCATCAGTGTGATGAAATCATCAGAAAAGCTAACTGCACTTTATCATGCATCAACAGATGCATGACAAACAGAACCAAGGAGGTGATACTTCCCTTCTATCGGGTGCTGGTCAGACCGCAGTTGGAATACTGCGTGCAGTTTTGGGTGCCACACTTCAAGAGGGATGTGGATAACCTGGAGCGGGTCCAGAGAAGGGCCACTCGTATGGTTAAGGGCTTGCAGGCCAAGCCCTATGAGGAGAGACTAGGGCACCTGGACCTCTTCAGCCTCCTCAAGAGAAGGTTGAGAGGTGACCTTGTGGCTGCCTATAAATTCATCATGGGGTGCAGAAGGAAATTGGTGAGGCTCTACTCACCAAGGTGCCCCTGGTGGGGTCACAAGAAATAATGGCCATAAGCTAGCAGAGAGCAGATTTAGGCTGGACATTAGGAGTTCTTCACAGTTAGAGTGGCCAAGGTCTGGAATGGGCTTCCAAGGGAGGTGGTGCTCTTCCCTACCCTGGGGGTCTTCAAGAGGAGGTTGGATGGGCATCTGGCTGGGGTCATTTGAACCCAGCACTCTTTCCTGTCTATGCAGGGGGTCGGACTCGATGATCTATTGAGGTCCCTTCTGACCCTAACATCTATGAATCTATGCTTGGCCTCAGAAAAGGACAAAGCTTCTAGTACTGATTCTCAGCTGGGGGGTGGGGAAGCTGTGTACATATCTCAGTGTGCTCTGCAGGCTTCCTGAAAATAGGTTCCTGGAAATAGGTGACAGCACTGCATTGAGTAGTCCTGATTGGATGACCCAAACTGTGTATCTTTGCAGCATAATATGGGGATTGTGAAGGGGGAATGTTCTTCTCCCTCTGCAGCTAGAGCAGTAGAGTCCAGCAAGTGACATGCTGTCTCCATGGGGGGACAGGACTACCCTGGGGTACTACAGGCTTTTCTGAGAAGAGAATATATACAGACATTTCCTCTTCCAGAAGAAACTCTCCCAGGAATGATTTAATCCTGGTTGTTCCCAAGTAATTTTTCTCCTGGAACAGCCATTTTTGCTCTGGGAGAAAAATCCTGAACATCTGTACATGGTTTCTTGTGGGACAGCAACAACTCTCTAAGGCAAAACAGAATGTCTGTATGTGCCCCATGTCTGAGGACTGTCCTTTCACTTGAAAACAACAGGCTTCCAAATTAGAGATACCCCTTCCATAACATTATATCATTATTCTATATGGACAGTGTATTAAGGGGGTTTAGAAATTATTTGGTGGTATGTCAAAGATTATCCTCAGGCTTGCTTTGTTCTAAAACATGATTAATGTTCCTTGTACCCTGCAAAATGGAACCTTACAATCAAGTTTCTAATGTTGCTGTATTGATAGTTTAGATGAGGACTTATGGGCAAACATTTTTTTCCAACAGATACCATGGCTAATTCGCTGACATTGTATAAGCATCTATAAACAGATGTATGCAAGTGTTTGGTCTGGAAGCACTTTTTGTTCTGCATGCGTATGGAACCTACTACAATGGAGTCCAAGTCCATTATCAAGACTCCTAGAATCTACTGCTCTAGATCACCTTTACTTCAGGAAAGTCTAGAACATCCTTATTATCTAGGAGAACCCATTGGCATTCTTGGTTGTCCTCTAGGAACACCTGAGGCATGTTGGGGCATGCCAGGCCCTCTTGGTGCTGGAGGCCGAGTCACTGCTACACGAGGAGGTGGAGCAAGGTTTTCCCCTCTTCCCTGTGAGGGATAGTGGCCATTAGGAGCAGGGCCTTGCTGCTGGGGGGAATTGGTTGTCTTCTGTGCTTCACCATTAGCTGAAAGGTAGTCAGAAAAGAAAACTAAATACTGAAACATAGAACAGATTCCTCTCTATTAGAGGCTCACCAACTCCATAATGTATTAAATGCATCAATAGCAGGCCCAGGCTTATTGTGCCAACCACACCTCCAAAGCTGAAGTAAGGTTGTATGGACCAGATCACTCCTCTGTTTCATTCTTCCAATCACTTCTCTCCTCCAACAAATCAGGCTGCAGAAACAGAATCCATTCCCCTCCAGAAGATAGAAGCACCAAATAAGGAGGTGTGAGGGAGTTCTCCATTTATTGAGAAGTGATAAAATTCAGCAACTTAATTATTAAATTGCATATTTCAGGGGCTTCACCTGAAATCCAAGGAGTCAGCATAGTTCTGCTTAAAGGGCTAATTACTGAGCAGGAACCTTCCTATTATTGATAGAAGATGGGGCAGAATGGTACCTTATACACTAACCTGTTCAGGGAGTCATAAGCTTTAGCCTACTTTGTCAGCATCTGTTGAAGTAGGCTGTAGCCTATGAAAGCTCATGCCTCTCTGAATGAGTTAATTTATAAGGATCCACCCTTCCCTACCTTCTGCCCAACTTCTGACTAACATGGCTTCCTACCTTTCATCCTAGTATTGCATAATTGATTTTTCCCAGTACTAGTCATTTTAGATAAATTGTGTTGTGGCAAACTGGATAAGCTAGATTTTCTCCTGAGGATGGCTGCTACGACATGGCCATACTGCATCTCTCCTGCAGAAACTTTGACTTAAAGTCCTAATCTGTCCCTCAACATTCTGGTATTAAAATAACTATAATATTCCATAGTTAGCCTTCAAACATGGAAAAAGATTTAAGTGCAAGCTTACCTTTAAGTATAAAATTGGTAGAGTTGATATACAGTGAGTGCATCTACATAGAGCGCTGACTGCACAGTGGCCAAATAATTCTGTGCAGTAGCATCACACCACTCACAGCGCTAATACATTACTGTATAGGATTATTAAGCTACTGCACAGTAGCAACACTTAAAGACTTCTGCTGGTGCTACTGCACAGTAACTCCAGTTACTGCATTCATTTATTTGGTTATACAAGTACTAAACAAATGCACAAAAACCACAGTACAGTAGTGTCTCATGTAAATGCACTGAGTATGTATTTAAATACAGTATTTGCTTTGTTGGACTGGGCCCTTACTTTTCAATGTACTAAAGCTGGCAAATGTTATTTTCTATGGAATGCTGGACTATTATTGAAGAACACTACCTTGCATAAGAAAAACATCTTCAGAACATTCCCTACCTTGATTTGCTGAAGAAGTCTCTTCTTTTTTTGGCTTGGGTTGTGGTGGATCTGGGTCGAGTGGGTTTTCTTCCATCTCATTTGTTTTTTGTGCTTTTTGCTTATTTCTCTTTTTGTTTTCTTCAGCTTGCTGATAAAAAGGGGGAGAGATAAATCATTTAATTACTGAATTGTGTCCCTATTGTTTAAGAACCAGACACAATATTATTGCTGTCCTTGTGGTATACTTACCATCTGTAGCTTCTTTTTGAGCTCCAAGTTAGCCTCCTTGTAGCTTTTGGATGTAGCATTGAGATAATAGATACCCAAGCTAAATATAAAGAAAACGAATATGTTGTTTGTTAATGATTTCACCACTCTAGCATTCATAACAAGTTCATATAACAATAACTAGATGTCTCTGTTCTAAAATCCATTAATGTGAGTAGCACAGCTTTTATTCTACTTCATTATCTTATTAATATTAGCATTTTGACAGTTCAATTATGTGCTTCTTCACAGAGAAAGAAAGTGCTTCTCTAGTTTAGATCCCATTATAGACCAACTGAAAAAATTACTTTTTTTATTAAAATGCTTCATTTGGTTGTTATATTAGTTAAATATGTAGCTCCATAAATCTGTGCTTCATTAATATGGACGTTCTACAGAATAGCACTGTAAAAGATTTACAGTATAGTTTAAAAATTGGTAAATGTTTATATATAAAGTCCTTTATACATACATAACAATATGCAAATTCAAGAACTACCAAGGAAACAAACAAAGCCATGAAGGGGAAAGTATTCTCTTTACTCTAAACTGTAATCTTTTCCTAGCAAGAGAAAAAGACTGCATGATGCAGTTTTCAAATATATAGCTGTGTGTCTTTCAATGATGGTAGCAGTTTATTATGCCTTTAAGTGAAATAAGATCTTATTTTGTCTTGTCTTCTCTGTTTAGCCTTGTCTTATAGTATCTTTTTGTGTCATTGTTTTGGGCCATATTGCCTTGTTTCAGAATATAAGTAGTTCTCACTAGATCAGAGGGAACTAACCATATATTTCAGTGGGGCAACTGAAGCTCTTTGTCTTCTTATAAGTTTGTTCCATAGTATGATTTCAAATGGTCAGATTTAACGTCAACTTTTCATTCTGCCTAGATAAGATCTCTCTGCAGTTTCTATTACATTTTATTATCTATTTAAAAATATTTTCAGTTTTACAATGCAATATTTCACAGCACTTTAGCATTGTGCTTAATGATCCTATATGTCTGTTTATTAGTTGAGCTTTGTATAGTCCTTCTTTGGGAACAAAGGTACTAATTATTTGGAACAGTTGTGGATAAATTCCATTTTCCAGTCTAAACTTCAGCAAAGTGATTTTAAATGGAGATCTTACAGAACAACGGTAGCTAGTAACCATGGCAGTTATGTTGTACAACAATGCCTCTCAGGCTGGCTTTATAACCAAGGAGTCAGGAATGGAAGTCCTCTATGCAGCCACTACCATCTATCTGCCTTCTACCTCTCACCCAGCATGGTAATTCTCCTGCTTTTCAGCCCTCTTCATTATTATGTAACTTTCTATATCCTCATTTGCTGGGGCAGAGTTCTACATCTTAGTAGAACAGTTATAAGCAGGAACCCAGGTTTTCTGTTTCCCATGGAAAAAAGAGAGAAAACCACAGAATTTCCTTTTTTTCTCAGAGAAATGTGGATTTCTCCTTTTAACAGAGATACCCACAGTTTCCCTGCTTTTGCAAACAGCTCTGCAGACTGGTTGAGCTCCAGCCTGCAAAAGCTGTTTGCAAACAGGGAGGGAAACTCCCAGCCCTGCCTGGAGGGGAATGGGGAGGGGAAGAGCAGGGCCTGAGGTTCTCAGTCAGCCACATCTCAGCTTCACTCTTTTCCTGGAGCCTTAGGTAAGTGGGGCTTGCAGGGGGCTGGGGGTCCCTCTGGCAGGGCTGAGGGGTTGTGGGTCATAGCTGAGGGCACTGGCAGGGCTGGGAGGGATCCAGGAGCTGTCCCCAGCTCCACCCAAGCAGGCAGCTGCAGTGGGGAAGCCAGCTCCATGCTGCTTCTGCTGCAGCTGCCTGCTGTTGGGGGCAGGGAGCTGCAGACTTGGGTCCCTGGCCCAATAACCTGGCAGCTGGGGGCCCCCTCCAGCAGGGCTGGGGGACAGGAGCTATGGGTGGGGGGCAAGAGGCATGAGTAGGGTTGGGGGGGCTGTTGTGGGGGCAGTGAGGGGCACCAGCAGGGCTGGGGG
>NW_017729024.1:100997482-101026805 GCF_001723915.1 Gavialis gangeticus
GATGATGTCAGTGATTTACTCTGTGCCATTGAAAAGTAAAAGCCTTCTCCATTTCCATTATTTATTAATTAGTGTAATTTGTAAAGTGTTCACTACAAAGTCCCCGGGCACTGTGCAAAGAATGAAAAAACAGCATCTCATTAAAGAGTAAGAGGCTTGCCTACAATAAAATGTATCCCTACATGCAGACACACATAGAAAAAAAAAGTTATCATTTTGTTACAGCCTTGCAAATTTAGGTGTTACCCTGCTCTGAGGCCCAAAGGAATCAGGCACTGGTGGGGGCAGTGAGGGGCACCAGCAGGGCTGGGGGTGGCATTGGGGAAAGTGAGAAGCACCATCAGGGCTGTGAGAAGCACTGGGGGGGTGTGAGGGGCACCAGCAGAGCTGGGGGGGGCACAGGGGGCTTTTAATTTTAATAATGGATTGGGGGGGGGTTAACAGAGAATTTTCCATTTTTGTCAGAGAATTTGTGATTTTTTTTATCAGAGAAAACCAGGATCCCTGGTTATAAGACTTCTCTTCAAAGATGCAAGTGTTTTGTGATATGCACTTCTACTAATAGGCAGGCGATCAAACTTACTGCATTTTAAACGCCTCATAGTTTTTTTTTTGCATCTTAATGATTCTTGGCACTATGGTAACAAAAAGGAAGAGAGCAGGAAGCCTGCCCTTTGTGCATATGCACGTTAATTATGATCAAACAGAAGGTTCATGAATTCTTCAAGTCCTTAACCACAGGGCAATCAGGATTGTGCTTGATTACTTTTCAAGTAGTCACATAGGACTGTGGAGGCTCAAAATAAAAGAAACTGAATAAAGAGTTGCATAGAAAAGCTTTGATTTAGGATACTGTACATACACCATGAGCAATATGAAGGGCAGAATCAATCCAGGGTTAGAGGCATAACCAAACACTTTTGCAAACCAGGAAGGGAAGTCATGCTCCAAGGTTTCTCCAATGACCTCGTACATTCTGGTTTTCCCACTATCAAAAGCAAAAGTTTACCACTGTTAAAAGCAAAAGCTAACCATGCCCCAGCAATTCCAATGTAGCAGTATTAACATATAGCTTTATCATAGTATATCTAAAGTCTTTATAGTTAAGACCTCAGTAAGTGTCCCATACCACATGTATCTAATACATGTTTTCTTCCTACCCCATTAAAGACAAGTTTGACTTGTAGCATTATGACAAATGTATCCTCCTCTTTTATTCTAATGTATTTTATTCTCTATTCTATACCTCTCTCATATGGTAGAGTTTTGGACTGTTTTCATGAGCAGGGCTTGTGACACGGTTCAATCATGCATATGCATGACTGCTAAATTCTAAAAAGATCGTAGGTTTGTTTTGATCAAAATAAATGTATTCAGATTCAACCATTTTTCCTACCATCCACATTTTTTAGATCTTGTCTCTAGTCTCTCTTGGCCCCTATAAAACATCAACCCAACCATCTCCTCATAATTCCATTAGCTTCAATACTTAGACTCTTTTTCATGTCTTTTTGTCTTATAAACGCTATTAGATTGTTGGCTGATTTTTCCACCCACCCCAAGGTTGAAAACAATTTCTAAATCCTAGAATCATAGAAAAGAAGGACCGGAAAAAACCTGTAAGATCATCAAGTCCAGTCCCCTGCCATGGGCAGGAGGTAATAGAGTCAAACAAGCTCAACGAGGTGCTTGTCCAGCTTCTTCTTGAACACCGCCAGGGATGGTGACTATACCGCCTCTGCTGGAAGTGTATTCCAGATTTTAGTTACCTATATGGAAAAGAAGTTTTTCCGTATGTCTAGCCTAAACTTTTCCTCAACTAGTTTGTGCCCATTGGTCCTCATCCTCCTATGGGGTGCTTTTCTGAAAAGTTGCTCTCCCAGATCCTAGTGTTCTTCCTTGACATATTTGTAGGCACTTAAGTCACCCTTCAGCCTTCTTTTACCGAGACTGAACAAACCCAGATCCCAAAGTCTCTCCTCATAGGGCCTATCCCCCAGGCCTTTGATCATGTGGGTGGCCCTTCTCTGCACCTTATCCCTTCTCCAAGGTCATGTAAGATCTGTTCTCTTTCAACTGTACTAATATCTTAAATCTATCACAAGGCTATAATGTTCAGATCTAGAAAGCACTGGTGAACTTGCATTAAATATTGCCTTTAAATATTACACACACGAGACAACGTTTTGGCATGGTGCACTCTGGTGACTACAGCAAAGCAGATTAGAGAAGCACATTTCCAGTTATGTAATGGGTGTCTGTTGGTTATATGAAAAAGGAGGTGGAACTTTCAGCGATAGGAAGGTATGACACAGGAAACAATGAAAAAACAATAAATTCCAGGCTTTTAAAGGATTAAATATCTAGGTCAAGAACACATAGCAGATAAGCTAAAGCAGTAACTTTTGTTCTCTCAGCTTTTTGAAGGAAAAAAAAAACTTGCTGCAGCTCTTCTAGTATCTCCAATCTTATATCTGCACAATGTCTGAAACTGCAATTTTGCAAACTGGTCTCCAGATGTCGCCCTTTATGTTTCCTATAATATGACTTCATTAATGAAAATCATTAGTCAGCATCACCAGCTTTGTTGTCATCAGTTCCTTGAAATCTTGCTTCAGCATATTTTCTGGTGTGTCATGAATTTCCCCCACTTTGTGACTGTGTTCTCTGCTACAGAACACCTCCTAAACATTTTGCCTGTAACCAGAGCAACTTTTTAGAGCTATGATTTTAAGACTTCTGTGCGTTTACAAAAAGGCACTGGAGATTATGCAGAGATCACTTTACTTGTGACATTAATGTATTATTCAAGCTCTTCAGTGGAAACAGGATGTCTTTTTTACTGCTGTCCTCTTTTAACGTTACTAACACATTTTTCAAGCAGATATCAAAGACGTAAACATTTTAAAAGCTGTATTTCATGTGTCTAATTACTGCTTACTAATTAGACTCATTTGTCTAATATGTCACACTTAAAGCCAAACAGAAATGCTGACATTCTCTTCACAGATATTGCAAATATGTACAGTGTGGATCAGCAATACAGTATTAGCTCCTGGATAAACATAGCTATTCTATCCTATATACTTCTTCAAAAAAAGTGAGTGTGGCTTCTCCACATTTTGGGTGCCAGTTTGAGATACTTGAAAGGGTCCATATTTTCAAAGTGGTCAGCACTTTCTGAAAATCCCCTATAAGGTACTCAAACTGGGCACTCAAAAATGTGATACACCCACAAGTCACTTTAGAAAATGTAGACCATTTTGACTATGATTCTATTTATTCTTATCTCAGTATGCTTGGATTTACCCACACCATTCCCATCCACACCTAAAATAATTTCTTTCCCTTGTTCTCAACAATTAGACTCACAGCACCAGAAACAAATTCAGTGCCACACTGTTAATATTACAGTTTCCAAAAGTGCTGAACCACTCTACAAAGAATGCCTGATCGTACCTATGGAAAAGCCCTATTAAGATCATCTAATTCAGCGCACAACACCTCCTTGCAGTGTGTTTCTAGAATTTGCTGAAATCCACCTGATCTCAAACAAGTAAAGCATGTATCTATAATGGATCAGTCCCCTACTCTTTACATATAAATTCAGATTTGATTGCAAAAATAATAAGATTTTCATTCAGAAAAGCATTTCTATCCTACCAGCCATGGACTCCTTTGAAAATAACTAATAATTTCTCTAAGTCTTCATTAATCCTTAAAAAGCATAGCTCTATGCACAAATAAAACCACAATCATTATTTATAAAATGGCAACACCTAGTCAGAAACCTAATTTTAGCTGTCATGTCATTCATTGTAAACATTTATATGCTGAGATAACGTATCAGTTAATAAAATGATGCCTGTAAAATGCAAAACACCTGAATGGGCCACAGTCAAAAGATGGTGGGATAGAAACAACAGTGTACACAACAGGCAGTGTGGAGAGGAAGAGAATAAACAGCAGCATGGCCATGTAGAAGTTATTGGATCTGGAGGCTTTGAAGACCCTCTCCTGCGGAACATTACAGCACATCACAGCCCAGCACTGAAGGTACATGGAGGTGTGGAGACGAAATATGTTGATAGCTGGAAGGCACGGAGCATAAAAAGAACCCATCCTAGGAACACACAATAAAACATTCTGTTGTAAAATGTTAATAGCTCAACATATACCACAGCCTTTCAGCCCCATTGTGCTTTCATCTCTCATTGTTTTACATCCACACACAGTACACAACAAACTCTAGCTCATAAAACATTGTTTAAACCCCTTTTATTGGCCTTGACTTGTTGTTCTTCTCATCAGAACAAACTTATGACACATGGACAAAACAGTCTTGTAAAATGTTCCTTTCCATGCCTTAAGGCACCCCTTTTCCTGCAAATGAATTTTAACCAATTACTTAGTGAAATGTAAGTAACTTTCCTTTTCTTTCTCCCCTTTAAATGATTGTTTCATTCTCAAAGTAGCTCAGGTAGACTGTTATTTTTTGTAGGAAACAGGAAATGCCAATTTTTTTAAGCATCTATGAGCACCCTGTTTGAATGACCATCATCCAGCTTATTCTTAATTATTCTATTATTGTTGGGTCTTATCAATGATTTTTTTAACTATCTTCTGTCCTGATGCATATTTCACTTATCCTATACCACAGTTATTCAATACCTGATTCTAATGAAAAACCTGAAGTTTCTGATAAAGGTTGTTTTTACATACTGCCACATGATTATGACTTTAAAATGCTATGGACTTATTTAATTGCATCTGAACTTAGGCCCTCAGAGCAGCAGAAGGAATAATTCTTTTCATTAGTATGGTTAAATCAAAGAGTACAGGTTGAGACTCAGGAAACCTGAGTTCTACTTCTGTGTCACTGGGCCATTAGATGATTTATGCAAGTCACTTCTCCTTTGCATGCCTCAGTTTCCCTATCTTTATAATGGAAGTAAGTACCCTTATCTCGATAGGAAGCATTTTGAGCTCTATGTAAGAGCAAGGTATGATGCTTTTACCTTGTATGATGATATTATGCCTCCTCCCCACCCCCACCCCCTTTTAATCTATACTTACTGGAGGAAAACCCTTATGCACCTATGCTCACTACAATCAATTGCCAAAACTTTCACTGACTCTAGTAAGTTGAGGCTTAAACTAATTTGTGCCCATTAACATAATTTTTAGGCATGATATTTATAGCAATGCAAAGGAAGCCATGCAGATGGTTTATTAATATGGAAATTCACATGAGGAGGCTTGCAGCCCACGCACTTTGCAGAACAAAAACCTTTAAAGAAAAAGAGGAAGAGGAATCTCCCTATGTGCCATGCACATGTATATTTACAAATGTGCCCACATTCAGGTGTCTAAATCCTCTGCAGACATAGGACAGACCCAACCCATGAGATGCATCAAAAGCTCTTAGCACTATATTTCTATAGTAGGTATGTTCTTGAGTCCCTGCAGTATGTAGTGGTCAGGTAGATGGCTGTGTCAATATGGAACCTCCACTTTATAGGATTAGTGCCTATGCTAGCAAGTGTATATTGTTACCATACAGCATAGAAGTTTGTCATGTCTGTAGACATAATTAGGTATTAAAAATGATGCAGTACATTACATTTGTGAGAGCATTGTTAGAGAATAATCAAGAATCAACCCCATCTCATCCCTGATTTTCAACCACCTCCCAAGTGTTAATTAGTGTGACAGAATTTATGACTACTATCAATGGTGCATAAACTTGTGAACACGTTATGCTGCACCTGTGTCTTTCTGATGAACAATGGAGTGAACGTGACAAAAATGTTACATGTTTATTGATTACGAATGTCGGAATTTATATAAGAAACAACATACCATACTGGGCATATCTACACAACATACTACGTCAAGACGCTTATTGCTACAATGACGTAGTGTTGCTGGGCATGAACCATGATGCCAATGCTACCACACAGTAGCAGCTAAAAATAACCATACCGTGTAGTAGTGCCAGTTATATGCTTAAACAAATACTAAATGACTTGCTCTAAGTCACTGAGATCCAAGCCAATAACATAACATGTTATGTCAATTCAGATCTCTGGCCCTTTGGATTTTTAATTCATGGACAAATTAACTGATGGGCAGAAGAGGTTCAGATCTCTGTGACTCCATGATGTATCATATGATATTATCCTAATGCCATGAAATGCAGTATGAAATAGGTTGTATCATAAGAACCACATTCAATATACAAATGTCCTGCTTATCCCAGATTTGTCAGCTGTGAATGCTAGGAGATAAAGGGCTGTTCTAGGTGTTTGGGTGTCTAGAAAAGCAGATATAATTGGGTCACCATAATGCAATAAAGCAGTGGTGCTCAGCCTCCAACCCACAAACCAGATCCAGCCCACAAAGCCATGTCATCTGGCCCTCAGAACTGCCCATGGAAGTTTGGTGGTAGGGCAGCAGTAGCAACTTTAATTGCTGCTCCACTTCTACCAAATTTCCAGATCTGTGGGAAGCCCTAAAGACTGGATAACATAGCCCTGAATGCAACATTACTGGTCCACAATGGAGCTGGCACAAGGGGTTGCTCCATGAATGTATGTGAACAGATCAGGCCAGTGTGCAGAACTGAACCCATGTGCTGGCTCCACACCACTCAGCTAGCCGGTGGACTAGCCCTGAGCTGGCAGAAACTGAAGTTAACCAAGTTACATCAGAGTAACACCAATGCAGGTACAGACATAATCAGGCTTTGTTTTTACAACTGAGGGCTGAGAAAGATACACAACAGGGCTTATCAGTTCTGTCTCATTAATGAGAAGAGAGATTGTTCCTGAGTAAAGCACACCACCCTGAGACTCCGCACCCTGTTTTCCCAGCAGTTCCAACACTTACTAACTCAGTTAATGAAGATCTCTCCTACTTTTTGCTATGTTAATTGTATTTATGTAACCTGCTTATTTTTACTACATAGAAATATTCGATTATGTAACAAGTGGTTGAGTCACAATGCACACAGGCGAAGGAGAGACAGAGAGAACACCATTTGGTTATGGTGTCTGATACTTACATCTTATTTTGTATCCTGCATAACCAGCAGATGGTAAAAGTACAGCTAATTAGGTCTCACATACATAACAAAGATGAACACTACCACTAGGTCATCTCATAGTTTCCCGTGGCAGTTTTGTTTTTTATATTTATTTATTTGGGGATTTTTTGCATAGAGTTCAGGGGCCAAGAGAAAGGGTTCTGATGGAGAAACTCCCTGTTTTATGCCATGCTAATACAAGTTTCATATACGGCTATAGATCAGAGTCAACAATATGCTCCAGCTGGTTTGCGTTCCTCCAAAAAAACACAGCAGTCATAAACCTGGCTTTATAGCTACTCTGTTACCACAGGAAAACAAAACAGAGTACAGTGGTGAATCTGGCACTATAAGCTTAGCCTGGGGCTGATTCATCACTGTTACTCTAATTTTATGCTGCTTAAACTTCATTGATTGCAGTTTCCCCAGATTTGATATCTGTTGAGTTGCACATGCCAAAAGCTGGAGCAATGCAGAAGTGAAGCAAGTTCAGTGTTTCAGATAAGCAATAGAGACATCATTTCAAAGGCAATGTTGATTTTATCACATTGCCTTTGAAATGATATGGCCCAGGTGACCAAGATGGCCTGCAGTACATCTTAAAAGATCTGTTAAAAACACGTCATCTGCTACGCCTACCAGATCATGCCTTGGTTGAAGATCAGTCCCAGCACATTTCCACTTATATCAAACTCTGAATAAGAAGGCTGAGGGGGAAAAAGACACAAATGCTTTAATTAGGCTTTTCAGAAAGGTCTTTAACTGACTTGGGAATAGACTGAAACTGGCATCTACAATACAGCATATTGGCAATGTCTTGTCAAGGCTCTTGTTGCACATTAACAATGGTACATGAAACAAATGAATATGATTGAAGATCATTGTTCAGCTTTAAATAAAACCTGCAATTATAAATCTTATTGAATCTGTGAAAGGGAAGGCACTGATAGAAAATATAAAAGGCATGAATACTTAGTTTGCCCTGATGACTGAAGAAGAGTGTAGAGCGAGACAGACTATGGGTGACACGCTCCAGCAGGGCATCCAGCAGCCCATAGAGGAAAATAGGGTCATAAGGCACCCAACCTATAATTCCTCAAAGGCATCACAACAGTATTCCTGAACATATTTTTAACAAGGGACTCAAATTTAAGTTCAAATTAGTGGTTTGAATTCTAAAGTTTGGATTGTTGCAAGTAGAATGTTCTTTTAAACTATTTTTGTATAAAAAGTACATACACAATACTGTTATACATACTCCTCCCTATCTCTCTATGTATGTATGTACATATGTATGTATGTATGTCTTTCTTCTGATGCAAAAGAATAATATCTGACCATTCAATTTCTCACTACTTCATGAGTAGGATTCTACAGAATTAGAACATTACTTTATATTATTTCTTGATATGATACATAAGGATTTCCATAAATCATGGAGGAAGTTCCCCCGCAGTTGCTCCTTTTTTTCCCATTTCGCTGCTTGCACCCATGCCCTTGATTGGCAGAGGGGCCCCGCTGGCTGGGCCATTTGCCGCTGATCACCGGGGAAGCAAAAACCTTGGTTTTAAGTATTCCATGGTTTTTGCCTCCCTACTAGCCAGTGGCAAATGGCAGGACCACCAGGGCCTCTCTGCCAATCAGCAGGGGGGAGGCAAAAACTGCAGCATATGTAAAACTAAGGTTTTCACTTTCCCAGTGATCAGTGGCAAATAAACCAGCCAACAGGGCCCCACCACCAATCAGGGGTGGGGGGAGCAAGCAGCATAATGAAAAAGATTAAAGGAGTCACTGTGGGGGGGAGGTTACTTCCTCCCTGATTTACAGAGATTCCCTAATTATACACTATCAAAGAGATTTTCCATTAAGTTTCGCTTTCTGATTCATTATGACTGATGATGAATCAAAAGGCAGAAAGAGCACAGCTTGATTTTCAATTTAAAGATTGTCAATAGGTCTGGCAGCATGAAAAATAACCAGGAGAAACCATCTGCTTGCATTTCCTAACTGTGTAAAGAATATGGAAGCTTAGGTTATCTTGGCTTTATAAGAGAAGGTTTGGACTGAGCAGCACCAAACATCTAGATTGCACTGCTGAATCTGGCTCTTTAACTGTGAACTTGCAAACAGAATGATTCTTTTGAAATAGGACCTTTTGTGTGATAATTATCCACTGATCATTAATTTGGCATCATCAGCCAAAAACAGATTTATGATGTTAAATAAATAATAATTAATAATGGAAAAAAGGGAATCTACTCACTTTTATGTAAACATTCCACAATTTTGATATTTCGCCATTGATAACACATTTCTAAGGGAAGCCTATCAAGTGTCTATTTCTAAATCCTTTTCAAAAGTGTAACTCTGGGCATGCCTAGCCTTCTTAAATGAGGGAAAAAAGTTTTACCACATAGTGGTTGGGTCTACATGTGCAATTAATGTGAAGCAATAAACTCCAGAGCAGTTTGAGTGAGAGTAAACTACTCTTGTGCACAGCATCTATATTTGCACCTGGGACAGCAGCAATTTGAGCTGGGATGGAGCAGGCCCAGGCTAGCAAGGGACACAGGAGAGCAGGCCCAGACTCTGGGTGGCAGCATCTGGCAGTGGAGGGGCTGGCTGGGGCACAAGGATGCTTAAAGTGCAGAGCTGTATGGCTAGAAAGCAGGCATGAGTCTGGCCCCAGTCTAGCTGGGCTGACCAGGCACAATGTGTCCACACTCCATGTCTACACATGCATTTAACTGTAGTAAATTACTCCGGCATAAGATAGCACTGTGCCTGACAGTACTATTTTATGTTGGCCTAAATTAATTTACTGTGGCCTAATACTGTCATGCATGTAGATGGTGACACTTCACTTCACAGGTAATTAGTCTACTCAGCAGTAAAGCTCATATACAGATGTGGCCAATGTAGCCCTTTTTGGTCAACATGCCCCAGCCAGCCCCAGTCACCATCTGCACCTTCATTGCAGTGGAGGAAATAACTCTGCCATAGAATAGTACTAGTGTTGGTCAGTACTATCCTATGGCAGAGTTAATTAGTTTACTCCGGCATAATAGCATTGTTCAGGTAGACAGTGGCACTTTACTGTTGAGTTAATTAGGCAACTCCACAGTAAGTGGCTTGTGTAGATGCACCTCTTATGTCTCTTTCTCACTCTCTACCTCCCATACTTACGCACAGAACAAACAAGGGTTTGGCCCTAAACCTTCATAATTCCCTGACCATTTATTCTGGATAAGTATCCTAGTCATATCATCCAGAAATCTGGAATGGTATTATATTTTTTGGTAATGATGATGACCTCCTTATTGATATTAATCTTTGTGCTTGTTGTCTTTGGCTGGCTACAGAAACTGTCAGGAAATAAATGGGCATTGTTTAAATCTGTTTTCCCCCTAAATTCCACAATGTCATTTGCATTTCCTGCAGAGATTGATAAAGGGAGTTTTGACACTCTGCTTCTCATCAAAGCAGTAACATGTACAGTATATCAACTTCCATGATGTCTGCTGCCGGCATATGTAGATGAGATCCAACTTGCATCTTCTTCATATCAAAAACAAACACTATTGGCAACCATCTATCCCAAGCCCTGTGAAAAATAAGCAACCTTCATGAGGAACAGTGGCTGAAATGAAAACTTGGCAAGACAGACATTTATATAGAAAAGCAAATAGATCAAGACTACAGCATTACCAGTGGAAGAGGTCTGCCAACCAGTCATCAGACTGCACATAATCTTGGAGTCATACTGAATTCTCTCTGATGCTCTGGATCCCACTGCTCAGATAAGCCTTTTATTAACATTAGTAGCTAAAGAGATTGCATCTTAGTTATCTAAGTTTATCTAGTTACAGTTCTCTTGTAACTGCCTCCTTTGGCATGGATACTGGTGTCGACTATGGCAAAGCTGAATTGTTGCAGTAGAAGATAAGGCCTTTTCAACAGATAGTCAATAGACACAGAATTCTTCACCAGGAAACTAGAATAGCAATACATCTTTCCTACTCTGAAACTTTTTCTGACTGATAAATCCAAACAAGGGCTTAGCTGAAAAGAGACCTCCTTCATTCACACTTTCCTGTCTCAAATTTGAGGAAAACAGGGAGAGTGTAGCTTTACAAACTTGCTGTTTACATTAAGCAGCTGTATGGGAGCACTCACCACTCTGGTCTACTGTGTTGACGCATCCAGAGATGCATATTATGGGAATGTGATTAGCTCACAAGACAAACTAAGGAACAGCTGCTACTGCAGTGAACAGAGGTTTATTTTCCAGTGAGGCTGAAATACAGGGAGCAAAGGAGCAAGATAAATAGTGTAAACAGAGACAAAAAGAAATCTGAGTAAAGATAATGTTTAAAGCTGTTGAGGGATTCTGAAGCTGTCAAATATTATCTTCTGTGAATTTGAGCGGCTTGAGAAGGAAATAAAAAATACATAAACATGTCAAGTAATAATCTGACAATAACTTCTTGAAAAGCAAATGAAGTACTTACAAATCCATATTCTAAGTCCCAGCACCAGCAGTAATTGAAGAACCTGACAAAGACAGCTCTCAGGAAATCGCCAATTAAAATCGTGATGTATGTTGTCACCGTGTCAGAGACTGTCAGTCGCACAAATTCCTGTTGACACAACTTTCTCTGAATAAGATGTTTAGGCTAATAACAGTAACAAACACTGGGCTAGATTCCCTGATGAGCTCAGCACATGATAGCAAGGAGAAGAGCTTTCTGCCTCCTTTCAACTCCTAACTGACCCTGGGGATTGCAAGAGCCCAAATTTGCCAGTGGTATGTTAAAGCAGTCCTCAGACTAATTCTGCTGATGATAACAGTCCCCTAAGTGACCATGTTACCAGCCAGGATTGCCAGGCTGTAATCCCATATCCACTCTGGGATGCCAACTATGCTGAGATGGAGGGGTCTTGCAACAAAGCAATTATCTGCTGGTTCTTTATGGCTCCTTTCATCTGGACATTATAACATTTCAAAAGTGTGTAGTTTTCACCATCACCGGCTTCCCTCCCCCTGTTATTATAGGAGCCACTGACAGATAGAAATTGGGGAAAGAGAACTTCTAACATGAATATGCCCCTCTGCAGAACCTTCTAAACACCCTGCCATGCACTGACCCACTATACCTTCAGTTTTGGTCATATTATTATGGTGATCAGAAAGTCTGTTATTCTATTCTTCTTGTATCAAGCTGAATTAAAATATTTGAGGAATACTTAATGGATTCTGGTGTTCATATCTTGTTAAGAAGCACCCATGGGTACAGCAGAGGGACTGCTGTGTGGTTTTTTTCCAATCTGCCTCCTGCTGGTTACCTCTTTAAAAGATTTTGGAAAAGGCTATCCAATCAAGATCCTGATAACCAGCATGGAAAAAATCACAGTGTAAATGGAGCATCAGAGCTGAAGAAGCCATAGACGATTTGGTCTTGGGAAGGAAAAAGGCTGGAAGTTCAGAAAGACAAGCAAACCTGGTATAAAGGAGGCAAAGGAACAGTTGCGGACATCAAAGAAAGCCCCATAGGACCAGGACCATTTAGATAAAAAAGAATGTTCAGCTGAATGAAGCAAAAATATGAAGTATTTTTATCACTAAAAGGCATTGCTTGAAACTTAACACCAGTAGGCCTTATAGTTGAAAATGCAATGGAAATAAGTACTCAAGTGCACAGCAATGGCCAGTAGGCCTTATAGTTGAAAATGCAATGGAAATGAGTACTCAAGTGCACAGCAATGGCTACTGATGATTTTGTGAGTCTTGCCTTGTTGAGCTACTTTTTTATTTTATTTACCTTTGTATGATCACTTTGCAGCCATAAATTAATCTTGGTTATCAAAACTCCATGCAAAATTACTTCACTCATCTATCACTCACTCAATCCACCACCATTCACAAATGTTAAATGTACAGGATAAAGGACATAGAAAGGAAATTATTCCAATCATGGTGGACTACAGGGCCAGAGATTTGAGGGCCTAGTGTAGGTCTTAGAGAAAAAGTAAGTATTTCTCTCTCCATTAGTTAAGTAGTGGCATAGCACCTATTCTCTCTATTCCTTCCCCACATCTTTTTCTACGTTAGGAAAATGTCAGGTGTCAGTAGAAGCAAAGTGATGATATAAACTCTTGTCAGTAGAAACAAAGAGATAATGATGTAAAGCCTTGTGAGTGATCCACTACAGTCATTTCCCCAAAGTTAGTCTAAATATGTATCTCCTTACCTGCCCTACCATTGTTTCCCAACAAGGTCCTCTAGGAACATCTGCAGGATCCACCTGTATCGGAGGAGCAGTGGCATTTTCTGGGACTGTACCATTGTAGAGGCTGGCTTCCCATATTGTCATATTATATCTCACTATTTTCTCTTCTTCCAGCTAGAAGTGTATTTTTAATAAACAACAGATACAATTGATATGGGGTTATTTTTGTATGGGAACAGCTGAGAACCACTAACACCTTCTTGACCCTAAAGAACCTCCCTCCCTAGCCAGAGCCCCATCCTGTTTAGCAATATGGGAAAAACAGGGACTTGTTACACGTTGTACTTTGAGCTGCTCAGATGTTGATTGGTGTTAGGGCTAGCTCAAGCTTGAAGCAGTCACAACTTAAGGCTAAGAGCTTTCTTAACTGCCTCCCAACTGCACAGCTGTGACTTTCTACTACAGCCCTGCCAAGCAGGATCTGACGAAAAGCTGCAGATCTGAGTTGCCACTACAGGGCTGCTGATCCAGGACAGGCTTCTTTCTCTGCTCCAGGTGGGGGTGTGAGAGATGGGTTGGGGGGCAGGAACCTGAAGCTGGGAGACAGAGAGTTACTGGGATGGGGGTGGGTAATAAAATGGGAAGTGGAGTAAGGGTGGAGGTGAAATGAAGGAAGGGTGGTGAAATGAAGGAAGACAGCTGCTGAAAGATAAAACAAAAAGAAGTTTTAAAAAGTATGTAAAAAGAAATAAGGAGGGAGTCAATTAAAGAAGGTCTCATGTTTTAATAAATTTGGATTTGGGATTGGGCTGTGCGGAGTGCTGGTCATGCTTCCCAGGGTGGCTGAGATATGGAAGCTGTGAGGGAATGTGCTTTTAGAGGAACTATGGCCCCTTCCCTGGGAAAAAAACCCCAGCTCATGGGGACCCGATGCAGCCTCCTGCCTTTTTTCCCCCCTCTCACCACTCTCACTCCCTAAACCCCATTCCTAGACCCATCTGTGCCCTGCAACCTGGCTAGCTGACGTGCTCTGCAGACTGTTTGTATGGGGTTGCACCCCTGGGGGTAGGAAGGTCACACTCTGGGGTGGGGGGGTGAAGGGGAGTTGGCTTGGTGCCAGAACCACCCTCTGGGCTGTAGAGTTCAGGGGATGAACAATTTGTCCACAAAGAACAGGAGGGTGAGGAGAGGGAACACTGCATTCTAGGATACTAGAGGACTGCAGCTTGCACTGTTCATCCGTGGGGAGTGGCCACACATTAATGGAACACAAGCTGAGTAACACCGATTAAAAATAATTTTTTCCTGCAGTGCTGTAACTTTAAGCTGCCTAAAGCATGCTTAAAACTTGCTTCAGGTGTTAATGTGTGGACAATCCAGGAGTTAAGAGCTCCAGGAGCCGCCTAAAATCAACATGTAACAAGGCCCACAGAGCAACCCCTGCTCCCTGCTTCCACCCCAGTCCCCTGTTCCTATCCCTGTCCTCCACTCCAATTCAGGACCTCACTGGAGAGCACAAACCAAGTTTGGCAACCCTTGTCTTAAGTCATTAACAATTTTAAAATAGATATTCAATACTGATGAGCGATTCCCACTAAGTAGCTTGCCTTGAGGTTAATATCATCCATGAGGGCAATAATGAATGTATACAGATTGCCTAAAAAGAGAGCGAAGATGCGTCCCAGCTGCCATCTGAGAGCTATTCGTGGGTGGTAGTTTTCCAGAGAACTGATGACATCAAATAAAGTTGGACAGAACATGCCCAAGAGGGACATGACCATGTTTACCTGTAAAGAATCACACACAAGAACATCAGACACTTGGCTTTCCCCTGACATTTTAGCTAGAATTTCACATAGTACACTAAAAAACCATGAAGGTGAAAAATAAGTGGTGATCTACGGTGAAAAATAAGGGATCCTTTTTTCTTAATTGTTAGCACTGGAAGGAATAATCAAACATTGGTATCTTTGTTCCAGTTATAAAATCTACTACCAACTCAGAGGGATTTTCATGTATTTCAGATATTATTTCACATCTCAACTGTGATGTCTTTTGCATGTTTTTGATAATCAGTTCCCAAAGAGCCCTGGATGAAACAAAAAGAGGTATTGTTAGAACAGTGCACCACTAAATAAAATGTAGTTGAGGATCTGGGGCCTTACCTGAATCCTGGAATATCTTTAAATGATTGTCAACACTGCATGTGCAAGCAAATCTGATATTTCTTTAATATCTCTTGTTATTGGATCCTGTGTTTGTATTAATTCATTTTTTCCAAGAATAGAAAGATGCCCAGCTCTATTAACTATCTTGAACTTCAATAAGGATTATGTATTCCACAGAATGAATGGAACCACTCATAATTTGTTGCTGAAGTATAGGCAAAACCAGTTTTGTTTTGTTATGTGTGCTTCATTTCTTTCATATATATATATATCTTGCAGGGAACTCAGAAATTTGGAATGATAATTTTATGCATTGAAAGACACAGCTTTGGGTCAACTGAGACTAGTAGTGATTTTGTGCCAAATTCAGTGACTCATTTTGGCCAAACTTTGAAAATTCTAATTTTTTTTTTCATTTTAAAACAAACTTTCAGTTTTAAAATTACCTAAATACTTTTTAAAGACAGAAATAACTTTGAAAGTACAATTAAATGCTTGGTATTGGGGTGAATTGAACATTTTAATTGAAAACCAAACAAAATTAATTTTAGGATGCCACAAAGACAATACTGGTGGATTGTTTTTCTTTTTTTGTTGTTGTTGGTAACAAATAAATAAATTGAAAAAAAGAGAAGTGAAAATCAGTTATCTGTGCAGGTCTCATCTGAGATTTCTCTGAGATTAATGCAACAAGCCCAATCTTGCTAAAATTTACATATATTTTTGTGTGGTTATCATATCCTTCTATCAAAAGGCCTCTGATAGAAGGGTATGATAAACGCACAAAAACCTGTGTAAGTTTTAGCAAGCTGATTTTAGATATCTGTACCTGTATCATTACACCAAAAAGGGACTATGCAGGTAAATAAAGTTGCCTACTTGTGAGTCTGAAAAATCTGATCTTTAGTCTGTCATAGAACTTAAATCAGCAGGATCGGTGTTCAGACTGTAAGAAATACATGGCTTTCCTATTTGCTGCTATCCTATTTTTAGATTTTAATGAGTTCTGGTGCTAATTACTGGGTTTTTATATTTATAGACAACCAGTAGCACATTTTGTACATGGGTAGTAGCACTGTGTAAGCTCTAAGAATAGCTGGATATTTTATCATTACAGAAATTCAATATTGTTTCCTACAAGTATAGAGAGGTGTTAATTATTGCTAGAATTAGTTGTTAGAAAAACAATAATAAATTACATGTGTTTGTTAAAATTCAAGGAATAAAACAACATGTAGCTACCATCCCTTGCAGCATCTGGCTTTAATAACTGAAGGAGGCAGTATCTATTTATGTCTCCCTATGCCCTTGACCTTATTATTTTAACAGCTGATGGTTTTCATACAGACATCTGCTGGCAATGCCTAATTTTTAAGGACATCCTGAATATTTGTTCCTTTTTTTTTTTTTTTTTACTTACTATAAGATAGCCCTCCATTTTATTGGTAAAATATTGCTGTTTAATATGCTTGTTATTTTGCATCACAATACATTATCTTTAATGTGTCTTTCATCCAAGATTCTTCTAAATGCTTAACAACTAAGAGTCAGAATTGAACTGAGCAGTATTTCTGGGTGGGTGCATGTGAGCATGTACGTGTGTGCACACATAACATATGTAATATATAAGGCATAAAAATGTTTGCATAGACTTTGACCTATTGAAAGATGCAAGAATCACCACCCTAGTCCCAGTGGAGAAGTACAGAATAGTTCAGGATCCCCATGGCAAAAGAGTTCTAACAGGGTTGAGTTACACATTACACTTAGACCTTACTAAGGGCACTTAAAACGTGAGCATCTGCCAGTTAAAGCTCATTAGCTTGTATTCAGTGTGCTTTGAGCAGTTTCTCAGGAGAATCAAACCTGGGATCATCTCCTAGGTCTGGGATAAAAGTTGTATAAACCAGTTTGACACAAATCAGTTAAGTCTGATATCACTCACCAGTGACAAACAGCCAGCAATGCAATTTCATCCTAAAGCAAATACATTGCTTTAGAATGGAAAGATGCATACTAAAGCAGCAGGGAACAAACATTATGACTTTTCAAGAAAGAAAGTGAAGAATATGATGAACAAGTGAATATGCAAGGAGATTTATAGGTAGAGAGAAGGTCAACATTACAAGATTCAAAAAAGTTTGAAGAGGTTAACTATTTGAGATATTCAAAAAATGAATTACAATGTGTTCATTGAAATGAATAATTTCATCAAAATATTTCCTTCAGAAACCTAAATTTGGGAAGTTTTCAGAGATCTATTCTATGCATAGGGAGGGAACCAAGTTCCAGAACATTTACTGTGCTTCACAGTCAGATTTGGATTGGATTCTTTCCTGCTCTTTACAACAGGAGTTGCTCCAGTGATTTAAGTAGCATTTCCATGACCTAAAAATGGGGTAACAGGGCACATCTACACATGCAATTAGTATTCCTGAATAAACTCCAAAGTTGCACCAGAGTTTACTGTTCCCAGGCACACCTGGGACGACAGCATGTTGAGCCAGGGTGGCACAGCCCTAGCCTGCAGGGAGTCTTAGGAGTCAGCCTCCCAGCTCGGAGCTGCTCTGACCCAGCTCCTTGTGCTGCAGTGGAGCTGGCTGGTGCATGAGGGTGGTTCAGTGTGGGGTTATTCGGCAGGTGTACTCCATCTACATGTGCATTATGGTGGAGTAAACAACTCTGTCATAAGATAGCACTTGTGTCTGGCAGTACTATCCTATGGTGGAGTTAATTAGCTTACTCCATCCTAACAGTAATGCACATGTAGATGCTGAGACATTTATTGCCAAGCTAATTAGGCAACTGAAGTAGAGTCTCATGTAGACACACCTACAGAGTGCCAAATCAGGTGTTCTATTTCTAGATGGGGATGTGCAAGAATGACTTATTCCATGGCCATCCATCTAATTAGCGTGCATGCTAAAGCTGGTAACACAACCTTTCCTCTTTCTGAGAGATTAACTACTCTGGAGAGCAAATTTTTTCATGGCACTCTGAAGGCTGGAAAATTACAGCCTTCACAAGGAGCCTTCATTTTTCCAGCTGCTAAGTGAGGTCATGAATCTGGTAAGTGGTGCTCTGACTTGCAGTTGAGTCTAAACATTAGACCCTAGCAAGCTAGGCCATGCCAACACCAACAATGAATATTAAATGTTGATTACTTGCTGTTTAAATGATAAGTTCATTAAGAATAAACCATTCCGTAAATAAAAATCAATCCTTCAATCCATTCAGAGTACACAAGTAATAAGCTTGTCCAGAAGTATAATAAAGGTCTATTTTTCATGTAAACACAGTTCAATTTTTTCAGGTCATTAGAGTAAGAATGTTTATTTCATAGTAATAAAATCTCTCTCAAGATTTCTAAAATTAAAACTGAATATTGACTGTACAGCTCAATACCTTACATATAAAGTCAGCAGTCTATTCCATCTCCGCTGCTAGGACCTGTTAATAAGTGGCAGGGTATTTCTGACAAAAAATCTATCTTTGCTGTTTGAGCTTGCAAGGTCTAAAATGTAAAATCTATTACATTTTTGCTGCTGGAAAGATTTTTAACATACAAGATGTCCTCATATTTGCAAATGTTATTAATTACTTTAATTTGGCTAAATAAGTCTATTTTCCTACCAATTATTTATACTTTTATTACTTGGCTCCTGCTAAATAGCATTATTGCTTAGAAAGTATGATGAGCACCTTGTAGGTATTGGAGAGAGAGAGAAGGAAAATAAATTCATGAGTGTAAATCTCTTCCAGCAACGTATTTTCTATACCTGGTTCATAGTTAGCATCTTTCATTATTAGATTTCAAGCATTTCATAATGAAGGATATTACATTACCTCCATTTTACAGATGAGAAAACTGAGGCACAATGATGTAAGATGATTTGTCCCTGGTAATCCAATAGGCCAAAGGTATTTCTGGGAACAGAACCCAGGTCAGCTGAATCCTAATCCTAGTGCTTCATCCTTAGAACATACTGCCTCACTACAACTCTGTCTGAATTCTCTTTAAAAATAATGGCCTTGATCCTTGAGTTGGATCCTGGCCAAGAGGCATCTACAGCTAAAGTAAGTGTGGATGGCTTCAAAGGAGCCCTTTACAGTCTGGCGGCATCTACATAAGATGTTGACTGCATAGTAGCCTGTGAATACTGTGCAGTAATGGTTCATTGCAAAAAGCATGGTGAAACACTACTGCACAGTAGTGATGAGCTACTATATATTCAGTGCCACTAAAAAGCCATTTGGCAATGCTACCGTGCAGTAATTCCAGTTACTGTGCAGTCATTTAGTGTCGGGAGTCATTTAGTGTACTCTATTTATACAAGTACTAAATAATTACGTTGTAACCAGAATTACTGCACTGTAGTACTTTTATAAACAAGTACTAAATGACTGCACAGTCAGCATCTTGTGTAGACATGACCGCTGATTCTTAGGCCAGTTCTGCACTGGCCCTGGGTTATGGCCATAGCGAATAATAACTTGGCTATTAGGCCTGTGCAAAGTGGCTAGTATTTGCTTCGGATTCAGAATCAGTCGATTCGGAGGACAGTGATTTGATTTGGTGATTTGAATCACTGTCCCGAATCAAATCTGATTCAGAGATTTTGCCGCCAAATAGGCTGAATTTCCGAAGCGAACAGCCCTCATTCCCTGCCCACTCTCGCAGCCCCGTCAATAGCTGCCCTGCCCAACCCCAGCCTCCCGGCACTTAAAAAAAAAAAAAAAGGCCCCACACTCACTGGCTCCTGCTGGGTTGGGGGGGACGGGGGTGAGCCCTGCTACCCCCCACTGACCCATGCTGTGTGGGGGGTGCTCTGTTACGAGCCCCCAGAGGCCCCTACAGCTGCTGCACCAGGATGCTGGGGCTGGGCAGGGCAGCCATTGATGGGGCTGGGAGAGTGGGCAGGGGTTAGGGAGTACTCAGGGGAGACTGAGGGAACAGGCAGGGGATGGGGTCTTTGCATGGTCCCCTTCCCCCTCTTCCACCCCCACTACTTACCAGCACAGAGTCCAGATCCAGCTCCCTGCAGCAGCAAGTGGAGACTGCCCAAATCTCCAAATCTCTCTGAAGCTCTCCAAATCTTTTCTGAATTGGAGAGATTTGAATCAATTCAGACCTTTTTATTGGTCTCCTGATTCAGTTTGGATTCAGAGATTCATCCGCTGAATTGGGCCAAATCTCATCTAAATTGAATCAGCAACCAAAGCTTCACACAGCCCTATTGGCTATGCCCTCTCTTCCATACAAAAATAGTTCTGTAAAAAAAACCACACTACCTCTACCCAGGTAGAGTGCATCCAGATGAGCACAGCCATGCAGTATGTGGCACTGCAAACATTTCTGCACAGTAAGGTGTTCTCCACACTGCAAGTGCATGCTGCCTGTGCATGCGCTGTGGAAAAAAACAATGGAGCAGCACCTGCATGGGCAGCGCACGCCGCTAAGTGGAGCCAGGCCTCCTTGAGCTGTGCTTCCCTACCCTCCCTGGAGTAACTTGCAAACCAAAGCACACATGGCATGGGCATTCCCTGGGGACAAGAAGCTGCAGCGCAAGGTGCACTGCTGCTACTTGTCCCCAGGGAACCAAATGTCCACGCTCACCTGGACGCAGCCAAAGAGGCTCTTGAAAACTAGAAAACTGTCAGCTTTTCAAGCCTTTCATGCCACTCAAGTGATGTAAGGCAAGAAAATCTGATTAAATATTTTTTTTAAAAAGCAAATTAATATATTTTATTGTTAGAGCTGATTAGGATACTTTTCTCTTGAAATATTTTTCTGTTGGAAAAGGTTTCGATGTTATTATTTTCAGAAAATCATTTTGATTTCAGTGAAATTACTAATGAGATGAAAAACTCCCCCCCAGTAGGTTTCATTTTAGAACATTTGATCTGCATAACATTTTGAAAATTTTTGATTTTGCAAAAATTAATAAATATTATTTGAGAATAAAAATGTTCATTTCAAAATGTATTTTTACATGTTTGTATTCCTCTTATTTTTGCATTATTTCATGACATATCAGAAGTTGTAACATTTAAAAGGGCACACCATGTCATAAGCCATATTATAACATAATAAATGAAATATTACAGTAATCATTAAAAATAATTGACCCATAGTAATAATGTAAACTTTTTTTTTAATTTCAAAGTGACCTGCTGTTTTGTAAGGATGTAAGTTGTTACCTTGACACTTTGAAAAAAAAAATAGGGCAAAGCCTTGGTATATTAATTAAGGAGCAACTGTTTTCTATATACAGTAAAAGCTCTGTTATCAGGCATCCTCCAGGAATGGGGGATGCCTGATAACAAAATATGTTGGTTAATTGAGCAAACCGAACAGGCATTTTTGCCTGTTCGGGCTGCAGCTTCTCCCTCCCCACCTGGGGCATTGTCACTCCTCCCGCAGCATCACCAACCCTCCCACGCACCCCATGGAACAGGGAGGCGGACACCACGCAGCCTGCTATGCCCCTGGCCATGGGGGCTCGGCAGCACAGGCTGCTTTCCCCTGTGGGCCATGGGAGCTTGGAGAAACTGGAAGTGCAACAGTGGGCACTTCTGGTTTCACTTTACATTACAAGCCGACATGCTGGTTAATAGAACATGCCATCTTGTAAGGTGCCAGATAACGGAGCTTTTACTGTATTAGAAAATGATTCCAAGATAGCAAAGAATATTGGCACTACTAACCTAGAATGAAAACATATTTGATATTTTTTATAACATGAAAATTCTGAGTTTCAACCAATCCTTATTTTGCTTCTCACAAGGCGTGTTTACATGAGACATTTACTGTTGAGCTGCCTAATTAGCTCCACAGTAAAGTCTCAGTGTCTACATGTGCAGCCCTATTAAGCCACTGGAAACTAATTAATTCAGCTGTAGGTGAGTACTTATAAATACAGGTACTAACCTGAAGTGGCATTCTTTAATGCTCAGCAGTGCACATATAGACACTGATAGGGCTGGCAGAGGCATGAGGGTGCTTCAGTGTGGGGGCTGCCTGTTAGCTACCCTTACACAGGAGCACCCTTGCCTCAGCTAGCCCTTCTGCAGCAAGTTGAGCCAGTTCAGAGCAGCCCCAAGCTGGCAGGCTGACCCCTTGAATCCCCTGCCAGATGCAGGTACTCCAAACTGGCTCCACATGCTGCAGATCTAGGTGCATATAAAGATGCTGTGCTTGGGAGCAATAAACTCTGGCACAATATGCACCGGAGTTTATTCATTTGCCTTGATTTCACGTGTTGATGTGCCCATAGAGTCGCATTCATCACTCCCTTGACAGCTTTTGCACTGGAAATTCTCCCACAGAAGTCAATAAGAGATTTTCTAGAATAGGGTGTGGAATCTTGTTAATTAATTGTTATATACAGCTCATTAGTACAGACATGTTGTGACTGTAGTGAGGTTTCTTTCTTTTATATTGTTAAAATTTTGCCTCAGCCATCTGCAATAGATTCAATTAATGTTATTCTTATATACACCAGCACAAATCACATAGACCAGTGACTCTCCATTAGGGACCCCTAGTGCCAAAAGTTCCTTTGAAGGGGGACTCTATTATGTGCATTTTCTCAGACATCCTTGTTGTAAATTTGCTTCTTTTCTAACTTGGAGAACAAATAACACCAGCAAAGTCTCCCGATGCCTGACAAAGGGTATTTGTGCCCAAAAGCTTGCAAAGAACTTTTTTCCAACTTTTTAGTTGGTCTAATAAAAGATGTCACATCTACCCAACGAACCTTACCTGCCTGTTGTGTGAGGAGATAAGCCAGGCATCAGGAGATAAGCTCCTTCTCAGGTTTTTCCCTGCTTTCCCCAGCCCCTACTGCCTAGCCCCTCTGCAAGAAGGTAAGCACTTTAATAAATAAATTATTTTTAATGGGGTGCAGCTCAATTCACAAAAGTTAGGGGGGTACCTTGAGTCTAACATGGGGTCCCTTGAATCTAAAAAGGCTGAAAGCCACTGACTTAGACAGATACCCAAGTGCAGGGGCTGAAAACCCATAGCTATACATAGCAGGAGTTGAGATACACCATAAATTCTACAGCAGGACATAGGTAAGGGTTGTAGAGAAACCTTATATTACTATTATGCAGACTGTTAGGCAGTGCATTTCAGTAGTGTAGCCTTGGCCTCAGAAGCTGTGAACAAGTTCATTTCCATTGATTTTAATGGAAATTGAGGGGACTTCTCACCTAACAAGAATGTTCAAAATATGATGATATTAAACCCGTAGGAATAAGGCCCTAGCCAGGACCTCTAGTCCATCCTTACTCTTCTGCAAACATCTCCTGGAGAGATGGCAGCTTCAGATATTACCTTGAAAGCAACTTAGCTTGAAAGGGTCTTTAACAGGAAACTTGGCTTTTTAAACCATGTAAACACAAATAGGTTTAGCTGTTTTCCTGCCCTTCACGTAAACCAACACTGCCTAGAAAAAGCAGTTTCCCACAAATCACATGTTTTTTTCTCATACCATTTAGACTTATTTCAATATCTTTGATTTCCAGGATTCTCTTCTTTGGAATGCTGACTCAGCATTCGGTGAGCCTGGAAAACATTTTGTCTCAATGTGTAAACTATACTTCTATGTGATATGTATCTTAATTATATCTCAGTGGCTTTAAATAGTTAACCACTGTTTTTACAACATATAAAATGGGTATTTGGTTAAAAGTTAAACCTGCACACATGTATGAATACTGATATATGATTTGTAGGTAAAGCTGATGTGATAAACATGATCACTGTTACCACTGTTCTCAGCTAAAACTTCACCTGTTCAGTAAGTCAGAGACCATACTTACTGAAAGAGATAGGGTTTAAATGTTAGAAGCCTGTGCTTTTGGAGTTGGAGGGAATGAGTTTTGTCCCCACTGGCACAATGGCATGATGCAAAGTTACAATCATCTCTGGCTGTGGCTGTGGATATGTTATGGAGAACAAGTCACCATGCCCCTACCAACCACTAGATAAAAGCAACAGGCCAGAAGCTATTGTAAAATCAGCATATCTTTGTTGAAATCAATAACGCTATGGTAATTTACACCGGCTGAGTATGTTTTTCAGTGAGTGCATCTACACATGCACTTTAATGTGCAGTAGCCTATTTTACTGTACATTAAAGTATCACATAAAAAAACCTGCAAGTATGCTAATGCATAGTAAAATATGCTACTGCATATTAAGAGTCACAAAAAATATGTGCTTTCAGTACTGCATGTTAGGGCAGCCTAATGCACATTTATTTAGTACCTCACATTGGAGGTACTAAATTTAATGTGCATTAGGAAAAGTGAATTAATTCATTTGTAGACATGCCCAATGTTGTTACATATTTTAGTTGTAGGCAACTCCATATTGTGAAAGGGTATCAAAATGGTTTTCAAGCTTTTCTGAAACCTCAGCCTTTCCCCTAACATCTTTAACCAGAATCTTCCTTATTTTGAATTCCAGAAATTCAAACTAATTTCCCTGCTCATGTATCCTTAAAAGCTAATCCCCTCCCCTTCTTGTATCCCTTTAACACATGGGCAACCTCTTTGAAGGGACTTTAGGAGTTTCCATAGGAGCTGAAATTCAGTTCTAAACATGAAGCAGGGAAAAGAATAGGGAACAAGTTATAACCATACCTGAAATGGTGGTGGGAAAGCTAAATGTGAAAAGTTTTGTTTTTTTTTTTAAACCAAAACCATTAATATTTCAATGAATAAGGGGAGCAGAGAGAGACAGAGGGCTTGTCTACATGAGATGCTGATTGTGCAGTACCATGTCACAGCATGGACAGTGCTAATTCACTACTGCATAGTATTATTAAGCTACTGTACAGTAGCATCACTTAAAAGATTTGTTACTGTGCATTTATTCAGTACTTGCTAATATAAGTACTGAATAAATGTGCAGTAATGACTGTGCAGTAGCATCTCATGTAGATGCACCCAGAAAGATCTAAGTCAATATTATAAAAATACTAAAAAAGTATCATGCAGAAGGGAGAGAGACAGAGACTAGTGACTTCAAACCACAGGCATTTCATTAATTTTGTTGAGACGAACTTCATTTCTCTCCCACCACCCAAGGTTATCCATGCCTTCCAGGGCAAACTGCTGGGATCTTCTCACAACAAAATAGATGAGGTAACCGCTGCCGGCAAGTGTGCAGAAGGCAAAGAAGTTAGCGAGAACCCTCAGGAATCGAGTTAAGTGAATATTTTCTTCTTTTCTGCTCTCCTGCTCCTCCACAATGGCTTCCTGCACTTATTGGAAACAAAAGGTCACAACTGTAAATGAGCAGCATTATATGTACAAGATTCTATATTGTCTGTGCAAATATTAGATAGGGGAAAACCTTTTATCTAAATTATGATAACTGGATTTTACTCCAAGTTTCTTGGGAGCTGACATTGTCACAAACTCTTTGAGAACTTGGTGGGCCTTGTTATATCCCTTACCAAAGGGATTTATACACACAAAAATCCACACTTTCATTTTGAGTTTCTTGAACACCTGAACTTTAATGTCAAAACTCTGCTCAAAACAAAACTAGCATTGACAATGAGTTTGGGAGGTGCTGTGAGTTTGGGAGACTTAGTCTAGGAACAGACACTGCATTTGTCCAGGGACACGTCATGACTGTCTTTGTCCCAAAACAGAAAAGTCGTGAGATTGGTGTTTTCCACATCACCTTTCCAATATGCATTTAGTAAGTGACTGAATACACTACTGCTTTTCTTCCATTGATCCAATGATGCTATCCCAGGTCAACTGTTCAGATGCATTTCACAATGCCCTGGGACAAATTTTAACACTTATCTTGTGAACATTTTATGGATTTTTCCCTGAACAACAGACATGACATCTGAATGATCATACTATGTTCGGAAAGAAAATGTTTTCTCCTGGAATAAATGCAATGTCTGTTCATAGCCTGTGAAGGATACATGTATAATCATTTCTCACTGAAGTTTCTTTGAAAGACTGTGACATTTAGGAAAAAACCAAACCACACATATTTGCATGTATACCAGAGTTTCATTTGGAAGGTCAGCAATTCATATGAACTGAAAAAGGTTTGATTCTATTTAGAAATTATACACTGAAAGAAAACTGCACATTTTCAGACTTTAAATTAAATATTTACACAGTATTGGCCTCAGTAAAACTGTAGGGCTCTAGTGTAACTAAACTCCTGCTCCTTCCTTTATCAGCAGAAAGAGCTCTCACCCTCACCATGATGTTCTTGTGAATAAGGTTTGGTTACAGCTTCTCACGTTAGCATAGGTAAGTGTATCATTTGACCAATAGGGAAGCTGACATACTACCTTCTATAATTATTCTAGGCAACTCTCCTTTCCTTACCAGTTCAGTTTGTTACATAAGTGAAATGAAAGAATAGAAGTCTTTGGGTGAAATCCTGGCTCCACTAAAACCAATGGCAAAATTCCCATTACTCCACTGAGGCCAAGATTTCACCCCCTGACTATTCAGTTGCTTAACTCTTCACAAAATGGAGGTGGAGCGGTACCAATCTGGGCTTATTTGTCAAGGAATTTCCTATAAGTAGTTTTCACTCTAGTTGTCCTTCTTAGGTGTGCAACAATGTGGAAAGAGGACACTGCCTGCCCTTCACAGCTCTCCCTTCCTTCATGTGTTTGCACAAGGAGCAGCTGATGCTATGTTCCCTGAGCCATATTTTCCTCCCTTCAGAGAGCAATAACTCCCAGTGTAGGTGTGCAATCCTTTACAGGCAAAGCAAGTGGGGAATGTTTGTGCTGTCAACCATTCTGGAGATAAAGATGAGTGAGGCTAGAAAAGGGATCTGGCTGGCTGGGAAAAGTAAGGTAGATTCAAAGAGATCTTCCAGTTTCCAAAGCACATGCAAGCCTTGCCTCTTGCCTAATCTCTGGTGACTCCACACCAGCACTGGAGGAGAATGTATGCTGTGCTTCTGTAATGGTTTATTGTAGGAGCTGCTCCTGAATGTGTTCCCACAATAACACTGGAAGCAAGCAATCCATAACAGAATGCCCTCCAGCCAGGTCTGCTTGCTGTCCCCGGCTGACCTGGGAGTGGGGGAGCCCCAGGGCTGTTCC
The DNA here is from genome assembly GCF_001723915.1 of Gavialis gangeticus. Lineage (NCBI taxonomy): Eukaryota > Metazoa > Chordata > Crocodylia > Gavialidae > Gavialis > Gavialis gangeticus. Next base: position 101,025,081 of record NW_017729024.1, read on the forward strand.
TACCCCACTCCAGCTGGGGGTCTTGGTGGGGTGCCAGGCTTGGCCAAGGACCATGGCAGTGGCAGCTAGGTCCCTTCTTCCAGCACCTGCTCCATGGCCATGGGAGACACCCAGGGGATTGGCAGGAAACAGAAGTGCCTGGAAGCCTGCTGCTATCTTCAGCTGACCCAGGGAAGAGGGAGGCCCCAGGTTGCTTCTGCCTGTCTCTAATGGGGGGGCTGTGGGAAGTGCCTGCACAGGGTGCTGAGTCCCTGTTCCCTCCCCCTCCATTGCATTCCCCTAATAGGGATGGGGCAGCAGTGTTAGTGGTTGATCTCCCCTCTTCCAGGCACTTCTGGTCTGTCCACACCCCAGGTTTCCCCTGCAGTCTGGGAGCAGACACCGAAGTTGCCATCCCCTGCCTGGCTTTCCACACAGCTGCTCTCTGCAGCTGAAGCCCTCAAGCCAGTGGGGGAAATGCAGTGGAGGGGGAGGGAGAAGGGATGCAGCTGCTCTCCACAGCCCTCAGCTTAAGCAGGGCAGGAGTGATCCTGGAGCTTCCTCCATCCCCAGGTCAGCTAGGGAAAGCAGCAGAAGTAGGTGGGTCCCCTTTCCTTATTTGTTTCCCATTTGTTCCCCACAGGTGTCCCACTTCAGCCCAGGGCTCCAGCCATGCCTTGGACCCAGTAGGGGACCCAAACATATTTGCCCTCAGGGAAATGGAGCCACCAACATTGATCTTCACTGCAGAAGGAGTCTCTGACCAGGTCACTGCACACACACCCCTTCCCTGGATTCACCCCTACCTATTTGTTACTATCCATTTGACAATAAAAATTATTTCTATTTAAAAATAGACAAACCATTTCCCCTTATTTCAATACAGGTATGAACATTTTGAGTCAATTTATTTTAATATGGCAAATGTCCCTTCTTGTGACATACTTTTCAGAGTAGCAGAAGAATATGATACTATCAGTACTGCAAAATGTCACCAGCATTTGTCAAACAAAACATTTTTCAAATAAAAACACCATAGAAACTGAAAGCATTGAAATGTGAACAGGAAAATCTCATTTTGCTAGAATATGTACTGCAATCCCAGAGGACACAGTTGCTTCTGATGCTCATTACCAGGTCTACTAAAAATTAAGAACTGGAATACCAATGGAACTAGCACCTCTTTGAGACTTATTTTAGACTGGCATAATGTTGACCTAGAGAACAGTTACTCCTATTTGACAACTTTATGAAGGGAGAATGTAGTCCTTCTCTTTAGTGAGCTATGCCTTACCTTAAAGCTTGTTGTAATTGAGGCAAATTTATTATCTGCTGTTTCAGGATTGCCAATCAGGTAATCCCAGCTGGTGAACATTTTCCAGCTGAAATTGAAACTTGTATCATCCCCACCACCATCATCATGTGCATTCTTTGCCATTCTGTAAAGACCAAACATTTAAAGAACCAGTGAGAGAAAGATAAACAGCCACCTATTTCAGCGATATAGTTTCATAGTTTCATAGTTTCTAGGGTCGGAAGGGTGGGAGCCTGCACCACCTCACATGGAAGCTGGTTCCAGACTCTAGCCGCCCTGACCGTGAAGTAGCGCCTCCTGATGTCCAACTTAAACCTTCCCTCCGCCAGCTTGTGACCATTGTTCCTGGTCACTCCTTGCGGCGCTCGGGGGAACAGGGACTCCCCTAGTGCCTGCTGATCCCCCCTAACCAGTTTATAACAGGCCACAAG
>NW_017729024.1:101027641-101052356 GCF_001723915.1 Gavialis gangeticus
TGTTTTTAGTGAGCCATGGAGGCTTATATGCTCTCCTGCCCCCTTTGACCCTCCTGGGGATTACCTTCCTCTGGACTTGGAGGATCGTCTCCTTAAGGAGCGACCACTCCCCTTGGACACCCGGCTCCCCTCCCGTGTGAGTCTTCAGCACTTCTCCAACTATCCTCCTATATAGTTCTTCAAATGTTCCTACCATCAGAATATAAATCCAAAAAATTTAGTCTGATACCACAATGAGTTAAGGATATAAGGCACATGAGGTAAGGATACAATGACACAAGGGAGGTGCCCAGTTTATGAACTCAAACTCACTTTCTCACCACAGATTTTTTTAACTTGCTTCTGTACTACTGCATTAAGGAAATTCAGCTGGATGAGAAACTCAGTAAGAAATAAAATATCAAGACAAGCTAATATTATCTTCTTTTCTGCCACTTGCCTTTTTATATGCTTATATCTGGGACTTCTAATATCATAGGTAGCTTGCCTTCCCCTAACGTCTTTATTTCAGGGTATTATCCACCTTAAAGTGACCAATGGCCAGATTTTTTTGTATTATATTATTTCAGTCACCTTGTTAAACACAGAGAGTAAATACATCACTGTACGGTGCCTATACATGTGCTTTGAGGTGTTCTAATTAGACTTGATTAATTGAGTCCATTGGAGCACTCTAATTAGAATGCTCCAGCATGCTCCAGAGTCACATGTATTCAGTATCCCACAGTTCAAAATGGCAGTGGGTTGCTTTAACTAAAATTCATTGAATGAGCTTCAGTTCAAAGTGCCCCACGGTCATTTTGAAACATGGGACACTGAACGTACATGATACTGTGGCATTTTAATTAAAACAGCTGTCCAGGCCCTGCTCTAATTAAAACACACCCCCCTCCACCCAGAGCACACGTATAGACACCCACAGGATGAGATGAAAAGTTTAGTACCAGATATTCCATTGAGTTCATGCTTAGGGAAAAATAATGTCTCTATTAAATGTGAACTATATTCCCAAAAAAGGCACCTAAGCATCACATGAAAGTGTATTTACATTAACCCAAGTAGGTAATTATGAATACAGAAAGCCCTTCTAACTTCTCTGTGCATACAGAACTTTGTTTGGCAGTGAAGCTGAGGTAAAGCTAATGCATCTGGTTTTACTGTTGTTGGAAGATACAAAAGTACTCTAGGTTTGTGATGCAGGCTTTGGAAACTGCAGCCCTATATCCTGAGCAGGGCTCAGGGCTATATCTTCTCCATTCTTCTCAAAGAGATAGTCAGTGAGCAACTCAATGTTTGAGGTAGGTATTGGACAGAAGGATTTGGGACAATTTAGAGCTGCCAAGCAAACAATGAGAATTCAGATGTCTAACTGCATATTTCAAATGACCTATTTTGCATTTGTATGCAAAAAAAATGGATATGATGTTAGGCAGCTATTTTTAAGAATGTGACCTAATATGAGTCTGAGATGTTAGATTTTTCAATGTACTGATATAGTCAATGGCTTGAAAATTGCATGAGAAAAGCCTATTGTGAATATTTATTCTGTCATCTTTTGTCTTCACAACCCCTTGTCTCATTTGGAAATCTTTGGGGGAACATACCTTCAAATACTACATTTCACAAGCTTTTCAACATAATAGAAACAATGTATAACCATCCATAAAGAAAGAAGTAACTTGAGGGTAGCTATTTACGTGTACGGTTACAGAATAATGAGGGAAGAGATTCCAAATGGTCTCCTGAAACCTTGACTAAATCAGTCCCTCAAATCAATTTTTCTATTATCTCATTGCTACAGATCCAATCTAAAGATTCTTAATAACACCTGGAGCTATGGAGAACAAGCCCCTATGCAAACACCCAAACTCTTCAGGGTACCACAGGAACTGCAGAGAAACCTCTTGAACTTTAGAGTGCCTTTGAATGAGGTTGGTCATATCTCCTGCCCCCTCTTTGGACAGGCAAATCAAGACCCTATTACAAGATGCAACAGAAACCCTTGAGGAATTCAGAATGCAGTCAAATTAAATATGCAACCCAAAGGCTACAGATTTTTCTATTTACTAATGTGCAATTGGATAAAAGAGGTGTTGAGTTGAGCCCTAAACCTAATAGTTGATTTTCTCCACCTATGCAAACATTTCTCTTCTCTGTCCACAACCACCAGCAAAACAATCTTTATTACACAGGGTTTAACCAAGAAGAACTGTTCTTAAGGTGACCTAAATACAGATTAACACTGGTATCTTGGAAATTAAGCACAGGGAATATATGTTTCCTTGAGGGTATTGGTTTTTGTTTTGGCTTCAGAGATTCTGTGTTGTAAGGTGGAGGGTTTTTTTGTGGGGAGGAGGAGTGATTGGGGTTGGATGACTGCCATCTACTCAAATGTAATTCCCTGAGAAGATGCAGTGAGAAGAATTTTCTAATCTATAGTGGGCTACACTATAAAAGAAACATTTTTAAAAGCTGTTCTACAGCAAAGTCAAAAACTACGCCTGCCACCTTGAAATAGGTTATTCTTTCCGCAAACACATGCATTTTGTAAACAAGACTCAAAATGGTTGCGCTTGCCTCTGTGCGTCTTACATTTTTCCCCATGAATACCATTTACCCTTTCCAAGAAACTATGTATTACTTGAAAACAAAACCTGTGTTTCTGAGAATGAAGACCTTTCAGCTTCTGCTACCTAGCTACACTAATGATCTTCAGTCCTGACCTGCATGCTAATCCTGGGCTTTCTAATACTGGGCTGCTTCTGCCCTACTAGAAATTGCATTCATTATGTTAGGTGTTCTTCTGATTTAAGCCAGGAGGCATTAGGGACCATAGGCATAAATTAGGGACCATAGAGGGTGCATCTACACATTAAATTAATTCAGCGCAAAGAACTCCAGCGCAGTTTGTGTCAGAGTTAATTGCTCCTAGGCACAGTGTTTATACACATGCCCAGGATTGCAGCACAATGAGCCCGGGCAGTGCAGCCCCAGCTGGCAGGAGGCCCAGGCGGTCAACCTGCCAGCCTGGGGCTGCTCCTTTTGGGCTCAATGTACTGAGGAGGGGCTGACTGGGGCACAAGGGTGCTATACTGTGGAGATAGCCAGCAGGCACACTGTAGCACACTGTAGCACCCTTGTGCCCCAACCAGCCCTGATCACCATCTATATGTGCACTGTGGCAGAGTAAATAACTCTGCCATAAAATAATACTTGTGTTGGGCAGTACTGACCTATGGTGGAGTGAATTAGTTTACTCCAGCCTAATAGCACTGCTTGTGTAGATGGTGACACTTTACTGCAGAGCTAATTAGGCAACTCTACAGTAAGCATCTAGTGTAGATGCACCTAGCTATAACGTTTGTGAAGCCAGTAGAGTTGCCCCAGATTATGCCAGCAGTAAATCTAGCTCAAAGTAATTTCCCCTCCTGTCCTAAACCAGGATTTAAAAACAGAAATCTAGAGGTAAAAACATAACACACACACTAACTAGTATACTACCTACATTTTCTTTAACTTATCCATATGCTCCTTCCTGTTCTTAATGTAGGAAGTTTTTAGCATGGTCTAAATATAAAAAGCACAACTAGAGATTTTGCCATGAAACAGTAATTCTTTGCCATGACCAATGGCATTAATCCTTCTACACTACTGAGCAAATGTGAGCTAACCATGATAGTCCTGCTGAGAATCATTTACTGCTTGCTGTGAGTGATGCAGCTGAATTCTTTACCATATGTTTGCCTCTTCTCCTGTTTCCTTTTTTTATTTAATCCACTCAAAGTATGATTAAAAGAACAAATGCATTTCCTAGATGTGATCTGACGTTGTGTTAGGTGCATAAGGGCTGATGGTTCTGTTCCCCATACTATACATTTATTTTACCCCTTTAAGATGCAAAGGGAAAGTATTATTTTATTTCAGTGACTACCTTTTCCAGACTGTAATATATTTTATGGTACAGAGTGAATAAATACTAACCTAAGAAATGATATGTTGCTTTAACATACTTCGGCGTTACTTTGAAATGGTATCCAATGAGATTTGCGTCAGTTCTACATTAGTCTTGCTGTTAAAAATGCTGTATTTTCATCTCCTATAGTGCATCGAGTGATGTTACTTAGGTGGAGCCACCAGAGCAGCTGCTGCAGGCACTGACTTTGGCAGAGGGTGGAAAAGAAATGCCACCACAGCCACATGAAATCTCCATTGTCCCCATATGTCTCTACTCCTCCAGTTGCCCAGCTGCTTTGTTACACCTCTGATTGCATCTTTTGTCATAAGAATTACAGCAGGCAATGCTAAAATTATTTTTAAAATGAATTCTTTACTCCCCTAAAGTCAGAAGGCACTTACGTTCGAATGACAACCATGAAGCTATAGCCAATAGTTCCAACTCCCACAAGGAAGTATGAAAGCGGCATCCTGAATTTCAGCCATCCAATTGTTCTTTTGTTGTCATAATAGCCATAAAAGAGCACAGAATACTGTGCAAGGCCCTGAAAAGTCAACAAGCAGCAGTTTAGCCAACTACCTATGCATTTGCATGAATTCTACCAAAAACAATATCTATCAAAGAAACGTTCATCTTCATGCACTCATAACTTCTCCAAACATTACTATGGTGAATATTACAGAATAATCTGGCCAGAAGAACCCTGTTTTGGAGTCTTTAGAGAAACTTAAAAAATCCTGTCCACATTTGCACATCCACATACTTTAAGGAACAACTAGAGATTTTATATATAGAAAAAACAACTACAGATTTTGCACACCTGTAAGTTAGGCATTTCAACTATAGTTTAGCAAGTTATTTCCCCCCCACCCAAGTGTTTTCCCCACCTAAGTGGAAAATGACTTTTCAACTAAATGGATAGTTTGATACTTGTATTCTGTATTCCCTAAATTTCCCTGCAACCCCAGTTTGGTATGAAATTCTTATTTTACTTCCTCTTTGCTGTCCCTAGGCTGGGATACAAGGTTCTTATAATTGTGAGTGAAGATTTGGGTTAATAATTGCCTGTGAATGCAGGGGACTAAACTGAGGGACTCAGGAGGCCCCTTCCAATCTAATGTGCCTATATTCCTGTCCTAAATGAGTGTATAGTGTTTCTGTCTGCTGTACAATAGTCAATGCATTTGGGTGCATTCATTGGTAGTGTCTGAAAATAATCCATAAAGTTATCAAAGACTGGTAGAGGGCCCTTTCAGAATAAAAATTTATCATTACAGGAGAACACTGTATTCAGAACCCTTTGATGAACAGCACAATACATGCACAGCAGCAGCAAAGCTCCAAACAGGCATAATTAATTCAAATCAAATTCTAGAGTTCAGTATGTGGAAGTGTAATTTGTTGATGTACTGTTGATGAATCATGAGATATTTTGATGCTAATACAGCAAGCTTCAGTTCTCCTAAGTTAAAAGGTCTATTTGCTTTCATGTTGTTGTTTTAACTGCTGGTATTTTTTAATTAATTCATTAGTAGAATATAATGTCAATAGGCTAACATCCTTCTCTTTTGTTTAATCACAAATCATACATTTGATTTATGGTAGTTCTTAATATATCTAAAATGAGTCACAACAATATCTGTGAAAATTCATTTAAAATTCTTGTAAGGGTGAAAATAAAATATTAATATACGATAAAAAAATTGCTTGAGTTTATAATTGGTGCATCTCATTTACACTGATATCAGACTAGCTGTTATAAAGACATACCTGCAGGTAAAATCACAGTGATGTAACTGGGGGAGTGATAAAGGCAACTGCCCTGGCCACTGACTGAGGAGAGAGGCAAATAAGAGAGGCTGCTGCTGTCAGCTGCTCATTCACAATTGCAGCAGCAACAGCAAGTTGACATATCCCTACTCTGCTGGTAAAAATCAAAGTTCTGACTGAGTCTAGCATCCCATTTAGCCAGCATGGTAAAAGGCTCTCCAGTTTTTGTAGCGTATGGCCCACAAGAGAGTGATGTTACCAGCATTACATCCAAGTGCCCTTGTCCCCTCCACCTGAATGACCAGGTACCCATGGTTGACTATGGGTTTTTTTGGCAGTCTGGAGCTAGGCTCAAATTTGCACTTCTGAAGTTGTAGTGGGACTCACTGGGTGCATCTACACATGCATTTACTCCAGCCTAGATTTACTGTAAGTAAGCTACTGCACAATGGGCATATCTACACATGCTTTTACGTGTGCCTATACTAAATGCACATTAGCCTAATGCGCATTAAGGCGATTTATGTGAGTCTACACATACATGTGCTAAGGTGCATTAATCTGGGTGTGCAGACAGATTTGGAAGTAAAGTTAGTCCCAAGTCAATGGCCACACACTTCGTTAATGTGCATTAGTGCATCCACGTTTGCTAATGTGACTTAGCTATTCATGCATAAATTTGATATCTGTTTTATGCAGGTGCATATGTAGACAAGCCCACTAAGCATTTTTGGATAGGTGTTTACACATGTGGGGATTAGGGAGAAGATTTGCTCCCAGGTCCCTGCAGTGCTGCAAGGAGTCCCTGCTGCCATTGGGTGCTAGCCCAGCAGCTGTCAGGCAGCACCAGGCCACCAAACAGCTGTCTCTTAGCCCTGGGGAGCTGCCTGCTGCTGGGGCAGGGACAATGTTAGCTCACTGCTAGGTGCCCCACCAGTGGATCAGGGCAAGGGGTCGGAACTGACCCTACTCCTGGAGCTCTTCCCAAGCCCTGTGCCTCAATCACTGGATTGGGGCATAGGGCTGGGGCCTGCCCGTGACCGGGACAGTTCCTAGGCAGCCCCAGGCTGCATGGGGAAGTCTGCATGTTCAGGCTGGAGCTGGCTGGGGACTGCCCAAAACAAGACAATCTCCAGCCACCTCCAAGCTGCATGTGCTTCCCACCACAGCCTGGGGGCTGGCAGGGAACTGTCCTGGTCAGGGGCAGGTCCCAGCCAGTTCCAGGCTGGGTGGGAAACTGTCCCCATACAAGGAGCTCCCAGCCCTACTCCACAATCACAATTGTGACCATGGAGTGGGAGCTAGGGAGCTTGCTCCCAGCTCCTGCTCCATAATTGCAGAGCAGGGGCTGGGAAGAAGCTCCCAGCCCCCACTGTGAGATTGAGGAGCAGCAAACTGTGCTAATGCAAAGTTAAGCATCTTGTGTAGACATGCCCACAGTGAACTACATTGCTAGTAAACACCGTTGTGTGGGTAAGATACGATAGGCATTTCCTTCTGCAAGAAGGTAAACACAATTATAATATTATTATTTTATTATATGATTGCCCAGTCTGTATTTCTGTAGAGTCTCATGCTATCCTGAGTAGCTGTTTCACTCACTCACAGAATTAAAATGTCTTTCAAGTCACTATGCTCTGCCAAATCAGTATTCTTGTGGGTGTTTAAACCTTCTAGATAATCCCTGCACTGTGTGGAATTAAGGATGTTGTTTCATGCGCTTTGTCTACTGAGGCATTCAACATCTTTTTAGCAGTGAAGAGGTAACCATAAGTAAAGGGTATTTCTCATCCTGTCCACTGCCTAACATAAAGATAGAAGAATGGAGTCTATTTAATGAGCCTTGAGACTGTTATTGCTTCTGTTAGTTGGTAATTGTTTGGGCTGCATAATTTACACGTTAAAAATTTAATTTCAGATAACAATGACAAAAAGTGTTTCTTTTTAATTTAAAAAAATCTATGGGCAAATAACTCAGGATGCAGAGAAGAATTTTTGTTTAAGTACCTACACTAGTTCATCGTTTATTTTTTAACTGATGAATTATTTTTGGCCTAAAGTATCTAAGATGGATGGTTCCACTCCCAGTCCTGAATAGATTACAGTTAATTTCCCCTATGGCATGTTTGTTCACCTGATCACTTTTTAAAGTAAGGTCCTTTCTTTTCTAACATTTAACTGGGTGTATCCCTGTCACTATCTCTTTCTTTGCTTTTGCATCCATGCTTTTCTCTCTGTTTGTGTTCCCTGTGCTATCTGGTACTCTGTCATTTGATAGACTTCTTCAGAGCTACCAAAGCCTCTTTTTCTCCATTTCTAGGATCTTCCTCTCTCCTACTATCAACTATCACAATGCTTCTTTCAAGTCCACTCTCTTTCAAAGTGAAAAGTGGATTTGGTATGTCTTTCAAAGGCCTCTTTCACATTCTCTCTATGATCACATGAACCTCTCACTCCCTTCTCTAGGCCCCAGTCTCTTTACAAAAGCCTGAAAGTTGCTACAGGGATAGTTTTTCTCTTCCATGGCTTCTCTCTGATGCATGGCTCTCTCTTTCTAAAAAGGCTATATCCCCAGATCCTTGTCATCTCTGCAATTCATATGCAGCATATAGCTCCTGATTATCCAGATGCAACAGAGTTTAGCTCTGTAATTAGTGACCTACAATAATTCTTTTCATACGGAGGGACATCACCCACTAGAGAATGCTGACAACTTTTTTTTAGGATCTAGAGATGGGCCATCACTTTAGGTGCCTAACAGAGTGCAGAATTCACCTGCCCAATTTTTCATCAAGTGTTGTGGAAAGAGGTGAATGCACTATTTTGAACACTTTAATAAATTAACATTTAATTTAATTTGGTTTCAGGGAGTCAACCTGAAAGAACTGCTTTAAAAGAAAATCAGTGAGTTTAATTAGATATTTTACTTATATAATGAGGTATTAAAAACAGACACCTTATTCACAGGAAGTCTACTACCAGGCTGAAAAAAGACTCCAACGATTTAAATAAAAAGCCAGAACCAGTCATTCCACACTCTACACATGAGGAATGAGCCATGAGAGTCAATGGCAAGAAAGTCCATCTGAGCACAAGGCACGGATATGTTAAAAAAATGGACAGTCCTGTACAGTCATGGTAGAACGGCCGCTGGACAAATTGATTTGGTGTGTCCTGAAGTGCTCCAGGAGAGTTTAGAGTTGCCATCCAGATAGTAGAACTCCTAAAGGAAAATTACTCGCACCCTTTTGAGACTGAATATCATTGAACTCCTAAGCCTTCAAAGCACTTCCAGCAGGCATGAACCCAGGCCCAGGAGATTTTATCTCTTGCATCTCATGATTTTTAACACTGATCCTATTGCTCACTGACTAATAAGAGACTGAACTGTTCTTGACCTGGGTTTGTCACTTCTGAGCTGTGAGTTGGCACAGCTAAATTACTTGTTCAAAGCAAAGGATATTCGCTTTCACGTCCAACCTCTTCTGCCATACTTATCCTTGTTGAAATTAATTAGAAAACTCAAGTGCTAAATTATGAGCATGTGAATAAATCATTGAAAGACTGCATGTTAAATGCAGAAGGAGGAGCATATGGAAGCTCTAGGGAAATATCATACATCTAAAGGGATGGTCTTCCTATTAATATGCAGAAAAAACTATAACTGTATGACTTCCTATTTTTCCTTAAGACTAATATCTTAAACCATTTTCAGTCTGTTTGTACAGAAGCTCCATCTCTTCAACCATCTCTTACAAAACAGTAATAAAGGATTTGGTCATCCTTCTTACTAGAGCTAAAATAGTTGAACTTTTTAAGAACTTTACAAAGAGTAAAAGCAATATTTTTTTTCTTTAAGAGAAGCTGTCAATGATGAGTTACTGCTCCTTTCTTTCAACTCACACTGCTTTATCAATCTGAAATTTCGACTTATATAAACACAGAGTATCAAATTTAGCCATAGCAAATAGACAGTACAGTAGGCATGCATTTAACCTAAAGATTTCTTCCCAAATTTCTCTCCTTCTTATTGCTAAAAGCACAGAAATGTGTATCTGGTCATAGAATCCTAGTATGCTTGGTGTTGGCTTAATATCATAGTCAGAAGTAATGGGATAAAATTTGACCAGATTTTATCTATTTCCATTTCTCTCTCAGAAGATATTCCATATTAGAATCACTGAAGTTGAACAGGGAAGTTCTATATTTTGAAGCCAAAGCCCTTCAGAAACAAAAGGAATAGATTAACATGCTATATTCACAGGCACACTTACACTGAAGTCCCACAAAGTAGCAAAGTTCATAGCATTTGCCTCTTCAGCTCTTGGGACAGTTTTTCTAGGTAATGTGCCATATGGTTTTCCCATCAATGCCTAAAGTAAAAAAAACCAAGAGTATATTTAACATTTTAAAACATAACACAAACCAGCAAAAGTAGCGTAGATCTGAACAAATTCAATGAAAACTTGTTTGTGCTACTTAACTTCTTTCTGATTTTAATCTGCCTTTCCAAATCCTTATATTAGTTGTTAGGACTGTTCCTGAAATACGTTGGAATAATTTTTTTTTTTAATTAAATGATGTTTTACTGAAATCAATAATGTCAAGCAGTACCACTTTCATTTAATGATAGTAAAAGTTTTAACCCCCAGCAATTTATTTGAATTGTGAAATTCTTATGCTACTTATTTTATTGCTTATGTTCTTAGAAACAGATCTGGCGATTATGGGTATTTACCTTTCAAGCAACATTCTGAAAGTCTCTTGGTCTCTGATAAGATGTCTGCATTACACTGAAAATACACATGACCAGAATGGTTTCATATGGGCCTTGACCTAACTCTACTGAAAGCAGTTTTTTATAGCACTGTAAATCCAAAGTAACTCCGTTAGCTTCAAGTACTCCAAAGTGTACCTGAAGCAGAATTTGGCCCATCCAGTGAAGAAATGTTGGAACATATCATGTCCTATAAAAATCCAGTGGATTTAATGTTCTGTGCTTTACTTGTTTATATACACTCACTGGAAGGTGAGTTAATCAAGAGGATATTCTGTATGGCTGAAATCAGGGTGGTCAGTGCAGGACTTCCATATCCCTTAAATTCTATTCAAGTCTTTTTTGTAGACTGCTTAAGTACCATACTGACCCTTGCACAGAAGTTATTTCAGGCTGAACTGAGTTCCATATTATGGAAGAGATTATTTGATTCACTTCTTAGAAATATAGCTCACAACTGGCCATCCAGGCTTATGGCAGCTTAAAATTATATCTGCGCCCTCCCAAAGCTGGACTGCTCAAGGTGCTATAACGGCTTCTGTCACAGGAAAGTTACAGTAGCCTCCTCAGGCTGCCCTGTGGGCCAAGAGATGTACAGAATAATCTTGTGCCTTATTTGCTGAAGTATGGGACCAATATATCCATCCCACTCAACCTCACCCTTGTCATCCCTCACCTGTTAGGGCTTGTGAAGGAGTCCTTGAGAGAAAGGTCTTAGAGTTATTTTCTGCATTGCCTGTGCCTGGAATTATCCCCCAGATAGGACCTTTTTATACCATGCTAGCTCTTTTATGTGGCATAAAGGGGCCAGATATTTGTAGAGGTCCTGCCACATGTTGTTTAACCAGAAATGGAAATTCAAGCAATGTTTCCTGGTGACATTTACCCTCCAATAAATATAGGAAATGCAATTAAAAACATAAAAGAAAGAAACATTTCAAATGACTTGTTCTCACCTCAGGTATCATTACAAGTCCAAAGGACAGGCCAAAGAGAATCATATTTACTCCATACATCCAACGCAAGAATATGAAATACGAAGCCACTGAAGAGCCAAAATGACCTATTGAAACATAAGAGGTAACACAGAACAGACAAGCCAGTCCTCTTGTGTAGTCATGTTAACACAAAGTTGCCTGAACAGTTTTAACACTTGCCTGAGAAATAGAAAATTAGAATTTTTTAAAATTCTATATAAGTTCCTAAGGTTTTATAATATTAACAATATTTTGTGATTGCAAAATAACATTTGTTACTTCAATAAGAACTTTCAATAAGAAAACAACCCCCCCAAGATATCATTTACAAATGATTATTCAATTACATAAATGAATATAAGTACTACTACACCGCATGATGCAATGAAACCTCCAGACAAATCCTAAGGGCTTGATTTTTAAAATATTTAGATGCCAAAAGATGCTTAGTGGGGATTTCCCAGTGTTATGCAGCTAACTCCCATTGAAAATCACTTAAATGCCTTGACAATCTAGGCCCTCAAGCTTACAAGTATTTTAAAATCTGCTTAGTTTCTAGACTGTTCACCATGAAGAAAATAAAATGTAACTGGCAAAGGAACTTCAAGAATTAAAACCAAACCAAAATGAGTATTTCATAACAGTGGTACAAAATGAAAGTTTTTTTTATTTATCTGGTGAATATTATGTACAGTTTTGGCACTCTAAGGTAATTCCTTTTTCCAGTGTCTGAGCCCATGTGTAATAGTCAGTATGGATGGACAAAGCAGAATTGGGAATCCTCTACCAAGGTCACCTGGCAGCTACTTATGTTTTACTGAGGCCAGTCTAGCTCACTGCTGGATCATTGGGTTCAATAAATACAGACATACATGAATAAGAAGAACTAAACAATGAACTTTATCTTCGATTTGTACTCTACCAAGGGACCGTTCCCATTTTGCAACTTCTGTGGTCTGCTAAGCAAGGGAGTGTATATATTATAACTTATATCCCTAGAGCTGGAATGAAGAAAAGTAGGTGTAGACTGGATATCAAAAAGGTCTTCACTGGTTAAAACAGACAGGCAATAGAATAGACTGCCTAGGGAAGCTACAGAGAAGAGGACTACAACCATTTTGGATATGGAAGAAAATTAAAGAGCAATCTGATCTTGTGTATATCAGATTTTTTACAATTTAACAAAATTGCTAACAAACTTGATGTATTGAAATCAGTTACAAACCCCAAGTGTACATGCATTCTGCCAGTAGGAAAGTGCTTACTGGAGCTGTTCTAAGAAAAGTAATTCAATTTTGTAGATGGCTTCACTATTTCAAATGTCAAAAAATCCAACCTTCAATTTTACAGAAAGCTTCTTCTTCCTAGGCAGCACACCTGGTAGGCAGTCCTGAACCCTGGGAGACCTGAGAAAACCCAAATGGCAGAGCTGCCCTAGATCTGTAAGCACTGGGATCTTTGTGGTTTCTCACTCTGAGATACCCTAAGGGTGTCCCAGAACTGCCTACTGTCCCAAAACCTGATTACAAGGCTGTCTACCTATCAGGCTGGCAAACTGATAGGAAATAAGGCAATGGGTCCAATGTCAATCAGCAATCTCTTCTGGGGTTAATCTACTCTTGAGTGCAGCGTATTACAGGAGCAGATCAAACACCCAACATTTTGGGGTAAAATTTTGTCTTCCTCCCAAGTGACAGAAATAGCATCCCTAAGTCTCTGCACAATGGGACAGTCTAACATTGCCGTAGGAGCCAGGAGTCATCATGCAGCTCTTTCAAGGTAATGTTGTTCAGGCTTTCCCGAAGCAAGGCAGGGATACGTCTAACCAAGATCCAGCATACCAAGAGTTAACTCTAGTTTGTTTACTGCTTTGTGGCCTACACAGGTGGAAAGCACTAAAATAATGCATCAAGAGCCCTGATTGGGAGTAACCAGGTGTTAAATAGTCACACCACAAACCCTATAAAACTGGCTACCTCTGCAGAGACAGAAGAACATTATATTAGGAAAGAAATAGATTTAATTTGAGGCTAAGCTGATTTTTGTTTTGTGCTTAGTTATTTTAACTTCTGTTTCACTCAGATTCCTGACAGTCAGGGTTTGAAATACAGGGAGGTGCTTGGGGGGTTTAAGCCCCCCCATAAGAGATGAGAGCCCCGCATAACAATGCTTTTTGAAATAAAAATGATCTTGCTACTATCCTTTACATTCTCAACTACAAAAAAGAAGAAAAAGACAGTTACTATCTGTTAAACTCCATCCTAGACTATTCTGACATATTTCTCAGAGGCCTTTCTGGTTACTGAGATTATTCTGCATTCTGATACATCTTAAAACTTTTTGAAATTCAGATAACAATGACAAAGCAGCTGAGTAAGAGCTCCATATCTGCAGCTTAACATCTTGAGAACCAACTTTCTATGTGTGCTCTTCCAGCCAACTTTGTCTCTATCACAACACCAGATGCAGAAGCTAATGCACTGAATGCCATGCACATGAAGTTGCTCAGTATAAAATATTCTTCACATCAGACTGTCTTCTGTGCATCACTGATACACAAGTTTTAGCAATGACAGTGAAAAATAATTTATAAGTCAGGCTTTATTTAATTATGTACAGCTTGAAAGATTGCTAGCATACACGGGAAAGTTTTAGATGGGACAGGACAACGGGAGGCAGTTTGACCTAAAGGACAGAGCTTCATCTTCTTCTTTGAAAAGAAAAAGAAAAAGCTCTACTGCTGATGGCATGAAGTCAAAAAGCCTCTTTGGCTAGGTACAGACAATCAAAAAACCTAAGGAGGAATCAATCTAAGTTACACTGCTTTCTATAAGCGGTATACTTTAGATCAATAGCAAACAGAACACACATTCACCCATTGGTTGTGGGGGAGGGGAGGCAAATCTTAGACCAGGTTCCACCATTTTAAACCACTCTATGTGTACTGAACATCTGTTCTGTTATGACTGTAGACCAGTTTTGTGTACCAAACTTCTGTTCTGTTATGGGTCTAGACCAGTTTCCAGTCACTTCTACTGGTAAAAATATAATATCTGTACCTGGCCTTTGGCTTCTATTTCCTTTCCCATCCTGGGTTTTCTTCTCTGTTTTGATTGTAATGGTCTGTGGGTCTCTCACTAGGTGTTTACACAGTGCCTAATACAATGGAGCCCTTATCTACTCTAAGGAATCTTATTATTCCAAAATAAATTATAATGATACCAGCTGAGGGCCTGAGCCTCAGTCTAGACCCTAATGAAAGCAAGATTTCCTCTGAAAACAAGGATGAAGCTCTTTATGATTTAGGTGAGAATTCAATGAGTTTTTCATTACTACATGGCTCTGCTGTGCTAATCACTGTAGCTATACACATTGATCACTTGGCCTTTGTATTGTATGCTACAGTGGTTTCTGGTGATTTTCATAAACTGTTCTGTTACTATATTACTTATTTTCTCTGATAAGGGCCCACTTGATGCTTTATTAGTTAAGATTAGCCTCATAGCCCATATAATCCTGGTAATGTTTATAGAATGGAATGGAGCTATAGTTACTAATTAAAGATATCACTATCTGGGACTGAATTAGAGGAAAACACTCTACAGCATTTACATCAGAACATAAGGGCCAGGGGCAGACATTCAAAAAGCCTGAGCCTGAATTGATTCAGTCTTTGCAGGTTAGTCTAACCTGCCTAGGCTGAATCAGTTTGTAACTGTTCAGACATCCCAAAAATGCAGGCATGTGCCTGCAGTGGCTCAGGCAGGAAGCTGGGGTGGGGAGAGGGGTGGCTGTGCTACAGCACTCCTCCCTCCCCTTCTACAGTGCTGAGCTGAGGGGGGCATGGCCAGGCCATGGCAGGATGCTCTGCTTAGGGAGGGGTTCCCCTCCCTCCTTGATAACAGAGCATTTATCAGCTGTTTTATCAGCATTTAGCACCCCATCAGAAAACAAAGCCTCACTCATTAGTCCAAGCTCTTCTTAAACAGCTTTTTCAAAGGAAGAAATGGAGGGACATTACCAGCTGACCTGCAGATTAGCTCCAAAAAGCCTTAGGCTGACACTGTCCTGTCTGCCTTACACAAACACCTCTCAGCATTAGCTAGCATACCACATACTGGCTATGGTCCATGCTGTGGGAAAGAGGAGGAAGGGATTCCTGCTTAAGCAATGAGTGGGGGGCAGAGGGAGGGGAGTGGGGTGGCACAAGGAAGCCAGGCAGACCCTGGTATGCCTGCAAGTCGCTTCTGGAGCTCCATCCAGGGAGCAGAGGGAAGGGGTCTGCCCAGCCCAGAGAGCATGCCAGGATGCTGGGGGACTCTGATTTAACTTAAACCAGGAAGCAGTCTGGGACAGACATTACATAAACCAGTTTGAGCCAAATCAGTGAAGTCTGATACTACATTCAACCAGGTTTATCTCAAACAGGTTTCAGCCATTTTCAAACTGATCTATGTACACTAAATGTCTGTTCTGTTACAGGTTTAAACCAGTTTCTGATCACTTAAACCAGTTTGTGTGTAATGTCTGGCCCTAGCCAAGAGCTGTCATAGGTCCATTTTTCCCAGTATCCTGTGTCACACAGTGGCAGAGAGTGGATGCTAAAAGGGAAAGTGAACTGGGTATTACCAGGGCTTTTTCTGCTGTTCTTCTCTCACTTGCAGCCTCTAGCATTTAAGATCTAGGAAGTTTTGATTCATAGGTTGTACCACTAACTTCCATGTTCAATAGCTACTGATGCCCTTTTCCTCCAAGAATTTGTCCAATCCTTTTTTGAATCTAGCTAAATTGTTAGCTTCCACAACATGTGGTGGCAATGAGCTCCACAGTTTAACTGTACACTGTGTGGAAAATAACTTCCCTTTGTTAGTTTTAAACTCACTATATGCTAACTTCACGTTGTGACTCCCCTAGTTCTTGTATTGTAAGAGAGAGCAAACAATAAATCCTTATATACTTTCTCTTCGCTGTGTAGTATTTTGTAAATCTTTATCATATCTCCCACCAAATGTCTCTTTCTAAACAGGATAGTCCTAGTGTTTTTAATCTCTCTTCATACAAAAGCCCCTCAATACCACTAAGCATCCTTGTGGCCCTTCTCTGTACCTTCTTTAGTTCTTCCTGAGGTGTGGGGACCAGAACTGGGCACAGTTATTCAAGGTGTGGTTGCAACATAGCTTTATAAAGGGGCATAAGGATAGTTACAGTTTTGTTTACAAGTCCCTTAATAATCCCTAACATTTTGTTTGCCTTTTTGAAGGCTGCTGAACACTGAGCTGATGTTTTTAGCGAACTGTCCACAATGACTCTCAAATCTCCTTCCTGTGTATTAACAGATAATATAGACTCCATCACAGTGCAGGTATAATTTGTGTTATTTTTACCCGTGTGCATCACTTTACACTTATCTACATTGAATGTCATCTGCCATTTAGTTTCCCATTTGCACAATCATGCCAGATACTTCTGTAGTTCCTCACAGTCCAAAAATCAACAGAAACCACCATAGCATAAAATAAAAAAGCCAGGTGTACAATGTGCACAGCTACAGCAATTAGCACAGCACAGCCATGGAGTAATGAAAGTCTCGTTGAAATCTCATTAATGAAAACCTTATTGAACCTAAATCATAAAGAGTTTCATCCTTGATTTCAGAAGCAATCTTACTGTCATTAGGATCCTGGCCCAGGCCGAGGCCCTAAGCTGCTATCATTATCATTTATTTTGGAATAATAAGAATCCTTAAAGTAGATTGGAGTCCATTGTCTTAGGTACTATGTAAGCTTTGAATAATTTTGTCATCTGCAAATTTGGCCACCTTGCTATTCAAATCACCCCTTTCCAAATCATTTATAAATACATTCCATAGCACCAGTCCCAAAACAAATCCCAGGGAAACCTTGCTATTTACTTCTTCCCATCCTTAACATTGACTATTTATATTCACTTTTCACTTTCTAAAAGCCAACTTCTAACTCACAAGTGGTTGTTCCCTGTAATCCCATGATTATCTAACTTAGTTAAGAGCTTCTGATGAAGGACCTGTTAAGGCTTTTTGGGAGTCTAAATATACTATGTCAACTGGATTACTCTCCCTGCTTACTGACACCCTCAAAGAATTCTAACAGAACTCTAGTAGGTTGGTGGGGCATGATTTCACTGTGACAAAGTCATGTTGATTCTTCCCCAGCAAATCATGTTCATCCATGTTCTGAACAATTATTTTTACTATTGCTGTTTTCCATCAATTTTCCAGGAACAGAAGTTAAGCTAACCAGTCTGTAGTTCCTTGCATCCCCTCTACAGCCTTTTTTAAACATGGGAGTCACAATGGCAATTGTCCAGTCCTCTGGTACCAAGGATGTTTTTAGTGATAGGTTGGATACTACAGTTAAGAGCTTGGCAATTTCTGACCTGAGTTCCTTTAGGGCCCTAAAGTGAATGCTATCAGGTCCTGTTGAATTGCTACTATTTGGTTCATCAATTTCCTCTATGACCCTATCTACTGAAACCTCAGTTTGGATCAGCTCCACTGACTTATTCATGGAGAGGAGTGGATCTGGTGACTGAATTTCCCTAACATCTTCCACAGTTCAGTCCAGAGTTGCTCCTGCCCTACTCCTCCCCCCCACACCCTCCACCCATGCAGCAGCCAAAGAGAGCTCCAGGCTCCCCCAACTGCCAGCCCTGGGGTGGCAGGGAGCATAGGTGATGGTCCTAATTTCCACAGGGTTGGGAGAGCTGTTCTGGCTCTGGCTGCCTTCCTGCCACATGAAGATTGGGACCAGTCCCAATCTCCATGGGACAAGGAGAGCTTCAGGGCAGCTCCCTCTCAGCCACATGGAGATCAGGACTGGTTCCAATCTCCACTGGGTGGGGACAGCTCCCTCCTAGCCACATGGAGATCAGGGCTGGTCCCAATCTCCATGTGGGTGGAAAGCAGCTTCTGCCAGAGCTGGGGCAGCTCTTCCCAGTCTGTGGAGATCAGGGTTTAGCCAGGCAGCAGTGGCCCCCTGCTGCGCGGGCTGACCAGGAGCAAATTGCTCCCAGTCAGGGTCCATATGTGCACTTAGGCCTATTAATGTGCCTTTTTTTTAAGTACATGTATGTATTGGTGTTAGAAAACAGCCCATTAGACTAATTTAATGCATGCTAATTGATATGCACATATAGATAATGATACTTTAATGTGTGTTAGATTAGTCTAATGTGCAATAAAGCATCTTGTATAGATGCACCCAGAATGTATGGCTGATCTCTGGCTGATACAAAGGACATTTAATTACAACCCATCTGATCTCTAGTTGCCTTAATGAACCTGTGTTACACATTGTGACTAGTGAAGCAACTGGTGACCTTAGAATGGACGGAACAGCATGAAGGAGTCTGAACTATACTAGGAGAGGAGGGAAAGGTCTGAGGATCCGAGTCAGTCCTTTATTATTGCATTCCCTGACTTGTTTTGCTGATCTTCCAGGTTTCAAATTTAGTCTCCACTGTTTGGAACAACAAGATTTGACACATCTTTGGAAAGATTCTGTGTACAAATGAGAAAGTCACATGCACTATCCATGTATTTATATTAGATGCAGTAAACAGACAAAATAAGTAGAAGTTTAATCATCATATTAGTCAATGATAAAATACAATTCCCTCTAAGGCCAAAGTATGTTGAGCTTGGACTCTGTCCAAATATGATTTTTAAAAGGATAGCTGAGGAAGAATCACTCAGCTGTCTGTGTTATGACTGGCTGAACAAAGTACACCTTATTATTTTTCAGCGTAAATAGTTACAGCCATACTTTTTATAAACAGCTAACATAAAACAGATGACATTTGAAACTCAAAACTTGACATATAATTATCATTTAGGAGTACATCCATGATTTAACTTGGAAAACAATTGGTCAAAAGTTAACAGAGCTATGAATGTTTTCAGTGTAATGAGTATAAACAGGACACAGGTTCAGTCTGACTGATGGGTCCCCTATCTAGAGAGGTTTGCACATGTGCATGTGTGTGTGGAGGTGGGAAACGTTCACCAAATAACATAAGTTGTACAATTATATTACTATGATTTAATGGACATTGTGGCAAAGCGGGCCTCCCCCCCTAGCTACAGTGCTAGGTTCCCCACTTGCCTTTGGGCACACCACCCACCTGACTCACCTGCCACACCTTGTTCTTAATTATTTATGATGTTAATTAAGGCAGGAGGCTGCCCATTCATTCCCCAATGCCAGGAGGCATTATCTGTGGCTCCGTACCTCCCCTACACCACAGCCCATGCCTCACAGATGGCATCCATAGTTCCCACAGTCACCGACCACACACAGGGCCCCAGACTTCTCTAAGCAGGACCCCTCTAAGATCCCTCCATTCAGGCGGCCTACCCTACCTTCACTCAAGCTATCTAGCTCCCTGAAACTATTTTCCCTCTTGGGTGTGGTTCCCCCGGGACCTTTCTCCATATAGGCCCTGGCCTCACCTCCAAGGTCAGTCAGAAACCCCAGGCCCTCCTAGCTCTGGGCATCCCTCACAGTGGGCGCCTGGCCCTTTTGACCATTCTGGTCCTGGCCCCAGCATTGACTAGTCCAGGGTACTTTACATCAGGCCTCTGCCACTCTAGCCCCACTCTCTCTCTGGGGTCTGCCTTCTGGCCCTTACTAGGGGTTACCTGCCCTGTGGTAGGAGTTGGGGTAACTCACACCACAACTGGTGTTCCAGGGTCTCACGGGGACTGTCACTCCCCCCCTGGAGCAGCAGGTCATTGTGCTCTAAATATAGGTGTCTTTGACCCACACTCAGCCCCCCAGCAGTGGAGGACTTACTGGGGTCAGGACTCGCCCCTCTCTCTTGGGCTGAGCCCCCTTTACCTAGCCTCTGGCCCACCTTCAGCCTCAGGCATCTAGGGACATACCTTGGCCTACTCCACTCACGCAGAGCTCCACACCACCCCCTCACTTGGGGCTCCAGATCTTTGCCCCCTCACTGAGGTCTTCATTTCCACCACCTCACTTGGGGCCATGGGGCTTCCTTCCCTGGTGGGCTCAGGTGGCTGTAGCCATGCCTGGCCCCAACTACCGTTCCTCAGGGTCTCACACCCCACAGGGCTCAGGTGGCCATAGCTGTGCCTGGCCCCAACTGCCTTTGGTGTTATACAAACCCACCCAAAGGTGAGGGCTAGGATTAAGGCACCCCTTCCCACCTTTCCCCAGGGTGATAACTGGCTGGGAATTTTCTGGGGTCTCCTGTGCCACTGAGAGCCCCACCAGGCCACCCACTCCCATCAGGGTGCAGTTTTAGGTCATGCCCAGGACCAGGAGCCTCCAAACCATCCCCTACAGCTCCTGCCCTTACCTCCAGGATGTTCCAAGCAACCTTGCAGCCAGGCAGTGTTGCTACCTGGCCTGCCAGCAGGAAACTGATCTATTTATATAGGCAGCCAGGGATCTAAAATGGCTGCTGCAATCAAGGACCTGCTGGCTACTTGGCTCAGGTCTTAAAGTGGCAGGCACCAAAAGTGCCCTGCCATACTCCTCCCCCCTTAAAATGGTACTTGGGGGAGGTTTCCCCTGCTGCTCCTCCAAAGTAGGCTCCCCTCAGAGCCTGTAAAAGCCCTCAAGTGGTGAGCACCCTCAAAGATGCTCCACCACACACCTCCCCCCTTAAAATGAGATCTGGAGGGGCTTCACTTGGCTGCCTTCCCTGCTGGGCTCTGCCCCAGCCTACTGCAGCCCCTGCCATGTGGCGAGCATCCCAAAGGTGCTCTTCCAAAGACATAAACAGAATTTAAATGATCTTAAATCCCTGGTCTTTTTAGGTGTCACCATTATGACCACCTTCACTCTGATACAATTTATACTTCACTGTTCAATGGCAGAAAGAAATAAGCTGAGAATGATTATCAGAGATTGTCTCTGACATTTTGGGCTGAGACAGCTCTTTAACTGAAGTCTCTAATCCCAACACTGGAGGGAAAAAGATGTTCAGGTCAAATTCCATTTATGAATTCTCTCTTTAAATCTGTTTATAAAAACCTGATTGTCAAAGAAGGTACGCTAACATACACTTTTATCTGTTCCTCTATTTCCATGCACGTATAGAGAAAATATCAATCTAATGGATAGCACTAGTAAAATGGAGTTGAACATTCTTTCAAACATCTCCTGTGAGATCTAAATAAAATACAAAATGAAGTTGTACAAAACTGACTCCATGGGATCCAAGTAGACTTTGTTACTTTTATGTGCTGGCAACCAGTCAAAATAGCAGATGAGCATTACTCTATTTTATAGTACTACCTGTTCCCCTATGAAAGGTTTGAAAAGTAAACTTATTTTTTAACAGCTAAACCACAAGTCTGTACTTCTGACTGACTAATATTGGAAATCTATATCATGCACAAGGCATTCATAAAATCAGACTTGCATTCTCCTCTGAGCAATCAAATCTGTATTTTCCCTCATAACAAGAACATTTATAATAATAAAAACAGTTGGTTAAATTTGCTCAACACAAGAAATCGTACCAAAATATTTTCCATATCAATTAATTAAGAGGCAAAAAACAAGTCCTTGAATTCTTTTTTCCTCTTATGTATCCACGGCAGTATTATGTGATAAACGAAGCTAGTCACATGCAGCACTAGATTGATAAACCATTCCTTAGAATAAAGTTGACATCTTATATAATTTTTCTTGACCAAATATCTGCTATCCATGTGATGTTAATAATGTTCCCAAGCTTGTAAGAAAGGTAACCAGTCTGAATAGATCTTTCAATCAACCATTTGAAATTTACAAGCAAGGTAGTTGAGTCATTCATTTCTATAACTATTATTTCTTCCCTTGACATAATGCTTCTCTGTTTTTCAAATAACATTCACAGCACTGTGCATCTATGTTTAGAATATATTTTTCAACTGAAATGACAAAATCTGACCCTGGGACAAAGACAACAGAATCCCTCTCATTGTAATCCACAGGCCCCAGCTTGCATACTTTGGACATCTCATTAATGACCTGCAGAATCTCCTGGAAAATAATCGTCATGTCAAGGTAACCTTGGGGAAGCAAGCCTGCCCTAGCTTACAGGAAGCCTTCCAAACTTAAATGACATTTCTTCAGCAACAGGCTATCTGACTCTTGTACTCACCAAGACACCAGGCCTTGCTATGCACCCATACACCAACTGTGCCCCCCTCATCAACACAGACAACATCCCCATTAGACCAAACATCATAAATTATAACATTTAGGGTTCATTCAACTGTTCTTCTACCCATATCTTACATGCTATCACCTGCTTACAGTATGCCTTTGCTATCTACATTGGATAGGCAGAGTGATCCCTACATGAAAAAAATTTCCTGGCCCCTGGGGAACCCTGCGGAACAGATGCAAGGGCTCCACAGGCTGCATTTGCCCCATGGGCCAAAGGTTGAGCATGCCTGTGATATTGTATCATCTTTTCATACTCTGCAGCCCATGTATAATAATATTCTAAGAAAAATTAAAAGTTATGAAATTTGGTTGATCTAGAAGTAAAAAGTGCTGGATAATAGAGGAACAGTACTACAGTATTTCCATTTTAATTCAACTGAATTCATAATTCTCTCTTACCTCAGAGTGGGCAGGGAGCCATTGCCATAGGGCAGAGTGGGCAGGGAGCCATTGCCATGGTCCAAATGGACCAAATGCCAGTTATACAGATGGCCCAACACACTAATATCAACATCAAAGGGCTCATCTGCAGAAGTGGTTAAAGGCATGCTGCCAAACTCACTAATTCTAGTGATATTTACTACTTAGTCTTCAATGTTACTTGGCCTGGAGAACAAGCTGTCATACAGACAGAATTCACTGATAATTTCAGTTACCAGGACACGAGCATAGTTCATCCCTGTGCATTAGTATATCACATGACTTCAGCTAGTAGAGGGCTAACTATCAGTGACAGATGTGGCTTTGAACTAACCATAAATAAGAATATTATCTTTTTTTTAACATTGTCATCTAATTACAACTGAGCCTGGAGCCCACTCCTTCCTTTCTACCCTTTTTTAACTTTTAGGGTCTCCTCCAGAATAAGTCATCTTGTTCTCACACAATACTAAACACAACAGTCCTTGTCTACAGGTCAACAGGACGTCTTCCCTGTGCAGAAGGAATTTCCACCAGCCTAATATATGTATGCATCACTTTTCAGCAAGTACTTCAATAAAAAAGCCATATCATTACCTCCATTGCTCAGTCAGACAAACTGAAGAACAGTGGGTGTGTCTACACATGCCCCTATGGCACTGTTGTTACTGTATCATCATTTAGTACTTCCTTTTGAAATAACAGCACAGTTACAGCCCGTACTGCACTGTATGCACAGCACATGATTATTTTTAGCTGCTACGTCAGCATCGCAACATGCTATAATGAGGGAGTTCATTGCTACAGTGATGTAGCTTCAGCAGCATGGTTTTTGCCCACAAATGCTACATTGCCAAAGTTCATTGCTACTGCGACATAGCATCATATGTAGATGCACCCAGTGAGGTAAAATGACTTATTCAGGGTCACCCAGATGATTAATGATGATGCTGCCAACAGAGACCCAGTCCAGTGCTCTAACCCTCTAGGCAACACTCCTTTCCATTGAATAGATGGCTCTGTTGTGCCCGTCCCAGACCTCCCAGCATAAAGAAAATATATTAGGGTCAGATCAGTGCATTCAGTTCAAGTAAATTAGCTTGGATCAGGTGTGAGTATGTGGAAGAAGGCATGCCTAGAATATCTGGCTGGATGGCTGAACTTGTAGCTCACAAGTAACCCATTTACAGGGGGCCTCAGACTTGCTTCTTCGAGTTGTTCTGATCTTAAATTTGTGGAAGATGTTGCAATTTTTGACTTATTAAAAACCTTGCTAAATGAAAATATATCTAGTATATTTCTGACAGTACAGAACTCAAGCCTGAATAAGTAGTCAAATACACACAGAATCTAGATGAGAAACTAAACTGCAAGAAAAATTGAAGCACCTGTAACATTGTCTTGCAGCCTTCTATGTCAGAGAGGTCCAACAGACAACCCATGAACAGTTAACATGCGGCTCACAGGGCTGTATAGGCAGCTCTCTCAATGCCATGTGGCAGTGGAAAGCCCAGAGAGGCATGATCGTGTGCCACTGGTGCAGCCCGTGTGGTGGGGCACCACCGTCACTGCCCATGTTGGGGGGGGGAGA
>NW_017729024.1:101052477-101056000 GCF_001723915.1 Gavialis gangeticus
TTGGGGGGGGGGGGGGTGAATACTACTTCAGTGAATGGCCCACACAATATATGGTCCAGGGGCCACACCAAATTTGGACAACCCTATGTCACATGTGAGGCCCAGTGAGAATGGCACTTATTCACTGTTTATTCACATTTTACACCCTCTCCTTCCACCTCTTCTGATATCTAGATAACTTCTCTTACTCATTCATTTTTTCTTGGACTCGACCACCTCCACACAGTCCAAAACCCCTGAGCTTTATAGTATCAGCATGCAATGACATGCAAAACAGACATTATTGTGGGTCTCTGGACATGGGATGGCAGGACCTGACGCATGTAATGGCCTTCTCTACATTTTGCTATTCTTCAGTACAGTTCCCTTCCTTGAAATAAAGTCCTGATATTTGTTCCAGAGTTTAAATTTTGTCCACTCCTTCAAAAACCTGAAAGTTAGTATTGATTTATTTTAACCTGTGGATTACTGTATCCTGATGGAGTAAGTTGGGACCACCAACCAGTCCAGCTACTAATATTCACAGACATACATGTCTGACCACAGTAAAACACAAAATTATTTCAGCATCCGCATGCCATTCCCAACGTTCTCAGCTGTCAGCAAAGTACATAGACTGTACTATAGTAGAATAAACCTACAGTTCAAAATCCTGCTGCTAGAGGGTCATTAAAAGATGACATTTATACTGAGATCTTCAGGTGGTCAGGTGTCAGGAAGAGACAAAAGTGTTGAAGGAGAAAAATAATGGATACAGAAACAGAATTAGTAAATTATCCCAGTCTAACTTTACATTTGTATGCCACTAATATAGTATGAAATAGACATGATTATTAATGGCGCAACAACATAGAGAAATAATTAGCCATGTTTGTCTGTAATCCAGTAGAAGTCAGGGTAAATTTGGAATTTATACACTAACAAAATGCTATAAATCTCTGATGTAGTTAGTCTGTAAGCCAAAACAATATTGGCCAGGACCATTTATTTAGAAGATGTAACCGAAGTATCATTGATATGATAGCCCAGCAAAAGAACCCTCTGTTTCATCATTTGATTTGACTACATTTATTCAACAGCCTCATTTGCATGCTAATAAATACCCCCAAAGATTGTATAACTTGCTTTGTTCTCTGCTGGCCAGGTGTTTCGAGGTATTATGTAGGTGAGATATGTTTTCTTTCTGGCCTGGTTCCTTCTTGTCTAGGGTTACTCTGCAACACTAGATGCAACTTAGCAAAAACTCAGAATATTTCTTGTTGTTACCCTAGACACTATTCACTGTGTATTCCAAAGCCACTTTCACTGAAGACAGGTAGCACTATAATGATGGCACTATAATAAGACTTTTTTGCCAAAGTAAAAGAAATCACAGTTTGAATATAGGCTGCCAGAGAAACAGGTACATTTGTGTATATCAGGGATATACAACCTCCAGCCTACAGGAAAATGCAGCTCATGGACCCATTGCATCTGGCCTCCCCATGGGTCAGGAAATTTGGCATTGGGGGAGCAGTTGCAATTAGGCCTGTATGAAGCGGCTAGTATTTGCTTCAGATTCGGCCGACTCAGGGGACAGTGATTCGATTCAGGGATTCAAATCACTGTCCCAAATCGATTTGGACAAATCTGATTCAAAGATTTTTCTGCTGCCAAATATCTGAATCTCTGAATCAGCCAGGCCCATGCCCCCCCGCCTGGCAATGGCTGCTTTGCTCGACCCAGCTCCCGGCTCTTTGGAAAAAAAAAAGCCCCTGCTCACCAGGTGCTTCCGGGCGGGGGGTGATTCCCCACTACCCCCCACTGCCCCACACTGCGTGGAGGGCTCTGCATGAGGCCCCTGACCCCCACCTCAATTCCCCCAGCCCCCTGCCATGTGTGTCCCACCTCGGCCAGCTCTGGCCCTTTAAGAAAAAAAAATTAGAAAAGCCCCCACTCACTGCTGCTGCCAGCAGGGGGGCAATCCCTGCTGCTCCCCACTGCATTGTACCACATGGGGGGCTCTGCACAAGCCCCCTGAAGCCCTGAGGCAGCTGCAGGAGTGGTGAGTCCCAGGGCTTTTCTCTGCTTTTTTTTTTTCTTAAAGGGCCATAGCTGGCCTGGGCAGGGCAGCTGTCAGGGAGCTGGGGGAGTGGGTCAGCGGGTTCATGCAGATACCCCCACACAGTGTGGGGCAGTGATAGGCAGTGGGGATCACCCCCAAGCCAGCAGCACCTAATGAGCACCGGGGCTTTTCTTTAAAGGGCTAGGAGCTGGGGCAGAGGGGGCAGTCGTGGGAGGTATGGGAGAGGGAGGAAGTGGGGCAGGCAGGGGTCCCCCCATGGTCGCCTCCCCCAGCTCCTGCTCCCCTGCCCCTAGTACTTACCAGCTTGGACTCAGCTGCAGCTCCTGCTGCAGCCACCAAGGACTGCCCGGATTATCTGGAGACCTTTGAATTGATTCAGACCTTTTAATCAGTCCCCTGATTCGCTTTGAATTCCGAGATTCAGCAACCAAATTGGGCCAAATCTCCTCTGAATCAAATAACCACCCAAAGCTTCGCATAGCCCGAGTTGAAATTAACATAGCCACCCTCCTCCACTGCCAAATTCTCCTGAAGGCCTATGCAACAGACTGCAGTCAGGTCATACCCCCTTCTTTCTATGCATCTGGATCAGAGCTACGTCATGCCCCTTCTGCCCATGGCTGAAGCAGGGAGGCCGCACACAGCTGTGTCTGGGCTAGGCCATGCCCCCCCATCACCCATAGGGCCAGCTCAAGTGCCCTTCCCCCACAAAGGGCCAATTTGGGTCTAAGCTACCTGTGCCTGGGACTGGATCAGGACCATAAGCCAGATCCAACCTGCAGAAGGACTGGGCACTGCCCATCTAGCCTGTCACCCAAAAAGGGGTGCATCAATATACCCACTGGTATATTGATGCATCAGTTAAAAACAAGCCAATGTGCTTAATAAAACAAGTGGGGGTGGAATTTAATAACAATTCAAAATGCCAGATTAAAAACCTTAAAAAACAGAAGCCTACTATTTTTCCAAGTAACAGCTTCAACATGGCCAATGGCACCTCTAGCCTTACTTGCATAAAGTTTTCTAAGTGTGATAGAAGTGCTCAGTTTTGTTACCGCTCAGCTCTGTGTTCTTGGGGAACCCTGGAACAGTACACAGCCTGTCTGACTCACAAAGAACTCTCCCCCTCCCCACCTCGGCCTGAATAAGAACTGATTAGAGGAAGGACTTACAAAAGACAAAGACACACCTAAAGCCCTCCAGACAAGGGTGATAAGAGTGAAGCAATTCTCGTGGCCTCATTTGCATCCGAGATGGAACCAGATGACAACTCATTTAAATGGGAAATGGAACAGGTATGCACCTTCATCAGCATGAAGCTAAGAAAAAGGGGATTCTCAGGATGGAGAACAGAGATTCCAAGGCAAGGACCACACTGAATTCTAGGACCAGAGAAGCAGGGGAGCACTGCATGATGGGGGATTCCTGCTCCAAATGCTAATCAACCCACATCTACAC
>NW_017729024.1:101056498-101074841 GCF_001723915.1 Gavialis gangeticus
AGCTAGACTTCCCCAAAACCCTAACTGAAACTATGTAATATTGAAACTGTTTATTTGTCTCTCTCTTGTATGGCTATTATTACTGGTATCATCATAAGTTCATATACCTGGCAGTAAATAACTTTTATGGTCAAGCTGGTAGTTATACTTTCTCTCTGAACCTCACCTACTTTTTCTTCCCCTTAACCTCCCCATTTGTTCTGCAGCAATGCTTCTTTTACCTAAGCCAAAGATCCCTGTAATGCCCAAACCCACAGTGGGGTCTGCTCATCAAGGGGATTACTACTAGGACCATTGTGACAAGAGATTGGGATGTGCTGAGTTTTGAGGCGCATGAAGGTATCAGCTGAAAGTGCTGATCGGACCCAGCCTGCTCAGACATACTCTGTTAGCATGTGTGTATGTGTGTATCTAACTGCATTTATTATTGTCCTGCTGAAATAAAGGATGAACTGAGTTTAAGGCACACGAAGCTGTCAGCCCATCAATGCTGAATAGCCCCGCCTGACTCAGATGTGCTCTGTTAAATCATTTGCTTGTGTCTGACTGCATTTATTGCTGGCCTGGTTAACTGAGTTCAAGGCATGAGTGTGTTAGCCTGTCAATGCTAAATAACCGGACCTGGCTCAGGCATGTCCTGTTGATCTGTGTGTGTATGTGCGTATATGTATTTGACTGATTTGGTGGTTGGAGGAATCCAGCCCCATTGAAACTGAGTCCTGCAAGATAGCTCCATTGGGGGTGAAGACTTGCAGAAGGGAGAGATACAGCACCATATAGAAATACAAGTAACACAAGCAGCACATTGATAGAATTACAGAGACCCCCCAGAAACGTACCCCTAATAAATGAACACACCCCAAAGTGATGGGCAAATCTGGTAACAGTTCTCATTTCCATTATGTTCATTGCCTTTCGACTTTTTCTGTATACCTTTTTCTCTGTTGCAAAAGACATGACAGGCACATCTAAATTAGACATTTACTGTGCAGTTGACTAATTAACTGTGCAGTAAACACCTCAGCATCTACACGTATGCCCCTATTAGGGCACACTAAACTAATAAGTTCCATAGTTACAGGGGTGTAGGTGGTCTGCCTAAGTTCCATAGCAGCTTTTTGTGTGCAACAACACATGTGTAGATACTGAGCAACTGGCTGGGACACAAGGGTGCTTCAGTGTGGGGGCTGCTTGCTGACTAGCCCTGTGCTAAAGTACCTTTGCCCCAGCCAGCACCTCCACAGCACATTAAACCTGGTCAGAGCAGCCCCAGGCTGGTAGACTGATCCCCAGGGACCCTTGCCAGCCAGAGCTGCTTCGACCCAGCTTAATGTGCCACAGTCCAGGTGCACATGTAAACCGCATGCCCATGGGAGCAATATACTGCAGAGCAAGCATTTCCACAGTTTATTGCTGCACATTAATGGAACAAGTAGATGCTCCTGACTTCCTTTAAAGGAAGGAATGTTTTTAGAATGTTGCTGTGACCTTCGCAATGATTCACAAAACTAGTATCAGTGTTCTATAGCCACAATGGAAATCTTTTTGATTCATAAACAATTGCAACAAAGAGTCCATTTTTCCTTCAGGGAATAATGGAAAGCCATCTTAGAAGTCTGTGAGATCTTCTTGGTACAACTGTGAATAGCTAATTTTATTATTTTCCATGATAACTTACTTTCAATCTCCTTGATTTTAAATTCCCATGGTATGCAGGCAGTTTTAAAATTCTCAAAATCTCGCTGAAATTTCAACCATTTCTGGAAAGAACAATAACGTAAGTTGCAGTGTTTTTGGTCATCTCATGTACATCCTCAGCCATTCTTCTGACAGCCAGCACAACATTGAAAAACCCATTTTGTTAAATCATCTTGTAAAATTTACCATTGTTTTTATTTGTAAAATGTGTCCACAAACTAGTATTTTTCTTAAACATTATTTCAGAATTGTTTCTGACAATTCAGTTTGCTACATGTTGGGCATATCTACACAAGATGCTACTTCACAGCAGCAGGGAGCTACTATGCAGTTGCTCATTGCTACCACACAGTAGCATTGCCAGGCACTAACCATGTGGCAATGATACTGTGCAGTGGGAAAAAACCGTGCAGCGACAGTACTGCACAGTAATGTTGGTTCCTGCACAGTCATTTGCTACTTGCTCATGGATAGGCATTAGCAAGTACCAAATGACTGCGAAGTAACAACTGTGCAGTCCACTGCTTGTGTAGATGTAGCTGTGTTGTTCAGAATTCCAGAAGTGGAATTCAAGCTCTGTAGCTTCACTGCAAATTGGGTTGACTGGTATTAATCTCTTTTACTGGATTGAATAACTATAACTCTTATAGACATTGTTTACATGCATATTTTAATGTGCATACTCTAGAAAAATAATCCTAATAAAACATGAATGTACACATCTGAGGAATATGAAGTCTAAGTAGAAAGAAATGGGCTGATACTTATTTTTAAATAATCTTTCTACTGAAGAGCCCAGAGAGAATCTATGTATAGGGAGGTAAGAATCTCTGCCTGTCCAATATGTGCAACTCCAATTGACAGGGAGAAAGGCCAGTTCTAAGTCTTTACAATGAGATGGACCCAAAGCCCATTGAAGTCAGTGGTTTTGGAACAGGCCCAAGATGGGTGAAGCCAATCTTAATAACATGAGGATCTACCTCTTTTGGAAACATTCACAGATGATAGATCCCAATCAGAAGGTATAGTTTTGAGTAAAAAAATCCATCCAGGGATAGTTTGGCACAAAAGAACCAAAAATGCACATGAAAAACTGGACAGTAATTGTAAGAATGTAGCTACAGTCATAATCTGTTGTAGTAGTCTACTGTTGTACATTATACAAAATGAATCACATAAAATCCTTACCTTCATCATCATTACTTTGTATGCATAAAATTTTTTTCCTTTTCCTTTTCCAAGAGCACCCTCAAATTTTTCAACAAAAAGTTGAGCTTCCCTAAGAAATAAAGGTAACAAAGACAGGTGATGTTATGGTAGAATAGAAAACGTCTTCATTACTTCATGATTTGAAGTCTGCCTTGTTACTCAGCAATGGATTCTTATATATCCCTTTTTCCTTAATATTATGGTTAGAAAATGCTCTCTGAGTTTGTATCCCCCAGGTCTTTGTTGTGTAAAGTCCAAACAGAAAAAGCAACTTGAAACTAGTCTAACTTAGCTGTGTTTTGCAGAATTTATCTGTACTTAATTCCTGCCAATGTTGTCCATCATGTTTTTGAATATTTACAGCCATGGTGAGTTATCTTGTAATCTAACCTATTCCCCAGCTTTTCTTACTCTTAAGAACTATTTATTTTCATTCAGGGCATTTCTCCTTATCAATCTAATCCCTGGAACTCTGGAAATTTTTTTATCTCTCATTTTAGTTGCTACTGTTAAGATATAGGGAACCATGGTTACAGTTTATCCATATCTGTTCTTTTCTAGACTACACAAATTGTACACCCTCAGAACCTCCACATGTATCTTATCTTACTGTACAGCTCCTGAACCATTTTCTCATAATTGCAGCTTCAATTGGCCCCATAAGATTAGAATCTGCTTGCTAAAGATATTAAACAATTCCTCATGAGATGGAGAGAGTAAAAATAATCCTTAAATTGTTTTAAAAGTTTGTATAATGTCAGCACCTTGATTTCATCTGATCATTTTAATCATCATTTACTAGAGTTTCCTACATGTCATTTATTCTCATTTGTGAACATGGACTCCAAGTTATCAGTGTTTGAAAAGAGACATTGTACTGAAAACTGATACTTGCCCTAGCTACCAAGTGACTGGCCCAAATCATAGAAATACTTATTGAGGTCCAAAATTTTCAAATTGGTATTAAAAAAATATAATACTACAGAGCAACTTGCACATTAAGTGTAATTGCCTATACAGAATCATAGAAAAATAAGGCTGAAAAAGACCTCAGAGATCACTTAATCTTGAGGTGGGCAAGATACAGCCTGTGGGCCAGATCCAGGCCACAGAGGGACTTTGACCAGCCCATGGCAAGTTCCTCGGTCCTGCTTGGCCCAGGTGCTATCCATGGCACACATCCCGCTACCCCAGGGTGTGCAGTGGGACTGAGGCGGCTTCTTTCCATTGCTGCCGCCAGCCCTAGCTCATGGAGACGGATAGGGACCCATACACACAGCCCCAATCCCAGCCTGTGCACTTGTCCTTGTTTAATTTTATTTTATTAATTTCAGAACATTTATCCAGGTTATCAAGGTCATTTTGAACGCTAATCCAGAGGGTCTGAAACTTCCAGGGTGTCTGAAAATCCACCCAGCTTGGAGTCATCTACAAATAGGCTAAGTGTACTCTCAGTTCCATCCCCTAAATCATTAGCGAAGATATTATACCAGGGATGGGCAATTATGTAGACCCACAGACCACATAGGGAGTTTTGCCGAGCTGTCAAGGGCTAGCTCAGCACCCCACTCCCTGTGCAACAATTCACCAATACTTCCTATGTGGGATGGGGTGGACAGAGAGCAGTGTTTAGGTGTGGGATGGGCAGATGAGGCCAGGATCACTGGGTGGGGTGGCAGAGCAGTGGTAGCGTTGGACTAGGGCTGGAGCAGAACCATGATCTGCTACCAGCACATCCCTGCAACAGGTGTCAGATCCACAGGCGGAGGTGTACAGGGAGCAGATTGCGGCTCTGCCCTGGCCCCAGACCCACACTGTCACCAACCCAAGACCCCAGCCCTGGCCTCAGACAGCCTCATCCCATCCACCTGGATGCCTTGCATGCCCTAGGCAGGGTATGCAATACATCCAGATGGATGTATTGCATGCTCCCAGATGATCTCCATGCAGACCCCATTATCACAGGGTAGTGAGAGCACAGGGCTTGGGAAGAGCTGCCCCCATGTCCCTGCCAGCAGAACAGGGGCTCTGTCCCCACCACACAATCCCAGGGTCTCCGTGGGGATGAGGCAGGAGCCGTGAGGGTAGGGTGCTTGGCCAGGTGGGTGAAGCATCCAGAGCCAGGGCCAGGATCTTGGAGCAGTGACAGTGTAGGGCTGGGGCCGGTGCCAGGGCCAGATCCACAACAGAGTTGTGATCTGCTCCCTGCACGCTCCTGGCCACAGGACCTGTGCCCATCACAAGGCTTGCAAGCAGCAGATTGTAGAGCCCAGATCATAAGTCCTTCATTGGAGTTAAATTGGTCAGGCATGACTTGCTCTTGAGGAAGCTATGCTGCCTTTTCCTGATCATCATGTTCTTCTCCAGGTTCTTAGGAATCGATTGCTTAATAACCTGCTCCATGATCTTTCCAGGTATCAAAATCAGACTGACCAGCCTGTAATTCTCTAGATCCTTCTTCTTCCCTTTCCTAAAGACGGGTGCTGTGTTTGCTCTTTTCCAGTCATTTGGGACCTCACCTGAATTCCATGAGTAGTCTAAGATGCATTCTGTCTGGCCCTGCTGACTTGAAAGCACCTACTTCTTCCTTTAAGTAATCCCTAACATATTCTGTCATTCTAAATAGCTAATCTCTTCACCCCTCCTTGCTGCTAAATTCCCTCCTCAGCTGACAGCTGACCTTATTTAAGAAGACTGAAGCAAAAGAGGCATTAAATACTTCAGTCTTCTCTGTGTTCTCTGTTACTAGATTGCCTTTGTGTTCAATAAGGAACCAGCCATTTTCTTGGTCTTCCTATTTGGATAATAGTAAACAGCTGGAAAAAAATCAGTTTGTTAGGTGGTAAAATTCCTTTCAAGAAGTTGTGCAGATAGGCTTACTAAGTCCCTCATTGGAGTTACACTTTATGAACAGATCTGTTGCCTATATGTTTAATAAGCAAACAAAAATATTACATGGTGTCAAAGCTAAAATTAATTTTATTTAAAGAGAATACAGTTAACCACTTTTGGCATAACCTAAAATTAACTTTCAAACTCTGTTGAAAAATACTGTGCATTTTTAATGATTGCAAATGCTCAGGAACAGTCTAGTTCCTACCTCTATGTTGCAACCTAGTGAAGATCTTTCCAATTAAATCATTTTCTGAGACTAAGCAGGGCCCAACTACTACCCCTGGGTTTGAATCTCTTGACACATTTTCAAAGTACAGATCCTCTTTCTCACACCACCTATCAAGACACTATGATCTGACTGGCAAGAACATGAGATTAATGCCGACTTTTCAGTTTAGCATTCCCTTTTCCAGAGTTCCATCTTGTTGGCATTCTCGTTTACAGTTCATTTCTTCAAAGACATAAACCATGCAGATGGTTCCAAATGCAACATCTGTGCACTTTGGACAGAACAGGAAATGTACAAGTCCAGGGAAAAAAGGAGAAAAAATACCCAATTCCCTATTCATCGCTTGGGCATGTTCTCCAGGAACTGGGTCAGTGTCTTTTCAGGTTTCCGAGTCCCGTCTCCAGATTCTTTTCTGAATCTGGAAATCTATTTAATCTCTCTCTCCTCCAGCCAGCCTGATTTGACTTTTGCATGTCCTGTTGACAGAGACACCCCCTCTCCCTACTAAAGTCTACACCTGAGTCTGCCAGGCTCTTTAGGTTTTAAGGCCAAATTCTGAGACCCAATCATTTTTTTATGCTTTTTCTCACTTCTTTCAATTAAAGAAAACTGGTTTTCCAAGCTTCAGTCAATGCATCGTACTAAGGTCTTTACATGTGAATGGCTTGACCAAAAAGTTCTGGAGACTATCAAGGTTTAAAGTCTGTAGTCTGGGAGATACATGACAGCCCTAACCACCACATGGTAGATTCCACCGATGAAGAGGGATCCAGTAATACATCCATTGCATAAAATCAATCAGAATTCATAACTGTACATGTACACTTTCCTCAAATCATCACACACTGTTTCTTCACTTCAGATGAAAGACTGCCACTTACTGAATTGCTATCAACACCACTTCCTATAGCACCAGATGACTCCTGAAGGTGTTACATCCTTGACGGGGCCTAACTTACGAAAGATCTATAGAAATCACAGCCTACAGTGGCATAGCTAAAACCTATGCTTTCAGCTTTCTTTTTAGTTTAATTTACTGTTTTCAACTATCAAGTTTTTAAAAAGAAAAACAAAAGAAGATTACAAAGATAAATGGATAAAATTCAAGTAAAAGTTGTATGTAGTGCCATTAAACTGTGAAAAAAAATCTGATGTATACTAATACATAATACACTAATAGCTGAGTACACAATTTCTCCACAAATTTCTATTTCTATTATAAACTTAAAGTTGGTCCCAGCTAAGCTAAGAAAAATAAATTATTTTCCATGGGCAAAATTATAAAGTTATTTATTATAGGCTATACATGCAAATTCTCACTCAACTACAAGGATATAAAGTATGCATGTTTATTCAAAATGCCATAGCAGTCTCATAACATGTCTTTTGCATTAACACAAGAATATTATTTTCTCCTTCCTTTTTGGGTCCCAGATTCTTTGGCCAGGATACACTGAAAAACAGTTTTTAAAGCTATTCATTTAGTTTGGTAGCCTACAAGCTTTTCTGTGAGTATCTGTAACAGTTGTGTAGTGCCCTGTGAGTCTTTGTCTTCTGGCTGCAATGCTACTATTAAAGTGTTCTGAAGGCAGCATCGGTGCAGTTTCCCCCTCTCATTTGGCTTTCACACTATGCACAACTTGTTTATAGGCCCTTCTTCCTCTCCATATTGCTCCGGTGTCTGATGATAGCTAGTACATGGTACCATAATGCCTTACCTGTATACCAGTAATTTTATCTGTTTTTCATTTCATCTAAACTTTCACCTAGCTGATCAGATTTGATGAAATTTGTTATGATTACACAAATACATCAAATGATTTGTCAATTATGAAGGCTAATTAAGCCTAGGCATTTATGTATGCGATCAACTGATTTATACACACCCTCTATAATTAGAATGTAGTATCATTAAAAGTCTGTATACAAATGTAGGGATATGATTTCCAGGGCCATGCAAAATTTCAGCAGCCATTTCATTTCAGAGGTGTTTTGGCCTGTTTCGGCGCCCAAAACACTGAATCCGAAATTAAACAGAAGGCTCCAAAACATCTCCAAAATGAAAAGGAACTATCCAAAATGTTTTAGATGTTTTGCAATGTTTTTGGAGGCAGGCTAGAGGAGAAACAGAAATTCAGGAGAGAGAGGAAAGAGGGGCTGAAGGACTGCTCTGATATTGACATCTGTAGCTGGCCAGTGTCTGCGATCTGTCCCTGAGGTCCCTTCCAATCCCAGTGCTCTGGTGGAGGGACTGAGAAAGAACATATAAGGCTGTCTGTAAACTGCTCTCTGCCTTTTGTGAGATCTGTCTCTTGCAGCATGAGCAGCAAAGCACAGCATCTGAAGGGTCTAGTCTGGTAGCAGAAGGTAGTCTGTTGCTACCAAGTTGTAGCCATCCACTAGCCAATCCTTTCCTACTTACCCTTGCCTACCATCCCTATTGTTAATCCCTTTCAAATATTTCTTCCCAAAAAATCCTGTTATTTATTCTTGTTAATTTTTTCACCCCAAACAAAAAGAAAGCTGTGCTTTGCCTGGCAGTGTTGCATCACTGTACAAGAAAGCACTACACAGACACGCATTTTCCAGCACACCAAACATGAAATATGCTGGAAAGGCCGGTGCCAGGTCTTCTGGCAGGGGAATGAGAGGGGGAAGAGGGAAAGCTGTATGTCTCCCCCCACACTTAGATGCACCCTCTTTTCTACTAGGCATGAGGCTTCTGCTGCTAGTGGCAACAAGGAGGTGGGAGCAGTGGCTGCACCTGCCCCACCTCCACTAACACCGGCAATAATAATAACCCCTAGCACCACCAGCATGACAAGCACCAGCATGACAGTCTCCTCCATGCCAATTTCAGTTCCCAGCCTGAGCCTTCCATTGCCAGAGGAGGAGCTGGATCTGGAACCAGGGATGCTCAGTGCCATAGCCAGAGAAGTTCTGGGGAAGGAGAGGGAATCTGAGTTTGTGCCCCTCAAAGTTCCCCTAGAGCCAGGTCTCCTTCTCCAGAAAGCACCTTGGAGGAGGTTGAGGTTGTGGAAGCAAGTTGCTCAGCTGAGTTAGCTCCTCCTGTTATGCCTCTGCCTGCTGAGGAGAGGGATAAGGCAGGATCCCCACCCGCACCCCAGAAGCAAGGGGGTAGTGTAGTGTGGTATCATTTTGAGGTGGCAAATGATTCCACATATGCTATCTGCCTGCACTGCTGATGCAAGACCAGCTGGGGCAAGGACGAGAAACACTTCAGCACCACAGGGATGCTGATGCACTTCAGGGGGCACCACCCCCTTGCCCTTGCTCCTCCTCAGCATGACACCAGTGGGAACATGCCCAAAGGGAATTCCCCCTCTTGCTGCAAAGCCCCCATCCCCCAGAATCAGAGGCAGGCCACCCTGGGCCAGTGAGGGAAAGCGGGGCACATTCCACAGGTGAGCAAGGTCACCCAGAGCATTATGGAGCACTTTACCTCATACATTTAGTGAAGTGAAGTATAAGACCACCTGGGTCAGGGTGGAGATAATGTCTACCTCTCCCTCACAGGGCACTAGTGTGATCAGTCAGGCTGTTGGTGGGCTCTTCATCAAGCGGAGGTGATGGATGAGTCCCACACAGCAACAGAGATCATGGGGGCCATGAACTGCATGGTGCAGAGGCAGTTTGTTGGACAGGGCAAGCTCACTCATGGGTTCATGGTCACCAACAACAGAGTCAATATGGTCAAGGCAGTGCATGATGTCAACTTTGTTGGCATCCACTGTGTGGCACACAAGTTCTGCCTTATAGTCAGGGATGCCTTGGAGGGGGACAGGGCTCCCGGTGAGGATGCCATTACAACCTGCCAGTTTATTTCAAAATGCAGGAAGGTGGCTGGCTACTTCCACCAGAGCATCAAGGTGGGCAAGATGCTGCAGGACAAACAGGCAGAGCTGAGCATCCTGCAGCAGAAAATCATGCAGGATGTGGAGACTCGGTGGAACTCTACATACCTGATGCTCAAAAGGCTGGTTGAGCAACAGAAGGCCATCCATGAGATGGCCTTGCTTGGGAAGATTGGGATCAGTGGCCCCCTTAACAAAAGAGAGTAGGATACCATCTCCCAGATCTTGGTGATCCGCAGGCCATTCCTTGAGGCCACTGAGAGCCTCAGGACTGGTGATGCCCTCCTTAGCCAAGTGATCTCCATAGTGAGGGAACTTAAAAAGCAAATGGAGAAGTTCCAGGGGATCGATGTTCCTGGCTGGGGCAAGCCACTGCCACCAGAATTTCAGGAACTGGTGAAGTGGCTGAAGGAGGCCATCAAGGAAGGCTGAATCCATTGCGGTTCAGTATGGTCCACGTGCCATTGCCCATGTGTGACCCGAGGGTGAAGAGGAGCATGTGCACCAGCAAAACCCTGGATCACTGGACAGAGATGCTGGTGAACAGAGTC
The DNA here is from genome assembly GCF_001723915.1 of Gavialis gangeticus. Taxonomy (NCBI): domain Eukaryota; kingdom Metazoa; phylum Chordata; order Crocodylia; family Gavialidae; genus Gavialis; species Gavialis gangeticus. Next base: position 101,066,956 of record NW_017729024.1, read on the forward strand.
AGGGAGGCTGAAGGGCAGATGCGAGGAGACGTGAAAGAAGGGGGACCAGTGTCCTGTTCCAGCACTCCATCCACCAGCCAGCCTCCTCCACCACAGGTGCTGCCAATGTGGGCCAAGGGCATGGCTTCTATGTTGGGGCCGAAAGGCACCAGACCCCAGCATTGGGCAGGTAGCATCAAGGTCTCAGTGGCTACCTATCTCACCGAGGACATGGAGCCACTGCTCTTTGACCCCTTTACCTACTGAGCAAGCCTGCAGCCACATGTGGCAGGATCTGGCCATAGTTTCCTGGGAACACCTGTCCACCAACCAGTGTTCTGAGTGAGAAGGCATTCAGCCTTGTTGAGACACCCCACTACACCTCTATGGATCCCGGTTTGGTGGAGCAGCTAGTATTTCTCAAGGTGAACCTCCCTCTGCTGGGGTTCCCCAAGCTCTACATGCAAATGGAGTGAGTGTTACCCTCTTCACTCCATCTGCACCTATTTCCTTTTTAAAATTCTTTTAATGCACCGCTTTCAGAGCTGAAGGCGGCACTCACTGTATCACCAGCCAGCAGGGGAAGAATATCTCACTGCTGAGCTCTCATGCCAGGACAAACTTGGAAGTATGAGTTGGGGCTATGGGGGAAGGAGGAGGTCCCAGGTCCTGGGCATGACCTAAAACTGCACCCTGCTAGGGTCGGGGCTAGGGTCGGGAGGCCTGGTGGGACTTCTGGGACCATGGCAGCCCCCAAGAAATGCCAGGACTGCAAACCTCCCTGGTGAAAGGTGGGTAGGAGGCATCTTATAACCTCCAGCCACCACATGCACACACAGTCCTGGCTAGGGAAAGCCCAGACCTGTAAGATCTTTGAGAGGCCTGAGGCTTGCTGGTTTCAATGGAGTTGAGCTTAGCTGCCTGGGATGCCATCTGCAAGGCATTGGCCACAGTGTAGGGAAGGTATGGAGCTGTGGAATGGATGTCACCCCTAGACATCAGGGGCCTAAATGGAGAGCTTCCTGCTTAACATCTGAACATGCATAACATCTGAATCAATTTTCCATCAAGGCATGGCAGGAGAAAAAGGGGCAGATGGTTGGCCCAGAAACAAGTGGGTGGACAGAGATCTAACTGGCACCAGGAAGGGCCCCTGTTACAGGCTACCATCCCTGCTAATTTCATCCCCCTCTGCCTACATACATACACAAGTGACACGAATTTTGCTTTCAGGACCTTCAGATGCAGTTTCACAGAACCCCCTGCATCTATATCCATGAAACATGGCAGGATTCATGACCTTAGAAGGGGCTACCATCTCTGCAATTTTCATCTGAGCCAGGCCAGAAATGGCAAAAGTCATAGGCATTTTAATGATTCCCCATTATAGCCTATGGCCAGTCACCAAAACAGCGATGAAACTCCAAAACAGATTTGGCCAAATTGAAACAGAACAGCGATCCAAAACACCAAAATGAATCACTGTCCCTCCAAAATGGCCGAATCTAAAACTAAATTGACACATAGCCATTTCGCACAGCCCTAATGATTTCACATCTGTTTACTTATAGATGGGCATGTGATTTGTAAAAACTGGTCCCTAGTGAACTCAGAGCACACTAAACTCCATTTACTACAGCTGATTGCTGTTCTTTTTAGATACATTGCAGCTTTTTATTTAACATTTCCACTCTAGTTACAAACTACTTACAGTGTGGCCTGCACTTTACTAAAGCTCCACAGCATGTTTAGTACTAAAGTATCTGGTTGTCATGATCTAACTACTATTGCAACTTCTGAGGAACCTAAATATAGTATTTATAACTCACCATTCCTATTAAAGGAGTACTCAGAAGCTCCACACTTCTTGCACAGCAAATAAAAGGAAAGTCATGAAATGCGGTCCTACTATGTAGATGAAAGAAATGTATTTCTATTCAGTACCTGGATTAGAGTGAAAATCTATTTTATGTGTCAAAAAGTCATATTTGATGCCTTCCCCTTTGGTGTACAGCAAATTTTCGGTTATAGCTAATTTTTAAAGAGTTTTTTTTATACTTGCTGCAGCCTTAGAAAAACTGAATGAATAGCACACTCATAAAAGGGACCCCCGACACATGCAAACCTAGAGAGAAGCTATTATGTGCTATATGGCAGCCCAGACATTAGCACCATCCCTGAATATTTGCATGATTAACTTAAAGACCTTATTTAATTGATAGTTAAGTGCAAATCTCAATAACAATTTGGTTCCATGAAAAATTCTCACTGGAGATTTTAACAAAATATATGAAAAGCAAATCTAGTGCTGGAGCAGAGCATGAAAGTGGGCCTGTGGGTAATGAGGCAGTTATATGCAAGGAACTAATAAGGAATGCCTAAGTCCCAGATGATGCTGCAGCCATCAGACAGCTACCACAGAGTGCTTTCTTCTTCCTCTTGCTTATGGCCTTATCCCTCAGAGACTCCCTCAGAGAGTCACTCTAGTAGTTTTGTATCAGGACATATTCACGGAGTTAAAGTGGGTTACTTCTAATTTATCCTCCTGTGATACAGAATATGGCTCTCAGTGATGTTCAGGTCAGGGGGATTTTTTTTCTCTATTGCTTCCTAAAATTTCTGTGCCATGACTCTGAAAATTCACAAAAACTAAGGAAACCCATCCAGGAAACCCAGCCCTGTCCTGTACATATTTGTGTATGAATCACATTATCATGTGCAAAATATGTTATGAAATCCTACTCACCTTAGTCTTCAGCCTTGAGAGCTCACTCTAAGATCTTTATTTATATATCACTGAAGACTCTGCCCACACCCACCCTCTTTGTGTTAAAGAAAGTTAGAAGGAAAAGAAGTCCTATTACTGCACCAATTTCAATTGCACCTTCTTACACATTTAGGAAAAATCTTTAAGAAAAAGGAGGAGGGGAATTCTATATGCAGCAATCTCATTGCTGCAACGTCACTAAGAGGAGGAAGTGTCAAAGACAACACAGAAAGACAAAACCAAGCTTTGTAATCACTGGTATCATGTGTTTATAGGTAAATTATCTATATCACAAGATAGGCCAAGGTAACCCTTTAGCTAACTGTGAAAGCTTCGTTAAATTCAGAGAAACCTTATTAATCTAATTACCAACACAAGAAACTAATGCATGTTTCATGGGGCCAGGCATTATTGTCCTGAAGTAACCCAAGTTAAATATTAATCCATGGTATGGGGTTGCAGCTTCCAAAGTGCTAGATATATGGTACTTAGGGCACTTCAGCATTGCAAGGCAGAGGATGAATTACAGCTCTAAGAGGTTACTGCTAATGAATAGGATTCAAGTGGATTGTTCACATTTTTCAGTAACAGTTCAGGAAGGTTTCAGTCACCAAGATCTAAAAACTCATTAAAAAGAAATGTCCTATTAATATTGAACACCTTGGACTTCTCCAAGTCTTAAAAAGATTGGCTAAACATTGACAGCAACACAATTGTTGCCAAGTGGCAGTTCACTTGAAAAACTGACTTAGCACCAATAATGAGTAAATTAGAGTGTGATTTAATACCCAACTAAGTTCAGAGACTGCCAGTGAGTTCATCGTAACAATGTGCAGACACACTAAGCTATGAGGATAATACCAGAAAAGGAAATCCTTTCTTTGTCTCACAGAGAATAAAAGCATGTGATATGTGATTTGCTTTGTTTTTGTCATGCTACATTTACAGAATATTCATTTATAACAGACCTCTTTTTTCTGGCTATTCTGGATTCTTTAATAATGCAACTGGAGAAAAGCACACAGAAAAGAATTTAAATACACAAGACTATACACCCTTGGCTAATCAGAGTATACACCCTTGGCTAATTCCACCCCAGTCTGATTTAGGAAATCATCCACTAAAAAAATGCTCAGGTGTTTGTAGCGAAAGATATGGTCCTGTTCTTACTAGTCAGAATGAGTGTTGCCATTAATTTCAACAGAGGCAAGTAGAAGGCCTGTCAATCCCAACACTAGTAGCTGGGATTCATTTATGTGGCATGATGCTGATAACAGCTTGAACATTTTCTCACTTTTTCCTATTTTATAGGAGTCGGATTTGTTTCAAGATTCCTCCCTCCTACATCCACTCAGAAATTCTCTCATGATTTTCTTTTTTTTTTTATTTGAAGCTACTTTGTGAAGAATAAATGCTTGATTTAGGTCTGCCATCTTCTTCATATGTTTGTTGTTAAACTATAATCTTACTGGCCTTATGCAGTTTTAAGTTTGTGGAAAGATTAAACAAGACAGAATTATCATTACAGGGCAAACTACCATGTGCCCCTATATAGCTGCCCAATATATGGTAATGTAAGAGGTTTTGATAGTAGAGATATACTACACAGAAGTTTATGGCCCCTACGGATTTACACTGCAGACTTCACATAACTAAAATGTAATTGATAACCTGCAATGAGAATTAGACCTGTATTTCAAAACCAAATAGAATAACCCTATTATTAAATGCCCCCTTTTGCCCAACCCCATTCTCTCCTTTCTCCACAGGACCCAAAAAACAAACTTGGGAAACTAGGGGACCAGGGTAGATTAACATACATGCATCAGATCATCAGCTGTGGTAAATGCGTGTGCTTTTCATTGGAGCTACACTGACATGCAGCAGATGAAGGTTTAGCTTGTAATTTTTCCCTTTAGGATCACCTTCCAGTACTTAGTGGTGCTCCTTCCACTTCATAGTGCACTAGCCTGAGAATGTGGAGAATCTTACAGACTTACAGCATTTGGTTTAACTCTCACATGGTTAACAAAACACAGGATTCTCCTTGTTGGCTAAGCTGACACGTTTCTAAGGCACTAAACTCATCTGAAGTCAATAGTAAACATCTTGGAATAACAGCATAGTATCACATGAAACACCATCCTTCCTTAATTCAGTTACACATAGTGCAGAGAATATTGCCTTTTGCGAGGTAATTGAGAGCAGTGATTAGACATACCAGAGGTTAGATTATCCCTTAAAGAAGAAAAGCCTGTGTGAGTAGGGAATCAATGGAGGTAAATTGGCAAGGGACAGATCATTTCTTCAGAGGGAGAAATTTTGCCCTCAGATATAATGAGGTTCCCAAATTGCAAAATGGACCTTGCTCACAACCCAGAACATCTATTTGTTATGTGGTTGGTTGAGATGCGCATACTTAATCTGGTTCACACACATGATCCCATCCTTCATTTGTAGCCTTCCCAGTCTCTTTCCAGAATTTCAAAGGTCTGAAGACTGGACATTAATAACTTAAACTTGCACATTATCAAAGAGTGTCTGTGGATGGCTCTTCTCTATATAGTCACACAATACTGAGAGGCCAGATGAGGCGATGTGAAATCCATGGTTCAGGGTACTGGGAAGTAAATTAGGAATGAAAGCTGGTATGGTATTTTCCACAAAACAGTCAGTTACCCAAGCAATGCTATTAGAAATGGCATTTCAGCCTATGAAGTTTGTCCCTTGTGGACTTAAGCTAGGCATTAATGTAAGTGTAACCTAATTTTTCTATGCAGATTCTAGTTCTGCATCTGCACTGTCAACATTAAAAAAATTACAGTTTGCACATTTTCAAAAGAAAGCTAAAGAGTAACTTAAAAATACTTCACTACAAAAGAGAATGAAGTTCTTCGCAATATAATATTAGAGCAGGGCAGGAATTGATACTTCCATCCTACAAAACGTTTCAAGATTTCAAAACATTTTCCCAGCCCAAATTGGGACAAAAAGTCAAAATGTCAAAACTTTTTCTGATCTTTAGAATGAATAGACTGGAATGGAAATTCTCCCCTGAGCCATGGACTAAGGAAAGAGCTTTGAAAGCTAGGGTGGAATATTCTCTGTAAGCTATTCGTTAGGAATCAGTAAATTGGTCTATATTGATATGAACACTTTTTAAGTTGGCATAAAAATGTCTCCATGCTACATTTTTCAGTAAACAATACTGATTGATTCCTAAATGTACAGAGTTAAACAAATTCAAAATCTGTAGTGCCCCACACTTTTACTGGAGTAAATGGGACATGAATTTCAGAGTTTTTAAGACACTTATGAAAATAAGCTCTAGAAAATATCAGTATTTTGTACCTAATAACTGCTTTGACAACTCCTACTCATCTATCTAGTCAGCTAAATGTGGATTGAGATGCCTTATTATGCCTATGTCTGAAAATCTGACCCAGTTTATTGGATCTTAGTTAATCTTTTTTTCTGGGTTTTTTTTAAATTTTGGCTGTATACTTGATTGTCTGTTTTGGTCTTCTGAGCTGTGCTATGCATGAATTTCTATATATAACAGTGGCAAGCTCAAAAAGGATTGTCGGATACAAATGGTAACTATTTTGGGAATCATATTTGATAGAGACACGGTAACATATATAATTATTCAGTTTATTAAAAATAGATTTCACTATAAAGAAACTGTTCTGAAGAACTGTCATTTCTACTTTACACAGAGATTTTTCTGGAGAAAGTAAGCTATTAAAATACTTTGAGGCCTACTTCAAAAAAAGCTGTGAAAGCCTATAGGCACAGGCAGAAGTAACATTTTTTTCCCTGATCTGGCCCTGAAAGCACTCTACAGCTGTGACCAAACATAGGTGCATACCTGCAGAGTGCTTTAAAGGGGCCCAGTCCCATAACAATCTGAACACTTGTTACATGAGGGTTCAGATGAAAACACTCCAAAGTAGAGTGCTTTCATTAGAGTGTCTAAATGGAAGGGGGGGAAAGGAATGGAGGAAGGGGCTTGGAGGGGGGAGGGGTAGGGCTAAGGGCAGACTCACAGGTGCTCCAAGTTGCAGCTGAATCCCCCAACCCCCAGGACCCTACAGAAAATGTCTGTTGGTCCGGGGATTGCTGTAACTCATAGTGCATCCTGTGAAGTGCTGTGAGTTATAGCAGGGAGCTGCATTTCTGTCTAAACCTTATAAAAAACTATTGTTATGATTATGCAAAATACCCAAAGAAAATATGTATATACTCACAGTTATTTTAGTACCTAAAATGTAATGTATGCCTAGACCAGGGGTGGGCAAAATGTGGCCCATGGGCTGGATGTGGCCCACCAGGCCATTCTATTCAGCCTGCGGGGCCCCTAAAAAATTTAGAAAATTAGTATTTATCTGCCCCTGGCTGCTTGTCATGCCATGGCTTTCCAAAAGTCAGTAAGCAGCATTCCACCCAAAATAATTGCCCACCCCTGGCCTAGTTTCTCAGCATGGATTTTAGAAACGTAGTTATTAACTTTAAAATTCATTTAAATCTAAAATTGTGATTAAACTAATTAACTTTTAAATAAAATTGTGTACCATACTAAATGAATCACTTTGCAAAAAAGTGACATCATCACTAAATTTGCCTCCATTTTCCTGAGCAGGGACCAGATCAGCAGGGACCAGATCAGGCCCCAGGGGAGGCGCACCAAGGCTATGGGTTAGGGAGGATCTAGTCAGGGAACTTCTGGAGGGACGGGATGTATTTAAATCAACTGGTCCAGACGATCTCCGCCCCAGAGTGCCGAGGGAATTAGCTGAGGTCATTGCGGCACCCCTGGCTGTATTAGCACTCATGGTGCTCTGGTGTGGTGCCAGAGGACTGGAAGAGGGCCAACGTGGTTCCCATCTTCAAAAAAGGGAGGAAGAAGGACCCAGGGAACTATAGGCCAGTTAGTCTTACCTCGATCCTAGGTAAGCTTTTTGAGAGAATTATTCTGGCACATGTCCACGAGGGGCCAGCAGGGGAGATTATGCTTCAGGGAAACCAAAACGGGTTCATTAGAGGCAGGTCCTGTCAGACCAACATGGTGGCCTTCTATGACCAGGTCACCAAATCATTAGATGCAGGGGTAGCAGTGGACATAGTCTTTCTGGACTTT
>NW_017729024.1:101079841-101087354 GCF_001723915.1 Gavialis gangeticus
TCCACAAGAGAAGGCTGAAGGGGGATCTAGTGGCCTGTTACAAACTAGTCAGGGGGGACCAGCAGGCATTGGGGGAGTCCCTGTTTCCCCGAGCACGACCAGGAGTGACTAGAAATAACGGTCACAAGCTGGCAGAGGGTAAATTCAGATTAGACAGCCAGAGGCGCTACTTCACTGTCAAGGCGGCTAGGATCTGGAACCAACTTCCAAGTAATGTGATGCTGGCTCCTACCCTGGGGGTCTTTAAGAGGAGGCTAGATGAACTCCTTGCTGGGGTCGTTTGACCCCAGTACTCTTTCCTGCCATGGCAGGGGGTCAGACTTGATCTGCTCAGGTCCCTTTTGACCCTATGAACTATGAAACTATAAATGTAAATCAAAGAGAAAAGTTCAGACCTAGAATAGTAGAAGGTCAGGCAAAATGGACTTTTGAAACGCATTAGCTAAACTGAAAACTCTAAAATCTAACCAAGGACATAACAGGCAAATAATGTTAATAGGCACCAGAGACATAAAAAAAAAAAAAAGATTAGCTTCTTACTTTAGTTAAGATGGAAATGAAGCATTCACTAAAGCAAAAGGTAGGTTTTGCCTGTGACATACTAGAAAATGTATAAAATGCCAAGCCAACCTTCCTAAAGTTTTGTTTTTCACAAATTCAATTATTACATTATTCATTTTCCCAAAACCCTGAGAGAAAAAGTGTTTTTCCAATTAATCTTGAAATATTTGCTAAGAATGCAGGCAAGAAAGCATCCTGGGCAGTGCTAAGGCAAAAGTAATTTTAGCAGTTGATGTGGGGGGATACCATGGTCAGAAAGATGCTCCATGTTTTGACCCCAAGTCTCTACAGATAAAGGAATACTGATCCACAACAGCACATCCTTTCACTCTGAAAGGAATGAGCTTTCAGAGTGAAAATAAGGTGGACTTGAATTTGCTTAAAATTGAGTAAGTCCATAGATATAGGGAAAAAAAAAAGTAGTCAAAATTTCAGAGAGAAAAAAGCTCAAGAAAGGATGATGCCATGGAGGTATCAGACCAACAATTATTTCATAAGGAAATGAGACCATACTTCAAGACAGCTAATTTCTTTTTCATCTTCCATGGTTTGTTTCGTAATGTGGCAATTAGTTTCTTTTTCTCTTCTACTTCTTCCTTCAGTTTGGCCAGTTCTTCCTCTGTAATTGGCTCTTCTTCAGAGTCAGAGTCAGAGCTTCAAACAAAAGAGAAAAGAAAAATATTGTAACTTAAAACCAGGATTGATGGGAATTTTCAGTGAAGTGGGAATTTCCTATAACTGTTTGTTAATGTTTCAAATGAAAACACTAAATAAACTGATCAACAGTACTTAAAGCTATCTAGGCTTTGCTTATCTGAGCTGCAGCCACACTTCTGGTGTCTTGTAATTGTAACTCTGAATATGAATTTCTATAACCCATAGACAGAAATTAAGTGTTCAAACCTCTGGTACTGAAACTGGACTGCACTTTAACAAAAACTGAGATATATGAACTGACCCAAAGCTCATCGAAGCCAGTAGGAATTTTTCTTTTGAATTAAGTAGACTTTGGATCAGGTCTGAAAGAACAATATATCTGTTCCTCAAAGGTAATTCAATCTGTTAGATGTAAAGTTTCCTCTGAGAATACCTAACTTGAAAAAGTTCATAAGCAGTGGGTTCTATTAAAAACAGTGTATAAAACACAGTCAGAGTGTTTCTATTTTTGTTTTCAAACCACAGTTTTGACAGATCCGTTGTTTCCCAGTATTCTTCAGTTTATTAGTCATCCAGAACTCCACCTGGGATTTTGGATTACAGCATTCTGGATGGACAGCTCTTTGACTTTATCAAACACTACATTTAATAATAACCATCATACAAATTATTATAAATACAGAAACCAAAGTATATGACATTTTACTTTTTAGCTATTTAATATAGAGGGAATAAAAAACAGGACCTCAAATCTGCCTCAATCTGAATTTCTCTGATTTTGGGGAAAGAAGTTACTGTACTCTAATCTTTCGATTTGAGCCTTCTCTATGACTATAGTTCCTAACAAAACCCCAAACTGGAAGGCACTTGATTTCTAATTCCTTATTAAATGTGGCCAGACTATTATGAAACCACCTTTTCATGTCACATTTTGGACATTTTGCATGAAAAACTCATTTTGCAAAATGTACAGGTTCAGAATCCTCACACTATTAGACAACCAGGAATGGCCACTTTGTGCCCCAAAGCTTGTCTAGCATCTCCTCCAACTATAGGTATTGGTCCAAAAAATATATTACCAAACACACACCCCTTTTTTCATACTACCTGAACATAACAACTACCTAAACAGAATATACTACTACAATCTGGATACACAGGAACCCTTAGCTTTACATTTGTGCTGTTTAACTTGGGAGCAGCCAGGAGCTGACTGCTCCCCAGCCACACCACAATGCAGGTCCTAAACTATCTCCACCCCCTCTTCCCCCAGAGACACAGGCTCCCTGGGCCCTGCAGGCTACCCCATATCCAGGGGCAGGAAGCAGAAACCAGAAGAGGGAGGGTAGCCCTAGAAACCCCAACGGCAGCAGCCAAAGCCATGGGGGAAGCAGCATCCCAGTGGAAGCCCAGTCTGCCAACTAATCCCTCATGGGCAGCAAGTTGGACAACACTGATTTAAACAAAATAACAGTACAAGTTACCCACTGCAGGTGTTGTCACTTGCAACTATTTTGCAGCAAATATATTTGCTGTAGGTTACACTCAGTCTGGAGACCGGGAGCCATAAACATGACAGGGGTTTAATCCTTCGGGGTTGCTTTCTATGCCCCCTAAATTGAAATGGTGGGTTTTATTTTTCCATCACTGTTCACACATCATTGGTCTTAAATCTCATTAAAAGCTCAGTACACTATTCACAGTAAATTACTACAGGGGGCATCACATAACAATCCACCCCATTGACCTTCTCGTGAAATTACAGCAAGGGGGTGCTGCACACTATTAATCCCCACTACAGACTAGTGATGTCTATAGCTCACAGCTCGCTGACATGTACAGACTACCAAAAGTGGTGCAAATTCATTAATCAGTTTAATTAAATGTCATGTCATTACTTTCATTAACTGCATTAATTTTGACACATATTTTACATGCTTTTTAATTTTTTTGAATTTTTTGCTCCAATATTTTTAAATTTTTTCTTATTTTATTCTTATTCTTTTCAGTCTATCTTTATTTTTATTCTTATCTTATTTTTTATTTTCTTGTTTCTATGTCACCAAGTTAACTTTATTTTGTGTGTAAATCCACCTTTTTGTTTTTATTTCACTCAACTACCTCTACGAATAGGGCACTATAATTCACCGAGAGCTTATAATATGTGCACAAATCTGCACCCCATGAATTTCTTATATATCTTTTCATATGTCTACTGGAGTATTGTGGCATGCTAATTAGAACTGTGATACTGCACTCCTTGCATTATTTTATAGGGGGTCTCAATCCCGGAAAACACCTGGACCTCCCCCCCACTTCTGCATCCACATTCCTGCATTCACATTTCTTCACTGTTGGGGGTGGTCATTGTTTCATTCTATGTTTCCCTTCCATCCCCAGACACTGCTCTCCATGTCTCTGTTAGGGTTTTGGTTCCCATAGCCCTCCAAATCCCAGTTTCTTCAGGCTGTCCCCCATGCTCTGCCTGCCAAATTCAAATCCACATAACAACCATCCAAGCTCACCCCACACTCCCCCCAGGCTAACCAGAGACCCTGGCCTTCTGACTGGACATACCCTGTCCCCTCCCAGGAGACAGGAGCAGAGAGCTGCTTCATTATCACCTTCCTTCTCTCTGAATAGGACACTGAAATTCTCCAAGTGCTTATAATATGTGCACAAATCAGCACTCCATGAATTTCTTATTTCTTCACATGCATATTAGGCATCCAGTTAATGTGACCAATGGTTGGTAATGCATTTTAATGTCCTTGCCACATTTCACACCCCCCACTTCATACATACAAAGCAAAGGAAAACCTGTAGACTTCAGCCCTGTCTAGTTTCCCCATACCAACAGTCTGCCCCTCCACCACACACACTAGATACAATGTACTTATGAGACAGACAGTAGTGTTGCAATGAATTTTTTTTTATTATTTATAGAAACACTCAAAGGTAACTGCAGAATGGTTTAGCATTCAGCGCTGATTGTTCAGTGGCCTACAGAGCACCCTCTCCATCTGCAGCAGCCAGAATGTGTGCAGCTAGGCAATTCCGTACAATGGCTTCCTGACCAGCATTTGCATGCTAATCATAGGAGGCACAATGTCCTGCCTGCCCACATCTCTGTCTGGCCACTGCCTCCCGCATTTCCTCAGACCAGGACTCACTGAATACCTCCCCTCTAGTCTCACAACTAATGTGGAGCATGCAGGCTGCCAAAATGAATGCCATAATGTTTTCTGGCTACATCTTGAGCCTGTAGTTCAGTGACCTCCACCATGCTTTCAGACGGCCAAAGGCACATTCCACAGTCAGCCAACATTTGCTGAGGTAGTAGTTGAATACCATCTTTCACCAGTCAGTAACTTGTCCTCCATATGGTTTCATGAACCAGAGCAGGGACGGGTAAGCTGCATCTGCTATAATAAGTGGGGGCACAGCAACACCCTGTATCACTGCTTTGGGAACTCCAGGAACATATAGTCCTTTCTCCATCATGCCAGGCAACAAGTTTCAAAAGACATGAACATCATGCGTACTGCCTGCCCAGCCTGTATAAATGTTAGTGAACCAACCTCAGTGATCATCAATTACGGCCTGGAGGATCACCAAAGCAAATCCCTTCTTCTTGGTGAATGACCAGCTCCCCTGGGATGGAGATCAAATTGGGATGTGCATGACCTTGAAGCCTTCAGTAACTTTCCTGGGGTTATGGAGGCAGATTAAGCTGTTTGCTATGATGTCCTGCAGCACCTGGCATACCTCACATATTACCATCCTGGCTGTGCAGGGATCCACACTGAACTGGTTTCCAATGAAGCAGAGGCTGGTGGGGGTGGCCACTTTCATGATGGCCAGGACCACCCTCTTTTCTGGTGTTATAAAGTGATGCATGACAGTGTCCTGGTGCATAATGTGCAGCAACAGTAGAAAGACTATGTGCACAAAGGTGTCCCTGTTCATAGAGAAGCTCTCGAGCCACTGTTGATCATCCCACGTCAATAATACGATGCACTCCCATCAGTCAGAGCTGCTTGCATGAACTCAGGCCTTGAGATCATTGCTCTATTGGTTGATCCACAGAAACCTCTCAGCCTTGAGATCCATGGCTTCCTCTCAGTTCTCCAACTCCAACTCATGGCCCACTGACTGGAATAGCAAGGCCTGAGAAGCTGCTACCCTGCATTAGCACATTTGTAGAAGGTCCATCATAACCTGTGTTGTGTTCAGTAGCAGTATATACATTATTAAGTGCCTCCATTCTTCAGTTAGACACCTCCAGGGCATTCAGCAGCAGCTGGTTCTCCTTGCAGATTCCGTCAGGATTCATCAAAACCATGTTGTTATACAGGACACAACAAGTACTGTTTCACTCAAACCACCACCTGCTTGTACTAAAGGGGTTGAATAGGGAGAGCTGTTGAATAGGGTTGTTAGCATTATAACAGCCCTGCTCTTTACATTTCAATTCCTGCACACCTCAGGCTCCTGTAACTATTCCTCCCCTAAAAACTTGGGATGTCCAATGACCCCAGAAACCTATGATCCACCCAGGGCTGTGGATAATAATGCTTAGCGAAACAATGAATAGACCCATCATGAAGCATCACCCCAGCAAACACCCCCAACCTGGCAGAAGCCAGGAAAGGAATGTGGGTGTAAGGTTCTGGTGCTCTTTCTGAATAGGTCCCATTAGCACATCAAGAGCTGTGCCAGGCATCAAGGTACCAGAACCACCAAGTAATATCAAAGTCACAAATATCCAAAATCTCCCTGCACCCAGTTTTCAATGACACGTGCTCAGCAGAAAAAAGGCAGGCGCTGAGCAGAACACTGAAATGGCCGAACCCTGAATTAAAGGTTGTTGAATAGGGACATTCACATTGACAGGCCTGCTCTTTGCATTTCAGTTTCTACACACCCCAAGTTCCTGTAACTGCCCCTCCTCTAAAACCTTGGAGTTTTAGGTTTTTGGGGGATTAACCCTGAAATCTGTCAAATGTTCAGCAGAAAAAAGGCAGAAGACTAAACGGATAGACTCATTCAGATCTGTCTGCTCAGAGAGTAGGGGTGAGATCTTTGACGATGAACACCTTTTTTGCCCCATTCCTGTTACCAGCTATCACATCTGCTGGAAGGTGGGGATGTGTGCCTGAAGTGTGAAAACCAGCAAAGTCTGGAGCTGAGTGAATGCATGAACACCACTTCAGGCAGCGATGGTCAAAGGAAAGCATGATGGAGGCTTTGGTGGCAGCCTCAGAATGATGAATACAGTCTGAAGATGAATGGCAGGATGAACTCCGGGAGATGTATAGAAAGTTTGAAGAACAAGAGGCAGCATGTCACTGGGACATCATGCCCAACACAAGAGAATTTCTTGACCTGGCCAGACAGTCCTGTCAGGATATTGCAGAGAGCCAGCAAGTGGAGGCTATGTTTAGAGAGGAGCTCCTTAGATACATGACCCTGGTCCCCATTCATGAGCTGCCCCTTCCCCCACCCAGGACCACCCATGTGACATCCACTGTGCATGCCCCTATCCATTAGCTGATCCTCATGGAGGCCCCTATCCATGATCAACTCCCTCATAACGACAACCTCAGTGACAGCCACTGTGCCTGCAAGCAATAGGCACCCCTACTCTAGCAGGCCAAGGAGAGCTCCACTATGCTTTATGGATGAAGGGGAGGGTGAGACAGAGGGGATACTGTGGGGAAAGAAAAGCCAGGTGATGGGTTTTTAGTTGTTAGTGCTGTTGCTTCTGTAGGAAAATGGGGAGTGGGTATTGTGTTTCTGCATTATTTCAGTTCTGCTTTGGTTACTGACAATACACTAAATACTTTAGTGAAATTAAAATGAATTTTCATCCATGTCTGTCTGCTGTAATGGGAAGGGTTATAGAGGTGTGGGTTTTGTAGGGGAGGTAAGCCAAACCAAAGAAAACCCAGGGTTGTTTCAGATACATTGCACTAATGAAAGAGGACACATCCACCTCTAGACTGATGGGGGGTAGTTTGCCCAGAATGTGGGAAGCAAACCCAGTGCTTCTCAGTGCTCCCCAGTCACCCCACCCAAGGGGTGAGTTTGGAGAGTGGCTGGGGGCTTTCAAGGCTTTCTTATTATTGTGACCAGAGAAAGATATAGTGGCCAAACCCAGGCTAGGTGGTGGTGGACTGGCCCAGAATTTTGTTAATAAGGGGAACAATAATTGGGTGGGTTCTGCACAGCGCACGCATTTCCTGAGCCAATGCAGCTTCTCAGGGATCAAGAGTTCAGCTGGTGATTTGCA
>NW_017729024.1:101092354-101111574 GCF_001723915.1 Gavialis gangeticus
ACCCAGTGCTTCTCAGTGCTCCCCAGTCACCCCACCCAAGGGGTGAGTTTGGAGAGTGGCTGGGGGCTTTCAAGGCTTTCTTATTATTGTGACCAGAGAAAGATATAGTGGCCAAACCCAGGCTAGGTGGTGGTGGACTGGCCCAGAATTTTGTTAATAAGGGGAACAATAATTGGGTGGGTTCTGCACAGCGCACGCATTTCCTGAGCCAATGCAGCTTCTCAGGGATCAAGAGTTCAGCTGGTGATTTGCAGTGGAGGAGAACAAAGAAAATTCAAAACCGGACAGGCAGGTTTGACTAACTGCTAATTGCCACTGCTGAAAGACAGGCATGCCCATCAGCAGCTCATGCAAGCCCTTCACCCTACAAGCCATCAATCCCCCTCCCCCAACCCTTTTACATTTCCCCTCTTACACACAGGGAACAAGAAACGAAGAATCGAACAAAGCAAATAGAAACCTTTATTTACAAACCGAATATTAACCATAATTAAACAAACCACAGAACAGCTTTTATGAGATAACAATGCATAATTACTATAACAGAGGAATTTATTTTTACTACCATAATGATGCATGGTTCACGAATGAAAAAACAATCTAAGCAATAATCATTTCTAACTGAAAGACCCTGGCTTTAAGGTGGACTTTCTAAGCTTGACTGCAAACTGGTAGATGGCAGAGCAGATCCGTATTGGCCTGCCCCACTCCCAGGCAGGAGCAGGGCCAACAATCAGCAGCCATAGAATCATTGCAAGGAGCCCAGCCATTATTTGCCAGTTGTCCTGGGTCTGGAAATGCCTCCTGGACTCAGAGCGATTCCTGTCATGCTGGATGGCCATGAATCTGTCCATAGCTAGATGGATTTGTCTCACCATCTCACACAGCCAATGCTCACAGTCACTGAGTGAGTTCATGATCCTGTCCATGCATCAGTGGCAACCTGCCTCGGTAGCCTGCATGTCCTCAGCAGTAGAATTGCAAGTGGAGCTGAAAATCAAGAATTCAGAATATAGAGTTAATTAAGGATGCTCAATGCTCTAAGAAGATGCATTCAGTGAACCTTGCAAGTGGATAAAAAGTGGTGGGCCCAAAATTACTGAGAACGGGTGCCTGGCAGCAGGTGGTAGCAGGCCCTGAATGGCTGCAAACAAGTGCTCAACTGCTTTGGCCACTGATGTGCCTCCCTGCTGTGCATTGCCCTGTACCTCCCTGCACTGCCCACAAATTCCCACAGTCTTTAAAGCCTATGCCATCCTACTTTCCCCTTCACCTCACAGCCCAGCCTAATCACAGCTGTCAGTTCAGGTGACAGGTAACTTAAAGGGTCCCCATGGCTTCACATACCAGAGTGGCGGTCGAGCTCCATGGTCTATCCTCCTTGGAGGAAGCAGCAGGTGACATGCCTAGTACCCTGCTGCTATCTTCTCCACTAGATCCCCCACGAGTTGCAGCAGTGGTTGGTGATGTCTCAGCAGGTGAGGATGCCCCAGAGGCCTCTGTCCCTATGAGTCAGTGCCAATCCAGTACCTTCATTAGCAGCTGGAGGTATCTGTAATGGGCCATGTCATACGGTGGGTTGCCTTGCTGTGCTCTTGCGACATCCCTGTGGAAAGCTGCCTGCAGCAGCTCTGCCTTGACACAGCACTGGACCACTGCCCTGTTGTGCCCCTCTCACCTATTCTCCTGGCAACATCAGGGTAGATGAACTGGCACACAACCTCAGGCTCCCCCAGCACCCGCACCAGGCTCTTTGTTTTGGTGGAAGTCCAATTGGACCTAGGCCTACTCACCCCAGTCCACTCTGTTCTCCCCCAAATGTCAGACATCTCAGATCAATAAGGGGGTACCCTAGGCCAAGGGACATTCACTCCCCCCCCACCCTGTTGTTGCTTGGAAAAGTTTGGACATTGGACATGCTGGCACCAGGCAGGGTCAAGGCAGAAAGAAGGGGTTCTGCACAAGTGACAACTTTGTATCTTATAGGCATACTTGTTTTGGACATCTTTGAGTCCTGCTAGGTCTTTTAGCCCTGTATATGCCATGGCACAATAACAAGCTACCCAATGAGCCATGTACTGAGAGTTAGGCCCTCAGTGGGTGCCCACAGGCTCCCTGTTGGGGCATGACACAACATCAGGCTACCCAGCAACCCATGTGTCAAGACACCACTCCCAGAGGGACATGGTCTGAACTGCTGAGCACTTCATACATAGCTGGTGAGGGAATGAACAGATAAGCTAACAGAACTCATCTGCTATTCATAAAGCAGGCATGCTTAATGCTCATGCGGGCTCATAGAACCCTGTTTGTCAAGTTTATGTAAAACCGACAACCAAATTAATGGCATTGGGAAACAATTATGCCCCAGCCAGCTGCAAAGGGATGTTTTAGAGGTGCAGCATGGAGGGAAGCAGGGGTTCCTCATGGCTGTTGCCAGGCAGTCTGGTGATTTTTGCTGCCCACAAAAGAGCTATGCAACTGTTGCAAGTTTTGGTGCCAGTCAGCAGTGTTCACCAGGGCTTCCCCCAGCCTGCTAAGGATGTCCTAAAACATTAATTACACACAAATACCTACAAATTGTAGTGACACTTGGTGGACAAGGAGGCTCACTACACAAAAATTGTAGCAACACCTAATGAGCGACAAAGAGGCTCCCCACATGTCATTCAGTGAATTACCATGTACATGTGACCAATTAATGGCCACACCATTCCAAGCTGCATCGTTGCAAGCTACTTTACATCAGGATGGGGATTAGTTTATGTTGCTGCAAACTCATATAAATCGCCAAAAACTCGTGTACATGTAAAGTGTAATGCCATTAAATCACACAAAAGCACAATTTTCATCACATGGACATGACCCCTTCAACAAGTGTACAAGCACCCTGAAAGACCAGACTGAACAAACAGAGCAAGCAGCAAGTTAAGCCCTATCAGCACTCTATTGGAGTGTCCAGAGAATGCTTTTTGGCATACTGTCTTCACAAGAGATGTTTCAGACAAAGCTTTATGAACTCCTAGAAGAACCAACAGGAACTAAAGTGTTTGTCAATGACATTCTGGTACATGGCAGCAATAGAAAAGAATATGACAAAAACCAATAATATGACAAAAAACAAAAAACTCATGAGACACAGGAAGTGCCACCTCAAACTGAATTGCAGCTAAATACAAATAAGTGTAAAAAAAGTTAGTTCCTTTAGTTACAACTTTAAAAAGGGAGATGCCAGATGTGATCCAACAAAGTAGTTTCATAGTTTGTAGTGTTGGAAGGGACCTAAGCAGATCATCAAGTCCGCCTCCCTGCCATGGCAGGAAAGAGTACTGGGGTCAAACGACCCCAGCAAGGTGTTCATCTAGCCTCCTCTTAAAGACCCCCAGGGTAGCCAGCACCACTTCTCTTGGAAGTTGGTTCCAGATCCCAGCAGCCCTGACAGTGAAGTAGCGCCTCCTGATGTTTAGTTTGAATCTACCCTCTGCCAGCTTGTGACCATTATTTCTATTCACTCCTGGTAGTGCTCAGGGGAACAGGGACTCCCCCAGTGCCTGCTGGTCCCCTCTGATTAGTTTGTAACAGGCCACTAGATCCCCCCTCAGCCTTCCTTTGTGGAGGCTGAACAGGTTCAGGTCTCGTAGCCTCTCCTCATAGGGCCTGCCCTGCTGCCCCCAATCATGCGAGTGGCCCTCCTCTGGACCCTCTCAATGCTGGCCACATCCCTCCTGAAGTGCAGTGCCCAGAACTGGATGCAGTACTCCAACTGCTGCCTGACCAGTGTCTCATAGAGAGGGAGGATCACTTCCTTGGACCTGCTCGAGATGCATCTGTGGATGCATGACAAGGTACAGTTGGCCATCCTGACCTCATCCCCACACTGTCGGCCCATGTTCATTTTGGCATCAATGATGACTCCAAGATCCTTTTCTGCCTCTGCACTGATGAGAAGGGAGTTCCCCCACCTGTAGGCCTGCTGCTGGTTCTTCCTCCCCAGATGCAGCACCTTGCACTTGTCAGTGTTGAAACCCATCCTGTTCTCATTCCAATGAATAAAGCAATTAGAAGTTAGAATGTCCCCTCATTTTTTTTCAAATGGTTACCTACTAACAAGATTTTTACTGAGTTTAGCAAAACTCTCGTTTTAAAAGGACTGGGGGTGAGAGACAAGGAACAAGTAGTATTGAGATAGGAATCTAGAAAATCTTTTCCAAAACCTGAAGGTTGTCTTTCACTTTTGAAACAAAAATGCGGTTAGGAAAAGGAAGAAATAACATTAAGTGATGAAACTTCACAAGTAGTAGCTGGAATAGGATTGTTGCATGGAGAACCAAAGGCACACAGATCAATAGAAATGATTCCAGCATGACAAATTATGTTGAAATGGAGAAGGAATGATTTGTCACTGTTACTGGATGTAAAAATATTGTCTGAATATACAGTTACACAGGAACTGTTGAAACAGACCACAAACCACTAGAGAACAGTCCTGATAATCATTTATATTCTGTGCTTCCAAGATTTCAGGACTTGAAAGTAAAAATACAAGGAGAAAAGAAATCCTTGTGATAAATCATCATCCTTGTGGTAAATCATGTCTCACAATTTTGTGGAGGAAAAATGTACCAACCAACCAAACAATCAAACAACCTTGGAAGAATAGGTACACATGATACTATTACTCCTACCATTGTCTATAAATAAAATGGTATAGATAGTGAGAGTAACAGAGTGTGAACACTTTAATAAACTCACAGAAATGCTGGGTACAATCCTCTGGGAGGCAGGTCTGAGGGGAAAAGGAATCCAGGATATCTAGCTGTATTTTAAATAGGTCATCAGAAATAATTCTGATGGAGTGGAAGAATAGAGATTGTAGGAGGAGGCAAGCTAGCTAAACAGCAGTCTCTTCTCATCAGAGCAGAATATTGGGAATTTCAGACCAGCTAGTCTTACCTCAATATTTGAAAAGCTCATGGAGTAGTTCATCAAGGAATGTTTTGTTTTCCTCTAGATGTATGACACATCTAGAGGAAAACAAAGTGATCAGAAACAGACCGCATGGATTCATCAAGACTAAGTCATGCTGGACCAATGTAATTTCCTTCTAGGATAGGCTCTTTGGATGTTGGGGGAGCAGTAGATGTGATATACCTTGTCTTTAAGGATGCTTTTGACACTGTATCCCATGAGATTCTTATTAATCAGCTAAGGAAATACAGACTAGATGAAAGTACTGTACGGGGGATATTCAACTGGTTGAATCATTTTGCTCAACAAGTAGTTATCAATGGCTCAATGTCTAGTTCAGAGGAGGTATTGAATGGAGTTCCCCAAAGGTCTATCCTGGGGCCGGTATTCTTTAACATCTTCATTAATGATTTGGATGATGGGATTTAATGTATCCTTTGCAAATTTGCAGATAACACCAAGTAGGCTGGAATTGCAGACACTATAAGAGAGTAGGACTAGGTTCCAGAATGACCTGGATAAACTGGAGAAATAGTCTGAAATCATTCATATGAAATTCAACAAGGACAGGTGCAAAGTCCTTCTCTTGGGATTGAGTAATTGCTTGCACAAATACAAACTGGGGAATGACTGGCTAGGCTCTGCTACAACAGAGAAAGACCTGTGAGTTATGGTGGACTATAAACTGAATATGAGCCAACAGTGTCGGAAAATAAAAGCCAACAGCACAGTGGGTTGTATTAGCAGAACTGTCTTTTGCAAACCAAGGGAAGTGATTCTTCTGCTTTATTTAGCACTGGTGTGGCCTCACATGGGGTATTGGGCTCAGTTTCAGCCCCCATACTTCAAGAAAGATATTGACATATTGGAAAGAGTCCAACAGAGAATGACAAGAGTTACTGAAGGCCTGGAAAATATAACTTATGAGGAAAGTCTGAAAGAACTAGGACTATTTAGTCCAGAAGCTAAAGAGGGAAGACTGAGGAGGGTTTTGATAACAGTCTTCAAATGCCTGAAAGGTGATAGACTTTTCTCTGTGCCTGCAGAGTGTAGTGATAGAAATTATAATTTAGAGATGCTCCTTAACAGGACATTGAGGGAGTTGGTTAATAAATGGTACCTCAGTTAGGAAGAAGTTAGCTGGTTAGTTAGAGAGATATAAAAGGTCTACAGAGATTACCTACTGCTCTACAATTAAAGTTTGCTGTTTAGCTCTTCTCATTTATTGTATGCATGTATTTACTAAACCCAATGATCATTACATATGGCACAGGATTAAGAGCAATAGCCTCAAACTGTAGAAGAGAAAATTTGTTTTGCAGATGAGGAAGAACTTTCTGACCATGAGGGTGGGGAAGTAATGAAACAGACTACCTAGAAAAGTTGTGGAATCTCCATTCCTGGAAATTTTCAAGAACATGTTAAACAGACACTCGACTTCTTTTCTAGACTTATTTTCCCATGATCTTATGCTACACATCTTTAAGGGGGAAAAAATAAGGTCAAGATTCTTGCACAAAACCAATGGATTTCCTTGTCTACCAGACCATCTGGAAAGGAAGAACACCAGACTTGACTGGAGAATACAGAAAGGAAACAAAACAGTGATTCCAAATAAAATGCATTGAGAGATTCTGCAAAAGACCCAAGCAGAATACTTCTAAATGGTACTATGCAGGAGACACAGTTTCTTGCATAGTGAATGTGTGAACAGAAAAAATGGCCAAAGGCCATTGCTTTGTGCAAAATACCAGAGATGGAACTGCAACAAACTTATGATAATTCATGATACTACTAGCAAAGCCTGACAGCAATCAGCAACAGATTTGTCAGAATGCAGAGGAATCCACTAACTGCAAATAGTTGATTATTACAGTTTGTTATTTCAAAGTGACTCAGGTAAGTGAAACATCAGCCAGCACTGTAGAGAATTGCACTAAGATAGTATTCACCACACATGGTATTTGCAACGAGCTAATTTTGAAAAAAATGGCCCATAGTACACAATGAAGCATTCTGAAGAATGGCAAAGAATTATTGTTTCTCTCACACACAACTAAGCAGCCTGTGTTGACCAGTCCAATGGCTAGCTGAAAAAAATGTACAGACAGCAAGCAGATGATCACCAAGGCTAGTTTGGACACTTACTTGAAAACAGAAATAAAATTTGGAGCTTCACCCCCACAAATGCTAATGAACAGCAGGGACAGACCCATAATACCTGTGAAAATGTTTCTTCCAATTCAGTGGTTTTAAAACTGTGGTCCACAGACCCCTGGGGGTATGCAGACTGTCTAAGGAGTCCACAAAAGATGACTATGATCAAGCAAATGCATGTGAATACCCACACTTACAATTCAAAGGGGTCTGCACCTCCATTCAAAATTTCCAAAGGGATCTACACCTCCATTCAAAATTTTTTAGGGGTCCGCAAGTGAAAAAAAGTTGAAAACTGTTGTTCTAGTTCTCAGAGATAAGATCTCAAGAAAATAGAAAAGAGCTGTTGGGATGGATAGAGTAAGAAGGTACCTCTATTTCAGTAAAAAGCTAGAAAACTGAAACCTTCACAAGAACACCAGTATGGTGATGCAAAGCTTTAAGTGGTCATTTGAACAATGGCTCAGTAATCAAACTAGTTGAATAGCCTGGGCACACAGAACCAGACAGAAAATGGACAGTTATTTAGGCAAAATGGCTGACACCTGATGATGAAAATATGATCTGTCATTCAGAAGCAGCAAGGGGAACACTGACTGCAATCCCCGCAAACATTTAGATCCACCCAGAGAAGAGATTATTACACTAAACACACTTACAATCACCAGACAATACTATCCTTGTATCTATAAGCATAAGGATCAATACACATTCCAACTGAGAGACAAGAGTTAAACCCAAAGATTGGAAAGGTATGATGTGTCTCAAAAGAGTTACTCAGCAGCAATATTAGTAATGATAGCTCTAAGCTTCTTTTGGTTGCTTAGTGGATGTGTTATATTCATCCACAATTAAACATCAGGTTTAATGTCTCATTATGAGGGACACAAAATGTGACACTAAAACGCCTCTTCTTGGTCTCTTCTGTCTACATGCTGACTTAGCCGCTGAGAGCAGGATGGGTGTTCGAAAGGCTGTCTTAATAAAAATCGATTTTAGCTTACTCTATCCAAAACTGGACTCTCATTTTTGCAAGCACTGTACACCAGGACAAAATATTCTATAGGACTTCAAACAGTAGAAACACAGCAGCAGAACAAACAACAGCTAAAACAGCAGCAATATGGGAAGATGTGGTCCAAATCTCTGGATTTGACTTTATTGCCACAAAATGGTGAGGGTGGGCAACTAGCAAACAATTCCTAAATATATATATAGCCTCTGAATTTTGCCTTTTCCTTTTTAAGAATATTCTGCAAATGCAAATTTTAAAAATATCTTGCTACTGGATATAGCTCTATGAATGGTTTATACAAAAAAAAATTACCATGAGACTGTTTGCAAATTGTTTCCTACAAGTTCACTTTCACACGTTGGGATCCAAAAACTGATGTTTGAGCTGTATGATTACAGCTACTTACATCAGACAGTATGATTTCTGTTCCTGAACTGGATGACCAAGGATTTATAAACGTCTGTTCTTTTCAAAACAACTTACTTTTCGTAGCTGATGAATTTTGTGATTCAATGAACCTCAGCCACGGGTCTAAAATATGTTTTCTACTTATATTAGTAACAAAAGGTTTGTGGGACTTAATGTTCATGGAAGCTAAGAAAAGTCACACAATCATAGCAAAATTGGTTTTAGAAGACCTTTAAATATGCTCTTCTTGCTGTTCTCACAGGTTCAACTTTGGTAACAAAGAAATGTAATTGCCAATAAATGCTATGTGGCAAGAAAATAAAAATGGCATTTCAAGTGACTGTATAAGACACATGAGACTGATCTAGGAGAACACGAAAAACAGTATCTTGCAATTACCATACATATTAAAGCGACCTAAATGCTAAAGAAGGTGAACTCATCCATAAAATATTGGCAAACAGATGTGATAAAAATGAACCATGGACAATATAAATCTCCAAAAAGAAAGGTCTTTGAGGAAAAGCATTATTGATTGTCATCATGGTATTGAGATGGGTAAGTGTATGAACTTTACAAAGACATTTAGACTAGTCCTAAATAGGCAAAAGGAAGACTTCCTGTGCATATTAACATGATGATTTTTAATGGTAATAGAAGGAACAGTATCTTTAAAAAAGAACAGAAGGCCTTGAAGAGGAAGAGTTTAGTCTTTATAAGAGAGTGGGCTTCTTCCTGTACCAGCTGCTATGTTCTGATATGGCAGCTGAGGATTCCCTCCAGCTAGTGGAAAACTGGTGAGCCATTTCTCATGTCATAAATACACCAGTCTGCAGTGCTCCTGACAAGACCCCTTCCACTTCCTTCCATTCCTAAAATACAAACCCCAGAAATTAGGTGGCAAAATCTCCCTGATGGTTCCCCATTGCTGCCCACAATCTTGACAGAGACAGAACTATCAAGAGTGACAGCAAGGAATACCCGCAATTCCAGGTTTGGCATATGCATAACAGAAGCAGGTAAAAGAAGCTTGGGATTGTTCCCAAGAGCAGCACAAAAACCCTGAAAGATATACTCTAAAAAGAGAATGTAGGAGGGAGCAGAGAAAGGGGAATAGGAATGGTACAATGAATAAGAGATATAAGTCTTAGTGCGGTGGGACCCTTAAGAAAAGAGGTCTGTACAAAACAGGAAAGATCCTGTGAACTAGAAAGGATAAGATAAACATTAGAACTTGTATTTGAAGCACTGATTTTTGCTGTATACAAAGTCAGCCCTAGAGCAGATCATAATATTTCTGGAAAAAAAATTGATTTTTAATAAAAGTGTTCAAGTGGAACAGAACTAAAACACCTTTCATGTTTTATTTTATCCATCAAAAATAAAGAAAATATGTCAATATGGGAAGGTTTGTAGGAAGTATTGATTTCAATGAAATTGTATTTCTCAATTAATTTTTGATAATAAATTTCAACCATCTATAATCAAATTTGATGCAGTTATACAACATTTTCCTTAATTCAAATAGTGGAAAGCTGTGCTACTGGGAGCAGTCTACCTTCATTTACAACTATCAAGTCCTGGGTTTTCATGAATAGCAATGATTCATAGATATTAAGGTTATAAGGGTTTATTGGCAATTTTTGCTCTGACATCATGCCTAATAAAAGCCACTACAGATCTTAACTCAGTAATTTTACATTAAGCTCATAGTATCCTCGGTTCAAATCCACAATACATGCCTTTAAGTCAATGGAACTTTTGAAGTCAATATACCTTTATGGATTTATATACCAGCTAAGAACTTTGCACTTACCTATTCATTTTTTATTTCATTCCATTTTTAGCGTTTTTTAATTGATTTAATTTCTGAGCTCTTTATGCTTTTAGAACTAATAATATTGACATTTAGACCTGTTGTAAAGGCTGAGACTAAGAAAGACACTGTATTTTTCACTAGCTATATTGAATGGAAAGTTCCTGTAGGACAGATGGAGTTTTCAGACTCAGGGAAGCCATAACTCAACGGAAGCTATAAATGAATAGGTTTTACTATATTCTTGATTTTCATTTGTAAATTCCCTTACCAATTTAGAACTTTCATAAAACCTTCAAACTTCGTATTTCTAAGGAGTTCCTGTTCTTCTTAGATCATTGCTTTAATCACAAATAAAGGTACTGCGTATATTTTTGCTAGCCCCTTGTTTAACAAAGCTCTTTAGCACATGCTTGACTTTACATATGTCCCCCTAAGAGCATTTGACCTATTTACATGCTTAATGTTCCAGTCCTGACAGACTTATTGTGCAAATAAGTTGCATCAGTGTAATAGAAAACAAGATCCCCAAGGGTGTTATTTCAATTGCTTCTACATGCTTATCACTTGAAACTTTTGTTGTGATGAGTCCACATGGCCTTACTAAAGAACTTATATTTCTAACCTTCCTCCCCAAGGCTTGCAAATGTTTTATCTGATTTAAACCCTAAATGACCAAAAGCTCATTTTTCTTTATCTATGCAATGTCTGTGTCCTTCTATTAAAAAATCTCTTTCAACACCAATATCTGTTCCCTTTGAAAAACAGGCCATTTAAAAACTTTCCTCAAGTTACTTCAACCTTTCATTTTTTTAAATCTTAAAGATGTTTTTAGTAACATACTTCATAAGCTTCTGATATCAGATGAAAGGAAAGCCCCTTTTATCATGGGCATCCCTTATTTACCTTATTTATAATAGGTTGTAAACTTAAAATTAGGCCAGAAACATCTATAATCTTGTTAATTGGCCCACTGTCTACAGAGGCAATGTTCTTGCATACTTCAGGAACAGTTAGCTGTCTTTCGTGATTCCTCATATATGATCCCAGCTTATACAATGATTCCTCATTATTTGGCCTAAATGAATATATCCCCTTGTCCTGAACTTTTTAATCCAAAGTGAAGTACTCTGTCTTCATTTAATTTTACATTTCTCTGAATCTTTTTAATTAGCATATCTTTTGAATGCTCACAGTAGACCATGATGACAATAAGCAAAAGAACTTTGATTGGCACAGTTAGGAACGTTAATTGAGTAGTATGTATATGAGTGCACAAAATCACACAGAAGAGAGATGATGATATAATTGACACTATAGTGAAGAGCTGGAACAAAGATACATTGTAGGAATTCTAAAATGGAGGGGGAAATGAAATCATAAGGCTAATTCCCTTTGTGTGCCTAAATGGCATGTACACAGCCACGTAATTGCAGGGTTTAGCAGGTACATAAAGTTTTCAATTCTGTTCCTCATTCTCATGAAATGGAATTGCCTTGTGCTGAAAGTGAAAACAGACAAAAGCCCTCCCACTGTTTAGCCCAATAGCCTAATGGTTAATATATTTGACAGGGGAATAATAGATGCTCCCTGAGAGGATGCAAACCTGCATGTCTTGCTTTATAACAAAATACAGTACTATAACTACCAGGCCATAGGCTGTGCATTGCCTAGGCCTCGCTCCTGCGCTCTTCTTCTGGCCCAGCAAAGAAATTAGGGCCAGAAGAAAAAGAACAAAGCAGAGGGTGCATAGCCTAGTGAAATCAATGTTCCCTATAAAAGGAGACCCTTGATTCCGGTCTGGGCCCCCTGGTTCAAAATGGACATGAACTTTCCCAGTGCTGTTTACCCATTTTATCCAATGAATATTACATGCAAGGTGAAGTGGGCAACTGCCCTAACCACTAAACAATATTAACTCTAAAACCTAAAACAAGGGATTAGACAAATTCATGGAAGACAGGTTTAGTGGGAGCTATTCTCTGACATTACTAAATCAGCGATAATCGATGCCTTTGGAGGGTATGACAGGGAATGGACCACATGCCCTGGTTGTACTCTCCCATGAAGGCATCTATTACTTACCACTGTCAGAGACAGGATTCTGGGTTATATGGCTCATTGGTCTGACCCAGAATGCCACTTATATTCCTATATTCACTTAGTTAATGAGATAGAAGGTGCGTACCCGGCCAACCTATTCTGCTCTGCAGCCACTCAACCAGAGGGCAGTTCTAGTAGTCATGCTCAACCTGAGTGTGTGAGCTTGCTCATCCAGGGCTGAGTCAAAAACTACATGAGAGTGCCAAAAAACTGCATTTGCATGTGCCACTCAGGAACGTAAAGAGAAATATGACTTAGCTGGCAATACATTGAAATGGGACTGGGGATCAATCACTGTAACAAGTATGAC
The DNA here is from genome assembly GCF_001723915.1 of Gavialis gangeticus. Lineage (NCBI taxonomy): Eukaryota > Metazoa > Chordata > Crocodylia > Gavialidae > Gavialis > Gavialis gangeticus. The sequence continues at coordinate 101,105,132 of NW_017729024.1, forward strand.
AACATTTTTGCCGTATTTTTTGATAATCAAAATTGTAGTTGATGGCTCATGTGGCCCTTTCCTATCTTCCTATGATTCCTCCTGTGGTTTTCAGGTGTGTATCTGAGAGCACCAACACTTCTAGTGAGAGAAGTAGAAACCTCTCATTTCTGACTGAAACAAGCTCCATGATACACTATTCCCAGGGACTAATTCCTTTCAAAGAATATGACATTAAAAATGAAGTGGGGTAAAGAAAGAGAGGATAGGAAGAAACGGAGAGAAAAAAATAAGCAAGTCTGATAGAAAAGGACCATAACTTTGTACAGCATGCAGTTTGTATTGGATTTTCTGATGAGTTCAGCTCCTAAATAATTTGGCACTAAATTTGCTAAATAAGGACTAAGTAATAATTGTAGGTTGACTAAATAATTCAGCACGTTAGGTGCTGATCCCTTGAAAATATGACTGTATCACAGTGGAAGCTGCTGAAATATTATGAAACCAAGGTCTTGATAAGTCTTGTGTAAATCTGGCTTAGAGCCAGCTGAAAAACACCATTTTGTTTTGGGGCAAAACAGTGGGGTTTTGTTATTTGCTTTCATTCTGGAGTTATGTTGGCTCACATGTATAACACTACAAATATCTATCTGTAAGCACTGATAGATTCCAAATTGCATAAATAAAATAATGAATTACCCTGAACCTGACTTCTTTTTATCCTTCTTTTTCTTGTTGGCCTTCTCTTTTTTCCCTTTCTTATCATTTTTCTTGTCATTTTTGCCTCTCCCTTTTTTGCCTCCTTTCTCTTCATCTTCACCATCTTCACCACTCTCCTCTTTGGATTTCTGATTTGCTCTGTTTTTCCTGCCTTTGCCGACTTCTTCATCAGAATCACTCTCAAGCCCCACACGTATTCTCTGTGGTCTCTTGCGTGGTACACGGTGCACAGGATCTGGTTTTTTCTCTCCCTCATCATCACCATCTGTTTTATTCTCTCCTATATATTCATGATCATTTTTAGGAAGAAAACACACAAAGGAGAACCAGTCATTTAGTTGTATGGAGACCTCCCTGTTACTAAGACAACCCTTCAGTTTACATATTGTAACAGGAAAACATCTGAATGTAAAATATAAATTGTCCATCCCCAGTTACCTGTTTTGTCATTTTCTTCACTTTCAGCTGCACTGCCTTCCTCAACTTCCACTATGAGGAAAAAAAGGGCAAATCGTGATGCATACTGAATAGCAAATAGCCATTTAAGCAGGATGTTAAAGATATGCTTACAAATTACTTAATATTGAATAATATTGCCTCCCTGGGTAACTCTCAAATTTTCATTAAATATACTCATGCCTAACTGTGACTAGTGCTGACTGGATTTTGGAAAATCCATCAGGTTTAGAAGCACATAGGAAGTGTAAAGGACACCAAAAGGGCAGTTTCTTTGGGAGATTGAGTTCCAAAATCCAAATTTCAAAGTAGCAAGAGGTGATCCTGTTCTTTTTTAGAAGGCAAGGATTTCCTAGGGTGATATCTTTAATTGGACCAACCGTATAGCTGGGATAGAGCAACCTGATGGAGAATGCCTTGCATTTAAAAGCTTGTCTAAGGATGCTGTTACAGGCTACCTTTGAAACTTTTTAAATCTATGAACTGTCATGCCATCAGAAAAGTTAGAACTGGTTCAGAGTGGTTAAAGGTTAACATTTAATGCTGTCTCAGACCTACACAACTGTGACTTGCTAATAGGGTCTGGGACAGACATTGCATAAACCAGTTTGAGCTCAGTCAGTTATGTCTAATACTGCATTCAACCAGGTTTATCTCAAACTGGTTTCAGCCATTTTGAAACTGGTCTAGGTGCACTGAATGTCTGTTCTGTTACAGGTTTAAACCAGTTTTTGGTCACTTAAACTGATTTATGGATAACATATGTCCCTAGCCTAGAGGGCCTGGCAAGCAGGGGTATGAACAGGAGCCAGGACTCTCCCTTCTTCTGGGGTGGGAGAGGAGGGGAGAGGGTGATGTAGCTTGGCATGATGTGGTTTCCCTGAAGAGAAAGAGCTGTGTCTTTCCTTACTTCACAACCAGCAGGAGCCAACTGCAGCCATGGGTGGGCAAGGAAAAGTCTTAAAGACATGATAGAGTTGGTAACATCTGAGGAGATCCAGTAATACACTAAGGGAACAAGATGGATATTGGTTTAGGGAGGGAAGAGCACTCATGGGTAAGGACTGTAGTGAGTAGAGATTGATCAACTGGCTTCGTGTATTAACATGTTATTAAATGGTGTGGCACCTGGTACGTAGGTGTTTATGGAACCACAGATATTTTTCCTGTTTAGAATTAGAATCCACACCCAATTTAATCTTTTGAGGTTTTGTTCTCACCAAATTGCTTACCCAGCAGAGGATATTGTTTCTGTTAGACATAAATAAGGACCTACCAAATTTGGGGCAGCTACCCCCCCTCCCCCCAGTTTCATGGTCTGAGAACAGTGCCAGTCACCATTTTCATGGCAGAGCACAGCGACCCACCCCCATGCCTCTGATTAGACAAGGGGCCCTGGAAGTCCCATCCCTCCCCAGAGATTGGCAGATGGCCATCTGTCAATCTCTGGGGAGGGATGGGACTTCCAGGGCCCCTTGGCCAATCAGAGGCATGCGGGGGGCACTTCACTCTGCAGTGAAAATCTCCACTCTCCCCCCCACCACCCTCCCCATGCTTCAGGACAGCAAAGCTTCTCAGTTCTCACCCTTTTCTGTTTGCAGCTCCCTTCCCGCCACCCCCCACTTACTGGCCATTGTCATGGTTTTTCATGGAGACTGGGCTTTTATGCAGGCAATCTGCTGATTTAATGGTTTCTACAAAAATCATGAAATCACAATTTTGGTGGGTCCCTAGACATAAGTAACTATGGATGCTTGTAGACATTTAAAAAATGCTGCTTTACTTTAAACTTGGTGTGTTCCCAAGCCCCACATAGTTGGTCCAATAAAATATATCAGCCTAAGAAATCCTTGCCTCTTACACTTAGTAAATTAGGACATTTTGTCCCTAAATAGGCTAAATAGCTTTTATTGCCATTCCTATATACAACATATTTTCAAGTATGTCCTATCTAACGTATTCCCTGTACAGTCCAGAAAATAAGCTTGTAATGAACTATGCAGCAGCATTTCTCAGAACTTTTCAGTCAACAGAACATTTAAATTATCTTGTGGACCTTTTGATTTTTTTCATTCTTGTAGTGACTTCCCCTTTTTTATTTTTCCTTTTTTTTGTCATAAACTCCATATTAAGTAGCCCATGTAATACTGATGTACAGGTTAATTTATCCAATGAAATAGTAGCCAAATATTCAGGCATTCCTGCCTAGCTTTTCCCTGAGATAGAAAAGTATAAGACATTAAATTGCAAAATATGTAACACGAGAGACAAGAAACAACCAAGAGTCTTGTTTCAAGTCATGCATTAATGTGCAAAGTGTTATTATTCAGAATTTGACAGGCGCATTAAAACGGGGACATATGCACAGTTTAAATTCCCTTCACAAAGCATCTCATTGTAATAGCATTTTCTGTCATTTCCACAACATCTGCATAATAATTTTTTAGGATTATGCAAAAATGTTATCATTCAATATCATCAGTGAAATGTGAAAATAAGTGCACTTTTGTTCAGCCTGGACATATGCCTTCTGTTGCTAGCAGTAACTGGATCTACATTTGACAAAGATCATTACATTGCTATTGAGAGCTTGCAATGACAGAGACAGACGCTTCTAAAGAGATACTTTGCATGCAACAATAGGGCATGGTCTTTTATTTGCAACTAATGCCTTTGCTGAGCTCCTTCAGCCAAAGAGAAATTCCTGAGGAAGCATTTTAATGATATAAAGTTGGTCTTACTGCAGATTCTGATGAGTGCACACAACAAGCAAACAGCTGGAGGTTTATAACATGGATACTGAAATGTGCATTGGTGCTAAAAGTATATCATACAGAAACTGACATTATATCTAGCACAAATAAAAACAATACAGCGTGCAGTTCACAGGCTTAAACACAATAGAATGTAATAGTTTGGATTTAATTAAACATAGTGCCATGGAGTGACAAATGTGCTAAACTAAGTACAACATATCAAGAGAGATATTATGTAAAGCTAAATCATAGTGTTTATTCATCATCCTGATTAGGAGGAAGGTCAGGGTGAAGGGGGAAGGGGGATAGGTCCATGTCTTAATAGAATACTTGGTTACCTAAGTTACCAGCAGCTCACATGTTAAACAGCAGGGATTTTAAATAAATAAAGACAAAAGCTTAAAGCCAAATGGAAATGGATATTACTGTAGAAAGGAACCTAAAGAGGGCTGGATTAGCCCAGAACTGCAAAGAGAGGATTAGAAAGGATCACACAACTACAAGAGTGGTGAGTATACAGTACAGACCCTATTAGTACCAGCCAAGTCCTCGGGTTTTTTTGCAAGAGCTGACAAATTACAGCATTAGACTAAAAGGTCACTGCTGTCTCCATGGCCACGTTTTCTTGCAAACGTGGAACTCACCAACCAGTTAAATCCCCATGTCCTTACATTACCCTTTAAAAAAGAAATGTTTCTGTAATAGAATGACTTGTGGTAGCATTTTTTTAAGTGGTAAAATGTCAGCAAACTGCTGCTATGATTTGCAGAAAGGACCAGTGATTTCTTTTCTCTCTCCATTTTTGAGTATCCAACTGAAGAGTACTTAAGCTGGCCTCCATCAAGTTCCTGAAATGTTGGGGATAATGCTTTCTCAGAAAAGAAAGGAGCATCTTTTTTAGATTTGATTCTAATAGGAACTAGTTGACAATATTATGGTAAAGTAAATTGGGTAAAAGCAAGGAAGAATCAATAGAGTTCAATGCTCTAGGAAAACGAAGCAGGGAAGCAACTAAATAAAAAATGGATATAAAAATATATAATGGATTTAAAAAAAAGGATTAAACAAATTAAGGGAACTAGTAGGTACAGACTCTTGCAAAGATAAGCTTAGGTATAAAAGAGTGCAGAGGAGTTGCCAGGCAATTTTCAGGGCACAATAACAAGCTATCCTGATGTGGATAGATAAGGAGCTTAGTAAGAGGCCATTATAGTTATATCTTGATTTCTTTAAGAGCCTGAAAATCAAAAAGGAGTCATATAAAAATGTAAACAAAACTTCATTGTAGTCAGAGAGAGAGAAAAAAAGAGAAAGAGATACAGGCATATTGTGGGTTGTAATCTGGCCCCCTGTGGTGTCTGCTCAACCTTTATTACTATCTCCCTCCTATTGCCTTCTACTCCTTTCCAGTGGGTGTGGCTCACTCCACAACATAATTAAGGATGAAGGTAAAGAAATAGTGCAATCATTTAGGGGTAAAATCAGAAAGATGAAGAAATAAAACTAGATATCATTATCAAGAAATATAAAAGACAACATGAAAATATTCTGTAAATAATATTATATACAAGAATGACATTTAGAGAAGAGAAATCAGATATACAAAAACCAAAACATGGAGTAACGCACTAGTCAACAATACTGAAGAAAAGGGTCTGAGGTATCCTCAGAGTGCATTGCAAGTTACTGATGAGTCAACATTGTATTGCTTTTACAAAAAGACAACTCACATTCTAAGATGTATTAACAAGAGTCTATGTATTACACAAGGGGAAATTATTTCTCTCTACTCAGCTATGTCCAATTCTGGGCACTACTCTTTATGAAAGATATAGACAAATTAGAGACAGTGCCCAGAACAAGGAAGCTGGTAAGAAAGGCAAGACTTCTTGTGGGTGATACATTTTATTGTACCAACTGTATGTGCTCTTACTGCACGGACCCATAAAAGTGATCCACCCCCAAGTATTATTACCTCTCATACATACCCTGATCCATCATGGAAACAACATCGCCTCAATACTACCAAGACTGGTAAGAGATTTTAAAAACACGTACCTATGAAAAAAGACTAAAATAATTAAGTTTGTCTGGCTGAGAAAAGAGAGTCACATGATAACAGTCTTTCAACCCATGCATACTTTCTAATGCTTAAGTTAGCAAAATACAAGAATATCCTTATTTGGAGTTTTTTAAGAACAAGTTAGGCAAAGATCTATCAGGGTTGGCCTTGTCCTTCATATGTTTAATCCTGTCTCACTGCATTGGGTTGGATAAGAATATATTTTGAGGCCTCTTCCATCCCTACGTTTCTATGATTTTATGACACATTTTAAATCAAACATAGAAAACATGGGTATGGTATATGGGCAACGCTAAGCAGGAAATATGAGCCTTACAAGAGTGGCACTTATTAGGAGAGTGCCAGAACTTTATCTGCGCCACAAGAGTCCACACACATTCTCTTCAGACACATTCGAGAGACCAGTAACATGTTTGACAAACTGCACCTTGGAATTCATAAGAAAACCA
>NW_017729024.1:101116574-101179390 GCF_001723915.1 Gavialis gangeticus
AGACACATTCGAGAGACCAGTAACATGTTTGACAAACTGCACCTTGGAATTCATAAGAAAACCAGAAACCAGACAAGTATCTAGTCAGGGTGGGAGTTGAGGGGGGACTTCCAAGTTTTCTCACAAGCATGCTCTACTTACCATTTACTTTACGCTATCAATAGGGCACATCTACACATGCTATTAATGCTCTGAAAGCTTACTGTGCAGTAGGGCTGTGTGAAATTTCACCTGCCATTTCATTTCGTTACTGTTTCGACTCATTTCAAGGTCAAAACAGCAAAACCAAAATGAAACAAAGGGCCTCAAAACAGCCTCAAAACAAAATGAGGCTAGTCAAAACATTTAGAAAGTCAAAACGTTTCAACCGTAGTGCTGTGGATGGAAGTCAGTCCAGCTGGGCTGACTCCCCTTCCCAGTGGATCTAGTGAAACATCGAAACAGAGTCAAAACAGCCTCACAATACAAAATGCTGTTCTGTCAAAACCTCAAAACTCAAGGCAAAATGCTCAAGGTGCTGTTTTGCGCAGCCCTACTGTGCAGTAAAATATAGCACAGGGGCCATGTTTACACGAGACACTAACTACACAGTAGCCATGACTACTGTACAGTAGTATTACATGGAAGGAAGCGTGATGTGGTGGTACTGCTCAGTATATCTCAGGCTACTGTGCAGTCAGTGTCATGAAAAAGCTGTTTGGCAACATTACTACACAGTAACATTTGGTACTTGCTTATACAAGTACTAAATGACTGCAGTAATGACTGCGCAGTCAGAATCTCATGTAGACATGGCCAGGAAGCTTCCCTTGAGAGCACATCTACATGTGCACCCATTGGCCACATCCAGACAAGCACAACCATGCAGTATGTGGCACTGCAGACACCTCTAGAGTGCCACATACCACACATTCAGTTGTTCTCCATGCTGCAAGGGAGCAGTGCATAGGGTTTTTTTGACCCCGGTTATCCAGGCATCAAAAAACCTGAAGAAAAAAAGTGGAGTAGCACACACGGCATCGGTGCACACTACCCAAAGCCAGAGCCTGGCTAACCAGAGCCACACTCCACTGCCAGCCAGGTGCCACGCAGCAGGATTGCCACTGCTGCAGCCCAAGGATATCCCCAGGACCCCACCCTCCCTACCCCACCCAAGGTAACCTGCCATATGCCAGAGTGTGTGTGTCACAGGAGTTCCCTGGAGACAACTAGCAGCAGCACAAGATGTGCCGCTGATAGTAGTTCCTGGGGAACCAAACATCCACACATGTCTGGACATGGCCATTGGGAGCTCCCAATGGGAAAAGTTCAATGCAGGGCAACTCCTTCCCTATTCTGCTCCCATATGTCTGCTAGGGGGAGCTCTAGGCTCCCCCAGGTGCCAGCCACAATCTGGCAGGAGGCACTGGGGTCAGGTCTGGGATCTGGGGAGCAGGGGGAGTTGCCTCCCACCCTATACTGCTGCCCCAGGCAACTGTGCCCACTGCCTAACCCACATGCCGAGATTGGAGCAAAAGCTAGGACATAGTCTCCAGCCCCAACAGCTGCCTGGTGCCAGGCCCCCACTCTGATCTTGGAGTGGGGGCTGTGGCATCATCCCCTGCCCCAGCAGCTGCCTGCTGCCGGGCCTCCATTCCAATCTCAGAATAGCTGCCAAGGCAGGGGACAATGCCCCACTCCCAGATCGAAGCAGGAGCTTGGCAGCAGGCAGCTTCCAGGGCAGAGGACGATGTCCCAGCTTCAACTGGCCAATCATAGAGAGAGGCTAGGAAGCAGGTAGCTGCCCAGAGAGGTGACAGTTCTCCTACCCCATGCTTCATGGGCTCACAGGGAGCAATTTGCTCCTAGCCAGATGTCTATCCGAAGGCTACTGCACAGCAGCGACTGCACTGTAAATCTTCTACCTGTATTTACAGGTAGTAGAAAACCATGCGTTAGCCTATTTTACTGCACATTAGCTACTGTGCACAGTTACATAGTGATGTTTACTGCACAGTAGATTAGTCTACTACTACTGTGTAGTAAAGCATCTCATGTAGATGTGCCCAATGGCATTAGGCAAGCTGTAGAAAGTAATGCCTTTATTTGCCTGGGCATCTGAGAGGCAGGAGCAATAGATTGTCATAAAGGTACTTAACATTATTACTAGAAAGCTACTTCAGATCATTAGTTCTGTAATATATTTCAAAGGGGAAAATAAGGGTCTAAGCATTCCATAATTTAATGTTTACCCTTGCTTGTAGCAAACCCTGTCTTACTGAATTATTACAGAAGCATTTCATCTCCTCACAAATTACATTTCATGGTGATAGTAAATCTAAATGCAGTTTACCACCAAATCTAATGCACTTCTATATGACACAATGTAGAGACGTATTCCTCAGGCACTATGTTATTATCCTGCAACAGATTTGAAGACCTCTGCGATTTGCTGTTTTGTTACAGTAAGTATATATAAACTTTGATGTGAAACCAAAAACATCAATATGTGTGATCTACAGCTGTCTATTTTTTTTTAATTGGCTCACATGTGATCAAGCCTGCAAAAACCTCAGTAAAGGACAAAACAATGAAGTAACATCAGGAATTACTCAGTGTTACTGAAGAGGTTTGAAGAGGACCCCAAGCCTTTTGGGATATGTCTTCATTTCCGAATTGGATGATCAACACTAAGGCCTAGGCACCTAAATTAGCCTAGCCCAGACAAGAGCAACTGTATTGCAAAAATGGACATTTGTCACCAGGATCTTGAAGTATAGTCCATAGTGCTTTGTGTCACAGTGAGGTAAGCCACTCTATGATTCTTTTGCAGTGAATTATGGGAAACACTCCTGACTTTGTGGGCACCCAACGGGAAAACCACTAGACTCAAGAACTATCAGCTAGACTATCAGCAAGACTCTACTTAATCTATTTACTGGATGGCAGACTGCAAGCGAATTCAGGTGGATTTGGATAGATTGGGGAAGTGGGTGGATCAGAATAGGATGCAATTTAACAAAGGTAAGTGCAAAGTGCTACACCTGGGGAGAAACAATCACCAATGCATCTATAGACTGTGAAGTACCATTCTAAGTAGCACAGCAGTGGAAAGGGATCTCAGAGTCATAGTTGACACAAAAATGAATGAGCTGCTAATGTGATGAGGTAATAAGTAAGTCTAACCACACTTTGTCTTGCATTAGTAGATGCATCACAAGCAGGTCTAGGGAGGTGATACTTCCCCATTATGTGGCACTGGTGAGGCCACAACTGGAGTACTGTGTCCAGTTTTGGGTGTCACACTTCAAGAGGGATGTGCATAACCTGGAAAGCATTCAGAGAAAGGCTACTCATATGGTTGAGGCCCTGCAGGTAAGATCCTATGAAGACAGACTGAGGGACTTGAATCTCTTGAGCCTCTGCAAGAGAAGGCTGAGAGGTGATCTTGTGGCTGTCTACAAACTCATCAGGAGGGTCACCAGGGAATAGGGGATAATCTGTTTAGTGGATACTCTGTTTACCAGGGCATTCCTCGGGAATACTAGGAATAACAGCCATAAACTGAAGGAGAGTAAATTTAGATTGGACATCAGGAAGAAATTCTTTACGGTGAGCATTGCCAAAATATGGAATGGTCTTCCAAGGGAGGTGGTGCTTTCCCCTACCTTGGAGGTGCTCAAAAGGAGATTAGACAAGCACCTGGCTGGGGTTACTTGACCCCAGAGCTCTTTCCTGCCCAGAGCAGGGGGTCGGACTTGATGCTCTAATAGGCCCCTTCCAACCCTAGAAATGTATTAAATCTAGGAAATCTATGGGATTTTCTCACATTCACAGAAAGGAAATCTAATTACAGGTACAAAACTAGTACAGAAAGCATACAGTTTTCAATTATGCTTCCAGTTGTCACAAGTGGAACGCACTTTGAGATTGTTAGAACAAGATTGAGAGAGTGTGGGGTGGCCATTCAGTAATCCTATTCACCTTGGTCACTCAGCCCTCATAAATCTGAAATTAGAACTGTGAGTATTAATATATTCTAACCTCATCCTGACCTTTACATTTGAAGATATGCCCCACAGCTGAAATCCCAGGGGTAGAACTATTCATATGTAATGTTGTTTCCTAATGCATTGCTATTTCTTATTCACAATTTTTTCCTAGGTTCTTGTTCTGACAGACTAGTGATGTTCCTCAAAGCCAAGCCAGAAATAATGGCCCACTTGTGTAATGTTGTTATGAACTATAAAACAGCTGCCCACATACCACCTTTAAGAAGGCTGCATGTCATTAATGAGCAAAGTATGTTGAATATATTTTGGATAATGTGTAAGATTCTTCAGAATGAAAAGCAATAAATTCAGTAATATGACTTTTTATTGTTTAATTGTATCCCAATACACTGGGAAATGGACAGGCATGGTAGGCTATACACCCAAAACTGATCTTTCAAAAGCAGCAGCACAGGGTCCTCTAGGGCAGTGGTTCTCAGCCCTTTTCTGTAACAGGACCCATTTGTAAACAGTGAAGACCAGCCCTGATCCAGTAAATAGATTATATAGAAAACAGACCTCTGACCCTGCTGGTGGCCCTCACTTCCAACACACAGTCCATGCCCCCCACCACTTCTACCCCTCCACCCCGCTGGTGCTCATTCCAAGTCGCTGGGCCCCCACCCCAAGACCCCAGCCCCTCAGTGTGTGGGGCAGGGGGTGAGTGTGTGGGGTGGAGAGAAGGGTGGAGCATGGGGGGTCACATGCCCCTCCATATTTGTTCACCCACAGCGAGCACAGGGCTGCAGTCTAGCTTGACCAGCATGGGCAGGAGCAACTTCCACAGCCCAGTGGGCAAGACTCAGCACAGGAGGGTAGAGCAAGGTGGTGAGACTCATTACTGATACTGCCACCAGAACCCCCATGCCAGCCATGGCACCAGTGGCACAAGAAGTAATGGACAGAAAGGGGGGGAACCACACTGCCCTCACGTGATGTCATATACCTTAATTTTAAAAAAAGCCTTCAATCTCGTATCCCATGATCATCTTATAGAAAAACTGGCCAACTCCGGCCTCGGCTATGTCACTGTCTGCTTGCTGGAGAATTGGCTCTGAAGTCAAACCCAGAGAGTGGTAGTTGATGGAAGTCAATCATTGTCGTGCGCTATAACCAGTGGGGTCTCCTGAGGTTCCATCCTTGAGCCTATACTCTTTAACATCTTTATTTATGATGTGGACATTGGTACCAAAAGTGGACTGGCCAAATTCGCTGATGACACCAAACTTTGGGGTAAGCATCCACACCTGAGGACAGAATGGTGATCCAAGCTGATCTTGACAGGCTCAGAAAATGGGGCTGATGAAAACCTGATGGCATTCAACAACAAAAAATGTAAGGTACTCCACCTTGGGAAGAAAAACCCACAGCATGCTTATAGGCTCCACAATGCTACGCCTGCTAGCACCATGGCTGAAAGGGACTTGGGGGTCATGATTGGCCACAAGATGAATATGAGCCACCAATGTAATGTTGCGGCTGGTAGAGCAAGCAAAACTCTGGCTTGCATCCATAGGTGCTTCTCAAGCAAATCCTGCAAGGGGAAATCTGTGGGTTCTCACATTTTTCTCCTTTAAAGGAGAATCCATTTTTAAAGTTTATTGATCCATTTTTTTTAAGTTTGTTCATGAACCTTTCATATATTCTTGCAACCCACTTTTGGACCATGACTGACAGGTTGAGAAACACTTCCCTAGAGTATCCTTGCCACATCATTTTTGGGCATGGAAGAGTTGGACTGGAAGAAAATGGGTGAGGCTTATATGTCAGAAACAGTCCTCAGAACAGGCTGAAGCAAGAATAGATTTGTAAAGCATTATCTGGATTTATTAAGGTATCCAGTTCTCTCACCAAAGAAAGGCAGTCATCCTAGATGAGTACAAAACTGGACACCCAAGTTTGGAGTAAGGCTTACTGACAAACAGCAACAGGGAGTATCATAAATCAAAGAAAGAGGCACTGGACATGACTAGAGTGCCAATAAAAAAAAGAATAGAGAGAAACTACTGTTTAATTTGAGACATTACATGAATATCTGAGCACTTCACTGAGTATCTTTAGTATACTGATCTTCAAAGCACACCCGTTAAAATTAATTATGCTAGTAAAAATACTTTATTTCTATGTTACAGTTGTAATAATGATGCTTTCAGTGACCTCCTGTAAAATCGAGGAGGTACTTCCTGGCTGTAGGGTTCAGGGGACACCAGAGTGAATGTTCTTGTAGACACTTCTGGACTAAGTACCAGATGTGAACAAATATCTAGAGTTCCCTGGCTGGAGCACTACAAAGTTGCCATGAAAGCTTTCAGCAGCATACTCTCCAGCCAGGGAAAAACAGAGTTACTCAGCCCTGCAACTTTGCTTCCCCTATTCTGCCAGGGGAGGGAATGCTGTTAGTGAGCCCACTCACTGACAGCCTGCTGCCCCCAAAGGGCATGAGAAGCAGAGCGGCAACCCCAGTCCAATCGGTTGTTGCCACAGGTGAGCCTGGTTCTGGGCCCATACTCATTGAGGGCCTAGTCCCAAGGGACTGCCTCTCTGCTCAATGCACTGCTGCAGTGGGTGTCAAGCTGTGTTCAATGCACTCTCCCCACAGCCTCCCTTGGAGACGGGTAGGGGGACAGCAAAGCACTGTGAGATACTGGGAGCTAAAGAGACTGTCTGTAGGACAGGACAGGTGTTATATAAATGCCACAAAACAGAACTACAGAGGAGTTTCTGCTTCATCCAGGAACATTTCTGTTGCGTTTGTACCATTCATGTACTGCACCGGGAGTAAGTATGCACCTGTGTCCCCCCAACTTCTGTAATGTCATAGAAACTTGTATAGCACTACAAGTATAACATCTGTCCATGTCATCTTGTTCCATTTTCTGTCATCCTTCAGTAGATCCATCACAAATGTATGTCCTTCTATTCATAACGATGTACATTTTTTTATAACAGTTAGTGGGATTGCACAGTTTTCCATTTATATTCTCGTTCCCTCGGGGACAGGAGGCAGAGGACACACCCCAAGCTTCACTATGCATTACTGCATGCCAGAATTAAGCACAGAAGTACTGGGACTCTAGTTGAGGTAGTCCAGAAAACACCTTTAAATACACAGAGAGTATTCTCACCTGACAGCAAAAGTGTCTAGAGGCCAATCCTTACCTGGTATAATATATTATACCTCCCATTGACTTCAGTGGAGCAGTGATATTTTACACCAGCTGAAGTTCCCTCCCACTCAATACCTGTACTAATAAAATTTCTATTGTCTTTCTGTAATAAGGAAGTCTATCCTTCAAAAAGAGAACAGTCAGCCATGTTGATGAAGCTGACCTGTGAGGCATTTGAATAATAAAGAGGCATCACATCCCCAGAAGAGAGAGCAGATAGGCACCAAAACTATGAAGGAACAGTTTGGAAGGAGGAAGGAAGCAGGCTGTGAGCTCCATGGCTTGTTGTAGGCAGAGGTCAAGCTATTGTGCAGGAGCCAGAGCAAAAAGAGTTTCCCTTCCCACTATGGGAAAGGACAGTGGGATAATGTTTTTCTTGTTTTGTTGTTTTAAAGGTTGTGTTTTATTTGGGAAGGCTGGCTGAAAAGATCCTTTGGAGCAAAACCTGCCTGTAGAAGCCAGAAGACTAGGCAACCCGCTTGCACTTCCATAGTGCAGAATCAAGACAAAAAAATACTGTTTGCTTCCCAAAGAAAATGATAATATCATTCCCATAGTCACATTAATGAAAATAGTATCTTGGAAAGATTGCTTTTTATCATACTGGATACTTATACAACTATTGGAACATATACAAATAAAAGTGAAACAATTACCATTGTTATGACAATCACAATGTTTAATGCTTATGATCTGGGATCAGCCTCTTTTTTTTTCTCCAACAACTGTCATTTTTCAAACACAACATAGTCTCAAAAATTCCTAACCAGTTCTACTTACAAAATTCACAAAGCTATCTGGAAGATAACATTTGACTGTGTTTGCTCTTGCTGATATGATATGATGCTTGTTTCAAAGTCTCAGCCCTAGTGAAGACAGGTTTCTTGCCAGCATGCCATGAAGACTTCAGAGTCTGAGAAGATTTCATAGTTTTATTGTATACATAATTTCTACCTGAAATAGCATCCTATCCTTTAGACCAGGGGTGTCAAACATGTGGCCTAAGGGCTTGGTATGACCTGGGGAGCTGCATCATCTGGTCCATTTGGCTTATAGAGGGGTTAAGAATTCAGGGGCAGGGTGTGGGCAGGGCTCACCACCAAAATCTGGGACATGAAGCTCCTTTGGGAATGTGTGTCAGCAGCCACATGGAGTAAGTGATGGCTGTGGTGACCTCTGCTGCTGCTCATCCCACTGCCACCACTGCTCACATTATCACAGATCACCTTACCTCTGCCACCACATCCAGACCTGGCCCAGGCTGAATCCTGTGGTCCAGATCTAGCCCAGAGGGCAAAGATTTAGATTGGGATACCCAAGAAGTTGTGTGAAGCTGTCTGAGGGACAGGGAGTTACCTCCTCCTCCTGCCTAGAGGCTGCCACTGAAGAGAATTTGCCCAGTTAGTTATCATGCAGTCAACACTAGAAAACTACAAATGGGGTCATGCAGGGAATGAATGAGAAGGACGATGCCTTTTGACTCTATCCAAAGGCAGAGGGAGAAATGGAACCAAATCCTCTTCAGCAGAGCTGGCCTTAGGGAATATGGCACCCTGCGTGAACTTGTATTTTGGCACCCTCCCACCCCTACTCCAAGTCAGTGGCACTATTACAGGCAGATGTAGGTGGGCAGGGGTACAGGGCAATGTCTGGTGGAAAAGCAGAGCCACCCGCACTGCCTGGCCTGGCTCCTCCCAAGCCATGACTGTAGGTTGGGCGGCAGAAATCCAGAGTATCAAAAACATTCTGGCCTGTTCTGGTCTTTCTGAGTTCTTTGCAATAGCAGAACTGCTCTATTCTTTTTCTCTAGTCAAAAAATGAGTGAAAACAAAGAGCTGACATTTTCTGAAAGGTGCATTGAGTCAATCAAGGGATGCCTTCAGTCTGAAAAGGTTGAGACCCGCTGCCTTAATGAATACTGTAAAACCTATAGAAGAAGGATAAAAGAAAGGAAAGTACAGCTGGAACCTTCCAGTGTTTCCCTTATACTGTTCCACCAAGAGATGGGTGTAAAAAGTTTATTCTCCTCATAGAACAGGAAAGTTTACCTTCCCCAAATCCTCCTAGCCCCAATATCGGCTTTTTACTGAATTTTAAACAGAATCAGGTCCAAATTTGAGTTTTGATGTTTAGCTCTATCTATACTGACAGTACAGAGCAGCCAGATAATATAATAGGCCTGCTTGCACAGTGCTTGCATAAGCCCAAAATAACTTCTTACTGAGACATGGTTAGTTATTAGGCCTCTTACCCAGGAAGTTGAGATTTTACTGTGATATAATTTATTTCAAATGGAAAGTGCAAAGTGCAAGACTTATGGTTCAGAAAAAGTAGAGATAAATAAAATAAAAATAGAAAGCTAATCTTCATCAAGCATGAATTGGCATGGCTCCCGAGAGCTGTACTGACTTACACTGGCAGTGGCCCCTCAAGACTTGGCAAACCCCTTTATCTACAATCATAAGGCAGCAACAAGAACAAGTGGTATTTGTATTGTTTCCCATTTCTATTAAATCTCTGTCATGTGAATGGATTGATGTTGGGCCATTTCCCATTCTCATGCAATTTTTGTCCTAAGAATGCAGGAACAGAATATTAGTGCCTGATGTATTCTGTGAAGATTGGCCCTGTAGTAAATTGTATTACTCTGACCTTTTCACTTTCTGAAATGTGATTTGCTCAGCTTATTCCCATTGCCCCCATCTACAGCACTAGAAGCATGTAAAGAACAAGCGTTATGGCCAGCTACTTAAGAGAGAGATTATCATATTTTCTTCAATTTAACCTGCACCCTCTCTCCACCACAAACCAGTCGGTGGAAATTGTGTTATGCATTATATGTGAGAAATAGGGCTCCCTATGGGTCTGGATATTTGGCTATGGTAGAAGGTGGCAATGTTAATTGCCATGGCTCTTGGAGCCACAGCAGTTAATGCTGCCACTGCTCCCCTGCTGTCAAGTTGCTGGACCTGTGGGGAGTCCCTTGGCTAGATGATCTGGCCATGTGCACTGCATCAGGCCAGAACATGGGGTTGATACATGGTTCCAGACCCAGAGCACCCGGTTGGACCTAGTACATGGCACTAGACCTGGTAAACTAGATCTAACCAACGTGTGGGGTTGGTCCACAACTGGAAGTGGTGCATGGCCTCAGATGCAATGCACAAAATCAGACTCAACATAAGCCTCCAGATCAGGCTGGCGTATGGCATCAGTCCATGAGCCATATCTCAGTTACTTACCGACAGTAAAATCTTTTTAGTACATGCTACCTTTTCAGAAACAGGCATGTTGTATTCTGGAGCAGGTTATAAGTTATAAAATAAGGTATATACAGGTAGGGTCTGATGTTCATAACAGGCCTGAACTGATCAGCTTTGCCATTTCCTCATGTTTTTCTGTGTATAGAAATTACCCTTCAAGCTTTCCCATTGACAATGCTCCTTCAGATCCTATAGAGCTCAGTCAATGGAAAAAAGAGAAGAGCAGACACATCAGGGTTCACCACCCTTAAAGCACTCTGGAAATAAAGATTGTATAGCCCAAGACTGCTTTTGTTTTCTTCTTGTGCCTGTGCCTTCCCAGGAAACTTAGTGGGCTTGCCAACAATAATATAATGCAATCTAATTTCATAACAATGTAATTAGAGATGAATCTGAACCAAACACTGCCAAACCTTGAAGATCAGTCCATATATCACAAGTGATATATTTATAAGTGAGCTGAACTGAACCCACCCAAGCCTTACATATTTTAAATAAAGACCTGAATGCGGTAGCATGGGCCATTTCTAAATGCAGACAAAGTAATGTCAGTAAAGCAATTACATTTTCATGTAAATTATAGGCATTATAAAGTACTATTAAAATATTGTGTAGATCTATCCAAAACTGATAAGAGCCTTTACTTGGTTAGAAATATAATACCATTCTTGTTCATCTCAGGAATACTAATGCCTGTAAGAATCATTCTGTTTGATGGCTAATAAAAAAATTGAGTTAGTATAGCTATATTATCTAGGACTTGAAGGCAGGCACTTTCAGTCAATTAATAAGTTAGATGCATAAAAAATTAGTACAAGACCCCCCCTCTTTTTTTTTACACGAATATGCATAAATTCAATAGGCTTTTGTTCATTTTGATCATTCCTAACTCAGACAAAAGCCCTATTGATGTTAATGAGAGTTCTGCCTCAGTAAAACCTAACTTCTGAATCAGTCCTAGCACAACTAAACTGCCTTAATACAATACTACTAAGGGAGGTCCCATAAAATCTTTCCTTCTAAAATAAAAGCATTTCAGGAAAACAAATGAAAAAAGTGGCAGGGCATTCATTTTGAGTTCAAGGGATTAAGAAGAATGTCAGACTACAACTCCATCTTAGTCCTTTTAGACCCACAGGTTTCAAAGTACTGAGTAGTTCCAGATGGGTTTTTTTTTTTATAAAACTAGAACCTATTGCATTATTGCTGGCCAATGTGAGTTTAGTTTTAAAAAATGGTGGCATATGAGACCTAATAATTTTCTGTGAAAAAGCAATTTGGTAAAAGGCCTATATCCCATCTCTTTCCATGAGTAGAATTAGAAGTGTCATGCTCACTATATTTAGCACAAGTTCAATATTTAGGAAAGTTCTGCATTACCCGTGAGCTAAAGGCAGTTTGCTAGATTTCTAGTATGCAAACCATAATAGTGAAGAATCACTAAGCAATTACTGATAATGGTTTTTCTTAGTATTAATAATATGGTTTACATTTGATATCAAATACTCAAGGAAATAGAATTTTTGCCCGACTGCAAAATATCTTTTCAGAAAAACCTCTTTTTTCTTCATCTAATCCATCAACTGATAGAAATATTGGTCAAACACTAGAACTATGGTTGCACTGTTTTGATTTACTAGCCAGTGAAAACTAAACTGGCATCCTGTAACAAGCAAAAAGCAAAAAGTCTTTCCAAAACAGAGTCAAACACATTTATATAATAGTGATTTACATTCTGAGAAGAAAAAAGAAGTATGTTTATACATGAAGGAAAATAGTTTCAAGCAAACCTGAGCTATAAGCAATAAATGAATACATGTATAACTATATTTGTTAGTACCATACCCTCAATGGCAGCTGTCTTTTCATTTCTAGGCATAGTGACTGTGTTTCACAAAGCTGTTCCAGTAGCTGCCTGTATAGGCGATTGCTTGAAGGTGGAGTGGTTCTAGATGAAGCGTAGTATATCAACATAGTTTTACCTGCCAGTGAAAGGGTGGCGCTGGTGCAGTTTCACTGACTGAAATATAAGAAGATACTAATTTCCTACGTGATTAATTTTTCATGAATGTTTAGTTTAGCATTTAGGGTTGGCATTCTAGGGTCAAAAGGATGGTAAACTTTGTTTGCATTCTTTTTTTAAAAAACTGGAGAAAGAAAGACTTTTTTTTAAAAAAATAGATACTCCCACAGAAAAAAAAATACAGTTGTTTAAATGCTTTTCTGAATGAGGGCATCAAATCATACCACACCACACTGGGAAGTTTTGTTGTCCATATCAGCATAGTTATGTTATTTCTTTCAGTAGGGGTCCCTATTAGGGAAATTTTTATTCCCATGTAAGTGTGGCTTTTCCATTTCCTGATCAAATGACATAACCTCAGCCCCAAAGAGAATTCTTATACCAAAAGTCAAAGGATCTCTGCCTGAGGGCACTGATGGGGAAAAAGCCACAAGTGTGTTACTAACTAGATGTAAATCCACACCTCAGGTTCTACTAAAGAAACCTCACCCAAATAAATAAGATCTAACCAAGTAATCTATTGTTCAAATGTGATGTGTCAAAATGTGTCCCTGTGATGTTCATCTGAGACAGATTTGTTATTCAGAAAGAAATACAGAGGTTGATTCTGATCTCTTTTACACCAATAAAAAGCCAGAGTCAGTTCATCTCCAACAGCCAAAAACTGAAAAAAACTCGGAAAGGGAATTGCTTCATTACAAGTTATTCTGCATGTTTTAAGAAACACTATTTTCTTAAATAACTGCATCAAGAAATACTTGAGGGGGATCATGAGCATGACATTCAAATTCATGACATTGCAGGGTCTTGCCAAAAGCCAAAATAAAAGCTTTATAATCATGCATGTTTGTTATTTACAGTGGAAAACAAAGAAGTGTCAATCAGTTATCCAAGGGAAACAACTTTTGTAAAGTCTTATGGGTAATCCTAGAGAACTTAAAGTAAAAAGTATCTGAGTGTACTAAAAATGTTTGAGTGAAATAAGCCACTCATTTTATCAGTGCCATAGCAAGTGCAGGGGGGTGAGCAGGGCAACCTCCCCGGGCACCGAAGCGAAGGGACACCTGCCACCAGGCACTGTCCAGCCAGGGCAGGGCATGGGATGGAGCCATGAGCAACTTGTCTCGGGGGGGGCATGGGGCAGGGGAGGGGGGCCCCCCGCCACTCTCCAGCAAACACTTGGGGGGGTGGGGGGGGAGGCTCACCGGATCCGTGCATGGGACGAGTGGGCTTTGCCCTGGGCGCCCAACTTCGTTGCTCTGGCACTGCCTTTTATATATGTGCGTATACATATATATGACAAAGAAGGAAAGGAATCTGTCTAATTTAATGTCTGGCAGAGCTGTCTAATTTACTGTTAATTTAATGAAAAAAGTACATTTGAAAATGATAAGTTTGCAAAATTAAGCATTCAAAAGCTAGGAAATACCATAATTAGAGTTGCCCATGCAATCTTATTTTGGCCCTTTTGTGTGTATGCATTATGATACAGCCCTTAATTACATGACCACATATATTTTTGCACATATCTTGCTTCCTTCACTACACAGGATGGTGGGCACTCAGTTGACTGAGAAGAAGTTACATTTTTGTTCAATCCTTATTGTTCAGCATCTCAGCCCAGGTGTTTGACTGCAGATTGTTCAAAGCCTGGCACTGAAGACAGAATTATTAATTTCCTTGTGGTCATTTCTATAGTATTCATCATTATAGTATCCAAAAGAAGTCATTCATCTTTGCAGCAGCCTTATGAGGCGAGGGGGTGATATTATCTCCATTTCACCAATACTTTTAATTGTCCATTCTCCAAGACACAAAGAATTTCGGGTTTTTTAGAGTACTGAACAGTTTAGAGTATTTGACCACTCTCTTCAGCAATTCCCATCGACTTTCCTTGAATCTGTGAATGCTCAGAATTTCTGTAGATCAGACCCCAGGATCTAAAATAAAGCTTTCAGAAAATAAGGAAACTCTTGTGAAAAAAATGGGTTTGATTGATTTGCAAGCATCCTATAGGAAATAGAATAGCAGAGACAAGGATAATGGGTTTTTGACAAGGATAATGGGTCTGTATCTCAAAGCTATTTTTTTCTCCTGCAGTCTCTTGCTGCACTCACTCAGCACCTTACAGCTTCTGCAACAAATGACAGAGAGACCCTACAAATATGTCTCCTTAACTACCCAGTACTGATCCTTCCCCTGAGCACGGACCAGCCTATATCCTGAATGAGGCAGAGGTCCTGTGGAAAATCATATTGATCAAATTAATGAAGATGGTACCATCCTTCATGCACACAAGGGAATAGAAAGCACCTATGAATTGTTGCTACTAGTGTTTAGCGATAAATGATGTGGGGAGCTGCTCTCACAAGAGCTATGTTACACAAAGGTTTCTAATACACAATGCACCTCAGTCAGAAAGTGAATGATGCAAACTTCAGTCAGAGTCCCTGGCTCCGAACAAGATACACACTAACATACAAATTGAATAAATAAAAAAACAACAACACTAGATTAGTATTAGGATTGTTAGATTTACGATAATAAAAAATTACACCAGCTCAGTATTATAAACTAGATGTGGGTGATCACACCAAATCTGGGTGCCAATTTAAAGTAACACCACACTCCCACCTGCAGTACTCTACATCACCCTCTACTCCCTATTCCCTGCTCTCTAGCAACGTTGCCTAGGGTTCAAAAATTGCTAGTTACCCCACAGCCACATACAAACATGAGTACAATATGGACTGACCGATACATGGTGTTACTTGAGAATACCATTCCTGAATAACTCCATGTGTGCACACTCTTTTTTTTTAAATAGAAGAGCCTTTTTCTGGATTAATTTTACTGAGAAAATATTAAAGTCAGAGTTGTTACATGGCTTGGTAAAGCTGAAAGACAATACACTGTGCACAGTGGCTTCGTTGCTACATAGTTGTATATGAATACAATCTAAAACATACAATTAGAAATGCAATCCAAGTTAACCTAGGGTAAAATAATTTGAAAATAACCATGTGATGCTATAGTAATAAAAGGCAGGGCCCTGCATGGGGTAACCACATCAGTGGAGTTGTAAGATTCTAAGGCATTCTTAGACGATAACTTTAACACGCAGTGTACAATTGCTGGGGTGGAGAGTATTCAATAGTCATTGAAAGAGTGTATAATATGGGAAGGAACCTTTTTCAGGCTAGCCCCTCATTCTCACTTCTGACAGCTGGTCTCAGGTGGTCTTTAAGGACTTCAATACACATGCAGGGAGGCTGCTCTGATGCACCGTAATTACAGTGCATTGGAGCAGACTCAATAAATCGTAGTAATTCCTGTGCTCCACCGGACTCCAACATCACATGCATCAGCAACACCACACTGAAAAATGTTGGCAGGGCACTTTAAATTAAAGCTCGTTTGACGCCCCATGACTCCACCACCATTTTTCATCACATGGACACCGATACACATGGTGCTCCAGGTCTCTATTTAGTGCGGCTTTTGCAGCTGTGGTAATTAAAGCACCCTCCCCGCCCCCCCCCGAATGTCTATAAATGCCCTAATTTCACTGCCTTAATCCAAATTAACTTTCAAGTCCTTTAATTATCCAAAGTGAAATCAATCAAGCATCAGAGATAGGAACGACCCTTCTGTGACCTACCTTACTCCTGACCTATGCAGAGATCAATATGGTTCTATGGAAGAGGGAACTCTTGCCCTGTTACTGGAAGGTGGTATAGCCCCTTTAAAGGCAGGGGTTTTGCGGCACAGTGACAGGCAACCAGCAGAATGGGATAAGGAATAGCCCCGTGGTCAAGTCACCTGACAGGGGAGTGACATGACCAAAAGGAGGCAGGGCTTTAGGAGTATATAAGTGAGAGCAGAGGGTGAGACCTGGGAAGCAGCAAAGGGAGGAAGCCTTGCTGTAGGTTGGCTAGTACTGATAGCTATCTGGCAGGGAGCCTTGGAAACAATGTTCCCTCTAAGGTGTAGCAATCTGTGAGCACCCCGCTTTGGTCTGTGAGCACCCTGCTTTGGTCTGTGAGCGCGTTACTTTGGTCTGTTCCCAAATTGGTCCCTGTAGCAGCCTTTTGTCTTAGGGGTTACCGTAATCTTCCCTAAGGCCACCTTATCGTGCCAAGGTTCTAAAGGGCACCCTCAATTCTCGCCCACCACGTCTTTGATGGAAAATGAATAATAGGGAGACTGCCTTTCTGTCCTCTTGGACACGGATTCTGGCTGTACATTTGCCCTGGGGCTCCTGCGCCCCCGTTCTGTATTGGGTGTTCTGGGGCACCCTTGCTTATGGGCTATGCGTGGCTCCAACCACCCCTTTACCATGCCCCAAGTCTTGCAGATAGAACTGATGTTCTTCGGTCTCACTCTACGCCTCACTGGCACTCGGGCTTTCCACGGCCCCATCTTGCACTGCGCCTCACTGGGCGCTCGGGGTCGGCGCACCCCCAATGCTGCGCCCTCACTGGGCGCTCGGGCCCTCACGCTGTCATGGACCCCCTATGAGGCCTCCTCCATCCCGTTATAGCCTCTCCCAAACCACCAGAACTCAAACAGTAAACCAAAAACACAAGCCCCTGGGCTATAACAAACTCTAGCAGCCGGGCTATAACCTTATTCCAGCCACTCCAGGGGCGCTCTATCATTTACCCATCTCAGGGCTCTATCTGCAGTCAGGCCTCTCCCCTCTACTTGCTCTGGAAGAGCTCCTTCCCCCTTGGCTGCTGGCAGGGGACTACCCTCTCTGGTGCCAGCCCTGGGTTTGTATGGGCCCAAGGCCCTGCCTCCTCTGGCCAGCTGACCAGGTACAGGTATGGCCAATTCCCTCATTAACCGGTTGTCCTAGCAACCTGCACCTGGGTGTTTATCTCCACTCTACAAGTAGCAGGCACCTTAGTGCCCTGCTACAGTCCCACCACCCCCTTTAATATTTAATATCACACTGTGTACCAGATGCATTCTTTAATATTAGTTGCAGTCTATTTATTATCTTGTTAGATGTTTTTCTTTAAAGGCCCAATTCTGCTTTTAATTTGCATTGTTGTAAATAACAGAAGAAACTAGCTGTAATACCCACATGCTGCCTTTTAATCATGTCTCTGATGTCAGGATTAAGGCTTAATTAATACTTAAAATTGGGCAAGTATTTGAGTTCTCTGTTTTCAGTTAACAAAGAGCTGACTTTTTCTGCAGTACCTTTGTTGCATGAAATGTATGTACCTCTCCATCATGTCTCTTGGACCCACGTGCGGGCTGCACTCTGCCTGCTCCCCACCTCCATGCCTCACTGCAGCCTTTGAAAGCAATGTGGTACCATGTGCATCCCACCGCTGGGTAGACCAGGCAGCATGGTGTCACTTTCAAAGGCTGTAGTGAGGTACGGAGGCAGGGAACAGGCAGAGTGTGGAAGACCCGTGGGGCCGACGAGCTTTAACATGGGAGGTATGGGGATTGCAGCATGGGGTAAAAGCTAAGATTAGGGTGAATTTGGCGGGGCTTTGGGCAAAGCTTGCCTGAAGGGGCTGGGGAGCGGAGCAGTTCCCCGGAGCCAGCGGAGCCTATGCAGTGCCCAGCTCTGCCCCAGACCCCGCCTCACCTTGGGGAGAAGCCGCTGCCTGCCCCATGCCACAGGCAGGGAGGAGGATGGGGCAGCGGTGATGATTGCCCCTGATCAGTGGCCCAGCCCCTCAACAGCTGCTCCAGCCAAGGCTGCACTCTCCCTCCCTGTGGGGATTCCAGCATGATGAGGAGTGGAGTGGAGTGGCCCCTGAGCAGCTGAGCGGTAAGTGTCCCACACTGGCCCCAGTGCATGGCATTAAAATGTTACTGCACAGCAAGATTTTTGATTCCGCGCAGTTGTGCACACACATAGCTTAGAGAAAAACTTGCTTGGGAATCATAGAAAAGGAGGGTTGGAAGGGATCTCAGGAGGTCATCTAATCCAACCCTCTGCTCAAGCAGGACCATCCTCAACTAGATCATCCCAGCCAAAGCTTTGGCTAGCCATGTCTTGAAAATCTATGAAGAAGGAGATTCCACCACCTTTCTGGGTGACCAGTTCCAGTGTTTTACTATCCTCCTAGTGAGAAAATTCTTCCTAATATCTAACCTAAATTTCTCTTGCTGCACTTTGAGACCTTTGCTCCTTGTTCTGTCATCTGCCACCACTGAGAACAGTCCAGCTTCTTTGTAAGCACCCTTCAGGTAGTTGAAGGCTGCTATCAAAATCTCCCCTCAGTCTTCTCTTCTGCAGACAAAAGAAGCCCAGTTCCCTCAGCATTTCCTCAGAAGCCAAGTGCCCCCGCCCCCGAACCATTTTTGTTGCCTTCTGCTGGACCCTCTCCAATTTTTCCACATCCTTTCTGTAGTAGGGGGCCCAAAACTGAGGGGCCAAACAACCAGAGAGCCCAGAGGGTGGCATTGCAGTTAACCACAGTGAGGTGCTTAGGGACACTACAGAGGTGCATTGTGGTTAACCACGCTAGGGCGACAGGGGGAAATCCAGTGTCAAATAAATAATGAATAGATAAATAATAAATATAGAAATGACTTAACTACATCAATTGTATAAATAATAACTATATAAATAATAAATATAATATGTGTTTATCCAACAGGCTCTAAACACAGTACAAAGCATAGGAACAATTGACACCTTAACATTTGCACTCCAAACTTCTTGTTCACAACACTATTGAATCCTCTGGGACAGATTGTTTATATAACATTTTGGTTTTCAATCCACAGAAATGGCTAAATTGCAACTTTTATAGCAAAGGACTGAATCTACTGCATGGTCCCAGAGAACAAGCTGAGCCGATTCCTTTATACATTTTGTGGGGAACCTTATTTTACACTGCATGCCCAGCAAGCTGCACTGATTGAGGAGTTACAGGGGCGGAGCCATTTTCTTTCCCAGCTCTACCTTCTCCCTGGTCATCTGTTCACTGAAGGAATTACTGGGCAGACAACCCATATTCTCATATCCTAATAGCCAGAATTGCAATCTAAGTAGGGCTAAGCAAAGAACTAATACAGCCTGTTTGCTCTCTCTTACAAGTAAGAGATGCCAGAGCCTAGCCTTGAGTAAACAATACAAATAGTCACTGAGACATGTTGTCAGTTGCCATAATTTTACCATGAGTTCTGTCATTTTCTGCCTCATTTGTAAAAACCCAGCTTCTAAAACCAAGTGAGCATCTTGGGTTTGGTTTGGTTTGGTTTGGTTTGGTTTGGTTTGGTTTGGTTAAACCTATGCTTCTAACACTTGTGGTCATTGAGAAAAGTTTGAAAAAGCGATCCCAGTGTATACAGGCAACCCCTGCTTAACACTCTTAATTGGTTCCTGGAAAACCGAGCGTTAAGTGAAATGACCGTAAGCGAAACCAAAAGTATCTGACAATTCAAGATGGCAACTGCAAATGTTTTTAAAGACCCAAATAGTGACTGCAAGTGTTATAATAAAACTCGCTGAACACTAAGTGAAATCAGGTATCAATTTAAAGTGAGTGTTATAGCAAAATAGCGCTAAGCAAACCAGCGTTAAGCAGGAGTTGCCTGTACTAATGGATCAAAAAACAGATGGCAAATGTTGAAAGACCTATTTTTTTAAGTATCTTTCAATTAATCTCGTGACTTTATAAACTGGACTAATGATTTTGAGCATTTGTCATTGGCCATGTTGATATAAAAATAATTTGCTAAATGCAGATTGATGTGAATAGTATATGTGGGGCAACTTAATCACAAGCAGGATAAACAAATCTTGTGGACCTGCAGTAGCAAATTCAGCACTTCAGTAAATTAGTACAAATTCAGCAACTTGCAGCCTGAACCCATCCCATTCACATTCTCGGTAGAAGGTAAGGAATTCCTGTCTTGATCATAAGCAAATATCTGCAGAAATACAAATTGAAGTCAAAGAGAAGAAAGATCTTCTTTTGCATGTGCCTGTGACAACAGATTCTAAATATCCCACTTGAATTCTTGTGTGCACTTCTACAGTTTAAGTCATCAACCCTGTAAATGGTTCAACTGTTTGACTCAGCTTGGCGCTAGGGCCCAACAGACATAAACAAGCATTTAAGCATAAAAGAGGTTCTCTGTGACTCATATCTATGCAACCTCATTTATATTGGATGTGATTCAGGGTGTAGCTTGCCCTTTTGGCTATTCTATTAAATTCTAAAATCACAAACCCCAAATCCTTAAACAGGCAAGAAAATCTATATTTGGACCTATGGTTGCAATATCAGAATTAGGGATAAGTGAATTACTTGTGCTTTGTTTCCTGTTTGTGAATCATTTGCAAGCCAATCCTAATTTCTGCTCATGCATTTTTATTGATAAATGTTTGACAAATAGTTTGGATGCTTTTCAGTTTACTGCCAGCTTGTGCATTGTTCATTTTGGCTGTTCGCTATAAGCTATTTTTGTTGTGAAACTGGTGAATGGAATCACATGGTATCAGTTCTCCTTCACAGTTGGATGTATGACTAAATTGAATTGAACTCAATTTGATGAGTGAAACTTTTAAAAGGGGAAAATCATGAATGATGATTAGTGAATGACAAGTAATAAAGACTCTTGTTTATGTGTAACTAGCCATGTTCAAATGCCACTTTCACTATTCGTACAGAAAATTTCTATGCCCTGAACCTACAGGCAAACAATACCCCATTTGTGTAAATGTTTCTGGATCGTGAATGAAAAGGGAATTAATATAGCTGAACCAAACAGCTATTTGAAATTCAAACAAATGTTTGGAGGCACTGTTCCTTGAGTTATTTGAGCAGTCCTAGCTAGAACTAAGCCTTTTTGATATTCATAAAATACTGTCTTTTCAATATTTTTTTTTCATTTTTGCCTCCCTTTGAACTTTGTGGTGTTCGGATTAGAACCACAATTTGAAGCACTTAAATGGCATATAATATGCATGTGCAATACTTCTGGTTGAAGCTAAAGCAGGAAGTATCAGAAGTCTCATGAGGGAGCCAGTTTTAGTAACTCTTCCAGCTAAATTATGACTATTTCAGATGTTTGGATGAGTGTGCACAGTTTGGGTAAATATATCCATGTTGATCTTAATCTCTGAAACTTTTGGGCTTCTCCATCATTGCTTGACATACTCTTTTAGAAACCTGACAACAGGCAATGCCAGCGGAAAAATTCTTTTGAAACAATTATTTTGATAAACAAAATATTCTGCAGAGACTTTTCACATGATCCACATCCTCCCCCATTTTCAGACAAGCTTTACAGCAAGTCAAAATTTAGTGCAAAATGTTTTAGGGAAGAAGGATTATTTGAAAAACGTGCCCTGATGTCTTTTTCTGTAGGCAAATAAAACTAAAATGAATATAGCTATTGTTATTTAATAACTTCATCTTATAATAAACATTGTCATGCTACGGCTGGCTGTTGATGGCACCTACAACACCAACCAATGACAGCACTCTTCCAATAACAGGATTTGCCAATTATCTAAGTCAACGGATGAAACATATTGTTGTTTCTTTGGGACCCCTCCTTGGATACCTTCTAGGATGAATGGTAAACTAAAAAAAAATACTAAGATATCAGGTGGCTCTAGCAACTGAATAAAGGTAAGTGGAAGCATAGGCAGATACAAGCAGGTTGCCTCAAAGGAGAGCTGTAATTAATGAGATCCTCAGAGCTCAGCTCTGGTCCCGTTCCTATGTATTCAAGACACCTAGCTGCAACTGCAAACTTAATTTATTCTGTCTCCAGGAAATACCCCTTGTCTATTGATCCTACAGAAAGCACATGGACTTTACAGATCATAAAGCATAAAATTAATCAATAATTATATTTATGTATTGGTTTTCATTGTTTTGTCCATGCAGCCTGTGTCCCTAGTCTGGACAGTTTTATTCAGTCTACTCAGCTCAGAATCCTCTTCTCTGTACATATGGTAGACAAATAATCAGGTTTTGTCAGCTGTAGGACCTTTGCAGCTGTGTGTTTTTTAAGCAGCTCAGCTGCGTAATCTGTCTTTCTTGCTTTCCCAACTCCCTCGCTTAAATATGTGCTCCAGTCTGGTTCCTTAACCACAGAAGAGGGTAAGTAGCAAATACCTACCATCACCTATGACCTCCCCTCAGAGGGCAAGCAGAGCAAAAAGCAACTACAAACATGACCCAGAAGAGGATAGACACAAATCAAAATATGGAGCATACAACTGCAGCAAAATAGTGAATGTTGAGATAAAAATCACTAAATTTCATGGTACCTTGGAAAAAGGACAATTCTGCTGACTGTGGGAGTATTGTAACCTAAGAGTGTAACCTACACATTTCACTTAGCATGTGCTAATTTTAATTGGTGTTAAAATTAGAACGTGCTTTGAGCAGTTGGACGTTAAGGGTTAATACCCCCTGTAATGTGCACTGCTCTGACCTGCCTTCGAGGGCTGGAGAGCAGGGGCATGGCTAGGAGCCAAGTTGGCTCTGTGCCTGCCCAGCTCGCCTGCTCTCAGGGGCAGAGTAGATAGCCCAGACTATGGTCAGCTGGGGTCTGGCAGGGTCCCATCAGGCCTGCCAGATTGTGCCTGCCTGTAGTCTGGGTTCCCATTGACCCCCATCCCCCACCCAGTGCCCAGATAAAGCTCATCACCCTCCTCTCCCAATGGGCAAGAAAGGTGGCCCCTGGGGTGAGAGGAGGATAGGAGGTGCCCCAGGGGCCAGAAAGAGCCCAGAATGGGAGGGGAGGGGAGATTCTAACCTTTAAGTGTTGTCGCTGTGCAGGAAGATAAAGCAGCTGGGAGCAGTGCCTCCTAGGATGCTGGAGGACCACTCCCAACTAGTTTTGGGCTGTGCAGCAGTCACACGTGACTGCAACACAACCTGCCCCAAACCACAAAGAGACAATAGAAGAGAATTATCTTTAAGCCACTCAGAAAAGGTCCTTAGCCTGAGGTTGCCTGTCCTAATGTGTGAGCCCACCTGTTTTAAGGGTCATTAACACATATTTAAGTTAACATGTAACAACACCCTAAGCAAACTGGATGGGCCCCTCATACCACAGCTCTCTGAACATTATTTTAGGCTGTCTGCACAATCCTGTGAGAATCACTGCATCAGTTTGCATTCTGTTCACATTCGTAGAAATGAATTAAGACCAAATGAGCTAATAATACCTATAGCCCATAAAGTGACACTAGTTTAGATAACATTAGTAGAAAGAAGCACAACTGGCTAGGAAGCGAATGTGACAAGTTACCAGAAATTTCAAATCTTGATTTTTTTTTTCTCAGCAGTAAGCACTTGTCTGGATTATGGAGCTTCTGCCTCTATGACTATGTCAGTTTAGCTCTAAGGGCAGAACACCCTAGTGCATATATGGCATATTCTGGCATAAGCGGGGGTTCCACTTATATAAATATACCACCTCCCATTTGGCAGAAGCCAAGATGGCAGAAACTTCTTCAGTCAGCATAACTGCATCCAGATGAGGAATTTTGCCCACACAACTATGCCAGCAAAGGAGTATGGTCTTCTCACACCCGTCTCTCACAGTCATACTAATAGAATATTGTAGTGTAGACCATATCTCCATGACTTTAAATTAGCTCATCATTCAAGCTTCAAAACTGTCGGTGGCAAAAAGGAAGCTAAATAAAATCTTAGCTACTAGCTAAGCTACTAGCTACTGCATAAATCTACTTACGCAGTGGTATGGCAGACTTCACCACAGTGCCCATTTTTCTGAATTCTGCTGTGAAGATAAGATATATATGAGAAAGAGACTATTTTAATCTCCATACCCATTTGTTCTTTGTTCTCTCAACTGAAATTCTAGAATGGGTGGCAATTAGTGCCAACAATAATGTTAGTCTTTGAGATCTAGGCATGTTTCCATTAGGTAAGGCACTGAAACCATTTATTCATTTCACACAGACCTCTGAGCAACTGTTAGGCAGTAATGACTTTTGTTGTTCCATGAACTGGGGCAAACTCATGCTACAAATGGTTAACAGGTTAACTACAGGTTAAAGGTTTCTATATTATTCATGATCACTTGAGACACAAGTTCCACATTCAATTTATTAGAGAATGAAATGAGCCTCTATCAAGAGAGATCCCTGCATTATAGCAGCAGACAGAAGAGACTCAGTGGGTGCATCTACACGAGACGCTTAACTGCACATTAGACTAATGCACAGTAAAGTGTCACTGTCTACATGGGCATGGGACTTACTGCATAGTAAATTAGGCTAATACGCCATTTGCTAGTACCAGGAAATATAGGTACTAGACTAATGATGCATTAGCTACTGTGCTAATTTTTTTTCCAGTCAGCCCAGGCAGTGCTGCTACCTGGCTAAGCCCTGATGCAGGGTGGAGCTGTGCTGTGCTGGCTGCAGAGGCAGCTGTCTCCCTACCACATGGGGATCAGGACCCATCCCAGCCATGTGGAGATTGGGTCAGGACCTGATCTCCACCTGGCTGGTAGAGCTGTCCCAGCAGCCAGGACTGCTGTGTCCCAGCCACATGGGGATCAGGTCCCAACCCAATTCCCATATGGCCAGGAGAGCCATCCCTGCTTGGCAGTGATGCTGTCTGCCAGCCACATGAGGAGCAGGAGGGTCCCAATCCTCACGTGGTTGGCATGCAGCATCCCTGCTGAGTGGGGATGGATCTCCCAATTACATGGGGATGAGGTCCTGACCCGATCTCCACATAGCTGGGTCACAACAGTCCCAGTTGCTGAGACAGTTCTCCCAGACATTTGTGGGGGTCGGGACCCTCCCAATCCCCACGTGGCTGGCAGGCAGCATCCGTGCTGAGCAGGAATGGCTCTCCCAGCCATGTAGGGATTGGGACCAGCCCCTGTAACCCTGGGCTGGTCCCAATCCCTGGGAGCTGCCCTGGCTGCTGCAAAGGGGCAGAGCAGGGCAGAAACAGCCTTGGACTTGCCTGCTCCAGTCAGCAGCAATTTGCTCCAAACAGAGACGCACAAGTAGATGTGTGCCAGGGAGCACTTCAATGAGCCTGCACTTTCTATGAAGAAATTCAAGCACGTGAATTGTATGTGTAGATGCACCCAGTGAAAAATACAGTACTTTGAAAATAAAGCAAGAGAGCCAATAATGCCTGAAGAATAATACAGACCTGTGGACACCTGCAATTATTTCACTTCAGTCCCAGACATGCCATTACAGGCCTGGAAGAGAGCTGTTCTGATGCTTAAAAATGTAACTTGTCTTCCCTATTAATACAGAAACTGTAAAGTTTAGTGCCTATAAAATGATTAACAACATCAAAGATCTTTGGGTAAAATCAATATACGTAGCATAGGCTGTAGTAAAGCCCTTTCTTAAATTACTATGATCTGGGCAACACCTAGGTCGTCAGGTCTTCAAAAAAGTACAGAAACCTACAAAAAAATTTCTCATTCCATGATTTTATAAACAGGCAGTAATACCAAAGCTGGCATTGTCCCCTGCTCAGATACCAAGTGTTTGTAATGATCAACATCTCACCATCATAAATAGATGTAACAAACCTTGCACTTGATAAGGTTCCACCTGCAATAATATTACAGGATAATCCAGGGAGACATCCAAAGCTTTAAAATGGCTAAGGTCTACTACAGACTGTATCCACAGTACCAAGGGTTGTAAATTATGGGGGAGGGAGGGAAAGAACAATTAGGAGAGGTAAGTTTGAGAGCTTAGAGTGCTGTTTTGCCTTTCTCTTTGCTCACATACCTCTATTTAGGCCTTGATGCAAACAACCTCTCAACTCCAGAGGCATTTTCAGAGTTATGCAGTAGAATTTAGGTTATTATAGTAACTCATTCACAGATGCACATACATAATATTTGCACTTATTTATTAAGCTGTTACAAAGGATGGTGATTGAAAAAGACAGCAATCAAGGCCATATACACACACACACAGTTAAAATGGGATGTGCTGCATTGGTTATTATAGCATACCATTTCATCCTTTAACTTTGTTATACTTCGAATAAATGCAGATCTTTTTAAATTCCAGCACAAGACGCATTATTTGAAGAATAGCAGTTTATAGCTACTACCAGCAGATGGCAATGTATCAAGAAGAGTCTCTCATGAATGCAATGTTTCAGCTCGGGAGAAAAAAAAAACCCTGCAGGCAATGAAATATAAATGTCTCATTACTTAATCAAAAGACAAGAAGAGGAAAAAAATCCAACAAAGAGAGCTGATTTTTCTTAGAACCAGCAAAGGAGACAGCAGGAAGTTTAATCATGTTAGTCTCATGTTAACCAGCTCTTATGTGGACAGGAATATTGCCTGCTTTCCATGATTTATCACAATCACTTGGATATTCTGTTAATGGCAGATGGACATAGATTAAATGTAACTTTTGGTCAGTTTGGCAGTGGCATGGAAAATACAGTTTTCTTTCACTGTCTTCCTCTCCCTTAAGCAAAAGAACTATCACTGACTACTTAATTAATTCCCACAAGAGAGAAAAACAATCTGAGGTCACACCATTTTCAGAACTAAATGCAAATTCATTTCTCTAATTTACCTTTTCATCAATAACTTCCTCAAAATCCACATAAAATACAGTGGTTACTCAGATAACACAAATGAAAAAGGCAAGCCAAAAGCACACAAAACATAATCAACCTATTCCTCCTGCAATTTGGATGAAAAAACGAGTTTCTTATTTCTGTTTTCTAAATACTTGGAAGGCACTTGGGATCAGACCCCAAAAAGATATTGATCAAACTTTGGGACTGAATTAGGATGTGGGCACCTAAGTACCTTTTGCATATATATAAAAATTACATTTAAGTCTTCCTAACCAAGCTTAAGGCAGCTTAAATGGCTGAGCATACAAAACATTCACAGGGCTTAAATTGCCCTAAAAACGGTGCTCCCAATCTAAAATTAGTTCACATCAAAGTGAACTAACTTTAGATTGGCCTGGGTTGACCCAATTCAAAATGGGGTCTACCTGGTGTGATGAAGGCCTGCGTGTCTTCACAGCACAGCCTTCATGCATAAAAGCCCAGTCACTTGCCACAGCCCCACATCTGTGCTGTTTTAACCCCTTGACCAATCCCTCCAGACTGGACAACCACCACACGGTCCTGCAGCACCGTCCATCCCATCAGCCCCCACTTGTTTTTGTCAGACCCTGCCCCCTTCCACCGATTTACCTCCAGCTGTCCTCACAAATACCTTACACACAGCATGGCTCGACTCAGTTTTAGTCACCTCAAAATAAGTTGCCTAGCCTGAGAAAGCTCACTTGAATGTTTGCTCATACCCTTTATTGCTCTGGTACTTGCATACTATGGTGGTAGGGGTCATATGTATACTTAAATACATATGAGCAAATAATTATGTACAGACCTATTTATGCAGGGATCAATAAACCTGTTTAAATCAAACTAACTGAAGAAACATTCATACATTCTATACTTTTAAACCAATCCCAATTTTTTCCCTAATATTCATCTGGGTAACTTTTTTTTCCTGGGCCCTAAATTACAATGGACAAACCGTAAATCTGAAAATCCCTCCATGTCTATGATTCACACTGTCACCTTTGAAGAGCGAAGAGGGGGAAGCCAAGACACCAGCTTTTCCACCAGTCCCTGTTCATTTTCATTGTTAATTATTTGTATTGTGGTAGTGCCTTAGAACTCCAATGGTGATAGGAACCCCGTTCTGTCAGGCACTTTTGAGCACATAATATGAGGGAGCTTCTGCCCTAATGAGCTTACAATCTGAAAGACAGCACAAAGAATAAGAAGAAAGGAGGGATCATTGTCTACATTTTTAAATAGAGGAATTGAAACACAGTGGGTTTGTCAAATGTTCATTTTAATGTGCATTAACCTATTTTAATGTGCATTAAGGTATCATCAGAAAACATGCTTTTTAGCTTATGCACGTTAAAATAGGCTAATGCACTTTTTTCTAGTAACTCACAATAGAGAGTCCTTTACACATGTGCCAGATGTCTGCTCTAGCAGCTCCAGCAGCTCAATTAACATGTTCCAGCAGCCTCTGTGTCACATCTATTCAGTGTCCCCACATTTCAAAATAGCAGTGGGGAACAAGCTTTAGGTCAAGGGCCCCCACTGTCATTTTGAAGTGTGGGACACTGAACACGTGATGCTGCAGGTGCTTTACTTAGAAGGCTCTGAGAGCTTCTCTAATTAAAGTGCTCCCCCCTCCCCCCTCCCGGATCACATGTATAGATGCCTGAAGGTACTAAATTTAATGTGCATTACCTAAAGCACATTAATGAACATGTAGACATGCCCAGTGGGTGCATCTACATGTGCCGTAGGGGTGTGCAAAATGGACTGTATTCGATTTGGATTTAGCCCGAATCAGGGACAGTGATTTGATTCATTCATTCAGATCACTGTCCTCAATTCAATTTGGCTGAATCCAAATCGGAAGATTCAATGCTGATTCAGAGAATCAGAGATTCAGCCATAGACACAGCTTTAAATGTTTTTTCTACATACCTCGAGGTACCAGGCACGGCTCGTGAACACTGCAATGGTGGGACAAATGGAGCGTCCCACAGAAATGTGGCCCCTCCCCCCTATGCTCAGTGGCAGACCCAGAAGTGGACCAGAAGCACTTCCGATCCACATCCAGGTCTGCTGCTGAGTGCACAGGGGCCTCCTCTCACCCCTCCAGCTCAGCAAGTGGCTGCAGGGGGACCCTGAGTGCTCCCCCAGACCCAGGAGGCACCAGTCACTGAGCCAGAGGGTGCAGGGAGGCCTCCATGTGCGCTCCCCAGTGGACCCAGAAAGGGACCAGAAGTGCATCTGGTCCACTTCCAGATCTGCTGCCAAGCATGCTGGGGAGCCCCCAGCGCTCCTGTGGGACACTCCATGCGCCCTGGCATCATAGTGTTCACAAACCGCCTGCTGCCCAGAGGTATGCAGAAAAAACATTTAAAGCTGTGCCTATGTCTGAATCGTCGAATCTTTCTGAATCTCTCTGAATAGATTTGGAGGGTTCCAATTCAATTCGGAGAGATTAAAGGGTTTCCTGATTTGATTCAGATTCAGAGATTCAGCCATTGAATTGGGCTGAATCTCTGCTGAATCAAATTGGGGACCAAAGCTTTGCACAGCCCTAATGTGTAGTAGACTAATTAGCTCTGCAGTAAGGCATCACTGTCTACACATGCACGGGTTTTAGGGCACAGTAAATTAATTAACTCGGCCTTAGGATAGTACTGTCAAGGACAGTACTATTCTACGGCAGAGTAATTACATGCAATGAAATCCACATGTAGACAGTGACAGGGGCTATCTAGGGCATGAGGGTGCTCAAGTAATGGGCCTCCTGCCACCTAGCCCCATGCGTTAGTACCCTTGTACACCAGTCAGCCCCTCCAACACTGCTACGCAGAATCTGAGGCTGACCCCTGGACTCCCTGACAGCCTGGGGCTGCTCTGCTCTGGCTCAAATTGCTGTGGCCACAGGCACATGTGTAAACACTGTGTCTGGGAGTAGCTGACTCTGACACAAACTGCACCAGAGTTGATCACATCACCTTAATGGCACACATGGATGCACTGAGTAGTTTACCCAAGGTCACACATGGAGTATGGTACTGGAATCCAGACTTCCTATGTCCCAGTGATGTGCTAGCCTGACTAACAAGATCATAAATCTTCTCTAGCCCATGCTTCAGCTGCTGGTATGCCTTTTGAATTTTCATTGTGAGTGATGTGGAAATGCAGGCTCTTTGTGTCTCATAGGGGGAGGCTCAAAAAAATATAAATTTGATCCTACCACAACTGGCCCACTAGACTCCTCACAGGGCTGAGAAGTGTAGAAGGGAAGCTCTGGGAGCCCAACTGAGCGAGGACCATATGGGCTAAAGGTGGGCATATAAGGTAACGTATGGGAAACAAAGCTGTAGGAGTGTGCATAAGAATGAAACAGAGCTAAGAAGGTTGTGGTGAAGGAAGCATAGAAGCCCTGGGCAGGTAAGAGGTCACCTGAGGAGCTTAGAGATCAATGAGGTGCAGTATAATAATGGGGCTACAGACAGGGAAGCTATTGTGAGGCTGGCAAAGTAGTTGTTACTGCACGTGATCCGTGAAAGAAAAAAAGCCTATAAAACCAGT
Source organism: Gavialis gangeticus (assembly GCF_001723915.1). Taxonomy (NCBI): domain Eukaryota; kingdom Metazoa; phylum Chordata; order Crocodylia; family Gavialidae; genus Gavialis; species Gavialis gangeticus. The sequence continues at coordinate 101,147,205 of NW_017729024.1, forward strand.
ATGTAAATAGTTAATAGCTAAAGTGCCAGTAGATGGCGCTTAAGAACATGCAGTATTGTTCCTGGGTTTTCTAGGACCAATAAAACTTGTTGTTGTGCATAGCTAATGGCTACTTCTGTGCAGCTGTTCATAGGCAGTTCTTAACAGAAAAAGAAGAATCTGACTCTCCAGGATGTGTTGTAAATGAGAAAACACTTAGCATGTATCGAAACTGGTGCCTTCACATCAGCATTCATAAATTTGAATGTCTGTTAGCCAAACGTCTGGTTCTAAACCTTTAGACATTCACCTCATGTTTGCATAATTATCCTGTAGTTTCAGTGAGTCTTCCTGCCTCCGCCTCTCTGCTGATTCATCCTAGTAGTCACTCTGTTTTTTCATTGCTCGATTAGGCAAACCTGGAAAGTCAACTGGCACTAATGCAAAGTAGAACAGTGGTGTAAGGGCTGACGTAGCAGTAGAAAGCCACTGAAAAAACAACACTAAAGCATTCAGTCATGCCTTAAAGGCACAGTTCAGCTTGGTTTCAGTATGAATGAAGCTTTTTATAAAAATGTTTTTAAACATTTTAGTGGATCAGTCATGACAACATGCATTCAAGGTTGCCTCGTGTTGCCTCATGTTGCATTTGCTCCTTTTGCTCTGTTGATCTGGTTCCACAGAAAAAAGCCAAGTAAACTACATGGCTAGTAAATGATCTATTGGCAAAGGAGCTGTGAAACATGGGAAGTGCAGGTCCTTAGAATTCTGCTGCTCCCAGTACGCACACAGAACTGGGGAGATACAGACTTCTATGGCTTTGGACAGCCTTGAGCTTCATGACAGCCTGCCACTCTGTTCCCTTTGCCAAGGAAACAAACTCTAATATGCAACTGGAATCCAGAGGCTTTTTTTCCTCTTGTGATGCATGTCGTAGCTATTGATGAAACCAGAGGAGGAATTAATTTTCCTATTAAGTAACAGGTTTCTGCTATAAGTCTCTTGTAAGTCTGTTTGATACTTTGTCTTCCCCGATTATTTCTTGAAATCAACCATATTTGATGGTTGGTTTAAAATATCATTAGACTTTTCATTTTGTTCTTGTTCTGAAGAATATTGTTGTGTTGTCTACATATACATATAAATAGTAAATGAATTTAAGTGGAAGAATCTGAACAGTGGTCTCAAAAAGAAGCTTTTCTATGTGTCTGTGGCTGTGATTACACAAGCGGTGGACTGCGCAGTTATTACTGCATGGTTTCATAATTTCATAGTTGGTAGGGTCAGAAGGGACCTGAGCAGATCATCAAGTCCAACCCCCTGCCACGGGCAGGAGTGAATGCTGGGATCGAATGACCCCGGCTAGGTGAGTATCTAGCCTTCTTTTGAAGACCCCCAAGGTAGAAGCGAGCACCACTTACTATGTTTGTTGGTTCCAGATCCTAGACACCCTGACTGTGAAGTAGTGCCTCCTGATGTCTAACCTAAACCCCTGCACAAAAATGCAGGTCGTTGTCAAGGAACCCAAGGCCTGCCTGGTAGCACCAACTCCAAAGCCACCAGTTGACCACACCGATGCACGCCTCATGGTGCTGTCTATGTCTACTTACCAGGAGAATAGAGGAGAATACCACCTGCACCCCCGTCTCCTTGAGCTTGGCCTCCAGGGCCTTGTAGTCCTTCATGATGCAGTCTGAACTGCCCCCAACTGAGTCATTTGTTCCCACATGGATTAGAACCGTGGGGTCCAAGGGTCAAATGAGGTCCAGGATCATCTCTGTAACATTCTGAATCTGAGCCCCAGGCAGGCAGCAGACCTCACGTGCCATGGGGTCAAGTTGGCAGATGGGACCCTCCTTTCCCCTCAGGGTGGAATCTCTGATGATGAGGACTCAGCGTTTCTTCCTCTTGGTGTTCTGTCTTTGCTCAGACCATGCCGTATGTAAAGTGGCACTGTCCCCCCCAGAGGCATCTGCTTTGACCTTCTCCTCTAAGGTTGCCAAGGCCTCGTATCTATTCCCCAGTTATACCTGGGGAGTCACCACTATGCTAGCCTGAACAGCCCTGGTTCTGGTGGGCACCTTCTGCCATTCCTCTTCTCTGCGTCTCTCCTGGAGGTCTGTCCCCTGGAAAACTGATCCTTCAGAAAATGGAAATACGTGTCAATCTTGTCTTCTACAGCCATGATCCCCCACAGCCTGCTCACCTCAGCCTGGAGCTCCCTCACCTGCTCCTCCAGGGCCCGAAATCGGGCCCAAGAGGGACAGGCAAGTGTGCCCCCAGACCCCTCTCCCACCCCCAACCGCAGGGCCCCTGCCAGGCAGCCCCCACAGACAGGGGGGTTTGGTGCCACCGACCCTGCCATGGGCTCCGTCTGGGTGGAGGCCTCAGAGGAGCCCAGGGCAGTGATGCCACCAAGGCAGGATCCCTAGCAGCAGCTTGCCACATCTTTGCCATGTCTGTGGAGCTCTGAGTCTTCCTCTCTTCCCTGCCAGAGACTCACTCCTGGCTTACTCCTCTATGCCTGCCTAGTGCGAACGCCGGCGTGCCATTACAGAGCGCACCTGCTTGCGCGCTCTGTTGGCACATGGCTCAGAAGCACAGCTCCCTGCCGGCTCAGCTAATGCCTAAAGTTGACACTTTCCTTACACTTACATAAATGTATATACAAAATACAGATACATTAGAAATATAAACTGTAGACCCAGATCTGAACCAATCTCAGAGATTTAGGATTTTTAGATACAGAGAACTTAAACGTTTTTCATTTCACCAGTGTAGGCTGCATGTGCTCATTGGTACACCTGGTAAAACTGGGTGTAAATTAGACCAGGATCCCATCAGAAGCATGAAGGAGAGACACAAAGTTCAGAAGCTGAGCCAACTGTCCCCCAAATTTGATGATGTTCAGACTCAAGGTTTTTATTTAAGTTCATCCTAATCACAGATAGCCAAATTCTGCTTTCAGGCATACCACTGAAATCCACAGTAGTCAATGGAGAGATTGGACCTGTTATCTGAGTAGATACACTATTTCAGATAATAATGTATCTGAAAATAGATTTGGCCCATAATACACCCCCCCAGATCCTTTCATTTGTGCATAGTCTTCAGGTGGTAGTCATTATGCATTGTCTTCAGGTGGTAGCCATAAACATAAAAGAACAAAAGCTTGGTTTCAACCTACCAACCTTGTCAAGAGCTGAGTCAGCAATCACTGTCAGTAATCCCAGAGGTATAATGTTCATTAGGTAAGTACTTGCTAAAAACTCCTTAAAAGCACTTATCATTATACTTTAGAAATGTGCTTCTCATAAATTACAAATGATTTAAAATCAGGGCCTACACTTATAACAGATCTTAATAACATTTTCAAAACAGGGCTTCTTGAAGATTTCAAATATGGTACTCCAGGTTACACTTGATCTTTTTCCAGGATGTAAGTGCAAACTAAACTAAAATAGTTTCACCTGTAAGTAGAAATTATGCTATGCTAGTAAAAACACTTTCAAGAACAAGCCCTGAGAAAGCGTTTCTCCCATGGTTGGTATAACCATGGTTGTCCTATTCTAGAATAAATTTTAAAAGAGCCATGTCCTGTCTTCAGTTATATCTTGTTTAAACTATGCTTTAAATATGCCTCTCAAAATGTTCTAATGAAGTAAGGCCTGCATCTATATGTTTAGATCCTGGTCCAAATATAAACCTGAGGATATATCACATTCTAAAATAAGAACACAAAGATTTACAACTGTATGCATTTTTTATACAGACATAATATACTATATGTATTGCATGTATCTAGACTATACTATTTGAAAAGGTGACATTTTCTTACGTATACTTACAGCTGTAGGGAATGTCTACACTATACTTTCATATTATATATACTGAGTTCTCATACAGGACAGATATTTTTATTTCACATTGGTTCACTTTTCCACCTTAACAATAATAGTAGGCAAACATTTTATTGTTGTTGTGAATAGCACAGGAAAGTTTACTTGTTTGATGAATTATCTAAATTTCTTTGCTAGGAACAGACATTCAAAAAGCCCAAGGTGGAATCAATCTGAGTCATGCAGTTTTCTGTAAGTGGTGTAGTTTAGATCTGTAGTGAACAGAACACACATTTGCCCTTTGTGTGCACCAAACTTCTGTTCTGTTACAGATATAGACCAGTTTTGTGTGTCAAACTCTATTTTGTTACCGGTATATATAAACCAGTATCCAATCACTTATACCGGTAAAAGTACAATGTCTATACCTGACCCTTGTGTTAGTTAGCAAACTGATTTAGAAATCTCTTACAAACAGATTCATTCATAAGATGTTCAGTTCTTCATGCCAAGTCAGAAATACATCAGTCTTTCTCGTAGAATTTCAGCATTTCCACTTCCTATCCCATCCAGAACCAGGAAGTTTAGAAGTATATGCAAATAAAACTTAATTTCAAAACAGTAATTCTGCAAAACTCAAAGGAAAAAAATGATTCACTTTGGGGTAAGTGAATCAAGTAATCTCTTTCTTTTACTCATATCACTTCTTCCATCCCAGTTAATGTAGGCATTCTGCTTTGAAGCATCTTCACATGAACCCTCATATAATCACTTTTAAAGTGTTCTCCAGCCATGCACTTGTGTTCGGTCACAGCTGTAGAGCACTTTCAGGGGCCAGATCAGAAGAAAATTTTCACTTCTGTCTGAGCCTTATGGGTTCCTATATACATGCAGGAAGGCTGTTCTGACACACTGTAATTACAGTGCATCAGAGTAAACTCAATTAATCAAGTCTGCTAGCGCGTGGTAATTACTGCACTCCAGCAGACTCCAGTATCACATGCATTAGCATACCCACACTGAAAAATGGCAGCAGGGATGCTTTAACTAGAGCTTGTTCGACGAGCTTTAGTTAAAGTGCCCCCGCCACCATTTTTGAGTGCGGGGATGCTGATACATGTGATGCTCTACGAGCTTTAATTAGAGCAACTCTCAGAGCCAATCTAATTAAAGTACCCCTCTCCTCCCCCACTCCTGGAGCGCATCTATAAACACTGTATGTGTCTTGTCTGCTCTCTAAGGAGCCAATGACAAAATTCCTGCTCGCTTCAGTGACTACAAGCAGAGTGGGATCTAAGCACATGCATAAGTGGTTTGCTGAGTCAGGCTCTGATCCAAACCCATCTGAAGTTGATGGAAGTCCTTCCACTGGCTTTAGTGGACTTTGGATCTATACAGCAGTGCCCGACAGCCAGATTCATCACTGCATCATTCATATGTATGTCCACATAACTTCTTGAACATAAACTGTTTGCAAGTAATACAGCAGCATAACAGGCCCTACATCAATTTTGGACTTTACTTTTCTGCCCTCTAGAATTCCTTATGGATTTGTCTGAAATTTCTCCTTCCATCTTCCTCCAAGAAAAAGGATCTGCTCTAGGGGAAAAAAAATTAGCCCCATTTTCAGCCCCAAACTTGGATTGATTTCCACTTTTGGGAATAGGAGCACGTGTAGCATCTAAAATATCTGAAAAGCACCACTGGAAGAGCCTGTTCAGACAGCAGGATTTGGCACATTTCTAGTACTATGTTTTATGTATTAGGCTTTGTGTGTTTGCTCAGGTAGGGCAATGGACATGAACAGCCAAATAAACAGTGAAGTATATCATGATCTTCATAGCTATAAATTTAAACTGAGCTCCCCTAACACCCTTCATGAAAGATTACTAAGAAATCTGCCACTTTAATAATGAGATACTGCTTATTCATAAGATTTTATCTAGAAATCAAAATATCAGTTCATGTAGGCTACTGAATATCTACAATGGACTGAAAAATTATAGTCATTACTGGCTTAGAATGAACTTGAACCCAATGAAGAGATTCTACATTAGAGCCTGTATCCCCTAAACCTTCCAGTTCTTCACACCCAAGCCTTTTAGAGAGGGGTATAGTGCCTGAGATCCCTCCTATTCTGTGACTTTTTTTTTGGTCAGTATTTTGCAGTGAACTTCCTCAAATCCACCATGATTCAAGGAAAATAGATAAATGCATATGTGGATTGTTATTCAAAGCATCATTAGGCATGCACTAGGGTGGCTCTTCCAGTCTTTATGCCAATGTACCATGTGCTGCTTTAATAGCACAACCACTTTACAACATACTTCAGGCCAACAACCATCCTATGACACGATGCCCATTACATTAATTAAATGTTCCATTTAAGTATTACGTTTAAAAGTTCACGTGTGCAATTGCCTATACTGCAACAAAAGCCAGTGATTTAACATGGAAATTGCTTTTCCTGTTTTTAACTACACATATTCCCCACATGTGAGATATGCTATTGTTCCAGACCATGACTAGTAAACTGGCATCTTGATTGTCTCAGGGGTTAATAAGAATACACTGGATTGTCAATTCTGCACATGGGACCCAAGCTAAAGGATTTTTTTGGTGGGCAAAGTTTCCAGGTCTTTCACAACTGAAAAGCACACAGTGCAGTTGTGGAGGGGGGTACATTTCTTGTCAATGTTGCTTTAAATCACCTCTATAGGCCAGATTCCATTCCACCTATTAGATGCGTAAGTGAACTTGGGGTGCTATCTTTAATTTTATTTCATACTGCTCAAGAAAAAAGAGTTAATAAAAAATGTGGGTGGCCTCTCCTGCTCCTCATTGTTTTTTTTACTCAGTCTGAAGGTTCAGATAATGGTATGTTACAAAAGTAAATGTAATATGGATTTTCAGGGACCTGAATGGGGGTAGAATTGAATCACATTTAGGCAACTGGGCCCACTTAGACATCCAATAGCTGGAACAGAACCTGATGCTATGGGCTCCTGATTCTCGGCCAACTATATATAAGAGCCAGATTTAAGCGTCTATTTAATACTTTATGAGGCAGAAGAGTTTCTGATGGGTTTTAGTTACTTAAGCCATTTGTAGAAGTGTTCACCATTTTCTAAACTGTGTTGACTGATTCACATAACACAGTTCAAATCAAATATCAGTTTGAATTAAGGGTCAATAGTTGATCATTGACCATCAGCCCCTTAACCATAGATGAAGGGAGAAAAAATTATTTGGGGGGGCTGAGCGCACATGTGCACTTGCGCACTGCCACCCCCCCCAGCAGGTAAGTGTAGGGGAAGGGCTGTGGGGGGCAGATTGAGTCCCCCATGGTGAGAGAGGAAATGGGGCAGAGGCAGGGGCTGGAGTGAATGGGGCCCCAGGGCCAGGAGGGTCATGGCAGGGTTGGACCCTGGACAGCTCGTCCAGGAGTGTGGGGGGCTCCTGCTGCTGGATGCACCTTGGGGGAGGCCCAGGGGGTACTTGCCTCCCACCCCGATCTGTGTGTGGAGCAGAGGTGGGCTGTCACTGCTTGCTGAGCTCTGTGCTCCTCTGCTGCTGCCTCTGGAGCTGTGCAACACCATGTGTGTCCTGCAGCTGGGCGAGCAGGACACACAGTGCACCCCAGTCGCAGCAGTCACATGGCTTTGTATGGCTCCAGAGACATTGGCAGCAGGGTGCAGATCCCAGCATGCAGTGGCAGCCTGCCTCCACCCTGTGCACAAATTGGTGGAGGGCACATGCCCCCCAGGCCTGCCCCTGGATGTTTACAGTGGTGGGAGCCCCCTGTAACCCAGGATGAGCCACCCAGGCTCCGAGCATCCCACAGCCTGGCCTGGCCAGGGCCCCATTCACCCCAGCCCCTACCACAGCTTCTGCCCCAGTCCATCCCTCAATGTGGGGGCCTCAAACTGCACCCCGCCCCAAATCGCTTTCCCTTCACAGATTTGTCCATGGGATTTGATGCAAACAATAACATTTCAATGACCTTCTCTAACTATTAACTTTTATTCATGAAAAAAGTCATTTTTCCTAAAATTGAATCTGAAAATGTGTGGACAACTTATAATTGGGTAGTAATAGCTGCCTCTACAATCAAGTGTAAGTATACAAACCTGTATGTAAAACCATGCCTGAATAAACAAAGACTGCTGCTGGAAACCATTGTCTGCTCTTTGTATTGTGATTTCCCTCCATCTCTGTAAGCTTTTTAAGAATGATATGGTTCCAGTCATAATGTCCCCAAATATGCCCTACCAATCTGTTCCCAATGACATGCTCCAAACCCCCAAAATGCCAGTAAGTCTACTCTCTGGGATCATCCTCAAAGACCACTTTCAAGCATGCCTCAAAGGAACACCTGAAAATGTCCTCATCAGCATATTTCCAATTTAGAGGCATGCCTGAGAGAGTAAGAGTGTGCAGCTTACTCAAGGCCATACCAGCCAGCACAGTTTCATAAAAGCAAGCATGAAGCAGTGGAACACTACATATTATTCAGTACTTCCTGTGGCTTCAGCTAACCAAGGATACAGAATTTTTTTAAAGAAACCCTCTCAAATCTGGAAGCAAATAAAAAAACAAGTTTTGCTTCAAAAGTTCTACCAAATTTTCCTTAAAATCTGTTTAATTACTGGAGAAATGTCATTACATCAACTTTTCTTTTTAGAATACATGAACATTTTCAGGTATTCTCACTGTTGTGTCATGGCCATAAAGAATCATGAGAAGAGCTATTTTTTTCTAATACAGAACAGGGAGATTTACTGGAGACCAGGAATTTTCCTATTAACTTTGTTGAAATGTATATATCTTCACAAAACATTTTCAACGGTTTGTTTTGTTGAAAACATTCTGCCAACAATATTTGTCAGCTTGGGGTTTAGAAAAATATGTTGGACAACTAGGAAGGAACTAAATATAGTTGCTCTTTGGGAGAGAGGGGGTAATTATATTTAGTAGTTGGAAGAGTTGTTCCTTGTGATTTCTTTCTATGGGAGCCACAGAACTCATGATTCTCTAGGGACTTTTGCCTAAGGCCATATATTAACACTGTGGGTTACAAATCTGGATTATGACTAAGGTTGATCCTCATCCTTGCTGGACCAGGCCAGCACTAGTCTTACTCATTGTGTAGCTATTAATATGCCAGACAACAGGCACAGCTGTTACTCCATTGTTACTCATTCATTTTATGGCAATCTGAATTTGTCCAAGTGGTTACAAATCAACAAAAACTAAATCTAAAATAATAATGATAAAAGTATATTTCTAATTCTTAGCCGTCAAACACAGCTATGTGCTGTGATCAGTTTTCAATCTGCAAATATTCAGAAAGCCAAATGGCAAGTGAACAGAATAAGTTAACGAAAAAATAAAACCCATTCACCCAGGAAAGTTGGTATATCAGTGGAAATCCAAAATCCCCTGCACTTTTCTTATTTCTAGGATTTTTTCCTACTCAGCTCTAAACTTGACAAGACTCATTCATTTTTTTTTAATTAATTCTAAGGCAGGTCTCGAAGTACCACAGTCTTTTTCTAGAGAACTTTGTTGAGTGAGTTACAGAGGTGAAACATTGAAATGTTCACTCATCATTGCCTGAAATATAACTCCCTAAAATAGGCCGTGCTTGAGAGCCCTGCAGCTCTTCAAGCTGAGTGCCAGTTTTTCAGGCAATACTTTGTTCCATTTCACATTCACATTCACAGGTAGGAGGAGAGATAGTCTCATAGGTAAAGTATTAAACTGGGAGCCAGGTGACTTGGATTCTATATCAGTTTATGTTCCTTACCCAACTGCTGATCTGCTCTATGACTTTTGGTAACTTTCCTGCCTCTGTTTGATCTTCAAGTCCTTTTCAAGCCTAGCTCCCACTATGTGTTCCTAACACAACGGAGCCTTAAGGTGGGTTGGGATCTTGAGCCACAGGTTAATAAATGATAATAATAAAAAAGAAAAGAAAAGCAATTTTGACCAAAAGAATATTAGATAACGGGATGTGCTGAATCCAGCCTATAAGCTTATAAGGCCTACACTGATCTGGAAAGGCTGATCATAGCATTTTGATTCAACCATAGGTTATAATTCTGCTCTCAACTCATTCAGCCAGTTCTGATCATCTGTTGTTTTGTTGGCACTGATAGCAGTGCCACATTGCCTGGACAGTGAAATATGGAGTCAAAATCTGCCAAGTGGACATGAAAGCAAAAAAACACCAATTTTCTTGCCACAGTTCATATGTTGGGGATCTAAAATGATTGCTTTCTCTTTTAACCATTTAATATACATGTAGAGGTCAAAAGCCATTGGGGAAAAAGTAAGAGATTTTTAAACACAGTGGATGCCTCTATATATGCAATTAATGCAACACAATAAACTCTGGAGCACTTTGAGCTGGAGTATACTTCTCCTGGGTGCAATGCCCAGGAGCATGCACCCAGGACAGCAGTACTTTGAGCCAGGGTGGAACATCGCCTGCCTAGCAGCAGGGGGTCAGCCCCAGCCACCAGGTGGTGGTTTTGGATGGAGGAGGGTCTGGCCGAGGCACAAGAGTACTGAAAGTGTGGAGGTGTGTGGCTAGGCAGCAAGGAGAAGTCTGACCTGCTACTGCCTGGGCTGACCAGACATACTTTACACCCATGGTCACCGCCTTCATGTGTGTTTCATCACAGTTAATTACCATGCTCCCCCCATAAGATAGGACTGTCCCTGATAGTACTACCTTAAAGTGCAGTTAATTAATTTATTGCACCAAATACTGCTGCACATGTAGATGGTGATGCTTTACTGTGGAGCTAATTAGTCTGTCCCACAGTAAAACACATGTGTAGATGCACCCAGTATGGTTTTTGGAAGATAAAACTATAATGGCTCCTGGAGTTAATGCAGTTATTTCAAATCAATGGATGCATTTGATCCCTCAGTCTTCAAAGAGCCAAACACCCATGACAACATGATATAGTATCAGGAACAGTAGTTATGCCACACAATACTGGCAGCTTCTACATGCTGGGAGCCTGATCCTGTGGACATATACTAATGTAGTCATCTCAGTAAAATCAATCCTGTTTGCCGGAGAGTTGATCTTTGTAGAATCAGACCCTTGCAAATTCAAATTCTATAAAGAATTCTATAACGAAATAAGCCCAATTTCACAAGCAAAAGCCACTAGGCAATATTAGGAATAAAAAGCCTGTCTTTTTAAATTTACAACCAATCTCCCCTCCTGCCCCCTTTGGCTCTTTGCTAAAAGAAGGGGGGGAATGCTTCAACTGAAATCATTAACAATGTTCTTTTCTTTTGTAACGGGCGAGGGGGAGTGCTGCTCTTTCTTGTGCCAAAAAAATGACTAAACCAATCTGCTTCAAACTGTGATGCATGTGTGTGCTGGCCAAATGATTTTTAAAAACTCATTTCTAGAGTGCTGGCAGTAGGGATTTGTCATGGAAAGGCTGCCTGTTTCCTGGGCCTTTGTTCTGAAACCCACATGCTCTCATTCTCTTGTCCTTCCTTCCAGACCCCAGGTGCTTTCTCTGGCTGTGATTCAGTGACAGACATAAATATGTGCTTATAATCAAAATTAAGCATGTTCTTCAGCCTCATTGCTTTTAATGGGACTTATACACATGCCTCAAGATAAGCTTCACTGAAATAGATCAGCTTGAGCAGATGCTTAAATGCTTCCTTTTTTTATTCCCTGTCTCCCCAGTGGGTCCCTCTCCCCCTTTTCCAGGTATCCTTCCTCATTCCACCAAGACTTTATATATTATGTATATATTTAAAGCTTATATACATTCTTTTTCCTCTTGTTCCATTTTTTTCTGTTACTACATCACAATAGATGATTCCTCTGTCAAGAAACTTGCCTCCCCACCCATCTCCCACACAGACAATTCCCTTACCCTTTCACTTTACTAATTACTTTATGCTTGTGTGAGCTATATGGTTATATAGTACTCACAGGGCATGTTAAGGGAAGAAGTGGATGAAATAGGGACTTCAATGTCCACTCAGCAAATGTCCATGTTCATTTGTTTTAGCCAGCAATATTGAGAGAGCTGAGTCACAGCAGTATCAGAAAATTTACTGGCGCTGCATTTGCAGAACATGAAACCCTTCAAGAAGCAACCCAGCAAGCAGGATCAAAGCCATGAAGTTTAAACAGACTGGTTCACAATTCCCTTTAAACACATTCACCCGTGCATGATAAATACAGTTGGAAGCAGAAAGCACATGATTCATGACATTGCAGTATACCCCAGACTAGCTCTCCGTTCTAAAAGAAACATGAATCAGCTGGGTTTGCCTAATGGTGGGAAAAATTAGGAAATATCAGTTCACCAGAGGACAAATGTAAGTGAAACAGGGCTAGTAATTAACAATTTATTGCCTTGCAGGATCAGGTACAGTACAGAATGTGTGACCACAGAAGATTTAACTTCTCTGGGTGAGGGCGTAACCTTTGGAAACCAAATCACTGGCCAAAATACCCGTGGCTTCTAAAACAGGAAGAAATGGGAGACCAGCAAATCTACAGTGGGGCAAAGTTAGCTTTCTTTTTCATGGGCTCAAACACCTGCCTTTTTTTTCAGTCTCCCTCCCTTTGACTGCTGGGGCATTTAACAAAGCACTTTAAAAAAAAAAGAGGCAGCTGGGTCCTTTGCTCTCTTCTCTGAACTGCACAGTGATTGAGACACTTCCAGATAACAGCCCAGAAGCAGAACAACTGTTGGGACGTCTTGAGCTAGAACAGTCAGCTGCTGGCACTTGTGTGATTTACAAAACCAACTTTGAAACACACATCCAACCCTTTGCTTAAAATTCCAGTGTGAGGGACAGTGAAAAAAGGTAGTGTTGTGATGAATTAATGGGGACTGAGAAACTTGGGAAGAGAAAAAATAAAGTGAACCCAGATTTCATAGACTCTAAAAATACCTCTTAAGATGACATATAATGGTGTATTTTTTTATTACCTCATTTGCACCAATCCGGGTCAGCTGAAAAATTAGACAGAAAAATCATAGAAAGGTGATTTTCAGAGTATTGAGAACCGATAGTGCATGCATGTTTGGTGAGCAAACTTGCAGGTATTGCACAGGCAAAGTAATATATCTTCATTACAAAACAGAGCCTGTTTACATACTAAAATGTTAGATTTGCTTCTGTGTGCACAAATGCATGCAGATCTTAGAACTCGAGTGTCTGAACTGACTCTGTCAGGTAATACATTACAAAAAATTCATTAAACTGAAATTGAGCTTAATTCTAGTTTCACACATACACATTTCCTATAAAGTCATGTGGCTGAATTGGTATAAATATATGGGCCAAGTGGTCAACAGTTCTATGTTATTGTACAACTGGATATAAACTGACAGCAACCCCAATAGATGACTTAAAAGGACGGGATTGGTCATTTAAACGTGACTCAGAAGTTCAGAACCGGCAGCAAGTAGCATGGCAGTGACTCATTTACAGAAAAGACCTGTGTTTCCTGCTACTACCCTGAATCTGAACAAAAAGAAAGCAGAGAAGAACAGATGAACAGTTCTTCAATGATTTTTTTTTTATCTATGGTAAGCGTATCTTCCTGCTGAATCATCCTAAGAGTTTCATCATGTTTGACACACCTACCATATCTTAACAGTCAGTAGAAAGCAGCACATTTGAAACCACTTCCTACTTCTGGTAAAAATTACCTCAGACAATGGGAAAACGAGTCAGATATTTACAACATGAGGGTTACAAAACTAAACATTTTTTTTTAATGAAAAAATAGATCCAATCAATGAAATTAGTGGAGTCAGTACTCAGAGCAGGTTTATTTACTTTACTTTTTATTTCTCTTTCCAAAGAATGAATTAAGTAAGGCTACCAGGAAAAGCAAACATGGTAACTAGATAGTCAGGGGAATCCTGGCTGAAGCCACACAGCACACTAGAGAAACCTCTAGTATGTGAAAATATTTTTACAAACAATTCACTGAATGGTAAGACAAAATAAATGTTCTTCTTTAGAACACCCCTCAGATAATAATCCCAATGAACATGAAGGTAATGAAGAAAAGGTAGGGGCACTTAGAATATATGTTTGCAGTTACTGTACACTGACTTCAGAAATTACTTGTTATACCTATTTTTAGGGGTTTTCTTATGCTTCAACAATTAATATTGGCTCCCCTTCATGTATAAGCCCACAGGAATGAGGAGAAGAAAGAAATCTCTGTACAGAATCCTTACCCAAAACCCTATCCATACTCTATGTGCATCATTCCTTTTCCAAATTATGAAAAATAGATCACCAAGTATCTGAATAGATTTCATGGGATCCACAGAGGCTAGATCCATTGACATAGAGATCATATCCTCACAGAAGCTCTCTGTTGATCCCTAGAGATAAGCAGGCACCTTTCCATTTGCATAGCTAAGGCTGTTCCTTTGGGCTAAAGTCTATGGGGCTGGACTTGGTTGAGGGGGACAATGTTTATCCTCCCTGTGTCTTCTCCCAGCCTACCAATGTTCATTACTTACCAACATGTACCCCAGAGCCATGAAGAAGCCTGACTATGTGCTGGCAGATAGGCTCAGAGAACTATTATGTACATATATAACTAACTAGGCCACAGGTACCTAGATAAGGCTAAGTAGCCTGAAGGGAGAGTATGTACTTGGGTATGCATTCACACACATGCCCCTGTGCATGGGTATTGCATAAAATATAGTTTATTGACTTACAAAGGACAATGCACTTAAAGAAAAAATACATTCCTCACCTAAGACATTTGCATTTCATCATTAGATGATATTCAAAGCATCTACATTCATGAATGATTTGCAGAAGTTCTCTGCCAGTTATCATAGAAGTAAACTGTAAATTCATAAATAGGGCCTTATTATACCATCCATTTCACTAGTTGTATAGTCACATAGTTCAGTTAATTTCATTGAAAGGACCGATTCTTAATTTGCAATGTTATAAATTAGAGCCATTGAACAATTAAAAAAATTGATCATGGTTAATTGCATTATTAAAAAAGATTAGTCACAATTAATCTTGATTTTAATCACACACCTAGAGTCTCAAAATTATACACAGAAAAACTCAAAGTTATGCAAAATTATGCAGGTACTTTGTATGGCTGTGGGGGTGGGAGTGTGCGGGGGGTTGGACCCCTGGGGAGGGAGGGTTCCTACGTACCTTGGCAGGATGTGGGGTACCGTAGTTCAGGAGTGAGCGGCAGCAACAGGGCCAGGGGGACTGTGGCTTGGGAGTGAGGGGCAGACACATACACACACACACACACACACACACTGCCCAGCAGGTACTTGTTGGGGGGGAAGGGCCATAGGGGGAGGGCAGCAAGAAGACCCCCACAGTGAGGGAGGGACAGGGGCAGAGGATGGGGTGAATGGGGCCCCAGGGTGGGTCATGGGATGCTTGGAGCTGTGAGCGCTTCATCCAGAGGCACAGGGAGGCTACCACTACTGCACACACCCCAGGGGAGGAATGGGGGTCATGTGACACCTGGATTTGTGCATGGGGTGGAGGCAGGCTGTTGCTGCAGGCTGGGGCTCAGCACCTCACTGCCTTTGCCCTGGGAGCCATGTGCTGGCTGTGCCGCATCCCCTGCCCTCCCGGCGGCAGGAGGAACATGGCATTGCGTGGCTCCTGAGACAACGCCACTGTGCAGTACCAAAGGTGCACGGTCTTTTTTGTGATGCTTACTCAACAGTAGACTATTACAACTGTGCATTAGCACATAAGCATGGGTTTTGCCATGACACACTAATGCACCGCAGAATCAGTCTACTGTGCATTAAGTGTCCCATGTAGATGCGCCCCTTCAAAATATAAAATCTTTCTAAAAAGCAGTTGAAGCCATTAGAGAGGCTAGGACACTGTACCGTGGAGCTGATGGATATAGGCATAGCTCTATTGGGGTTAACAAAGTTATACTGATTTATATCAGCTGAGAATCTGGCTCAATAGACTAGCTTAATGGAATTACGTCCTTTTAACACAGCCAAGGACTTGTTCCATACAATTTAATGTAACACATTACAATAAGCCTGAAGCTACAGGTGGACCTTCGGTACACAAAACTCATACTGATTTCAGTGGAAGATCTGGGCAAGAAAAAACAGAAGACTTGGACTATACTAATTTTCAGATTATTCATGTTTTAAGAATTCACAATAATTATGCTTTATATAGAGAGAGGAAGTGAGCGGTGCTAGTCTGAAGAAGGCAAGGTAGATATGTACCTGACTACCTCAGACTAACTACATCAGAGTTGCATAAGCTTTCACAAGCAGAACCTTACTTCATCAGATGCTAAGAAGGGACATATATGATTTATATATGCTTTGATTTGTTTATCTTTTATAATATTTTATGCTAAGGACCCGTGTAATTTTGATTTTGGAGAGCTGGGAGTGTACATATACGTACTATATATAAAGAAGCAACCTGCTTTTGTTTTATACAATAGATTTCTAAAAACATAGTTTCATAGTTTCATAGATTTAGGGTCAGAAGGGACCTAGTAGATCTTCTAGCCTGACCCCCCGCCAGGGCGGGAGAACAAGAAAAACCCCCAAAACAAAAATGGGACTCAAATGAGTCCAGCCAGGTAGGCATCCAACCTCTTCTTAAAGACCCCCAGGGTAGGGGCCATAAAGTATGCTGTATGCTAGGATCGACAGGTATTATTGAAACATTATCATCTTTAAAGGCCATGTGCACTTCAGATAAGGATGTACCAATGTTGTGGAAAATATCCAGATAATTGTGATACAAAAGCTCCAGCTGAAAAATCCCATAGGAATTGACTGCTTCATGTGGTATTTATAATTCTCTGAATTCCAAGTAGAGCTAATTCCTCACCCCTAGGTGAAGGCTAAATGCGTGGGCTGTGCACTAAGTTGTTCCACAGCCCACTATACAGGCTGACAGAAGGCAGTTGCTATTACTGCAGCTGCAAAGTGCAGAAACGCTACTTTGATAAGCAAGGTAAGAATAGGTAGGTGTGGGAAGAAAGTAGGCATCACATGTGTGGACAGAGGGGCAATGAGGGAAAGAATGTGTCCAGCAGGCCTATATAGTTGCAAATCCACTTGCATTTCTCACCAAAATCTCAGTTCTCCAGCCCCATCTTCAGCTGCAAGGAAGTCACATTAACCATCCACCCAACACAAGAAGTAGGGCCAGGCTATTTGGCTCTAACAGGATTGGCCCCTCAGCTGATGCTGCTAGCTGAGCTGAACTGCCTGGCCCTGCTTTTCAAACTGGGTATGCACTCAGCTGACTCAGCAGGTGCACTGGCTGTCTACCAAGCTCAAAGAGGGTCCTCTGTTCTCCACATGTATTCATTTAAGATATGCACCCCAATTTCCAGGAGCTAATTTTTGGGGAGAAAGCTGCATGCAAGTAAATGTGGTATTTCACTATCTACATGGTGTAAATACCTTGAGAAGATTGATTAGTTCAGTTGGTTAGAATACGTTGCTAAAAACTAGAGACCTACCTAATTCACAATGGATGTCCTCTTTTTTGGGGTCTGAGCACAGGCAGTTGCCATTTTTGCGGCAGAGTGTGTCGGGCCCCCTCACACCTCTGATTGGCCAAGGGGCCTTGGCAGCCCTGCCCCTCCCTGGAGATTGACAGATGACTGTCAATCTCCAGGCCTCCCTGAATGACTATCCGTCAATCTCCAGGGATGGGCGAGACTTCCAGGGCCCCTTAGCAAACCAAAGGTGTGGAAGAACCCGCTGTGCTTTTCCATGAAAATCTCCCTCCTCTCCCACCTGCTTCTCCGCCTCATATCTAAAGATGCCAGGGCTTTCTGCCCTTTTATTTTTGAAGCTTTTTTCCCCCTCCCTCTTGCTACCATTTTAGTGCTTTTTCATGGTCCCTGTGCTTTTTCAGAGGGAACCTTCCAAATTCAGGATTTCTGTGAAAATCACAAAATAAGGAATTTGGTAGGTCCTACTAATAACACCAAGGTTCCAGGTTTGATGCCCCTACCGGATACAAGACCTTTCCTGCTTTGGGTAGGGAGTTGGAGTAGATGACATCTTGAGGTCCCGTCAGGCCCTATGTCACTATGACTTCAAAGATAAGGCTTATACTGGAGCTATTACTGACCTATGAGTTCTAACAGCATACATATACATAGTTCTATCACAAGTACAGAACGTAAAAGAGCAAGGCTTTAGCACCTTAAGTACTGCTTATGTAGTAAGAAAATATCCAGTCTGTTTGCTATTGCACTCTCATTGTTCAAGCACAAAAAAGCAGTAAAATCAAATTGCTCCACAAAGCCATGTGCTTCATTAACTGCATATAAAAGATTAAATTAAAATATCAGCCTTCTGGCAGTGTCACTAATACAAAATTAAGAGGTAATCATTATTTATCAAAGAGAAACACTGGATGGAGTTCTGTACAAAGTAGTAGTTGTGGTCATCAGTAGAGAAAACCTACAATCAAAATGACTTTTTATGCATTAGAAATTACAGTAAAAATTCCCAGCTTCCTATGCAATGAGAAATATTAAATGCCACCCTGTGAATATGACTGTCAAAACTAACACCTCTAGAAAACAGAACTGTCAAGAATGGGGTCAAAGGTATAAATCAGCCAGTTTTCTAATAACATCTAAGATTAAGGTATTGCAACATAATTTCCAGTATATAAATACTGATAACAGTTGCTGAGTTAGAAACTAGGCTGTAATTCAGCCTGTCTATAGTCTTTCAATTATATGCTGTTTGCAAACATTCATACAACTGATCAGCATAGCCAGGGTCAGGAAGGAATTTTACCCCATGGTCAGATTGGCATGAGCTATAGGGGGTTTTGTCTTCCTCTCTCAAGGCTGGGGGGAGAGTGGCCCTCACCTGGGGCCTCTTGAGCATGTATGCACAACATACGAAAGAAGTAGGACATTGGCTGCCATTGTTCCCATGCTATTCTGTGGCAGGTTAGGGTATTGGTCTTTGTTGTGTGTGGTTTGGTGGTAGTCTTAAGTAGAGTTAGGTTATAGTTTATATGGGATGGTTTGGATAGGAGGCACCCTCAGGCAGGGTGATTGAACTACCTGACCTCTGGAGGTCCCTTGCATCACTACTTCATGTGAAGGCACATGTGGTTTGTGGCTCCACATACCACACACATTGAACATGAAAACATGTTCAACACTGCTAATTTGCAGTGTGGTGTCAAAATTTGCTACCAGGATCCCCCTTGCAAAACAAAAGTGCCAGGAAGAGGTGATGTAGAGCATGTGGAAAAAGCGTGTGCAGGGACAATAGAGGCCTGGTCATCCGGTGTGATACTCTGGCTGCCAGCCAGGCACCTCTAGTGCTCTGTTTGTGCTGCTGCTGCTGCAGCACATAGCGTGGCAACCAGAAGTGTGGCAGAGCTCACAGCTGCCTGCTGCTGAGTCTGCTGGGCATCCAAAGCCTGTCCTGGGCCCACAGAAGCACCCAGAGCCAGCTGCCTTAGAGCTGGGCATGTGAGGCAGCCATGCCACTGCTCCAGAGGCCCAGCCTGGCCATTCTCTTTGGGCACCAGGCCTCCTGGACACACAGTGACAAAGAATAGGCAAACCCCAAGATGGCTGTGGCCCTTATCAGGGTGCCCGTTCCACATAGCTCTGGCTTGAGGGCCATCTGCCTGGCCCCTTGCCCAAGAGGTTGTCTACTCCCTGGGGATCCTTGCCAAGGCCTGTTCTCACTCCATGTCATGTTGCTGTACCTGAAGATGGCTCTCCATTTGCTCTCTCTACAGACAGCCCATCCGCCAGAGGAAAGGCCATGTCCAGTGCCTGGGAGTAGGCATGCCCACTGTCAGGCATTGCAGGAGCCATCCAGATGTACCACCTGTGCCAGGACCAATATGCACAGTAGGACAGTGCCTGGAAGGAGCTGCTCTAGACAGAGCAGGTGCACCTCTGGGAAGCCTGGGAATACTGTCAGCAAGTCCTGGCCAAGTTCCACTGCTCCCACTGTGACCAAGCCCTTGTCCTGGAGGAGGTGTGGGCCAGCAGCTGGTGGTGGAAATGAGGGAGGAGGAGCAGCAGCAGCTGGCCCAGGACAGCTACAAGGAGCTAAAGCAACTGCGGACCTCCATTGACCCTGCCAACCTGGAGGAGCATAGGGTGTCCCCACACACTGAGTGGTGGTATGTAGGACTGAGGCCAGGCTGAGGGCCAAGGGGCCACCAGCCCCTGATTCCCTCCTCCTCTGGTGTTTCCCCTGACCCTAAGGGCCCTCTCTCTTCCCCCTGGTGCTTGGTTAAATAGTTGCCATTTGTTTCTGGTTTTGAATGGGTTTCCACACAGGGAGGGCTGGGTGACTGGTGGTGGGGTTGTGGAGGGGACTGTGTGGGATACTGTTGGAATGCTGAACTGTTGGTGTTAGGGAAATTTTGGGGAGAGGGAGAGGGGATAAAGTTTTTTTTCTTTTCACAATAGCCACTCTGCCTATGTTGTTGCAGTCCTGGCAGTGGGCAGGGATGAAGGCCCCTTGGCAGGCAGCCTGGTGCAGATGGTGAGAATATTGGTGTCCTACTCAGGAAGGTGGGCCTGTAGATGGGCACTGATGGCCTCACACACTTTGTCTCCCACCTGCCACCATCAGAGGGGCTGGTCCTCACCTGAGACAATGTTCCTGACTGGCTGGCTCTGCTGCTGCTCTCACCGGACATGCTGTGATACACACATGCCTGGATGCAGCCATGGGGCCGCAGGTCCACAGGTGCAGATGCTGTAGTAGGTGGCAGCAGGTCTCAGCAAGGCAGAAATCCCCAGGGTGCAGGAGCCACTCTAGGTCAGGGCTGTTGCAGCAGTCCAGCTGGTGCAGGAAGCTAGTGTCCCCAGACACCAATTGGCCAGGCCTGAGAAGCTGCTGAAGGCAGGTAGCCCTGTGCTGTTCTCCAGGCTACCAGTTTATACTGCTGGGGCCAGCACAGGAGCTGGGCAAGGGCAGTTTGTCCAAAGCAGCACAATTTGTCCTGTGACAAAGTTCAGGTGCATGCACTGAGGCACAGATTACTGGCACAAATTTGTGCCCCTACTATTTGTGCCACTAGAAGCACATGCCCCTGCATGTGTGGACATGGCCTATGACTCACACAAAAGATTTGTTTAAAAAATTGATTGGAAGAATTCACATTTGGGGCCCTGTTGGCTAAAAGAAAATAAGAGAAATCAAAATTAGATGGAAAGGTAGTTGACAAAAGGTTATGTCATCCAACCAGGGCACAGAAACAATACCATGTGACTAAATAGACCTGTTTCAGCATGGAAATAGCTTTGCATAGTAATTCAATGATTAGATAGTTGTTGCAAAAAATTGTGAAAACTGCTACAAGGTCAAATGTTTTATGCGTGTGTCAATAGGTAATGTTTAATAGGACTGCAAAATTTCAACGGCCATTTCATTTCAACACTGTTTTGACTCATTTCGAGGTCAAAACAGCAAAATTGAAACAAAACAAAGGCCATTGAAATAGCCTCAAAACAAAATGAGGCTAGTTTTGATAAATATATTTTATCATTGTCTTACTAGTTTTTTTCTTTAGTACTAGTACTATGTTGTACCACAAGGGCACAGCCCAGAGTAAAGAATTGGATATTAATGTGCCACCCCCAGAACATCTCAGGAATTGGGAGTCGTATCAGGAACACATGAATGTCTTCCCTTCCTCTGTTGGCTAAGCTTTCTGGCTAGGACAGTGCAGCCAGGATCAACACTGCATCCATTTCCCACACACTAATTAACAGGTGTCCAGGTGTTTATTTGCCCAAGGTCTGGATTGTCAGATCAAGGATATAAAGGAAGATTCTTGCTCTTCTACAATACACATTATCATCTATCCCTTATGTGGAATACACAACTCCATTCTCTTCAGTGCTTATATCCTCAGAGAAGTGGGTTCAACAGGTAAGTCCTACTTAGGAGGGAAGGAATGCTGTCTCTGTACTAATGTCCCCCAAACTTCATGAACCCAACAAATGTTTTGAACATCAAACATATAGCAGTGAATTGGCAACATCACATCGCATGGTCCTCAGCAGCCACCACACTGGATTTTCATAGGGAAATCTAAGCATGGCTATAGACCAAAGCATCATTAATTTCATGTATATCTGGTACTGAACACCTGTAAAAACCAGCTGATGCCAGAACAGGATGCCACAGGGGAGAATATAGGCAATAAACATCATTGAGATGGAAACATTTCTTATGGATGGCTCTTTCCTCTGTAAATGTATGGGTTACTTCACTGTAAATCCCTAGCTTCTGCAGTGTTGGGTGGCTTTCATCTACAGATACCATCTATACCAAATGCCCACTCCCAGGAAGAATACTCTGATGGTAACTTTGAAGAAGTTCACCTGACAGTTTTCCTGAGTGTCTAATATATTTTCTTATGGCAGTAGGTTATCTGAGCCTGAGAATGTTTAATGGTCCTAATCTTGATCCTCTTAGTAATACAGCTGGTTATGAAAAATACCAGTAAAAAAGTGCTGTCTTTTCCTCAACATGGAACAAACAGGTGACAAAATAACTCAAAAGACTGAAGAAGCCTCTCCAAAAGTTGTCTCTGATGTGTAATGATCATACAATCAAATCTGAATAAACCTACTGTAGGTGAAATGCTATGTGATATTATAGGTCTGCCAGAATATAATTATTAATCATGTAATGGAAAAATTCCTGGCAGAGTTTCAAAGCTGTTTCAAAGGTTATTGCAACTAGACATTAAGAAGTAGTAAAAAAAAATCATAGACAACAAAGGCACTATTCAGATATTGTTATCATTCATTTGGTAACATATAGTGCTGATCAAACTGGAAAAGAGGGAGCTAATAAATTGAATATGTTACAGGACCTTTAAAAAACTGACTCCTCTGTAGCTTCCTGAACATATACATTTAATGTAATGATTACAAAGTAGTGCTCCAGATAGTTACCCCAAAGAAAAATGAGTTATGGGGAAGTATTAGGAATAGTGAAAATCTCCCTGTAATGGTAGTTTTCATTTTTAATAATTGACCTAAAATAATTATGTATCCTTTGTACTTCTAGAACATTTTTTCATCCCAAGATTACAAAGCACTTGGCAAACTTCAATCAGTTAGCATAACAGCCTGGAGCTCTACTATGCCAGTTAGGCACAGCTCCTGTTTTTGCCCATGGCTATTGCAATACCACCAAGGGAAGGCAGTTTTGAAGGAAACTTGCCTTAGAATCAGGTTTTGGCCAAAGCTGCATCACATGTGATAGCCAATGTTTGAGGAGAGTGCATAAGGTCTGTAAAAAAGTTCTGCCTTCTCCCTGCTTCTTTCTTTCCTATGTCTTCCCCAAAGGAAGAGTTCTAGCATTCCCTCATACATACCAATTGCTCGCAGGTTTTACAGCACAGAAGGATAGGGTCTCAAGAAGGTTTCTTGTGCACTATTTATCCCTGCATGCCCTTGGAGCCCTGTAACAGCCTAGTTCCCTGTAAAACAGGTATTATTTATTACCCCATTTTACAGGAGGTCTCCAACAAGCACTTCATCACCAATCCTTCAGAAAACTCTGGTTTTGCTTTATCCTGCAAAATCTCCATCACATCAGAACATTGCAGATCAGATGCAACCATCTCTTTCATCTACTAAGTATTAAAAATAGCCCCAAATACATCCATGATCATGAATCACAAACTATGAACAATGTCATATGCCACTTGGATCATTCACTGACAGTATCTCTGACATCCACCAAGCTGTGTAACATCTCCCCAAACTTGACATAACCCTATGGTAGATGATCAGCAGCTCATATGTAAGAAGGCAGGCAGCCAAATAATGTCCAAAGGAAAATAATTGATTTCTCATCAACCATATCATAGTCTTATTATTACAATACTATTAAGGAACTCTAATTTTTATGAGGACCTGTTGCACTGGGCAGTTTACAGACATATTAAAAAATCATCTCCCATTCAAAGAGCCCCAATCCCCTAAATATCCATATTGTGCCTTAACTATATTTCATAGGATACTTCAGTAAAATGTAACAGAATACAGATCCTCAACTGGATCAATTTCATGTTGATAATTTCTTTTGTATCATATGTATTGGTCCTGTAAGATGAGGTCCATGACACATGATATGACACTTTCACCCTGTCTTAGAATGACCAGGTTGTCCAAAGAAAAAGAGAATGCCACATTTTTTTCCAGAGTACACTGTAATCAAGTTACTACCTAGGATTGTAAACCCTTCATACAGGATGTCATCCCTGTCATCTTGGTTATTTGATGGCACAATTCTGAATCAGTACCTGCCTGTTGCCTCACCAGAGTTATAGGGGAAGGACTGTCACTGAAGAAACTACCTTTGGTGATGGAACATAAAGTAAAGGTTCTGACCAATCCCATGGGATTTCTCACAGTAGTGAGGGTGTTAATACATTTCAAGTGAAATAATTACAGTCTCCATCTAAATGGCCTTGTTCATCTAATTAGAAAAGATATCTATCTTCACTTCCTGTCCCAGAACTGTTTTGAGATGTTGGTGGCAGTATTTATATAATTGAAACAATGTTAAAGTGTCTGAATTCCAATGCTGGGCAAAACTCAGGGTGTTTTGCTTTTGTTAGATTAAGAACTACATACTTTGTTCTATCCTTTGTAATTCTAAGAAATGTTTGGGAACTTCTAAGAGATGCTCTATACAATGTGTAGAATCAATTATTAGCATAGGCAACGCGTGCCTCCCAAGGCTGATGGGGCACAGTGACTGTCTACAGGTGGCACTGGAGGCAGTGGGGTTGTGGCGGTGGCAAGCCGGGACCACTTTCAAGCAGCTGCACTGACATCAGCGGTGAGGGTGGGCCAAGCAGGGACTGTCTGCAGGCGGCCACAGCAGTGTTGGCAGCAGGGTGGAGGGACCTTCCAGTGGTCCCCCGCAGCCGGATGCCAAGCCCAAAAGTGCCTGTGGCACTTCTCAGGGGGGCACCAGCACTCCGCCTGCCCACCCCCCCTACTCCCCGCCGCCTGTTGCCTAAATCGAGAGTGCTCACTCTCTGGGGGGATACCAGGATGCTCAGGGGGTGCACATGCACCCCTTATGCATCGCCTATAATTATTAGGAATAATAATCCTTGAAATATAATTTGATTACTTCTCATAAAATTCAATCAACAACTTCAATAACAATGATTATGAGTCTCCTTATTCTTTAACCTGTTTTGTTGTTATATACACATACATGTGTATCTACACATGTAAGTGAGTAAGTGAGTAAGTGGTTCCTTCCCATGAAAAAGGTGAAAACTTTCATGAGATTTCATGAAAAAAAAGAAACACTTTGAGTTATATGCAATTTAGGCTAGTTTAACAATATAAATGGGAAAGGCTAGGGAAATTATGATACACAGACTGTGTATTATTTTTGTTTTTTTAATCATTTACTGCCCAGGAAAAAGAAGTTTAAAGAGACAGGGTGAGGGCCATAGTAAGAGAGCCTTAGAACAGAAAAGCATCATCTTAAGAGGACAAAAGCCACAGACACTGTTGCTGCAAAATGAGTGTTCAACCTGAATTCTGAAGTATTGTTCTGCCTATTATTTGAAAAAGTGAACCTAAAGTTATTTGTGGGGGGGGGAAGTCCTTTGTCATATCCGATGACCCAGAATATTTAAAACTCAAAGCAAAGAAATTATTTTCCATCTCCCCTGCCCTGCATAAAGTGTAACGTGTAAAATGCCACTAACTTCATAGTGTTTTATACTTATTTTTCCCATATCAAACAGAGACAGAGGTCCAATTTTTCCACAGAAAAAACACCCTAATATGAGTAAGTAGCAATATTTATTTGAGAAATTAAATCTGCAAAAGGGGCTTGAATAGAACAAACGGCAGGTCAATTACTATAAAAAGGAAAATGTAACAATAAGTTTCTCTTCCATTCCTCCTATTCTGCACCAAGGTGTTTAATACCCAGTAGTTTCAACATTGCCTGACCAAGTAGCCCTAGTGCCAGTTATGATTGCTGGTGCCTTTGATGTTGTTGTATGAAGAAATACTTGTAAGCCATAACAAAAATATGTAGAGAGGCAAAGAAATAAATCGAGCAGAAAAAAAAACAAGCTAATAATATAAGGGTATTCACTGCAAGAAGCGCTATGTAAGGATGGTGTGATGGTAACAGTCATGAGTGATATATAAAATGAATGAGTCATCTCCTCATTGTCATTGACTTATTTACATATACCTTCCCTACCTGAGGCTGATTCTGTTTATGGTTTGCAGTCCCAGGTTACCAGGCCAGTCTGGCAACATTACCTCTAATCAACACAGACCAGAGAAGTGATAGTAATGGAAGAAACCCTCAGGGCAGGCTCAGCATGACTAGCTTGGGTGCATCTGTTGCTCATTGTGTTGGCATTTTAGGTCAGCTTAGTTAGGTTTGATCTGTTTGAAGCTCATGTCAGGATCAGGATCTGAGGTATTTGCTGGTCTTGCAGTTAAAGTCTGATAACACAGCATTTCAGGACTAGGTTAAAACATTGCATCTTTCTTCATCCATGAGAATTCAAACCATCATATCACTCCTATCATGTTTCTGAGAATTTCAAGGGTAAAATTACTAAGGGACAACATCTAATTTATGCAGGTATAGTGCTGGCAAACAAATTCATTAAAATTTATTAGGAGATTTTACCTCAGGTTCAATTTTCAGCTTGCCTGGGAATGGTAAATGTGATGTCCTTCCTGGAACATTGAAAGAAATGTATATCATGTGAGAATAACTTTTTGGAGACTTTACCAAACAACTTCTGTTAAAATTTAATCGAATTCTGGCTGGATTAATAATTTTATATGCATATTAACAAAGCAGGAGTTCATAGTGATGTACTATAATTATTCAGGATTAATAGACTATTCATATTAAATATATATCTGTACCCTTTAAACGTATATTCTTTAAAAATGTCCATCATACAGACGCAAATTCCTTTTGTATTGATATCAGGGGCAATTTGTTTCAGAAGCAGTTTTGGGATCAAAGTATTTGATTGCAGAGGTAAGATATATTGATAGCATATAACATAATAATCATTGTCAGCCAAGGAAGATGCTGCTTCACAAACACACAGCTACCTAAAAGAAAAGCCAGAGGAAGAAAGTGGGCCTTGGGAACAATTTTTCAAGTAATAAACATTTCTGGGTTTGACACATTTTGCATCCAACTGAACTGAAGTCCTTTCACTGGATGATCAAACCCAGAAACTATCAGCCAAAGTTGACCACAGCTACTATGGTTACATGTGGGAAGGAGACAGTGTCTTAGATAATGAAGATACAATCCACTTAGGCCTTTATAGGTCAACTAGTAACTTGAACTGCATTTTGAATAATACAGGAAACCAGTGTAGTAATTCAGAGCCCTGGAGTTAGATCCAGTGGTATATCTCCCTGTTTTCTAGTAGAGCTTGTCACAACAATTTGATGAAATAAAACGTTGTCACAATATGCCGTTTTGTTAGGAGGTATTAGCTGTGACAACATTTTGTCAGGCATGCCTGTGATGTCCATGGATCATAGTAAATATCTGCCAGAAGAGAGAGGTTGATGACTGAATGGAAAACCTGACTTTTTCTTACCTGAAAACAAGTGTTTTGACACAAATCTGTTGCATGAAAATGTCCAAAAGTTTCAGTTTCATTGCAGGGTGGAATAAAAACACTTTTTGAAACCTCTAAAGCCATCACAAAATGGCAGTGTCATCCAGTTTTACTTCTAAGCTACCTCTGAACGTCCTGGATTTTGGTCTGCCTCTGGGTCTGAGGCAGCACTTGGTATGAGTTGAACAGCAGTATTATAATGGCTGACAGGTTGTTAACTAGCCCAGAATAACCAAAGACTGAACAAACATGGCATCTCCCCATCTTGACCTTATCAGTCTCCTTCCCACCTCCAGCATGTTAATATACCAGGAGCTGCAAGTTGGAAAGTGGGTAATGCAGTGCTTTGCACACACTTGCCCCAACACATATGACCTAGCCCTCTGATCTAGCCCCAACACATATAATCTAGCAGTGTATAATGAATGTATCAAGGGTTAGGGTCTGGCTCACATCATATTTCCTGAAGCTCATAATGCCAACATTTTCACACTAACCTAAATTTCTAGATCATTTCCAGTGACCCAATTGTTAAATGCATCATAGCCTGGATTATGTTAATTTAACATTTTTATCACTTGTCAGTTCCTTGTTCCATTTCTTATCAGAAATTAAGGGCCTTTTTACACATGTAGCCAGACGCAGCACTGGGCACTTTAATTAGTGGGTTGTGCTAATTAGAAGCACCTGCGTATCACATGTATCAGCGTTGCAATACCTGCACTGAAAAAATGGCAGCGGGGTACTTTGAACTAAACCTCATTTGATATGTTTTATTTCAACATGCCCCACCACCATTTTGTCAGGACAGAGATGTGCAGCAACACTGATGCACGAGGCTGCTGGAGCTTGTCAATATCCATGCTCCAGCAGACTTTAATTGAGTCTGATCCAATGCACTGGATTTCCAGTGCATCAGAGCAGGCTCCCCGCATGCATGTAGGAGCCTTAAGATGTTATTCGTAACAGTAATGCCTTTCTTGTGACCTTTCAGTAAAATGCTACTGAATCTTTATAGCAAGCCTGACTGGCTTTAAAGTGGAATTTGGCAACTTCATAAATGAGATTATATAACATGGTTGCCTTTGGTGGAAGAGTATTGGATTTGATCATCTAACAGGTCTGTTTCAGGCCTACCTTTTTAATCTACCATTTATTTTTCTTTCATTCTTGATCTCTGTAGTCCCATAACTGGAATCTTATTATGGCTATTATTTGCTTCTGAATAATTCACGTAAGTAGCTTCATATTGTGCAGCTAATTAATGTTGGACCTTTAGCATAACATTTTATAGTTAGTAGCCAGTAACATTTTTACTGTACAGTAGTTTATATTAATTGAATTTGAGGTCTTTGTCCAAGTTGTGGCTGTGCTTCCATATTCTACCTGACATCCAGACTGTCATTCCTATTGCAAAATCCAAGAAGGAAATAGGCCCTGGATACTGTACAATTTCTATCCAAGTTAGGCCCAACGAGGGGGAAAAGTTACCTTTTTGTTATAACAAGTTGCTCACTGGAAACTTTGAGCATTGCTTTCTTCAGAGCACTAGATTTACAAACAGGAGTGTATTCATATTAAATTATCTCTAGAGTAGGCCTTATTTATCAAGACTGTCTGATCTTTTAACAACCAGAGATATAAGTTTTGCTAAAGCCTCAGTGGAATTATTTGTAAATATTTCTATGGTGTCATAAAAGATCATGTGACTTTACAACAGTTATTTAGAAAAATATAATGCAAACAATCAAAAGGCTGCCCTGAGTTTAAATTAATTTATTGAACAGTTGTGGCACACTGAACACTTTTTATGAAGCTTTAAAAGTTCTGTATCCTACTAACCATAACCAATAAAGGGCTCATTTAACAATTGTTTCTGATCCAGAAAATAATACATTTGGTCATTACAGTAGATAACTTAGTAATATAATGTGCAGCTTAATAATGACACTATTTTCAGTGCAAGACATTTATGACGGTTTTAATTAGCAAGTGATAGTTTTTCTCTCCCTTTTTGACACACTAAAAACTTGATGATTATTTCTCCCAGAAGAATGATTCAGTTCAGAGATATTTAAAAAAAATAAAGTTTCCAACAGGAGCTAGGATAAAAATTTAAAAACAACAGGTGAGTCATAATGTAAGCAATTAATTTAGGTACCTTTTCCTGCAAAACCTGTAGAATAACTGAAGCTAATTCCACTACAATGAGATGCGATTAAATCAGTTCTATAATTTTCAGTGGGTCTTCCTCCCCTCTCCTAGTCTCTGTGACCTACCACAAGGCCCTCCATAGGCTCCCCTTATCCTTTGCTCAGTGTCATCTCATCCACTCATATAATTTCCCTTGCCATATGTTTAGTGATGTCTCAGAAATACACTTTTTCATTCCTAATCAGTCTCTCCACATTTTGATTTGTCTCTGACATCATCTGTTGTACCTCTCACCACCTCATTGAATTTAACATGGCCAGTTCTGAATGCCAGGCTTCCTTCTTGCCTCTCTCCAGTTTTCTGTTCCTTGCTGTTCTTATTGCCATTTAAGGCTCATAAACTGGGGACTTCTTCAGCTTTACCTAGTCTTTTATTTGTACCAATCATTATCGAGTAAGCAAACCTTACTTCTGCTATCTTTATAAAAGGGGCGGTCAACCTATGGCACGCATGCCACAAGTGGCACACAGCAATCCAGGGATGGGACAGGCAGCACAGTGGCAGAAAACAGAGCAGCAGATTGGGCTGGCAGCACAGGGCAGGAAAAAGAAAGCTGAGCAACCAATGGGGCAGGGGAAGGGGATTGGAGTGGCCCTCTGAGAGGGTGTGAAGCTAATTTGTGGTATGTCTGCCAAAAAGGTTAGTACATACTACTCTATAATATCCATATTCTTTTTGTGCCAGGAGTGAAAACTCTCATGTAGGCCCCCATTATCTCTCACCACCTTGTTCCAACATCTCTAATACCCACAGGGTGCATCTACATGTGCATTAATACTCTTTTCCTAATGAGCATTAAATTTAGTACCTCTGGGCATTTATACATATATTTTTTTGTCCGGTGACATGCTGGAGATCTGCCGCTTTGGAGCAGACTCAATTAGTCAAGTCTGCTCCACACACACACTAACGCAAACTACACTGCACCACATGCAGTTATATAAGTGGTGAAATGTGCATCAGTGCACAGAAAATGGTGGCTGCGCACTTTTGAACTACAGCACCGCCAATGTGTTTTAATTCACAAGCAGACCACCACCGTTTTCAAAGAGCTGACATGCATTTTGCCACTTATACAACTGCAAGCATCGCAGCACCAGGTGCTTTTCAAAGCACCCAGAGCTGCAGCCCTTACACGTGTAAAAATGCCCTCCAGGTGCCTATACATGACCATGGAGGTTGCTCTGATGTGCTTAAATTCCAGCATGTCAGTGCAGACACAATTAATTGAGTCTCCTGGAATGTGGCAATTGCCACACTCTAGCAGCCTCCTGCATCTTATGCATCAGTGTCCCTGCACTTAAAAATGGTGGCAGGGGCACTTTTACTAAAGCTCATCAAATAAGCTTTAGTTCAAGCACCCCTGCCACCATATTTAAGCATGAGGAAACTGAAACAAGAGATGCAGCTCTGAGAGCCCCTCATATCAAAGAACCCCTCCCACCCCCAGAGCATGTGTAAAAGTACCCTCCAATGTGAGGTAATAAATTAATGCACTTTAGACTGCCCTAACACACAGTAGCACAAGTGCACACTTTTTTAGTGACATTTAATGTGCAGTAGCCTATTTTACTGCACAGTAGCGTAATAGCACAATTTTTTATGCAGCACTTTAATGTGCAGTAAAATAGCCTTATTGATAAATGATAAAGATAAAGAAGAGAGAGAGAGGAAGGAAAAGGCCAACCCCTTCTTATTTCCCACGTTAAGGAGATAAGACACTTGGGGCCTCCCTCCATCCCATGCCACTTAAAAAGTTTAATGGCTGCTGAGGCTTCGCTATAGGGTTCCTGCTGTGCTGCTAGCGACAAAGTAGCACTGTTCTCAAAACTATTGCCTCTGCCTTCTCTGCCCTTTCAAACCATAAATGACAACAGTGTTTAAAAACAAATGTCTGGGTGTTGAGGAGTTCACTGTTAATTAAACTCAACCAGACTGCAATATGTGTGCTGAGTAATTGGTCTCCCTCTGTCCTTTTGTTTAGGCATTCTTCTGAGAGCTTCCTTCACAATTATGTAAAAAAGGCAGTCCAGCTTGAACTTCTTTGCTTTTGTGTGTTAGCTTGTCCTTGCATCACTTTAGCAATCCAAGTTTATTTCATATAAAGGGTAAGTAACAGTACCACTGGAAAAATAATAACAGGACAAAGTCACAAGCACTCCATTTATTAAAGGACTCAGACAGCCATAGAAAGCTACAGGCCAAATTCTGTAACCACTGCTTATACTGAATAGTGTCTTTTCCTACTCTTAGTGGAGCCAATGCGACTGTTTGGAGTGAGGTAACATGACTGCAAGTAGCAGAATAGCCTGCAAAATAAATAAATAAGATTTGATCAGAGACACACACAGACAAGTCATGCACCCTATAAGAGTGTGAAGCTTGTGATGGCCAGAACCAAAAAAATTAATAAGCAATAAATATGTGCTTCTTAAAGGCATTTGGAAC
>NW_017729024.1:101184390-101200689 GCF_001723915.1 Gavialis gangeticus
GACCAGATCCTAACTGAGGGGCTTCCACCAGTTCTCCTTCAGGCAGCCCAGTTCAGAGATGTCTGACTTTGCCAATTCAACTTGCCGTGCATCTTCTAACCGAGGGACTAGCGATAAGTTACTAACCAAGTGGGAACTCTTGGTTAATTTCTTTATCTGTTTTATTATCACTGTCACCTTTAATCTGTATTGTTATGTTGTCTGTTTATTAGCTTAACCTTTTTATTAACTATTATATGTGCAAACTAGTTCTTTTGTTATCATAAGTAAAATTCATTCCTTTTTGTAAGTGAAACTTGTCATTTCTTTCCTTTCCAACATCACCTCCTCAATCCCGAACCAAAAAGCCCAGTGGCTAATAAAGTTGTCAGTCAGTCTGCAACTAAATTGATATACTCAGTGCCCAGCTGGCCTGTGACAGAAGCTACCCAGGGAGAGTCTAGCCAAGGTAACTGGGGATGCACAAATTTATTCTTTATTACTTGGGGCTTGTGTGCATGAGAGAATTACACCAGCTCAATGGAGGCTGTCTTCACAGGAAATTGCACCAGAGGGCCTGCTCTCACCATTGCTTCTAAAGGCCGAGTTCACTGCCTATGCCAGGGGCCCCATGTATTCCTTCCTATCCCAACACACGTTCCCTGCTTGCCACTTTTCCATCTCTTTATATTTCAAGGGTTCTCTGCAACCCCTATTCCTTTTGTTCATGATGGGCACCCCATTTCTTATTCCCTCTCTTTGTCGAAAGGGTCCAGTATCTAAACTTCCCCTTTCTCCTTATATCAGGTTCCCTCATTCTCTCCCCCTCCCCCCAACACACACACACACACACACACACACACACACACACACACACACACACACACACACACACACACGCGCGTGCGCGCGAGGTATTCCTCCACCATATGCCTGGGGGTCAGGGTGTCTCATTGTTCCCAGCCCCATTTCCATAAGCAATGTAGAATTCTGCTTGTTCTAGAGGGCACCTAAAGTCTTCCCTGGTATTGATCAGGTACAAGATTCAAAAGTGATGTCTCAGGCTGCCTGTACACATGCTTGTGGGGAAGTGGAGGAGCATTTTAATTCGAGCGATTCCTGAAGAGCCATTCTAATTAAAACATGTCACCATCACAAGTGTTAAGCCCCATGCATATAAAAGGGCCCCAAGACATTTCAACTAAAGATCATTCAACAAGCTTTAATTAAAGTGCACCTGTAGCCATTTTTAAATGCATGGGGACTTAATACGTGTGATGCTGTAGTAACACTGGAGGGTTTGAATTAGAAGGCAAACAAGCATATCTATAGGCAGCCTCACTGAGTGGCAGACAGAAGACAAAATGCTTTTAAGTTAATGTAAAACTTTGCTTTACATGCCAAAAAGCCAATATATAAAACTTGGCTTTACTTGGCAAAAAAAAAAAAAAGTTTATAAACAAATAATGTAACAGGGTAAGCTCCCACTGATACATGGCTCTTACAAATGATGGGATTCCTAGCATAGGCTGGCTGCTGGTATTTTTATCCTCATGCCACCTTGCCCTGCTCCAAACATCATGAAAGTAAAAACTCTGTTGGCTGCTGTCACACGGCTTCTACCATGGTTGGAGCTCTACTATTGATAGGAAGTGTTGAAGATATTACAAAAAAAAAAAAATCAGTGTTGACAGGACTTTCCATCACTTCCAATCATTCTTCTAGTACCAGCGTAAGAGTCCTCTCCTCTACAGCTTCAGCCATCTGGCAAAGCCTTCTTTTTCCTCTCCACTTCATCAACCCTCCATATTAAACTTCATTTTGAAATCCTGGGGTTTTTTCTCCTTGCTTTTATGTTTTAATTTCTCTGTCTGCTGTCTACTAGCAGAAATTAAATGACTGTCCTACTTCTAAAAAACTCTGTATGAATTTCTCTCCCCCCCATTCATCCTCCTTCACATCCTACTGCCACTCCAGTGATGCCACCCTTGTTTCCATGATTGTCAATCTGTGGAACAACCAACTTTGTGCTTTCTTCCATAAAGGCCCTACACAATGCGATCTCTCTGAACTCATCCATCAGGTCATTGTCTCCATTTTTAACTCCCTGTTAAAAACCTACTTTTGCTATAAAGAACCTTGTTCAGTTGAATCCAATATCCCTCTTGTTTTCCTTCTTTCTCTTCTGTCTGAAAATATGTCTGTCCAGCCTTAGACTACGATCTCCTCAGAATGAAAACTATCCTCTCTCTTATGTTTGGAATGTACATGAAGATGGCACATCACAGGCACTGCTGGAAAAAAAAACAACTAATAATTGATTCACTACACAGCATTCTTCTACAAATTATTTCCTGTAATTCACAGAATATACTGTCATTGGACTTGTCCTGTTTAACTCTACAGCACATGTTAGGATGCAAGGGTGATATACAGTAGCATACTATCTAGTCCAACCTCTATAATCAAATACAAATCTTACTCGTTTTCTCCTTGTGTACTTGAAAGCAAGGAGTATTTTCTTCCTTACACTTGTGAGGCTCAAACATTTCGGCCACTGAGAAATATTATCATTTTATAAGGATTGTTATAAGGTAACAAAGTTAGGGATGGCACTTAGAAAATGATAAATGATTAAATAAGTTACACACCTGAGGAGTTGAGACTCCACTCTTGGACCTCCAGTTCCAAGAACACAATCCTTTAACTACTATTTGAGTCAAAGGAGATCTCTTTAGCTGTTATAGTAGCAAGTCCATATTTCTTCTGTAGGCCAGTCACTAGATAACAATGGCATCACAGTACCAATTTGCTTGGGGCAAGGTTCTCATACACCAAAGATATCTAGATTCCTTCCTTCCTTCTATGAGTGAGATATCCTATTTTCTTCAGTCTAGCAGCTGAAAATTTGGCCTGCCAGGACATTGGAATATTGATATGGCTTTGTTAGGGTTGAAGATAA
Source organism: Gavialis gangeticus (assembly GCF_001723915.1). NCBI lineage: Eukaryota > Metazoa > Chordata > Crocodylia > Gavialidae > Gavialis > Gavialis gangeticus. Next base: position 101,187,332 of record NW_017729024.1, read on the forward strand.
GGTACGTTCTATTGCTTTAGGAGCCACTCATAGCAGCTGTTACGTTTTCTTTTATTTATGTGTTTTGTAACAGGGGGCCTACTGGGGCCCATCTCTGCGTGGCCCACCCACCTGTTCTTGGGCAAGCCACCTGCCTTCTCATCTGCCATGCCTTGGTCTTAATTGATTAATTAAGAGATGTAATTAGGCAGGAGGCTGCCCATTTACTGCCCCGCTGCTAGGGGGTGCTATCTGCAGCTCCATTCCTCCCCTACACCACAGCCCAAGCCTCACTGATGACATCATGATATTCTCAAACATGCCAGTCCCCCACAATGGGGCCCAGAATCCTACTGTAGGACCCCACCTGGGTTCCTTCCTCCAGGCGGACTCTGCCGCCATCATACCAGGCCATATATTGCCCTGCCATCGGTTCCCCTTTGGGTGTGGTCCCCTCACTGGGACCTTCGGCTCACACTAACCCCGGCCCACCTCCAGGCCAGTCAGGACCCCAGGCCCCTGGACATCCCTCTCGGTGGGCCTCCTTGCCTTTCTGACCCTCCTGGTCCTGGCCCCCACCTCAGCCAGTCAGGGGAAGCTCTGGCAGGCCCTGATGTATGACCCATACTCTTATCCCGGGGTCCCTCTCTCTGGGTCCTCCTTTACGGACATGGGGAGCTAGGGTACCTCACACCATGACTCGGTCTCACAGGGGACTCTCACTGCCCCCCTGGGCAGCAGGTCGTGGTGCTACAACCGGTGTTTTATCTTTGACCCACACTCTGCCCCTCAACAGTGGAGGGCTTATTGGGGTCAGGGCTCAGCTCTCACTCTCTCTAGCTAAGCCCCCTCTCCCTTCACAGGGCTCCACATCGCCCTCTCTCTGGGGCTTCTGATCATGGCCCCCTCTCAACTGGGACCAGGTCAGATGTTTTATTTGACCCAAACTCTGCCTCCCAGCATTGGAGGACTTACTGAGGTCAGGACTTAGCTCTCTCGCCCTCTGGCTGAGCCCCCCTCACACTGGGGGCTCCACACTGCTTGTAATGCCCCCTTTACTCAGGGTCTCAGGGCTTCCCTCCACAGGTGAGCTCAGGTGGCCATAGTCATGCCTGGCCCCAACTCTCCTCCTCGGGGTCTCAAACCCCCACAACTACCTCTGGTGTACCACAACCCACCTTAAGGTGAGGGCTAGGGGTTAAGGCACCCCAACCCACCTTTCACCACTGGGAGCCCCACCAGGCCACCCACTCCTGGCAGGATGTAGTTTCCAGTCATACTCAGGACCCAGCTCCTCCTACCAACTCCTCCAGATGAAACTCAGCAGCCCTCAGGTCAGGCAATGTTGTTACCTGCCTCCAGCAGCCAAACTGCCTCGTTTATATAGGCAGCCCTGAGCCTAAAATGGCTGCCCTCATTAGGCACCTGGAGGCTGCCAGTTCCAGGGCCTTAAAGTGGTAGGCACACCTAGTGCCCTGCCACATGTTTGCTTGTTTTTAATTTGTGTGGGGAAAGCTTGCCAGACACCATTCATAAGCTTCCTTACACAGCCCTGTCAGTAATGAATCTGCTACTCCCCTATTCTACTATCCCAGTTATGGTTGTAGAACTAGCATCACTGCTGTCCCCTTTCTGGGCTGTCTTAGGGTACCAACAGAGGTGTCTAGACCTATGCCTTCCTCACCTCTCCTGAGGTGAACTCATACACATTTTTCACATTTAACGTGGCCTGGGTTACAGTGTCTTGTGATAAACCATGCTCATACAAAAGTCCAGTGGAGTTCAGAACTAGTTCTTCTTTCCTTTGAGAGTCTATGTCCAGTGGTGAGCTCAGTCTTAAAATATTTACCAGTTTATTTACTAAATATTTACTACAATTTTATCAGTTTATTTAACCAATCAATGCAAAGGATTTTAACATGATAAGCAGTCTACATTCATTTCTATCTTACCTAAGGCCTTCCTGTTTTACGTAGCTGGCCTAGGTAGCCCAAACATCTTCAGATAGCCTAGAAAGTGTCCATCTCGGTGTAAATTTCTCCCCAAACTACCTTCTCTCCTCTACCTTCCCTTCAGAGACATAAAGTCCTTTTATCCCAGTCAGAGTCTCTTCATTCTTATCAGTTCCTAGGTTGTTTTCCATGGAAGTGTCTACACATGCAGTTATGACTCATGGATAAACTGTGGAGCTTATGGCTCCTGGGCACACCATTTTAACATATGCCTGGAAGCAATTAACTCTGGAGCAATAAATTCCACAGTTTATTCATGCGTAGCATATGGAGCCAAGGCAGAGCAGCCCCAGGTGGCAGGGGGCTCTGGGGTAAGCTTGCCAGGACAAGAGCTGCTTCCCCTGGGTCAACATGCTGTAGAGGGGCTGCCTGGGGCATGAGTGAGCTTCAGCATGGGACTACTTGGCAAGCATCCTCCTCACTCAAGCACCCTCATGCCTCTGCCAGCCCCTCCAGCACCTACACATGTCCTGCTGAAGATTTTTTTACTCTGAAGCAGGGTAGTACTTGCTAATTAGTCAACTGCACAGTAATTGTCTCACATAGACATATCTATCTAGAGCAAACTATTACAGTAAGCTCAAGAGGTCATTCCCGACTCCTCACAACCAGTGGCTCTGCCATTATCCCTTAACTATCCACAAGCGTTTATTAGGGCTTAGCTCAACCCATTGTTTCCCCTTCCTGCCAGTTTTACCAATAGCCTTGTTACAACACGGTGTAATCATTCCAATAACCAAGACAACAAGCAATTAACATAAATTAATACAAAGCAGTTCCTGTACTATCACAGGCCAACGAGTTGCAAATTGGTATTCTTTGGAAACTACTAGGGTGTGGACAGATGTAACACTTAGAACATTCTAAATATATTTTAAATCCTAAAAGTCTAGATGTATTATTTTGGATGGGTCCTCCATGAACTGGCTTAATGTTACATGGGGAGACAGAGCAGTCTATACTTAGTTTTTGGTCAGTACTCCAGGCATATCTAACTACACCGCTCCTCCCCTGCCCCCCTCCCCCTCCCCGAGCACATGAAGGGTAGGACAATGCTCTGGAATGCAGCCAAAACTCTACACTCTAAACCCTGCTCCCAGTTTGCCAGCTCCCTTTCCCTCACCTGGCACTAGGGCAGACAGACTGTGCCACAGAAGCAGGGAAGGGACCCTTTTAAGTGCCCAAATCAGGTAAGAATCCCACCCACCCCACCTCAGGTCTCAGCACTCCTTCCTCTCCATATTCAACAACATATCCCCTCCTCCCATGCTACCTTTCCTCTGCCAGTTGCTGCAACTGACCACACCATCCCTGCCTGATATTGGGGCAGAGGGTCTTTAGAACTACTCCTTCCCTGCTCCAGTTAGAAACAGCAGCAGCAACAAGCAGGTTCTTCTCTGCCCTTTGCCCCAAGGTGTTTCCTGCCAGTCCAGGAACAAGCACAGGGAAGGGAAACTTGCCTGCTGCTACTGCCGCTGTCCCTGGCTGAGCTCAGCTGCAGTGCCTCTGGTGTTATTTCTATCTGCTCATCTGATGAGGTTGTTTGCACTAAGTGTTCTCAAAGTCTCCTGGAGTTAGTGTTGTGGTAGAAGAGAGGTTGGCAATCCCCCACATAAGTGCCAGAATGTTGCATGCGAAGGCATTTTGCTTGGCACATGCACCTCGCGGTGTACAGTGGGGAAGGGGATGGGGCTGTGCAGCCACAACAAGGATTGGGCCCCTCACAGCTTCCCCACCGTATGTCCCAAGGTGTGCATGCACCAGCTACCAGCAACAAGAGAGGCTGAGACTCTGCAAGCCCCAGTGCAGCTGCTTGCAGCCTCTCTGCTGCCTGCTGTGAGCAACCTGCTATCACTGGCAGGCAGCGGGGCCTGCCCAGAGCCCAGACTACCTGTGGTAGGCAGCTGGGAAGCTGTAAACAGCTGCAAGCAGCTGTACTGGGGTCTGAGAAGCTCTGCCTGCCTTGTTGCTAGCAGTAGGTGCACCTGTATCTGGGGCAGACAGTGGGGGAGCTGCAAGAGGCCCGATCCTTGTTGTGGTAGCACAGCCTAGGCCCCTTTCCTGTCATCCTCCCCAAGGCACACATGTACCTACTGCCAGCAATGAGTCAGGCCAGGGCTCTGCAGACCCTAATGCAGCCACTTGCACCTCCCAGCCACCTGCCACAGCTGGCCTAGGCTCTGACAGTCCCCTGCCACAGAACCCAAGCTGCTCACAGCAGGTGGTGGGGAGGCTGCAAGTAGATGCACCAGGGTCTAGCAGGGCCCCAGTCCCGCTTGTTGCTGACAGAGAGTGCATGCGTCAGGGTGGATGGCAGGGAAGGGGCCTAGGCTGTGCTGCCAGAACAAGGATCAGGCCCTTTGCGATTCCCCATCATCAGCCCTTGGCACAACAATATCTTCCAAATAGAGGTTGCAAATGTTTTTGGGACTCTGCCCAAAAGCATTACTGACCCATGGGGTAGAATATCCAGCTAACGCTTGTTATTTGTCATCTGTGATGATTCTACCTGAGCAGCTCATCCTTGTCTCACATTCACTTGCAACAGTTGCAAATCATTGGAATGCTTCAATGATTTAAAATTAGTAGTGTTAGGAGATAATCCTCAACTAAAAGGGAACAACTTTGCAATGACATAACATGGCCTAAACTGCTTAAATGTGTTTTTGCTTGCTTAGCAAGTGTTAAGTTGAACATGTGATACCACCCCCAGATTGGCTGAGGAGTACTGAGAAATTCATGAGCTTCTCAGAGAGGGTCAAGACTTGAAGGCCTTTCAACAGGTAGTGGCTGGTAAATTCTAATTGTTGTGTATGAGCTAGCTGGGAACAATTCAAATGTTCAAGTGTAGCAACATCTTACAAAGCTAACACTTCTTCATCCACCAGAGTTAAAGTTAGGGCTGTACATTTGAATCGTTCTCAGCTCATTGACATGCGTTCACACATAACAATTAAAACATACCAGCTGCTGCCTTTGTGAAATGTTCTCTTTTTGAACAGGATCCCAGCATGTGTGTCCACACAGACTCAGTGAGACTTCAGTGCTTGTTTCTTCCTAGATCTTTCTCTTCACTTTAACACTGACTGTTAAAGAAGATCCAATAAAGAGTTCATCAGAGGGTCACTTGTGAAAAGATGCAGCTGATTCGTTTTTCTAATCAAATATAATGATATAATTTGGTATCTGTCTAGAGGAAGAAAACTTCATCTTTCTCTAAGCAAGCATGTGCCAGCTGGAGGAGTACCATGCTGGCCAGAGATCCAGACTCTCACAAACAAGTACATTCAAGTGACCAAGCTGTAATTAGGTCCTCTCCTTGTCACAAGTCTAAAGTTCTTTTTTAATGATGCCTTAGAATCAGGAAGAAAAGCCCTCTGAACAGTTTGTTCTGTGTCTGAAAATCATCAAGCCTCTCATGAGTGCCACATACTGGTTTCAGTATAGCTCAAGGGAGCAAATTTGCCTTTGTGATGAATGGCTTGAATAATCCCACTGCTGCTAAAACAGGAACAATTTAAATAAAGAAGATTTTTTTAAAAATATGGATGAGATTTTAAATGTCTTTTTTGAAACACACATACAGCAAAATCTTTAATCATACAAGGGAAATGCTATAACTACTTCCAATAAATCTAAAGCAATGGGGAATCAAAAGATGCTTAGGGAAAATGCCTTGGAAATGGCTATTAGTTGTTAGATCTTGCCAGACCAAAAGGATATACCCCATTAATATTAAGCAAAGTATCAAATTTGGTATGAAACGCCTAATGTCATAAAACATGTCTGTGTGTAGATCCTAGTTGCAGCTCAGGTACAAGGACAATAAATTATGAGACAAAGTTCTTTAAAATTAAATTAACTTTAATACAGTTTGAATAGTCCCACCCCACTCAAACAGTTCTTGTCTTCCAACTTGTTTTTAAAGGAAATACATGCTTCTTTAGCTATTATCAGTATTCAGTAGTGGGCACATCTACATGAGACACTTCAGGGCATATTAGTAGAAAGTTAAGGTGCATTAGGATGCATGTCTACACATGTGTTCCCTTAATAAGCTTTAAAAACGGTGAATTTAAGCCCCAAGCAGCAGCAGCAGCCGCAGCCACTGCCGCTGCTGCCTCCTCCTCCTCCTGTCACCCCGCACACAGATCTGGGGGCCCACACCCCCTGGGAGGCCCATGGCTCAGTGGCAATGCTGGGAGGGCAGGTGGGGGGGCTACAGTGAATTTTGGGGTGGCATTAGCCCCCCTTCCATTGCTGTAGCCTGCCCCAAGTGCCAAGGAAAGCCTGGTGCCACCCCTGCTGCAGGCTTGGGAGCAGTGGATGCCACCTGCCTGCAGCCGCTGGGCTGCAGTGTGCCAGGGGGTTCAGAGCACGATTCAGCCCAGTGGCACTTGGTGGCAGTGCTGGGAGGGCAGGTTGAGCTCTGGGGCTGGCAGAGCTTCTCGGAGCACAGCCCTGGCTCTCCCCACCTCCCACCACTGGGCTGTACTCCAAGCAGCTCCACCAGCCCCATGGAGCTCAGCCTAGCAGTGGAAGGTGGTGGGACAGCCAGTGGCGGAGCCACTTGGATCATAGCCCTAGTGAGCACCGTCCAGCAGCGGGAGGTTCTGCAGCCGCCTGGAGCTGAACCTGGCAGCAGGAGGTGGGGAGAGCCCCTGGCCAGGGCTGCACTCGGAGCCAGGGCTGCACTCCAAGTGGCTCCGCGAGTACCATGGAACTCAACCCAGTGGCGGGAGGTGGCTGGAGAGTCAGTGGCAGAGCTGCTTGGAGAACAGCCCTGGTGAGCCCAGCCCAGCAATGGGAGGCTCCACAGCCCCACAGAGCTAAGCCTGGCATCGGGAGATGACAGTGAGCCACTGGCCAGGGCTGCACTCAGAGCTGTTTTGCCACTGCCTCTCCACTGTCTCACACTACCAGGCTCAACTCTGTGGGGCTGGCGGAGCCACTCAGAGCACAGCCCTGGCTCTCCCTCACCTTCCGCCACTGGGCTGCTTCAAAACTCAAAACTTTCAAAACACTTCAAGTGCCCTCATTTCATTTCAAAGGTGTTCCAAAGCCTTTTGTTTCTTTTTGATTTCACAGTTTTGAGCTCGAAACAAGTCAAAACAGCTTCAAAACGAAACGCTCATCAAAATTTCACACAGCCCTACTAGCTATGTATGTCATTGCATTGCCACTGAGGACTCAGCTACTCAACTGTGCTCTTCTTGGACAATATATCCCCCAAAGATCGAAAGAGACAAGTACTGGATAGAGAAAAACAGATTCTCACTTGTGTGAGAGCAAGGGAGGAGGAGGAACTGGCTCTAATAAGTTGCCTATTCAGCCCCTAATCCTGTACTAGCTGGGAGCCAAAGTTGTTGCCCAACATGACTGGAGCAAAGTAAAGGCTGTTCTAAGTTATTCCATGTACTTTAGTCTTATAAAGACTGCTCCAGTGAAGAAGATGTACGTGTAGTGCTCCTTTCACCCTCTCACCACTTGGCGTATCCTTTACTTGCTTGTCTCAGTCCTCAACATTTCATCTACATAAAAGACAAATGGAAAGATTCCCTTTTGTGTCCGTTAAAGGTAGTTTTCCACTGCTTTGTGGTGCCAAGATGGGGGAAACTAACATAGAGAGGGAATCAGAGCCTTTGTACTGTTGCATAAGCTAGATTTGTTCTGTACGTAGATGATAAAAAATGCTAACCTTTTATCTCCACTCATGTGTGCTTTCAATGGCCTTGTAACAACAGGGAAATTCCTGATCATTTCTGGTGTAAACATGTAGACACAAAATGACACAAAATGTTAGTAACTGTTGGGGCTTTGTATTCATCTCTACTGAAAAAAGCAAAGGAACTGAGACCTCTCCTCCATCCTCTATGTTTACGTATTTCAGATCTCATATTGATGACCATTGCCAGAGCCTCGGATGTGCTGCGCCACTTTAAATGACAGCAATAATAAGTCTCTCATCTTTCACTGAAGGAAGGAACTGCATCTTGGTTATGAATAACTTTAACCACTTGTTATTCCAGCACTTCCAGCACTTCCGTCAGGCACCAAACAAGTCTAATCGACTGAAAAATAGTAGTAAACAGGAATATGATGAAACAACTGGTCAAAGTGAAAGAATCAGGGTGTGTGCAACATTTATAGAAAGGCATTAGTCATACCCTGGAAATCAAATAAGTTTGTTGGAGATAGAAAGGGATGGGGAAAGGCAGGAGAACTTGCTTTAAATAGCTTCCTCCTTTGCAGCTGACTGATATATAGGGCAAGGACTGAAATCTCTTTGTTCGTGTGAACCCTGTGAACCAGTACAGGCTCCTACTAGTCAAGTGGTTTTGAGCTATAAGCAAAAGTTGGTGGCAAAGGCTGCCCTTGAGCTATTTCAGCAAGAATGGAAAACAATGCAGCCTCTTGCTCTTTTCCACATCAACAGGAAAACAAAGAGAGATGAATGAAATGACATGAGGTGACCCATCTCTGAAACCATGGTAAATACAAAGGGCGGGTCAGCTTGGTATTTGTATGTGGAGCAACACCCCACCTCCCTTCATACATGAGGCCTGGAGAACACCCAGGCACTTCCTGCTCAGGGTCATACTTATGTGGTAGACATTTGGTGAGACCTCACATGTACACCTGAGTGAAAGAGAGGTGGGTGGAACAAATTGCTCTGGGGCCTCTTATTTATTTACTTATTTATTATACAGTGACTAAAGAGGAAAGAAACAGTTCCAGGGGGAGGAACTGTTTTCTTCCTCCCTCCTTTCCTTTTTTTCCCCATCACTTCCTCACTCCTGTTCACTGACACACACATTTCATGACTGGACATAACTAAGCAAGCAAAAAGACTGCAAGAAAATGCTTTAGAACGGCGCCATGCTTTAAGAAATTGACCCATGGGAATCGTTGATTAAATTTTATCTTCGGAATGTTAATAGTTTGAATAGTTCTAGATGTAGTAGGATTAATTGGTTTATGGCATTTGATCATTATTACAATTTAGCTATAAGAATATGGGAATTCTCATGTCTTTCCATTTATCAGGCCTATTTCTCTCTCAATATTATGTTTAACTTGTTTCCATTGTAAACTTAAAGGGGCAAAATCCTAGACATAAGCACAGGCAGAGAATTAATTCAGTAAATGAGTGACATTCTCATATCCTGGATTCATAGGGTGAAACTATCCTGATAATGGGAAATATTCAGAACTCCTTTATTGATCCAAAGGAGTCCACTTGTTTGTCAATGCAGTTTACCCAGAACCAATTTGCTGCTCTTTGCCCTGCCTAACCATGGAGCTGAGAGTCTCATCTAAGGCAAGGGCGGGCAATTATTTTGGGCAGAGGACCACTTACTGAGTTTTGGCAAGCCATCAAGGGCTGCATGACAGGCAGACAGGGGCAGATAACTATTAATTTTCTAAAATGTAGGGGTCCTGTGGGTCAGATAGAATGGCCTGGTGGGACATATCAGGCCCGCAGGCCGCATTTTGCCCACTCCTGATCTAAGGTCACCATCCTGATTCATAAAAACACCACAGCAAGTTGGTTTTAGCTACCTGAGAGCTCCCTACCCCCTCTCTTTGCAACTAGGATTGTCCTATTCCATTGGAGTAGGTTTGGAGTGTTGTTCCACTGGAAAAATGGAAATGTTGAGTCATAAGGGAAAGGTCATGACCCCAAGCGATTCAATTTTACTGTGATCTAGACTAAGACTATATAACTGATTGCCAGATGAAATAAGAGTAACTATCAAGTTCATTGCACTGCATAGTAAATGCAAAGCACACGTTCTCAGATGGTATTTCCTGCATTAAAGCCCTCTGTCCTGCATTTCACACACATCTATGTTTATGTCACAGAGAAAAACAACCCAACCCCTAAGCTCCATTTCTTCTTGCCTTCAAGGAAGGACAGAAAGCTAGAATGTTTGTTGTTTTAGAGCAGGCCAGAAATTTTCTACTGATTTTTTTCCAGACAAAATATGTAGCTGTTATTAAAGTTGATGTTTGTGGTGGAAAATGTCAATTTCAAAGAAGTATTTGGATTTTTTCAAAAGAAACATTCAAAATGCAAGGTTTATTCTTGAACTAACATTTTCAAATGAAATGTCTAATTTAGATGTTTCTGAATTGAAATGGGGTGGGGGCTGTATTTAATTCCACAAAAAATTTAGAGATTTCAACATTTATCCCAGTCTGATATGAAGAGGCACAGTCAGATCAGAGTGTTCAGTATCTATTTCAAGTGACTTGAGTAAGGGCTGTCTCGTATTACAACTGTATGCAATGATGAAGCATTATTGGAGAAATCTGGGAGGTTTCTGGGAGATCCTGGTTTACTAGATGAACTTCTAGCTCTCACACCTCAGATGTAATTACAAGTTTAGATTAAGCAGGCCCAAACTATAGTCTGTGGGGCTAATTCTGCTCTCTCTTCTACCTGCAGACCTCCACTGATTTCAAATGGATTACGCTTCATTTATGGAATGAATGAGAGAAGTATCAGCAAAAGCTTGATTGACAAAATAACATTGCTGATGGTGTTACTAGCCAGACAGTGGGTGTAGCGACATGGGCATACTTTTAGAGTGGCCTCAGTAGGGGAGGGGGAGTTGCTGCCCGGGCACACAGAAGCTATTATGCTGTAACTGTTACATGTGCATGATCCTGTAGCAATATAAATGAGCAAAGGAATCTTATACTGTCTGAGTCTGAAAGAGCTGTATTTAGTTTGGCTTAGCTAGAAGCTTCAGTTTAAATAATTTAATGGTGGCTAGGAAGTAGCCCTCGAGCAGGAGCCTGCTAAGAAGTGAAGTAATCAGAGTGTCCATCTCTGTATTCGACAGTACTGTCAGTGCAGCAAACAAAACTTAAGTCAGCCATGAAAAATGAAGCTGTCCATGAGGAGTGAACTTGACTCATCAACATTAGCTACAAAATCATGTTTGTCAGGGGACTGGAGCTTGTTTTTGACAGCTGTTTCAAAGGATGGTATGAGTAGCAAATAAATAAAGTTAACTTTTATGATACAAGGTAATCTGGTGAGCTGACCGGGAGGAACATAAGGAGTAAACAAGTTTTGACAATTATGAACTAGGCCAGCATGACTTAGGTGTCTGTTCATGGAGTGCCAGTATTACAGAGATGTGTCATACTGAAACACTTATTACTCATCTCTACTGGCAGATAGCCAGAAAGCACTTGCCTTGGTGCTGTCAAATGCACGTGCTAACTTAGCCAACACCACCTAATGGATGAATCACGGAATATTGTTATATTGGGCAGCACTGTTGTTTTTTTAAATACACAACTCCAAGGCATTAATTATGATTTTTAAGAAGAAAATTAATCTTCAAGCAGTTTAACAGGAAAATAAAGTTGTCACTAATGAGAAAATAAGGTAGCATGTATCACACTGTTAGCTTCATCACCCCAGGAAATTAAAGTGTGATCCTAGCAAATTGCTTGCACAATTAACTGGGCTTTCCAGAAGGAATCAGATCTCCCAAAGAGGCAGGAAACCGTATTGCCAAATTGCTTATTTGTACCAGGTTCATAAAACACCATTCAATATGCAAGCATTTCACCAGTTCTAGTAACAAGGAAATATGGGCCTAGTCTAACCTCCAAATTTTAGACACCTTCGATTGTAGTTCCAGATTTCAGTGACCACTACCCTACCTGGATAATGAGCTACATCAGTACCCCACATCTAAACACCCACAAACTCATTTGCTGCTTTGGGGCAATTCAGATCCAGATCTAAATAGCACTTTTAACTGTAACAAACTGAAATGAGTCATCCCAAAATGAAGCCAATGGGATGAATCTCCTACTTAAAGTTATGTAAGCATTTTTCAGGATTCAAAGTAGCTAAATCAAAAATGGTGCAGTTACACTCAGTAAGGGTCCCGTGTTCCACCAGAAAAGCTAAGTGTAAAGATTCTCTTCTTGTCCATTTCCAGAAGAGATAAAATATATACAAGAAATGTAATGTGCAGGTCAGCAACCTTATAAAAATTTAAAAATAAATGCAAAATAACTTTCAGGAACACACAAGGTGGGATTATTAACATGAATCTTAATTAGCAATTAAATAGGACGGTCTCTTTCATCAGGTCATAGAATCACAGAAAATGAGGGCTGGAAGGGACCTCAGGAGGTCATCTAGTCCAACCCCCTGCTCAAAGCAGGACCATCCCCAACTAGATCATCCCAGCCAAGATTTTGTCTACCAGGGTCTTAAAATTGCTAAAGATGGCTGACCAGTCTGTAGTACCTCGGCTCCTCTTTCTTCCCTTCCTTAAAAAATGGGCACTATTTTAGCCCTGATCCAACTGACAAAGATCTCTCCTGATTGCCATGAGTTTTCTAAAATGATGGCCAGATGCTCTGCAGTCACATCAGCCAACTCACTCAGCACCCTCAGCCCCATGGACTTGTACAGATCTAGCTTTTCTAAATAGTCCCTAACCTGTTCTTTCACCACTGTTGGATGCTCACCTCCTCCCCAAACTGTGCTGCCTGGTGCAGTAGTTTGATGGCTGACCTTGCCTATGAAGAGAGAGGTGAAAAAGGCATTGAGCACTACAGCCTTTTCCGCATCATCTGTCACTAGGTTGCATCTCCCATTCAGTAAAGGGCCCACACTTCCCCTGATTTTCCTCTTATTGCTGACATACTTGTAGAAACCCTCCTTGTTACCCTTCATATCCCTTGCTAGCTGCAACTCCAGTTGTACTTTGGCCTTCCTGATTTCATCCCTGCATGCCTGAGCGATACTCATATGCTCCTCCCTAGTCTTTTGGCCAAGTTGCCACTTCTTGTAAGCTTCCTTTTTGTGCTTTAGCTCACTGAAGATGTTCCCTGCTAAGCCAAGCTGGACTTCTGCCATACTTGCTAGTCTTTCTGCACATCGAGAAGGTCCATTCCTGAACCCTCAATAAGTTTTCTTTAAAAAAGAGCCAGTTCTCCTGGACTCCTTTCCCCTTCAAACTGGCCTCTCAGGGTATCCTGCCCATCAGTTCCCTGAGTGAATCTGAGTCTGTTTTCCTGAAGCCCAGGATCCTTACTCTGCTGCTCTCCATCCTTCCTTTCATCAGGATCCTGAATTCAATCATCTCGTGGTCACTGCTGTCCAAGTTGCCATCCACTACTATATTCTCCACCAACTCTTCCCTGTTTGTGAGCAGCAGGTCAAGAAGAGCACGGCCCCTAGTTGGCCTCTCTACCACTTGCAGTTGAAGTTTCACATGTATAAACTCTCCTCACCTCATTTCACCCCATTGAGAGACTGTATTTTTAAAAGCCTGGAGCATATGGCCCCCATGGCTCACCAAATGCATCCGGGAATGTCTCCTT
>NW_017729024.1:101200700-101202216 GCF_001723915.1 Gavialis gangeticus
CTTCCGACCCTAGAAACTATGAAACTATGAAACTATATATCTTCTACCCAAGCCAGTTCAGGAAAATGGAGTCAATCTGAAAAAGGTACACAAGTTAGACTGGGAAATGTGGGGCATGTTGCTTTAAGATTAATAAAATAGTAAGTGCTTGGGAAAGGTAGTTTACACAAGATGTATAAAATAAATCTCTTTCAAGCCAGAAAAGCTGCACAGAAATGCAGTTTTAGAGAAGGCCAGGACAGGAGTTATCTCCACCTTACCAAAGGAGAACTCTTGGCATTCTTTCAAGGCTATTTTGTCTGCTTTAGCATGTTTCACTGCAGAATTATATTGCTATCAGAGAAATGCTGGGCTGGAAAGTATATTCTTTCTAAGTAAAGTAAAGGCTACTTAATATGCTTATTCTTTGAACATTAGACAGTGCATAAGTTCCAGAAAAAATGAGGAGCTTCATGTTGGAGATTACAAATTATAATCATACCTAAATTCTTGTATAATATGTAATACTACCTGTCAGCCTGGCATTTCATGTCAGCAAATAGATTGCATATTGTTGATGTCAGCTCAATAGGTTGTCACCCAGATAAAAATCCTAGACAGTTGCAGGACAGGGATCATCTATATTCAGTATTGGTACAGGACCTACTATAAACAGGACCGTGTTCATAATTGTCTGTTACGTAATATTATTGTTGCCAGATTTACGGTCCAGGAAGTATCATACAGAGGGGTAACAAACACAGAGAAAGGGGAAAAAAATGAGAGATGATTCAACTTGCAAAATTTAGATCAGAATTTGAATCCAAATCCAGTCCTCAAAGTATCACTCTGCCAAGATAAAACACACACATACACGTGCATACAGAGAGAGAGAGAGAGAGAGAGGGAGAGAGAGAGAGAGAGATTCTAAGTCATCATACATTTCTATCATGTAAGGCTAGGCTAGGGCTTTCAGATCTTCCTTCTTTGTTGTACCTCAGAATAATAATGCCACTTAATTCTGTGAACCACATACCAGTTAATTCTAGGTCCCCTCAGCATCCACAGCTCTGCTTCTAACTCCCAGCATGACTCTGGCTTTTTGTTTTCAACATCATAGCTTAAGAAGCAGGAAGCACAATGGATGCAAGAAATCCATGACAAGACCACATATGAAAATAATCTACATATATGCCCATGTATTTGGTCTCTAAGTACCTGAGTTGCATGCCCATAATCATGGATGTCCTTGCCAGGTTGTCTCAGGATACTTAATGATTCTTCAGAAAGCCACAGCTCCAACTTACACAGCTTCACTATTTTTAAGATTCTTTTAACCTTCATGATTTTAGAAAAAAAAAATTAAAAGTGAATTCTAAAGGCTTAATATATTGAATATGAATTATTTTTAGATCTAGCAGTTGAACCCTTCACCCTCATTATATTTAAATACTTGTAACTAATGAATGGCAGATAAACATATGCACCCTTTTAGTAGGCAAGCTGCTGGAGATGCCAAGGTTCTTAAACACTTTGA
>NW_017729024.1:101207216-101212343 GCF_001723915.1 Gavialis gangeticus
GACAATATCAGATTAGTATACCTATTACTGCCTACAAACCTGAGCCCCTGTCTTCTGAAAATGACCTCAACTTTGCCATCTAAAAAGGAGAACCATAAAATGCTAAAATAAGAGACATTTTTTCCCCCAGTATCAATTTAGTTTTGCAGTCTGGAAAGTGCCAGTGTCCCACGGGTAAGAACTTTATGCAAGTGCTCCTTGGCAGACATGAAGTAATTGCTGAAAACAATCCCATCTGTAAAACTGCACCAATTTGGCTGGCACCAAACTTCCTCTCCTGGTACCATGTGCTGACTGATGGAATATGAATCACAGAAATTAAAGATAGAAAAAGATCTATTAGCTCATCCGTTCATCCCCTGCCAGAGCAGGATTGTTCTCTGCAATAGAGTATCTAGTGCTTGTCAAGTCCTTTTTTGGAAACTCAAACAGTGGAGCTTCCACTATGTCCTTGGCAATCCTTTCCACAGTCAAATAGAGCTCACAATTAGGAAGCCTTTCCTAATGCAGAGGTTTTACTTAATTTCCTTACATTACCTCATGTTGTATACCCAAGATGCACTCTAAAGAATTTCTCTGTATTAAAAGGTTTATAAACGGTGTAGTTTTAGGTCAATTTCCACTCAGCCTAAAAGGCAATCCTTCACTCTTGCTGCATCTCCCATTGTCCAATGACTCAGCAAAGAACCACATACACAAAAGAGAAAGGTGGTGACATCAGTGCCATTTTTACAAGTTTCCAAATGGCTTTTAAATTAAGAGTGTCTATGATAGAGAGGGGAATGGATGGAGAAAGGAGGTAAGAGAAAAAAAAGCAAGAGATTGTACCGATAGGGCCCAAGAGGCTAACAGGGGCAGTAGGTGTAAGGGGGGTGGTCTTGCTGTCTTTTGTTCAATCATGTAATTTGGGAGGGCACATCAATACTATGGTGTTAGGCAAGGGTGGCCAACCTGTAGCACGCATGTGACAAGTGGCATGGGAAACCTCTGCATGTGACAGACAGGATACTGGGAAGAAAGTAGGGAACACAGTGGCAGATAGGGCAAGCAGCAGAAAGCACCTAATTGGGCAGGAAGAACAGAGGGGAGCCAAAAAGCAGAGCAGGAGATTGGGCAAGGAGAGTGTGGGGCTTCCCTTGAGGCACACCTGTCAAAAAGGTTGGCTCCCATTGGTACAAGGTGAAAGTTAAACCTTTCAACCCAATAGGATAGCATGGTTAAGACATGCCCATTTCATAGCCAACAGAAGATGATGTGGTCAGTATCACATACAGACACCTTTGATGCCCCTACCTGAATTACCAGGTACGCATTTACATCTGGATTGACTTGGGATTGCCTTTGGCATAAGCCTGGTGAAGGCTCAAGCTCACTTTTCTGGGACAGTAAGAAGATACTGTTAACTGCTAAGATTTAGACCAAAGATACATAAGAAAACTAAACAGTTTCTTGCCTTTTCCTTCCCTGTGATCTGCACTGCTCACATGAGAAAATTGCTTCTTATGGTTAATGTTGTTAATCATCTGCAAAAGGATGAGGATGGCCAGGGGGAAGCAGGACTATGCCTTAAATCCTATCTCCACTACAACCAACAGAACCCCACTTCAGGCAGTGCTTCCCAAACTTTTCCTTAGCATGAACCCATTTTTGAACCCATTTCTCCAGAATGGCCCATCATTCCCAAGCTGCAGCCCCTCACCCCCTTAAGGTACCCCTCACTCCCCACCCACAGCCCCATGGCCCTTCCAGTGCCCTTCACTGCCAAGCCACAGCCTCCCACCCCCCAGGTGCCCCAGGGCTAGGTCCCACAGCCCTCTGCCCCGCCCCAGTGCCCAAGCCCTGGATGCCACTCACAGGAAACAGCAGCTGCTGCAGCTGGAGTGGAGCACAGAGCCTGGCTTCCCCCTGCCCTCCTGTCCCCTCCCCCACAGGCAGCACGGCTGGAGCAGAGCCCATGGGAGGGATGCAGGCTGCCCACTGTATGCTCAGGGCACCCTGTCCTTCTGCCCCCTCCATGCAGCCCAGTAAGTGGGATCTGGCATGAGAGGGAATACTGCAGAATCATGGCCACCAAACTGAGGCACACCCTGCCTGCCCAGCAGCAGCAGGAGTACAACTCTATGCCACAACTGTGCCTCACCTTGGCAGCCATGGCAGTGTAGCACTCCCTCCTGCACTGGGTCCTGCCCACTGGGCTGCAGAGGCAGCTCCTGTCTGGAGCTGATCCAGCCCAGCTGTAGCCTCATGACCCCATCTGCTGATGTTGTGACCCCATTTGGGGTCCCAACCCATGGTTTGGGAACCACTGATTTAGGGCCTTATCACAAGTTTACTTGTAGCACTTGAGAATCACAGGAAAGTTGTGATGTATTAAAATGAGTAAGTGTAAGGGTGGTGTCATATATTCATTTGTAACAGTTGCAAATAATTGGAATGTAGTGACCCTTTAAAATGAGTATGCATTCAGAGATAACTAGGGATCTACCTAAATCTCACTGGAAGTGCGCTGGACACTGACTCCTTTAATCTTGCTCTTTTTGCTGTGCTCCCCACTCTCCACCCACCGCTGATTGGTGGCCCCACTATTTACCTTGTTCCTGATTGGCCAGGAGGCAAAAACCCCAGTTTTAAGTATGTCGCAGTTTTTGCCTTCTGACTGTTCAGCAGCAAGCAGCCGGGCCACTAAGGCCCCTCAGCCAATCAGCAGCAGGAAGCAGCACACAGCGAAAAGAGCAAGATTAAAGGAGCCGCTGCACAGTGCACTTCCAGTGTGATTTAGGTAGATCTCTAGAGATAATCCTCACTTGAAAGGGAATAACTTTGTAACACCACAAGGGCACTTAACACATGTGAAACTGCTTGAACATGTGTCCACTTGTGTTTTAGCTGCACTTAGTAAGTGTTAAGTTTGAACATATGCCATCACCCTTAGAGCCTTGTTACGTCATGCTTAACAAGTGTAATATTTAGATTATAATAAGCTTTAATATGACAAAGAAAGTTTTCTGAACAGTTGCATATTAATGCTTACTATAATCTGAATATAGATCATGGTACCACACCAGAGTCTTGAACCAGCTCTGGTGTAATCTAAGTCCATATCACTTGATTGTCAGTCTTGGCCCTGGGATCACACTAGAGCCTTGAACAGGCTCCAGTGCAGTAACGAGGCTGGGAGAGACCCCAGAATGGCACAGGAACTGGTCCCAGCACAGAAGCTGGTTCAAGTCTCTGGTGTGATAAGGAGGTTAGGAGCTTGACAGGCAACTTTCTTAGGGCTCCTCCCTCCATCCCCCCCTGCACCCAAGTCTCCTGATTGAATTACCTCCTTGGAGCAGTCTAACATTAGCTCAACACATTAGGTAATATGATCTAGAAATGCTCCTTTTTGGAAAAGGCCTAACTTGATGGTACTTAGCACATACTTTACCTCTTGACACTTAATGTTGTTAAGTGCAGTTAGCTTATGTGCTAAGTGTAACATGTAACAAGGCCCCTAGTCAAGCTAATATTATACCACCAGTGCCGGATTTAGGTTAAGCTATTTAAACTACAGCTTAGGGCCTCACAATATGAGGGGTCTCTGAATAAGAAAAAAAATGGACATTTTCATTCTAATATGACAAAAATATACATATATATAGCTCCACAGTTATTATTTATATTGAGTTCATAAATTTGTGCAGAAATAACAATAATTCACTTTTCGTTGTTTTTTTAAAGGGAAGGGGACGGTAAAAAACTTCTAATCCAAAAATGAAATGCTGTATTTGAAGTTGAACAAAATATTACTGGTGTACTCAAGACACATTCTCTCTCTCTCTCTCTCTCTCTCTCTCTCTATCTCTTTTGGTTTCATGGGGAAAAAAACATCTTTGACAGACAGACCAAACCAATTTTCCCCCATTTTTTTAGTTTGCACAGTGCCACCAGCTATTCAGACAGCTATGAGTACAACTGAACTTTTAGTGAGACACAACACTGGATGTATTCCAGAATGCATTCCACCTGCTAAGGTTTGTTCTTGAGATGTTAAACTAATGTACATATAAACACAAAACTACAAGTTGAAATTCTAGTCTTACAGATGGAAGTTGTCCCCTTCCTATTCTGCATCTCTATGAAATGGAAAGCATTCTCTAATTTGACCATTCTGAATGGATTCTTGAAATCTCATGTGCACCCCTGTGTACTTGTATGTATTGCTCATAATTACATAAATAGCTTCATAAGGTTGCCTATTCAGTATATTTTCTATTATAATTTGCTTTGTTCTATCTGTTCTTTAGCCTCCAACTGAAACTGGTGTAATAAATATCCAGTTTTTATAGCATGCTGATCACTATATATGCCAAATAACATAAAAGAGCAGGTCCCATAGAGAGAGTATTATAATGTACAGTACTTTCTCCTTTTCATCACTCACCCACCTTCACCTTTTTCTTCTCTTCCCCTTCTCCCGCTACAGAGGTGATAGTGGTACAGAAATGAAATATGAAGCT
This sequence comes from Gavialis gangeticus, assembly GCF_001723915.1. Taxonomy (NCBI): domain Eukaryota; kingdom Metazoa; phylum Chordata; order Crocodylia; family Gavialidae; genus Gavialis; species Gavialis gangeticus. Next base: position 101,211,719 of record NW_017729024.1, read on the forward strand.
GTTTGTGAACATTTATTATCTGCACTGTGGTGATTTTAACATTAAATTAAAATTAAATCTTCAAATGCAATTTGTCTCTCCTTAATGAAAGATGTTATCTTACCTGGCACACAATGGCTGTGTCTACACAAGCCACCCACTGCACACTTGATACTGTGCAGTCATTTGGTACTTGCATAACCAAGTACTAATGACTTCATAGTAACCAGCGTTACTGCGCAGTAGCATTCTGGCACAGTTGCCTAATGAGGTTTACTGCTCAATAGCTCGTTACTACTGTGCAGTAGCTTGTTAGGGTGTCACATCACAGTTCATGCCTAGCAATGCTACTGCACAATAGTAACAAGCTATGGAGCAGTAAGAGTCTCATGTAGATGCACCCAGTAAGGCAATAAAAAAAAATCCTTCCTACTGTAGCAGTTAGTTTCTAAATTGCACAGTGGCCTCAAAGAAAAGCTCATAAAATAGCATTTTATTCCCTAAAAGTCTCAGTTCATACTCCACCCAGCAGGACCAGTCAAGCATCTAAACATAATAAACCTCATTTTATTGTTACTGACCCCAATCAAAACAGCATTTTGGTGGCTTTATCGGCATGCAACGTAGCGTCTTAGAATCAGAAAAG
>NW_017729024.1:101217343-101222438 GCF_001723915.1 Gavialis gangeticus
ATAATAAAAAAAAATCCTTCCTACTGTAGCAGTTAGTTTCTAAATTGCACAGTGGCCTCAAAGAAAAGCTCATAAAATAGCATTTTATTCCCTAAAAGTCTCAGTTCATACTCCACCCAGCAGGACCAGTCAAGCATCTAAACATAATAAACCTCATTTTATTGTTACTGACCCCAATCAAAACAGCATTTTGGTGGCTTTATCGGCATGCAACGTAGCGTCTTAGAATCAGAAAAGTAAGAGATAGTGGGGTCATATTAACTTATCTAGTCTTGTGCAGAATTGTTTCCTACAGACTATCTACTGCTTCTTACATCTACGTTCTAAATGTCTTAAACCACGGGACTTCTGGATGGAAGAAATGGCTGGAGGATGTCATAATGCAAGACCCACTGCTACTACCAGCCTGTCCTCTGCCTGCACCTCTAAGGAAGTATGGGCAGAATGAATGGGCTATAAAGTGGACTGACTGAAGTATTGGGCTCAGAGAGTAGGAATCAATGGCTTAATATCTTGTTGGCAGTCAGTATCAAGTGGTTACCCCAGGGGGTTGGTCCTGGGGCCAGTTTTATTCAATATCTTCCTCAGTGACCTGGAAGATGGCAAAAAGTACACCCTCAGCAAGTTTGCAGATGACACCAAGCTGGGGGGAGTAGTAGACATGCTGGAGGGTAGCACTGGGATTCCTAGACCTAGACAAATTGGAGAATGTACCAAAAGAAATCTCATGAGATTCAATAAGGACAAATGCAAAGTCCTGCACTTAGTATGGAAGAATCCCATGCACTGCTACTGGCTGGGGGCTGACTGGCTAGGCAGCATCTCTGCAGAATAGGACCTGGGGGTTATAGTGGAAAATAAGCTGAGTATGAGCCAACAGTGCGCCGTTGTTGCAAAGAAACCCAGCAGCATACTGGACTGCATTAGTAGGTGAAGCCACATCCAGCGTACTGTGTCCAGTTTTGGGCCCCCCACTACAGAGAGGATTCATTTGAAGCTGAAGTATTCATTGAAAGATTCACTGAAGTCTGAATTCATTTCCATGCACCTAAATTTTATTGCTTCAAAGATCTGCTGTGAAAAAGAAATTCTGATCTTTGCAAAACAACAGTGAAGCAGTGAGATGAATGTTCATTTGTTGGCAGTGGTTGCATCTACATGTGCAAATGTTGCCAGGTGGGTTTACTGCACAGTAATGTACTGTGGAGTAAACCTACCTTGGGCAGGTGTCTACACAAGCAGGCATTTGGGAGCAGCCCAGAGAGGTCTGCTCCCTCCATGCTCTGTCCCCCTGCAGCCACCAGCTAGCAGTGAGCTCTGGGGGCTCACTGTCAGGTGCCCCACTGGTGGATTGGGGCAAAAGGCTGGAAACTGCTCCTCCCCCACAGCTCTTTCCCAACCCTGTTGCCTGGCTGACCAGGAGCAAATTTGCTCCCGGTCAGCCATCTACATATGCCTTATCATGCAGTAACTACTCCGCAGTTAATTTGCTACCTGCATTTGCATTTGCAGGTAGCAAATTAACTGCCAAGTAGAGCGAATTGCTGCACAGTAAGGGTCTGCATATGTAGACAATGACACTTACTGCATAGTAATTAGCCTTACTGTGCAGTAAAGCATCTCACATAGACACGCCCAGTGTTTCTAAATTAGTGCCAAGAGAGTTGGGAGTTCCCTGACTGATGTCAATGTCTGAGTATTGCCAAGGTTTTCTGTAGGATCAACACCATGGCCTTGTAGCAGGATATGGTCAGGCTTATAGCATTTTGTGGAAAATACAAACCGTGGCCATTTGTAATTAGACTGTCATTGAAATGGAGATGGTGTGGGAGGGGAGTACAATTTAATCCAAAGTACTAGTTTTGTCATTAGTGGCAAATTCTAATTGTCACATTATCAGCAAAAGGCTGGCTTTTTCCATATGTAACAAGGTAAATGAAATAAGGCTGTCAGATTTACCTAGCAGGTTACAGCTAGAGTTTATTTGTGAACAGACAAGAGCAATACAGCCTGTCAAATACATTTTTACTTATCTACTGTATAGAAATTAAGTTTTGGTGCTTTCATCCAAATTATTCTGGTTTATGACCTCAGGACTACAGCAGACAATTCAATAGCTTGGTAGAGAAGCAGTCTAGAGTAGCTGATTTTAAAATATCTGAATCCCTTTTCTCATCTGTGTAATTCCAGTTACTTCAGTGTGAGAGGAGAGCTGGGTACAGTTTACCTCCTTTGAAGTGAGGTCCCTACTGCCTCAATCAAATGAACAACTGGCTCTTTACTTCATCATGAATAATTGTTTCCATTTGGGGAGATTTCCTCTTGCATTGTTGGTGGGTATCCCAAGTTCCTTTATATTGCTGCTACGGTCTATAAGCACTGGGGATTTGGATATAGTTGAGGATGATTTGGTCCCACACCTTGAGGTGCCTTTCTGCCCTGAACCCTCTCTGCTGTCTACTGCTTGACCACTGAGGACCAGCTGAGTTGCACTGGAAGCCAACTCCTTGGTCAACTCTTGCAGGATATGGTAGAAGAGAAACAAATATTAGATTAGCAAATGTCCATGTCTGAAAATATATACATATGCTCCTGGTCTTAACTGAATAATGAAAGATTTCTAATAAACATGCATCTTTGGAGGACAAGAAGTTGCTGCTGTAGCATGAGCTCCCCTAGAAATGAAAGAGTGATGCAAGTTAATGGCCAGATAAGCAACTGTACTTAAGTCTGCCTCAAGGGCATGGTTTTGTCTTTAGTCTTTCCAGGTGCAGGACTGGCTATAGTCCCTTGGCCAAGGCTGGCTGACAAAATCAAGTCGACAGGGAGATGCAGATGGCTCTGGAATGAGGTCAGAGGCAGGATCTACTCTCTAACTTGGGAAACTGGCTTAGGATTGCATCCTGGACTTAAGTTGCAGGATAAGAACAGGTTAAAGTTCTGGTATGTATATATTTTTTTGCTTCTTTATCCTTATATTTCTGTATGTATTGCAGCATATGGTTACTTATTTCTTATGCTTTTTTCTTGTTTTGTAGAATAAATCCCTTTTGTATCTTTTCATAAAGCACTTGATGTCCATGATACTTATGAGTCCAGAGTATTTTGACCATTCAGTCTTGCCCCATTCCACAGAAAGGGGGATCCATCTTTTCTGAATGCACAACAAGATGAGATATGATCCTTCTAGTCAGTTGAATCCCCTATGCTAAGGGCTGGCAAGCCTTAGTAGGCAAGGTTTGAATTACACCCCAACTCCTGGGGGTCTGTTGTGGTGGTGGCCAGAAGCCGGAAGGAGCTGCCGCTGTCACCTGAGCTGCTTAGAAAGGTGTGGGGTGGGCCAAGGGCTCTCATCTGAGGGACCTAAGACTCTTCAGCCTGAAAAAGAGAAGGCTGAGAGGGGACTTGATAGCAGCTTACCGCTACGTTAGGGAAGTACATCAAGAGCTCAGTGAACAACTGTTCCCCAGAGCATTCTCGGGGAAAACAAGGAATAATGGCCACAGACTCCAAGAAGACCATTTCAGACTCAATATTAAGAAGAACTTCTTAACAGTTAGGGTGTTCAGACTGTGGAATAAGCTCCCTCCAGAGGTGGTGCAATGGCCTACCCTGGAAATCTTCAAGAGGAGACTGAATGGTCACCTTGCTGGGGTCGTCTGAACTCAGTTGTCTTTCCTGCCTGGTGCAGGGGGCTGGACCTGATGATCTTCTGAGGTCCCTTCCAGCCTTACAGTCTATGAATCTATGAATCTCTTATGGGGGGCTCAGCCCCCCTGCCCAAGCTCCCCTATAATTCAAACCCTGTTGGTAGGGCTGAGGCATCTCAGGCCCTCTGGCACAACTTGGCTGGGTCTCACTGGTCAAGCAGCAGACAGCAGAGAGGAGTTCAGGGCAGAAGGGCACCTCAAGGTGTAGAAGCATCCTGGGAATGTGTCTCAAGGGAGTATCCAGACTGTATCCAGGGGCATAGTCCATCAAACACCACATAGGCCATGTCAAAACAGTGGTCTGAGGTAGTGTTGGTGGTTGACATCTGTAGTTTGTGCATATGCAGTTAACCTGTTACTGCAGTTTTAGCAACAGCAGCTATAGCTACAGTTTCTCTCTTCTTACCTACAGCTGCTTCAAGAGAAGAATGAGAAGGAAACTAAGGATAAGAGGAAGAAAAGGAGAAAAAAAAACAAGTAGCTGCTTCAGGAGGGACTGTTCTTTGATTGGCTTCACTCTGCAATACTGTTTGCCATCTCCTAAAAATAGTATTAACTGATCAGAGAAGATTGTACTGCAGTCTTGAGGCTGCACAATGGAGACCTTCCCAGAGCTCCCCCATAGCTACCAGCAAAAACACATCCACATGAGACGCCCCTTCTCCATTCAAAAGTATGTGGCCATTGCTGATTTGGTATGCCCAACTGCAGTTTGTCAGGTGCTAACTGATTTAGTGTGGGCAGATCAACTGTTGAGGCTCTGGTGTTGGAGGTATGCAACACTATTGGAAAGGTATTGGCACCATATAAATCTTGCCAATCTCAAGAGATTATTATGAATTCAGATGCATGGGGTGTTGTAATAACAACTTTGGAGCATGTATTCCTATTATTTGCCCCCAACATCAGACTTTGGAGTTCATTAATTAAAAGGAGTAATTTTCCATTGTGCTCCACAGTCCGCTTTTCAGTAATGCTAACAGATTTTACTACATTTCATAGTTTCATAGTTTGTAGGGTTGGAAGAGACCCGAGCAGATCAAGTCTGACCCCCTGCCATGGCAGGAAAGAGTACTGGGGTCAAACAACCCCAGTAAGGTGTTTGTCTAGCCTTGTCCTAAAGACCCCCAGGGTAGGAGCTAGCACCACTTCTCTTGGAAGCTGGTTCCAGATCCTAGCTGCCCTGACCATGAAGTAGCGCCTCCTGATGTCCAGTTTGAATCTACCCTCTGCCAGCTTGTGACCATTATTTCTAGTCACTCCTGGTAGTGCTCGGGGGAACAGGGACTCCCCCAATGCCTGCTGGTCCCCTCTGACTAGTTTGTAACAGGTCACTAGATCCCCCCTCAGCCTTCTCTTCTGGAGGTTGAACAGGTTCAGGTCCC
>NW_017729024.1:101223290-101224740 GCF_001723915.1 Gavialis gangeticus
AACACATCTTAGTGTTGTCTGTGAATTTGAACAGGGTGCTTTTTATCCCCTTGTCCAAGTCGCTGATGAAGATGTTGAACAGTGTGGGCCCGAGGACCAAGCCCTGCGGACCCACACTATCCACTTCCCTCCAGGTCGAAAATGACCCATCCACCACCACTCTCTGGATGCGGCCCTCCAGCCAGTTAGTGACCCATTTGACTGTGTAGGTGTCGATGCCACAGTCCCCTAGTTTTTTAATGAGAATGGGGTGAGAGACAGTGTCAAAGGCCTTCCTAAAGTCCAGAAAGACTACGTCCACTGCTACCCCTGTGTCTAAGGATTTGGTGACCTGGTCATAGAAGGCCGGTAGGTCTGACAGGACCTGCCTCTAATGAACCCGTGCTGGGTGCCCCTAAGCATAATCTCTCCCCGCTGGCCCCTTGTGGACATGTGCCAGGATAATTCTTGCAAAAAGCTTCCCCAGGATCGAGGTAAGACTCACTGGCCTATAGTTTCCTGGATCCTCCTTCATTCCTTTTTAGAAAATGGGAACCACATTGGCCCTTTTCCAGTTCTCTGACACCATACCAAAGCACCATGAGTGCTCATAAAGCCATGCTGGTGTCCCACAATGACCTCTGCTATTTCCCTCAGCACTCTGGGGTGGAGATCGTCAGGACCAGCTGATTTAAATATGCCCAGTCCCTCCAGAAGTTCCCTGACTAGATCCTCACTGACCCTAGGCCTGGGTGTGCCTCCCTTGGGACCTACGGGGGTCCTGGTGGGGGGAAATGCTCCTGGTCCATGCTCAGGAAAATAGAGGCAAAGAAATTGTTAAATAGGTTATCTTTGTCATCTGGTGTGACGAACAGATTTCCTAGCGTGTCTTGCAGATGCCCCACATTACCTGGTACCTTCTTTTTACCCCCTGTGTATTTAAAAAAGGACTTCTTGTTGTCCTTGATCTGGGTAGCTAGTCCCAGTTCCACCTCTGACTTGGCCTTCCTGACCACCCCCCTACAGCCCCCAGCAACCAAGGTATAGTCCTCCTTGATGATGGCCCCTCCCTTCCATTAGGTGTATGCCTCCTTTTTAGCTAGGAGATGTTCCCGTATGCTTTTGGTGAGCCATGGGGGCTTTTGCGCCCTCTTGCCCCCTTTGATCTGTGTTGGGATTATCCTCCTTTTGGGCTTAGAGGATCGTCTCCTTAAGGAATGACCACTTTTCTCCCCTCTGGGACCTCAGTGCCTCCCTGACTATTCTTCTTACCTCATTAAAGTCCACCCTCCTGAAGTCCAGGGCTGCTGCCTTGCTGCAGGCCTTTGCCACCTTGTGCTGGATGGTGAATTCCAGCAGGCAATGATCACTGTCGCCCAGGTGGTCGAGCACCCACAGACCCCTCACCAGGTCATCGCCCATGACCAGGACTAGATCCAACAAGACATCTCCCCTGGTGGGGCTGTGCACC
>NW_017729024.1:101225500-101230882 GCF_001723915.1 Gavialis gangeticus
ACCTGTTCTCCAGCCAGACTAGAGGAACTCGTACTGCTTTGCTACATTAATTGGGGATGGTCAGAAAAAGTTTATAATGCTAAAATTTTCAGCAACTCTTTGCACTGAAACTTTGCACTGATAGGAAGGAACTGTTTAATGACCACCTAAGTTGCTGCAGAATAAAAATGGAGCTGCCCTTGAAACATGGAAGAATAGATGGTAGTGGCCAAATAGAGGGTTAGAGGCTACCAAGCAACACTCGTCTCAGATTGAAACTGTGTACTGTGCTCCTCACAACTTCTGTGAAAGTGAGGGAGACAGCTTCCAGCTGGAATGCAGAAATTCAGGGACTTTCAGGACATGTTGAATAGCCCCTGAGAAGTCCTCTCTTGAAGGATGGTAGCCAAAGGAATATGGCTACTGTCCTTCAGGGAGAGGGCTTATATTATCAGGGATGCCTGACTCACCTACTTGGAGGAAAGTGCATTTGAAGTTTTGGATATAAGCTCTGTCTAACATCTTGAGTTACTTATCATGGTATGGTAGCGTTATGCAGGTGTATTTTGCTGTGCAATGTTTGTTTAGCTTGCTCTGTATACCTCTGTTAATTTCAAACAGAATGGTAGATGTGGATTCATGGCGAAAGAAACATCAGTGCTAGCACACTGGTCACAGGATGCTACTTGTGCAGAAGGATCATTGTAATTGGGGATTCTTGGGGTGAACTGCTGCTCCCAATAGAAGGAGTACTACAGAGCTTATAGAAACAGCATGAAGCTAATGTGGCAGTAGGGTGCCAAGGAAAAAGGAGCCTGAAAGTGCACAGCAAGTGACAGCTTTAATACAGCATGCTTTCCAACAATAATGCCGTCTATTCATTACAGCCACCAGCTACCTCAAAATCCCCCTACCTTTTCCATAGTCTTCCACATCACAGTAAAACTCTGCTCTGCCAAAGTAAGCCCCTTTTCCATCAAGTCATTTTTTCATCAGTCCTGTCAGGACCAGTTTCCAAGGTCCAAGATGAAATGTGGGTCACTACTGGTCTCCAAAGCCTGTTTATCATGTACATGGTACATGTAAGTGGGTCAAGTTCTGCTAGAGATCTGGATTCTGTCCATTTGCTTCCCTTTAAGCCATCTCATAAGCTTTTTAGTACAGCATTTCATGATATACCAGTCATGATCCTGCTTAAGCATTCCTTTAGTCATTCCCTCAGAAGTATCTGTTGTGATTTCTGGGCACTAGGGCTTCCTTTTCTACTGCCTTTCTCTGAGGGCAAGAAGATCCAAGACATCAGTCTGGGTCCCGTTGAAAATATAATATGAATTCCTGGCTCAAGGTTAGGGGAAAAAATGCTAATAGTGCCTGCAAGCTACATTAATGCCTGAACCATGCAGGCACAATGGTCCAAACCTGGCTTGTACCAGCATTTAACATCTGGTCACTGTGACCTCAGAGCAGTAGAGAGCACACAGATAAACAGACTGGCAGGCAGAACAAAATGTAAAACAGTAGGGAAAGGCAACCAAAGGACTGTCAACATAGATCACAGCACAAGCACAGTTACATGAACATGACTGTAGTGTAAGCTACTGCAAAGTGAAATACTGCTGGCTCCAACATGAGTAAAATTCACCAGTGGCATCATAATGAGGAACTGCACCATGCAGATACAGATCTTCATCTATCAATGCACCCTGGTTAATTAGGAAGTAGACTTCCTGTTTAGATGAGCCCTTAGGCCTGGTCACGCACAGGAGTAAATAAATTACTACAATCCTTCCTATTGGTAAGAATAGAGAAATATAGTGATGTCTCAGAAACCACAATGACTCCAGTTACTGAAATGAAAAAATAATAGGTGCCAAATTCTAGTCTATTATAGGTGGTATCATGAAATTAGGTAAAGCTCTTTGAATGGGTATAACAACTGACTCTGTGAAGTCAGAGGACTATAATCATTGTCTTCTGAGTGTAAATTTGGAGTGAATCCGCTAAGTCAGTGAGTTTAATGATGGATTTATTTTGACGTAACTGAGATCAGATTCTGGTCCAATATGTTTTAAAAGATTTATAAGAATATGTTGGTTGGGGGGGGCTCACTTAGGGAAGGAAAAAACAACCAGAAAAGCATTGCATCTCACAGAGATTTTCCGTGTGTGTGTGTGTGTGTGTGTGTGTGTGTGTGTGTGTTTAGTTTGTTTCTTTTCTTTAAAGGAGGGAGTAAGTCTTTTTCCTCTCAGGGCATTGGCATAGATATAGAACTTTAGCTCCACCCTAATGAACATGTTTAGTCTTGGAATACATCAGATATATCTCAAATTACAAAATTAGCTGTTTTCAAATTATTAAGTTATATATGTTTTTGCACAACTGTTTCTAATGTTGTATTACTTTGCTCATCACAAATACTGTTGAGTTGTCTATTTGCCTCTGTAGAAATAAAGAACCTTATTCACAGGGCACATCTACACGTTGCTGTACAGCGATGTTGCTACGCATTAGTATTTCCTTTTGGAAATACTAAAGCACGATGCAGTATGGGTGGTTAATGTACTGTGCGTGCAGTGCACAGGTAAACTTCACTGCTACGTCACTATAGTAATGTCCTACACCTGGGGAGTGCGCCACTACAACCTCATAGCTGGCAATCATGTGTAGACACATGTAACCACTATGTCACTGTATGTGCCATACAGCGACATAGTGCATTACTACATCACCCAGGCAATATGTAGATGCATATACAGTGTTGTAGATCAGGAATAACTGCCCTGACATCAGTAGCATTGAATGGCATTAAAGATGCGTGATGGGGAACCGAGACCATATGTTAGATTTTGGGCCTGTTTCCCCATTCTGTGGCATAAATTTTAAACTACTGTGGCCTTTCTGAAAATAGTGGAGTTACACCAGGATAACACTGGTCCAGGGGAGATGAGAATTCAGCACTCTGTCTTGTATATTTTACAGCTGTGAGGTTCATTTTATGAACTGTTATACCAAGTATGTGGAAATTACCTTTTTCCATATGGACATGCAGTGTTTTCAGTTCCTTGAATGAAGGAGCCATGAGAGTTGTCTTTCCAGATGGAAACACTCCTCTGACCTCTGAGCCAGAAATAAGATATTGTAATGACAGCTGCCAAATGAGATAGAAGGGATGTGTACAAATGGGAAAGAAATAGAAAATGAGTGGGTTTGCCATATCCTAAACCCAAATTCAAACCTCTTTATTCAAACTTAATTGGTGTCATGCACTTTCAATGTGTGCAACTTTGATATCTAACAGTAATATGGAGGGGAATGCATTTTTTTTCAAGTTTATTTATTAAAAAGTTGTAAATGAAATCACCTAAGATTGATTTGCTCTCACTTACACCACTTTTATCATATGGTAACTCTATTGATTCCAATGGAGTTTGCTCCTGATTTACATCAATCTGAGAGCAGATTCAAGACAAATTTCTTGAGGAAAGCTGTGAGTCCTTTCTTTCATAAAGGCTTGTCTGGCACATTGCTGCTTTTCCTTGTAGTAAGTGATATGATTCTGAATGATTAACAATTATAGCTATTGTATCAGCTCCAGTTAGTAATTCTAGAACCATTTCTAGCATGCTAAATTTAATTAAACAGCAAGGAAATGGCAATATTACTTTCATTAAACTTGTATGCCTGTATGGTCCATCCATTTGACAGAAAAAAAGGTGTTTAAGTGATTTCCACCTATAGAGAAGAATTATTCTGAAAAGTTTAATAGTTAAAGCTGAACCGAAAACTGACACAGAAATTAAACAGAGGCCTTCATGTTTGGATCCCATTCCATAACCCTTTGAAGTCAAAGAGACTTCAGTGTGCTTTGCATCAGACCTTTGAGCTATCAGTTGGATATATTTTCATTAAGTACTTGTCTACCCAGGGAAATTTACTAGTACCCATATATTGGTATAATTATACCTCTATAATTATGCCAGTATAAATTCCCACCTGAACACTCTTGCTCTGGAATTTATGCTGATACACATACTAGATTTATATTGGTGTAAATTATACTTGGAAAAAATAATTATACCCATGTAGTTCAGCTGGTAAATTTATCCCAGCACAATAGCCCTTAGTAAACTGAAACTACTGCATACTACAGATTCACCTTGATTTGTCTAGGCACATATCTTTATTTCTGCATTTGTATTTAGATTTATGAAGAAAGAAAATCAGTTTATTGCTTATATGTTAGGGAAATAATACTGTGTAACATCCTGGATGTGATAGGAGGGGTTGGTTTTTTGTTATTTGGTGGGAGGTGTTACTGCCTGATATTTTATCAATGATCTTCTTTTATATTGGGAAAGTTTAACAATGTGATAAAAAGCAATATGAGAGTATAATGTGATGCAGAAACTAGAGATGCAAATGAAGATGCTGTATTTTTACTCTTTACTCCCCCCCAAAAAATCAAAAGAACTTGATGAGCTGAGATGAAGAAAAAAAATGTTGGCTAATTTCTCATTTATACCAATTAAACCTAATCAAAACTGACAACTGACTGTTGCCCTGTGGGATTTACAAAGTCCATTAGAAAGGTCTAACTCTAGATTAAATCTAAGAACAAACAGTACTGAAAGGCACCAGAGATAAAGTGGGAACCACTAGAATATTAAAATATAACATCAGTCTTTTGACACAAATCAATTAACTTCTTATCTGGCCAGTTCTTGTCTTGATGAAAACCCCTGTTCAGTACCCATTCTCTCTTTGCTTCTACTCAGTAATTTGCTCCTTTCTCCACAGCCAGCAATAAACTGTGGAGGTGGAACAATGCACTCTTTCATAGAAAAAACAAGGCAAAAATAAAACCCCTTTCACTGGAAGCCTTTTTTTCTGGGTCTCTTTCCCTACAGAAATGAGAGTTGGCTAGCTGCACACTTTAAAAAGAAAAGGAGAAAAAATAAAAAACAATTTGAAAATGATAGTGGTCAAAGGTCAGGTATTTCTCAGCAAATGTCAGGTATGTAAAATGTATATCAGATTCTGACATTCAGAAGGTTAGTTCTTCGGCAGCTGTTAACCAGCCTCTAGGGAGCTAAACCAATTTACTAAGGGTCTGACCCTTTTGAACATATTAAGGATAAAACATGAACTATTACAGAATATTAGATCACAGTGCTACAGCTGCCTGTCTAGGGGTAAACTGATGCACCCACCCCGAACCTCACTGGCATCAGTGGTGCTCCATCTGGGTCCAGGACTTAGTGAACACAGAAGGAGGACCCGGGAAACTATAGGCCAGTTAGTCTTACCTCGATCTTTGGCAAGCTGTTTGAGAAAATTATATGAGAAAATTATTCTGGCACACATCCATGAGGGGCCAGCAGGGGATTTCGTGCTTAGGGGCAA
>NW_017729024.1:101231227-101233015 GCF_001723915.1 Gavialis gangeticus
CTGGAGGGATGTGGGCAGTGGGGCCCCCCAGGGCTCAGTCCTCGGGCCTGCACTGCTCAACATCTTCATCAGTGACTTGGATGTGGGGGTAAAAAGCACCCTGTTCAAATTTGCTGATGACACTAAGATGTGGGCATGCTAGATGGGAGGAATAGGCTGCAATCTGACCTAGACAGGTTACAGGGGTGGGCAGATGAGAATAGGATGGGATTCAACACTGACAAGTGCAAAGTGATGCACCTTGGGGGGAACAACCGGCACCATACCTACAGGTTGGGGAACTCCATTCTTGTCAGTACAGAGGCCGAAAAGGATCTTGGAGTCATCACTGACTCCGAGATGAACATGGGCCGGCAGTGTGGGGATGGAGTCAGGAAGGCCAACCGCACTTTGTCATGCATCCACAGATGCATTTCGAGCAGGTCCAAGGAGGTGGTACTTCCCCTCTATGCGGCACTGGTCAGGCCACAGCTGGAGTACTGCGTCCAGTTCTGGGCGCCGCACTTCAAGAGGGATGTGGACAACATGGAGAGGGTCCAGAGGAGGGCCACTCGCATGGTTAGGGGGCAGCAGGGCAGGCCCTACGAGGAGAGGCTACGAGATCTGAACTTGTTCAGCCTCTGGAAGAGAAGGCTGAGGGGGGATCTAGTGGCCTGTTACAAAGTAGTCAGAGGGGACCAGCAGGCACTGGGGAAGTCCCTGTTCCCCCGAGCACTGCCAGGAGTGACCAGGAATAATGGTCACAAGCTGGCAGCGAGTAAATTTAGGCTAGATATCAGGAGGCGCTACTTCACGGTCAGGGCAGCTAGGATCTGGAACCAACTTCCAAGAGAAGTGGTGCTAGCTTCTACCCTGGGGGTCTTTAAGAGGAGGCTAGATGAACACCTTGCTGGGGTCGTTTGACCCCAGTACTCTTTCCTGCCATGGCAGGGGGTCGGACTAGATGATCTACTCAGGTCACTTCCGACCGTAGAAACTATGAAACTATGAAGTCCAAGCAGGATCAAGGTCTAAAGAGATGAAGATTATGCTACAAGTACCATGTCATTCAAATGTTCCCTGGGCACCTGTGATTATTCTTTATTGGACTCATGGCTGATGTTAAGCAGACCTAGTGGTCTTTATACCCTACATGTAAAAAACAACATAGCACTTTTGTTGGGTAGATTTTGTTGTTTGAAACAGATTAAGGGCAGAGATCAAAATGCTCATGCTGATGCTGGGTGGTTACTGAGCTGGCCAGGGCCCTAAAGCCTGGCTCAGCTCCTGGCAGCACTAGCCTATCCAGATAAAGATGACATGTTTATAGTCCACAGTACTGTAATATCTGTGTAACTATCTCATACCAAAGTCAACAGAAAAATCACATCCCTAGCTGACAAAACTAGGTTGATAAAACTTTGAAGTGTAGACTAAGGCTAAGCCCCATTTTCCTTGGGTATTTTGGGCTTCATACCCTTCATGCCCTTAGCACCCTATCTTGTTAATTACTAAAAGCAAAGTGGGAAGAGGAGTTCACTATATGCAGCAACTTCTAACACAAGAGATTTTCTTTTTCTTTCACAATAGTCCATCACAAGTGAAAAATAATTTCCATTTTAAAAAGTCCCATAGCTTTTTAATAAAATCACTGCATAAGCTTTCTGTGAACAGAGAAATGGTTAGTCGTGTCCAGGGATCCTGGTTTTCCCTGATAAAAAAAAAATTACAAATTCTCTAATAAAATCCCCAAAATCCATGATTAAAATTAAAGCCCCCCTACAACCCCTCCTGGCCCTGCTTGTGCCT
>NW_017729024.1:101238015-101241074 GCF_001723915.1 Gavialis gangeticus
TCCACATAAGCCTAAAGTTTGCTTTACCTATCCACCCAGGAAGAGCACAGACCATCTGCAGGTGCTTTCTCAGCCTGATGAAGGGTCTTTGTACCTGAAAATTTGCTAAGAAGAATTTTTCTAACTATTTGAGTTGGTCTAATAAAAGATATCAGATTTACGCAAAGAACCTTGTCTGCCCATGTGAAATGATCTTCATTAACAAGGCTGCTTTATTTTTACAATTTACTTAAGATACTTATCATAAATCTATCATAAAATGATACTCAATGCATTTAGTTAATACTAATCAATACTAAAAGCTAAAGCTCCAATATAGTATGTTTGGATTACCTAATTTAAAGTATTCTTTTACAAGGTCTTCTTTCAGACCCTGTGCTCTGTTTAATCTGATCTGGTTCAGCTGTTAACTGCTGTCCTTTCTTTGCTGACCAATTTAGCTGCATGTCCGCAGGTCCATTCAGAACATAGTAATAAGACACAGGAAGTGCCATATTGGCTGTAGGGTCACTAGCGTGGGGCAAATGAGGCACCAACTCCAGGAACAAACTATGTTGGGGTACCAGAATCTCTACTGCTAGGACTCTTGTTCATGGCTAGGGAAGTGCATCTGGAGATGGTGGGAGCATGTGGGGCAAACAGAATGATGCAGAGCCCTGCACCCAATATGTATGTATCTGTCAAGGGATGAGGGGTGAGAAATGAACAGAGCACCAGGATTGGCTCCCAGGGAGTCTAGCCATGGAGCTACTGCCATTGGAGCTGATGCTGCTACAGCAGCAGCAGCAATAGCCCAAACAAGTAAGTTTCCCTTCCCTGCACCCATGCCCCTCTCCCTCATGTACAGTAGTTGCCATCCCCTCACAGCATGCCAATCCTGCCCTGAGAGCTCAGTAAGCTTGCTATGTCTTTGCATATTATGTCAGACCTGTGGTCCGTCTAACCCAGCATTGAGTCACCAAAATGACTGGAGTGGATGCTTTAGAGGGAAAACATATGAACAGGGTCCATCCAGGGCGATCTATCCCCTGTTGTGCCTTCCTTGGCATCTACCATCATTAGTTTAGAGATATATTCCTAATTGCTCTGTTTAATACCTATTAATGGATCGCTCGTCCATTAATTTGTCTAGTTCCTTTTTGAACATAGATATATCTGTTTTATAAACTCCTGTGATAGTGGGTTCCACAAGTTACCTACACTTTCTCTTGTTAGTTTCGAATCCGTCTCCTGCTAAGTGTGGTGGGTTCCCCCTTTGTTTTAGTATTCTTGGACTTAGTAAATAACAGTTCTGTATTCACTTTGTCCACATCATTCATTCTTTTTTAGCCCTCTATCATATTTTCCCTCAGCCTTTTCCTTCCCAAATTGAAGAGCCCTAGCCTTTTTGATCTCTCTTGGTATGGCAGTCCTCCATACCCTTGATCATCTTGGTTGCCCTTCTCTGTATCTTTTCTAATTGTACTACATACTTTTTGAGAAGCAGAGACCAGAACTGCACATAGTATTCAAGAAGTAGCCACATCATGGATTTGTATAGTGGCATGAAGATATTTTCTGTTTTGTTCTCTATTCCCTTTTTAATAATGCCCAGTATTTTTTAGCCTCTTTGGTCACCACCACATGCTCAGCTGCTGTTTTTAGAGAATTATCTACATGACTCCAAGGTCTCTTTCCTGAGTGATAATAGCTAATTCGCAACCCAAAATGGTGTATTGAGGGAATTTTCCCCCATGTGCATTAACTTGCACTTGTCAACATTGAAGTTGATCTCTCACTTTTTTGCCCTCTTAGCTTTGTGAGATCTTTCAGTAGCTCTTCTCCGTCAGCTTGGGAAACAAGCTTTGGATCTTCTGCTTAGCCATACTTTGTAGCTTGCCATACTTCATAGCTTGACACAGTCCCCTGGAAAATGACCAGCACTGTCAAGAAGTGATTATACCTTAGCATATTCACAAAAGCATACTATTTCTAACTAGCTCCAAATAATTCAGTTTTTCTCATCAAAAGATAAACCATCAAGGTATTACAGTTGCTACCTCTAGCTGTTATTAGTGTTTTTCAAAAACTGTTTTCCTATCCTGACCTAATACAAACGAGCTTGACCAGCAGACTTTATGCTACTTTCCCAAGCTACTCCTTAAGGCTAAAATGCTAGTGTAAGCACATACTGTCATAATTTAAGCTTAGGCTAGGTCCAGAGTCTGCCCTTGTCATTGTGGTGTTTCAGTCACTGACCACATCTAAGGCTTATAGCTACTATTCTCAAAATCTTAACCCGTCTGATGGTCTGTAGACTATGAAGGGATCAGCATGATGAAATGCTTGTTTAGTTCACTTGTTTTAAAGACTTGGGAAATTATATCTTCCTAACCCAATGTCTCACAAAAGATAAACGCCTATGTTAAAATATTGAAAATGTTGCAAAGTAAAGCACAAAACAGTTAGGAAATATCAGAATTACAGTGGAAAGATTTCACAGATTTCATAGACATTAGGGGTGGAAGGGACCTCGGAAGATCATCAAGTCCAGCCCCCTGCCCAAAGGGCAGGAAGTCAGCTGGGGTCATAGGATCCCAGCAAGATAAGCATCCAATTTGCTCTTGAAGGTGTTCAATGTAGGTGCTTGAACCACCTCCAATGGCAGGCTGTTCCAGACCTTGGGGGCTCGGACAGTAAAGAAATTCTTCCTTATGTCCAGCCTGAAATGGTCTTGTAGTAGTTTATGACCGTTTGACCTCGTCATCCCTTGGGGCACTCTGGTGAACAAACGTTCCCCCAGAGAGTGGTGGTCACCCCTGATAAACTTGTAGGTAGCCATCAAATCACCCCTGAGCCTGCACTTTTCCAGGCTAAAGAGCCCCATGGCTCTCAGCCTGTCATTGTAAGGTCTGCTTTCCTGACCTCTGATCATGCACGTGGCTCTTCTCTGGACTCTCTCAAGCTTCTCCACATCCTTTTTGAATTGTGGAGCCCAAAACTGGACGCAGTACTCCAGTTCCGGACTCACCAAAGCCGAGTACAAGGGGAGAATGACGTCCCTGGATTTGCTTGAGAAG
>NW_017729024.1:101241489-101248823 GCF_001723915.1 Gavialis gangeticus
CTCCCTTGAGGAGCAACCACTCTTCTTGAACTCCCCTCTCCCTGGCGTCATGGTCCCTTAGGGCCTGACTGACAAGCCTCCTGAGCTTGTCAAAGCCAGCTTTCCTGAATTCAAGGACTTCCATGTTGCTGACTGACTTGCAAGCTTTACGGCAGATGGTGAAGGTGATCAGCTCGTGGACAGGCATCTCCTTGAAAAACATACCTGCAGCACAAGTGTGAAAATATGTATTTAAAAAAAGTGATCAGTCACACCCCCAAAAAATGGATATGCACCACAGTAACAACAGTTTATAAAATCTCATGAGGCTCACCTACTCCTAAAGTGAGACAAATGTTAACATAATGGTGACTGCATATGCCAAATTGATTATTCATTTTCTAATTTATTAAAATAATTTCAGAAACCCCCGCCCATTCTTCTTCACAACTTTTACACAGAAAACATCATCACATTGTTGGTTACCTAAGGCCTAGGTCTTGTGTAATATAACTTCTGCTCTAAGTTTTCTATTTTATAATCTACCTCCATTAGAATTTTGCAACTTTACCATTTGCTAAATCACCTAGCTAATATTCCTCATTAAAGGGCAGATTGTTTACCACATTTTTATATTAAAAAAACACTGCCAAAGACATTTAGATCAGCAAAATCATGTGTTTGCCAGTGTAGCCTGTTTCATTAAAATTAACTGTCAGCTTTAGGCCCTCCTCATTACTAAATCAAAAGCAGGCCCTGAGCAGATTATTCAAGCTGATCAAGGGCAAGACAAAACCACTGACAGAACTTAGATACACAAACGGGACATTGTCATTGTTGCTGGGGCTAAAATATAAAGCTCATCCTCTAAAAGATTTTGAAAGCTTTTGAACCAAGTGCAACAGAAAAGGTCAAAAGGTCCAAGTATATGAATGTCACTACAGTGTTATGTCATTTGTCACAGCATTGGGAGTGCCTGTTGTAACAGCTGGTTGATTTCAGGCACACAATCAGACTTCTTCAAAGATATCCTTTTAATCTCATGTGGCTGATTTTTTACAATATGAATAGCTTAAAACAAGATAAAAATAAGTCATTCAACCACAAAAAGAAATCTGAAATCTCTTCTTCTGACAGCTAACTTGATCCTCCAAAATATCAAACTAATAGTCTTAGTATGTTAATTATTTAATTTTTTCTTTGATTATAGCAAGAGTGTAAAAAACAACAACTCTAAGGTGTATCTATTTGTTCTCAAATATAAGTCAGGCTCTGAGTCTTCCAAATTAAAAAATCAAACTCAGAAACTATAGAAGTAGAGGGCTTAAAGAATGAAAAAGACAAAAAGGAAGACAAAAAGAAATTGTGGGTGAAATCAGTGGTGGCGCATAGGAGGTACATGGGGGTGTACATGCACCCCCTGAGAGCACCGGTGCACCCCCTGACTGGCCACACTCGCCACTTAGGTGATGGGCAGGGGGGCATGTGGGAGCACTGGTGCCCCCCTCCCCCACAAGTACCAGCCGATCTCTACAATCACTGCAGCCGCTTCCGGGAATGGCTGCTGCGATCACAGCAATCTACAGTCGCGGATCAGCCATCACAGGATTGCCTGTGGGGGGAACCTCCCAGTTCACAGGATCATTTGCGGAGGGACTCCCCTGGTTGGTGGGACTGGTCGTTAGGGTCGGGGCATGTACTCCCCCTGCCAACTAGGGCGCTACCAGTTGCCCATGGGTGAAATCCTAGCTCCACTGAAGTCACTGACATTTATCCCTTGTCTGAATGTGAAGTCAGCTAAATAAAATAAAGATATGCTAAAGTTTATGATGCATTATTGACAACCTATAGACAGAGGAATAACAATACTGAAATCCAAATAGTTCACTGGTGCAAAACCCACCAGAGTAAATGGAGGATCAGATCTTTAAGATTTTATATAAATGGTTCAGACTGTTAAATAAGTTGAATGGGGCTGGGAAATTTTTGATGATGTTGGACACCTAATATCTTCAGACCCTTTTGAGAATCCCAGCCAAAGAGGAATAGCTAATGCTATTGGAATGGTGCTATAAATTTGGCTAACTTGCTGAAACTGAGTTTGCAATCACCAAATCAATTTGTTTTAATCAGTCATCTTAACATATCTAAGGCGATAGCCATATGCGTGCTAAGGAAATGTTGAGGCATAAACCTCAAGTACCATGGCAGATTCACACAAACAAGCAGGCTGGACATTTGAAAGGCAGCATCTGACAGCTTGATTTTGTCAAGGAGTGAATTTACCTCTGTTGAGGAGGGCTATATTGTCCTGTGGCTTATTTGTTGCTCTTTTTAAATATGAAGCTTAGCTTGCCAGAGGTTCCTGTGTTTTAAATCTATCCATGTCTCCATAATCTAAGAGGATGCAAGGGTAGAAGGAGGGAGTTTATCATGACTGTAAAACTCTATTGGGGATGGACTACAGGGCTAAGTACAGACAGTCAAAAAGCCTGAGGTTAAATTGTTTCAATTTTTGCAAGTTAGTCGAAGCTGTATAGATTGAACCAATAATCAAGTGAACAGATAATCACTTCTGATTCCAGAAATACAGCCAGATACCTGCAGTGGCCCAGGCCAGAAGCCAGGGGTACTAGAGCATGCCTCCCTGATTAATTGGAGCAGATATCTTAGGCCAAGGCTAGCCCACCCACTCTGTGAGGGAGGGTTTGCAGGGGAGGTGCAAAGCAACCTAGGATGCTAGGGACTATGAGTTAACTTGTATCTGGAGGGGATCTGGGACAGAAGTTCAATAAACTGATTTAACCTAAATCAGTTAAGTCTGATAT
The DNA here is from genome assembly GCF_001723915.1 of Gavialis gangeticus. Lineage (NCBI taxonomy): Eukaryota > Metazoa > Chordata > Crocodylia > Gavialidae > Gavialis > Gavialis gangeticus. The sequence continues at coordinate 101,244,297 of NW_017729024.1, forward strand.
CACATCCATCCAGGTTTATCCAAACTCGGTTTTTGCCATTTTGAAAGCAATTTATTCTGTTGTGTTACTTCTGTTGTGTTACAGATCTGAACAAGTTTCTGATCATTTATACTGGTTTGTGTGTCATTTCTGTCCCTAGCCCAGCAGTCTCACAAATAAATTTAAGACAGAAGGCAGGACAGAGTTGTGCCTTATACACTGAATAATTTAGAGATGCATAAGCATTTGTAAGCAATAGCTTACTTTGTCAGATGCTATGAAAGGACTTGCAGGGACCAGGCATTTAAATAGAAAGAGTGATTTAAACACACCAAGTTTATGCATCTCTGAATTTTTTAGTCTATAAGGCACAACTCTGTCCTGCCTTCTGTCTGACTTTAGAGAAGCAGTAGCAGCCAGGTCCAAGCACCAGTCTGCCTTGGACCCAGACTCAGTCATTCCAACCTGCTGCCAGAAATGGCTGATGACCTGTTCTGTACATTATCTGCTATGTCAGTGGATGCCAACCATTTTGTCAGGCATGCCACAAAATTAACCCAACACTCTCCCTGAGTACCACTCCAGTCCCTTTCCCTTACCCAAGCTGCTGCTCTGCTTTCTGTTCCTTGCCCTAACTGCCACTGTGTTGCCTGTCCCCTCCTCCATCTGCTGCATGCCACACATGGAGGATGCGTGTGCCACGTGTGGCATTCGTGCCATAGGTTGGTCACCTATGTGCTAGATATTCACAGAATCTATACATGTGTGTGCATGTGTGTGTAATTGCTCCTTCCAGATAGTCTCAGATCAATTCAGGAGAAAGATCAATGGTATGATATGTGCATTAAATAACACTTACATTCTTAGGTATTTCAAATGCTAACCCATGTTAATAGTTTGAATTTTATTCCAGACATCTTGTAATATAGCACAGGTACTCTGAAGCAGAGACTAACAGTACAAACCAACTGACAATCCAACCATTATTTAATACTGACTTTCGTATCTGCTTCATTTCTATCTTTTGACGTTTCCAATATACCATGAATAAATCATTGCAATAATAATGGGTATTCTAGAGAGGAAGCCTGCTGAACTGCTGCCCCTCTTTCTTCCCCTCCCAGATCCCCCAGGGTTGCCACATAACTTGCTCAATATCCAGAGTGATTTTGCCCCCTTAAAAGAGTCTGTTTATCCCTGGATCCAGACAAGATCTTCTCTACCTAGTTTCCCTTTTTTGTAGGGAATAGAATGTATGGGGCATTTTGGAATCCTTCAATCTAAGAATAAGGCAAACCTTTTCAGCATCATTTGAGGGGATGCTCATTCAAAGTCCTATGGCTGGAAAAAATAGGTAATGTGGGAACCCATTCTGTGTAGATACAGGCATCAGCTTTCCAGCATTGTAGACTAGAAAGGGAGGGAACAAGCCAACAACCCTTAAACACCTTAGAGAGAAAAACATTACTAAGCCACCAGTCACTGGGCACATCTACACATGCCCCTACTGCACCGTTGTTTCTGCACTGTCATTTAGTGCTTCCTTTTGGAAGTCCTAAATGATAGGACAGTAACAGCCCATACTGCACTGTGTGCGCCATGCACGATTATTCTTGGCTGCCATGTCACCGCAGGGAACACATTGCTACAGTGGCATAACTGTAGTGTCACAGTTTGTGACCACCGACACTACATTGTAGTGCATTGCTACGGAGACATAGTGTTACATGAAGATGCTCCCACTGTGTCCAAAAGATAGGTAAGAAATACACAAGGTCTATGTGGAGAAATGGGGTTACACTAATGAAAGAGCAAGGAAATCTTTTCATTTCACTGGGAATTTTGGTTTTGAAGGTAGTAGTCCACACAAGGTAAAGTTTTACCCAAGGGCCGGAGAACAAAGCTTGATGTTTTGCCCACCTCTTCAATAGTTTTGAGGCTGTTTCTACACCAGTGGTCCACAGAGTGATCATTTTCTCTAAGCAAGTGCACAATGCATGAATAAAACTTACCCAAAGTCATTGGTAAACCACAGACTTGGCAATGACTGTAACAAGCATGACTAATTTTGTACTTGAAACAAGCAAAAAACCCCACACAAAAGAGATATGGAAGCCAGAAGTGTGGAAAACCTTCACCATTCTCCTTTACAAAGCAGAACATTAGAAAGAACTCAGTGTGCAGACAAGCCACCCTTTTGTTTTCATTTGTTCTTAGAGCACAGACACCAGCACCACTACGAAACAGCTGTGAGCTGGAAAAGAGCTCAGAGCATTAGCATTCATCTGCCAAAGCAGGATGCCTGTTATACTCACTGACATACATCAATGCCTAAAATGCTTCCTAATTCCCTGATATTTAATAGCAGTGCTGAAGCAATTGGGAAAAACTGAAAGTAAGGGGCATACTCATGTGTGCACTGGCTGAGTCCTTCTCTGCAGGGGGCATGGTAAAACAAATCACAAAGTAATCCCATGCCGAGCTGAATTGGTAGGTCTTAAACTAGAAAACATGCAGCTACGAGATGGAAAGGCTTGGTTTCAAATTTTGTTGATAGCTGTGGGCTCGATCTGAAGCCCAGCAAAGTCAATGGGGTCTTTGTGTTAGCATGACAAGAAGTTGTTAAATCGCATTTGTCAATAAAAATATAAGGCTTGGTCATCGTGGTTATGCCCTGGTTGGAGTGCTACAGATTCATGTCACTCCAGGGAGTGCCTGTGGCTCCTTGAGCATGAAGAGAAAGGAGGAGGAAGTTAAGGAAGCTGATGTAGTTCAGTCTGCTTCATTCATTATGGGGATTTGTACACATGTTTGCACTATAGCACCGGGTGCTTTTAAGAGTGCTTGGCGCTGCAGCTTTTGCATTTGTATAAATGGCAAAATGTGCATCACTGCTCAGAAAATGGCAGGAGCACGCTTTTGAACTAAAACACACCAAAGGTGTTTTAGCTCAAAAGTGCACCACTACCATTTTGCCATTTATACAAATTCATGAGATGCAGTGCTGGGCACGTCAGCTGGCATGCAGAGCATACTCAGTTAATTGAGTCTGCTCCAATACACTGGATCTCTGGCTTGTCGCAGCAGACAAGTGTAAGTGTATAAAGGCCCATGAGCAAAGTGGAGCCATTTGTTTCTCTGGTGTGCAGCCCTGCTTTCCAGGGCTAGGTACGGACATATTTTATTGGTATAAGTGATCAGAAATCAGTCTATACCTGTGGCAGAACAGAAGTTTGGCACACATAGAGTGGTTTGAAAATGGCAGATCCTGGTCTAAGATTCACCTCCCCCTCCCCAAGAGTGAATGTGTGTTCTGTTTACTACTGATCTAAACTATGACACTTACAGAAAATGGCGTAACTTAAATCGATTGCACCTTGTGCTTTTGAATACCTGTACGTAGCCTAGGCAATCAGGGGCATTGCAGCAGGGAGAAGTGAGAAGGGGTGCACAGCTATGACCCTGTCTCTTTTTGGCCTCTCACTATTTCCTTTTCAGAATGAGGTACAGGAATGAATAATCCTTATTCAGCCCTTGCTCAGCTGCGTAAAGCGTGAAGTGTCTTGTGTGCTCCTGCACATCTACCAAAGGCTGCCCATATCCTGGCCCATTACAGGGTTCTTCAGACAAATGTCAGTGGGTGCTTGTAAATGCCATGGGGGTTTAATTCAGTTTAGTTCTCCCTAAAATGAAACAGTGGGTTTTTAAAAACCCACCATTTCCACCGCTTCAATTTAGGAAAAAGTAAACCGAACTAAACACCCGTAGCATGTACACAAGGGTGGGGGCCCAATCCTTGCTTGCCTCTCAGGCAGCAAGGGATCCTGGGGGGGGGGGGCATACTGCAGCCATGGAGGGAAGCACCAAGCCCCACGCAGCTCAGGCAGGCAGGCTTTGGGGAGAAGGAAAAAAAAGATCAGGCTCCTCGCCACTAATTTTTTTTAGCCATGCGTCCCTTTTTTTTCTTTGGTGGAGCCTACCTGCATGGGTTGCTGCCAGGTCACAGAGCCCCTGAGCTGTGCAGGGCCTGGTGCTTCCCTCCATAGCTACAGTGCCCCCCAGGACCACCCAAGTCGGTGTCAATGGGTGGGTGCCATCTGGGAGGACCCACTGCCAGGGCAGAAAGCACCAGGGTCCCCGCAGCTCAGGGAGTCATGTGACCTGGCAACAGCTTGCTTTCCCCCACTTCCCGCCACTGGAGAGGCAGGTAAGCTCCAGCACCCCTGCACCATCCCTGCTGCCTGGTGTCGGGGAACAGTGGCCCCAAGGTCACGGTGGGCCGAGGGTTTTGATACGAAACAAGCGGGATTGGCAGCGAGGAGTCTGAGCGGTACGGGACACGTGCGGTTTCAAATAAAGTTGATTTATTTACTTACGCTTTTAGAGCGTAGGCAGAAATCTTGCTTTTTCAGTTACAGTGTTAACGAGAACAAACAACAAAGGGGTCTGTTGGCCCACGGGGTTCTCGAGTGAGCCCTTGCTTTCTAGCCAGGGCTAGGTGCAGCTGCCCAACTCGATAGTCCTAGGGCTGGTCAACAGCTCATTGAT
>NW_017729024.1:101253823-101254047 GCF_001723915.1 Gavialis gangeticus
AGGGCTAGGTGCAGCTGCCCAACTCGATAGTCCTAGGGCTGGTCAACAGCTCATTGATCGGGATAATAAATAACAGAACTGTAACACGTAGAATGTCGTGACGCCAGTCCAATGTGTACGAAACAGGTGGTCATTAAGATGCCGAAGTCAATGTGGAGGTCGAAGTTATGATGTCATAACCAGTGGTCGAGATGCGGGATCGTGGTCGAGGTCGAAGCTGGAAA
>NW_017729024.1:101254058-101254417 GCF_001723915.1 Gavialis gangeticus
TGCCAGCATACATCTAAAATTTGGTCCGGACACCTGGGACTGCCTGCGAAAGCTGGCTTGCCCTTGGGGCAAAGCGGCAAGGCAGCAGGAGGGTGTCTGGGTGTGCTGGAAGCAAGAGAAGGTGATGGGGATGGTGCACGGGGTGCTGGAAGCCCATCGTTGTACTTTGTTAGGTAGCAAACTAAAACACCTCCACAGTTGCAGTGGAGGAAAGCACCAGCACACCCCCCGCAGCCCAGGGACCACTTGACCTGCTGGCAGCTCGCCCTCTCTTCCGTGCCACAGAGGCAGGTAAGTCAGTGGGGTGTGCACATGACATGTGGGTTTAATCAGCCTTAAGTTGATGCGGTGTTTTTTAA
>NW_017729024.1:101259417-101269359 GCF_001723915.1 Gavialis gangeticus
TTCCGTGCCACAGAGGCAGGTAAGTCAGTGGGGTGTGCACATGACATGTGGGTTTAATCAGCCTTAAGTTGATGCGGTGTTTTTTAAAACCCACTGCTTCAATTTAGGGCCCTCATTTTGTCTACACACACCCAAAGTAATTTAAAGCACAATACGCCACTGAGCATGGAAACAGTAATGCCATTAAAGCAGTGCAGGGCATTTAAGCCACTTTAAAGGCCAATTTTATTGTGTGTACGAAAGCCCAGTAACATTACATTTCACACTACTTTTATCCCATGTGTGTGTTTTCCCTGTGGGCAAAACTCAACAAGATGAGTAGCAAAATAAGTGTTGTTTTTTTTTAAATCATACTAATTCAGCTGAGGGAGCTTAACAGCACTGAGAGCCCAGTTAATGCTCATGAACAGCTTTGAAGCCTTCTCCCCCTAGCTTCAAAGGGATTACTTGATGGGTTAGCATGCATTAGGATGACTTTTCAATCATATTAACTCACAGGACAATTGAATAGAATATCCCTTTTGCCCTTCCAGATAGGATTCAATAGACACCATCCTACGTTCGGGTTTTCTACCCTCTGTTGGAGTGCAAATCAAGAGAGTTCCATAGAGCCACAAAAAAGTAGCTGCTGGGAGGAAGCATTCACTCTATGGTCATTCTGGTCACACCCTTTTCCTGACTCCTCTCTGCCATTTATTGGGATGTTATTATTAGCAAAGGAAAGAGGATAGATGCTTTCCAGAGCTCTCACCACCTCTCCTGGTGGACCTTTCCTGCCTCAGGGACCCTATGCCTGACTTTATAGGGAAAGAAGTCAATGTACACCCAGGCTGAATGTATCCCTGATTCTCCCATCAGCCAAAAGGGAGTTGCCTCATTTTCACCCACAAAATTTACTGAGAATTGGAAGCATATTGTAGAAAGGACTGAGTGCTATGATTAAATGTACATTTATGGATCGCTTTCAAATGGGAGAAAATGGAATTATTTCTCTTGAACTCAGAATGGAACAGTACTGAGAGTTCAAGGGCTAGTAATAATAGTAAGGGCTATTAATAAATAATAGTTCGACTGAGACTTGTACCTGTACATATCTGTATCTGTAGGTTAAGGATATGATTTTTTTTGGCAACTTAGTCAAATAGTTGCAATTCTACCAGAAATGTTAAAGTAACAAAGCTTGCTAGAGGAACATCTCTCTCATAACTGGGGAGAGTAAACTTTATTTAATAACAAAGCAGTGTTGTTCACCATGAAGCAAATGGAATCAGAGTGTGATAAAGCACAGCAAGAGAAAAAATAATCTGTTTGTGGTTCTGATGCCTAAAGGCCTTAATGCCATTCCCATACTTTGGCAATGTTAAAAAGGTACTTCTCTTCATTAGCTATCGTGAGTAAAATCACCTCCTCCAAAACGGAACAACTGAATGTCTTTGGGCCAAATTCTGACCACAGATATTTGCACATGGTTCCCATTAGCCTCAATAAGAGCTGTGTATATCCAAAGGCAGAATTTGGCCCTGTTTTATTATATATTTTGGGTGGGATTTTCAAAAACACTCAACATTGATTTAATTTTGTTCCAGTGAAGTCAGCAAGAGTTTTACTATTAACTGGAGGAGAAGCTGAGCTAGACCAATGCTGAGTATAATTTTAAAAAGACCACTTTTTTCCCTTTTCTATGTATTTTTTGTTAAACCAATAACTTTAAGGCAATAAGGGATATCACATAGATCACATCGTACATAGAAAACAACAAAGGGAATATAAAAACCAAAGAGTTTTGTTTAGAAAACAATCCTGCTTTTTTCATTCATCAAACAGACATTGGAGAAGTTACATATAAACAGAGGATGGAATTTTTCTTGAATTGGCCAATAGAAATGCATGTCTCAGTCCTACAAATATGAACACATGAATAGTCTTTCTATTGACTTCAGAAGAGCTTGGATCAGATCCACTGGAGGTTTTCACTAGGTTTTTTTTCCCTCCCAGTAAAATTCTAACTTTTTAGTAATAACTGTAGTGATATGAATATTTTCCCATACTGAGCAGCATAGCACTCTATGACAGTATAAGAATTACCGTACCATTTTAGCTCAGCCCAACTCCCACAGACAGACATCTCTCAGCTTGTTAGTTTTTTGTTGTTTTTTTAACTCGGTCATATAATTTTTAATGATTACTAGTAGGGTATTATTTCTAGGCTGACGACAATCACCCTTACATTCCCTTTGATTCTGCTAATGACTCAGCTAATTCCACCATCTCTTCATCATTTGATTCTGTCAATACTTGGTTTCATCTTTACTTTCATCATTACAAACCTAATTTTGATAATGAACATATAGCTCAAGTGGACCGTGTGCTTAAGAGTATGTCAAATGAGGCAAAGGACAAAACAGAATCTGTGATCCCAATGTGTAATAGCCAGCTTGCACCTGGTGCACAGCCCTCATGGCATATAGGAGGGACAGATATGATTTACTAGCTAGGATTTTGGCAAGAGGATCTGTGTAGTGAATATGAATTCACTTCTTCTCCCCCTACACACACACTACTTTGCAGATTGCAACAAAAAGCAGTTGGGGTGGTGTGAGTGCTAAGTTGCATGGTTAACAGCCCAGAGGTCATGACTTCAAAGCCATAGCAGAAGTACCCACAGTATAGCTATGTCTGATTCCAGCAGATCTGTGATTTCTGCTAAATAGCTTGTCACAAGGAGATGGGAAAGGACTGCACCAGAAAATTTGTATAGTCTGAGCAAAACAAACATTGTTTTCTGTCATGCTGTCTTGCCTCCCAGTGAAAAATCACCTTGCAGAAAAACTACAGGATTTTATTCTCATATACTTCATGTTATGCCATTTTCACACTGGTTACTTAAGTACAGCCACACTAGATTTGCAATGGTATTTTGTTTTAAAAAGTACTTGAAAGGTTGCAAAGTCAAGCATTTGAAAGCTATGGAATTCCAGAATTAAAGATGCAAACAAACTATGAAACAAACTAACTATGAAACTATGCCTATGCAATTTTTAATTCAGCCCTTTTATGATTAGGCTGGTTTCTTGCTATGTTTCTGGTAGGACTGCTGTACCAGTATAGGAAGTCAGTGTAGTATACTGACAAACAATTACTAGCATGAATGCATTTATCCTCGCAGAAGTGCAATTGGTTAAACCCATCAAGACAAGCTATACTACAAAGCACACTTTTTTTTTCTGGTATAACTACTTCTACACAAGTTCTGCCAGCACAGATATGTCAGTCAGGGCTCACATCTTTTCTGACCCCTGACCAGCAGACCCATGTCAGCAGAAGTCTGTAGGGTAGACATTACCTCCATTTGCACAATCCCAAGTTTGGCCAAGATATGAAGAACTGAAAATGGCCCTTTTGTACAAACAAGATTAACTCTGGCAGCACTATTAGCTCTGCCTATATTTAGGAACCATCACATATTTCCACTGTCATCTGGACCTGTTGATAAGAGATCTGAGCTTTAACTCTGAAATTATTTTTAAAAATAAAGATTTCAGTATAAGAAAGGTTCTCACAAGTCAGCTTCTTGGTTATATTTTAGGCATATATTTCATTTTCACCATCAAAATCAGAAATTATGATTTCTGGTGCTATACATCAGTGTTTCCCAAGCTTTTGATACCTGGAACATACTTTTTTTCCAGATTAAAATTGGCAGTGCACTTTTCTGAATTGTATGGCATCCCAGTTTATTGGGAAAGATTTAAATTCAGAAGACATATGGAGGGAGCATGGGGGATAAAGAGGTTGAGAATCACTGAATTATCTAGTGCCATTTAAGAGCAGCAGAGGCAGTACCTCTCCCCTCTGTGCCCTGTCCTTTCCATTGTCTGCCCCCTACTAAACCCTGGCATGTACCTAAGGGGCTAAGGACAGCCTCCACTGTTGAAGCTGCTCTTCCAGTGCTTCACATACCAGCAGCCACCTCCATGGCCAGGATCACTTCTGGGAACATGGGAGCACCAGTACAGAGGTAGTTTGGAGGCAGGGGAAGGTGGACGGAGGCAGAAGCAGCAGTGACAGTCCCCAGAGGAGCAGCCACAGGTGGCACTGGAGAAGCTGGGGCAGTTGCAAGGTGCTGGATGTGGGAGGAGAACATGTACCCCTAAAAGGATCTGATGACACTTCCATTGCTCTCACAACACACTAGTGTACTGCAGCACCCTTTGGGAATCACCACTCTACATGTTTCCTTACTTCATATCTCATTTGTTAATAATCATTTTGATATTGCTTATATGCAGTATTGTAGAAACTAGCCTCTTTGCAATGAGAGGAAAAACTACTGACCCTAGTATTTCACTGTGCTCTCAGGTGTCTGTTCTGCTCTGCTTTTGGCTGACAAGGTTCTTTAGGTAAATGATATATTTTATTAGACCAACTAAATTGGAAAAATTGATCTTTACAAGCTTTCAGGTACAAACACCCTTCTTCAGGCAGAGGGAGAGTTTGCAGCTGTTTTCATAGTTTCATAGATTTCTCAGACATTAGGGCTGGAAGGGACCTCAGAAGATCATTGAGTCCAGCCCCCCGCCCAAAGGGCAGGAAGTCAGCTGGGGTCATAGGATCCCAGCAAGATAAGCACCCAATTTGCTCTTGAAGGTGTTCAATGTAGGTTCTTGAACCACCTCCGATGGCAGGCTGTTTCAGACCTTGGGGGCTCGGACAGTAAAGAAATTCTTCCTTATGTCCAGCCTGAAATGGTCTTGTAGTAGTTTATGACCGTTCGACCTCGTCATCCCTTGGGGCACTCTGGTGAACAAACGTTCCCCCAGATACTGGTGGTCACTCCTGATAAACTTCTAGGTAGCCATCAGATCACCCCTGAGCCTGCACTTTTCCAGGCTAAAGAGCCCCATGGCTCTCAGCCTGTCATTGTAAGGTCTGTTTTCCTGACCTCTGATCATGCACGTGGCGCTTCTTTGGACTCTCTCAAGCTTCTCCACATCCTTTTTGAATTGTGGAGCCCAAAACTGGACGCAGTACTCCAGCTGCGGCCTCACCAAGGCTGAGTACAAGGGGAGAATGACGTCCCAGGATTTGCTTGAGATGCATCTATGGATGCAAGCCAGCGTTTTGGTAGCTTTACTAGCTGCAGCATCACACTGCAGGCTCATGTTCATCTTGTGGTCAATGATGACTCCCAAGTCTCTTTCTTCTGTAGTACTAGCCGGCGTAGCACTGCCAAGCCTATAAGGATGTTGCAGATTTTTCTTCCCAAGGTGGAGAACCTTGCATTTTTCGGTGATAAACACCATCAGGTTCTTGTCTTCCCATTTGCTGAGCCTGTCCAGGTTTTGTTCACTGCTGGGTGGGATAGAAGCCATTTTAAGTGGCAGGTTAGTTGAAAGCAGTGGATAGAGTTATAGGGTTGTGAAGAATCAGAATGAGATGTCAAGCTATCCCCAAACAATAACTTAAAACTGAAATGAGAGGAGCACGCCATATCCAGAAAAGAAGGGGAGAAAACAGAACAGAGAAGTGAGCCACTCATTTCAAACTGTAAAATGAACAGCTAGTAAGGTAACAGGTCACTGGGTCACTGTCTAGAAGACAAAGCATTTAGGTAGGGCACTTAAGTGGGACAACTAGGGCACATTAAGAGGGTTTATGTCTAAAGAACAAGATCATCTAATTGGTCTATGGAGATAACTTAACAGTTCAGTTAAATATGGTTAGTTTCAGACAACCATCCCAAATATATCTTACTTTAAAACCTCTTTGATTTTTAGATCTTAGTCTTATGATGAGGTCTAAAATACAACATTGCAGACTGTGAGATCACAAAGAGGACTGAATTTTATTAGTAGATGTTAAGAGTTATGAACCCAGAAAGATGACAAAGCAGTAGGGAAATACAGATCACCCAAGCGAGGGACTAACATAGGAGGGATGGGGGTGAGGGGGGGAATGCAACTAGGTTACAGAAAATACAATGTTAGCCAACTAAGCTCAGGGGTGGGGGAAGGGGAGGGAGGGGGTTTGCGATGCTGAGAGAGGAAGAAGATAGATATATATAAACCCATACAATGGTCTGCAATTGTGGAGTGAGCAGGTTGGATGAAGTCCATATAGAGTCTCATTGTGGGGGTCCTCTTTGGGCAGAATGGGGTGCTCCTTTGTTGAAGATTCCTCTCGAAGTCCATCAGGTGCAGAGGACTCCCATGACGAGACTCTATATGGACTTCCTCCAACCTGCTTACTCAGGTGCAGAGTGGGGTTGTGGGTCCGGTCTGGTGGCAGTCGGTCTGGCGGGGTCGGTGTACTGGAGGTGGCCCATGATGTGCTCCACGTAGACGTCACGGGACCAGCAGATCATGTCGGACACCATGAGGCAGTGCATTAGCTTGGCGTAGCAGCAGGAGATGAGGTAGGCATGCAGGATGCTCTTGTTTCTGGGGTCCCAGGCTCTAAGCATTCCCATGATGAGCACGTCAACCTATTAACATGCAAACACAACGCAAGAAGAAGTTCAAAAATTTAAAAAATAAATTAAGGAAATCAAATCAAGGCCAGGCAACTAAAGATTAACAGGGTAGAAAAAAGGGTATAAATAAGATATTAAATAGAATGAAAAAAAAACAGCAAAAGATGAGATACAGATAATATATTTGTCTGAAGAGAAAACACTAATGTTTTTTCTACTTATTAAATAAATATGCTCTTATTTTATATTATTTTCCAAAAAAAAAAAAAAATATCAGCTTTGTCAACTGGAATGATATAAAACAGGTGCCAGAAATTTACAAGCCATGGGCTGGATGTGACCCATGGAGCCACTGGGGGCTTCAGCAGTATTCAGGAACAGGTCATTATGGGGAGGGAGGAGGGCTTCATCTGCACCAAGCCCTGGCTGTACAGCAGAAAGCTTTATCCATGCTATGCCTCACCTGGGTTCTCACCTGGGCGCCAGCCCATCTTGGACCTAAACTCGGTTATTTTAGTCTGCTGCCAGAAAAAACACTGCAGAGAGTAATTTAAAGAGTTGGCAAAATATTGTAGACTGGGCCTAAAATCTTAGGGGGTCACTCACACTGTTCAGGGAGAAATCTAAACCGGTATGAAAAAACACCAATTTTAAAAGGGGTTCTCCCTTTACTTACCCTGCCACTGTGACTTTGACCTTAAGATTACAGAGCAATTAAACTTCCCAGTTGCAGAGTAACTAAGCTTTCAGAGCACTAAGGATCAGGACAGTTTAAACAGTACTAATGTCATCCAGGGACAGATCTGAAAGAGGAAGTTCACTTCTCAAGACTGTACTGTGTCTAAAAACAGATTTATCTGGGTTTGTATATGCTGGAATGGATGGGCTAGGCCACGGCTCTCCAACTTTGGAATATACAGGGGCCACATACTGCATGGGTCCTCCACTGTACTGGGGCCCCAGGCCCCCACAGTTGCACCACCCCAAAGGAAGAAGGAGGAGGGAGGGTGAGCCTGGAAACACCGGTAGTAGCCACCAGAGAAGTGGGGGGATCGGCACCCAAGCAGGAGCCTGGGGAGTAGGCAGGGGTTGTGAAATAACCCCTTGGGGGCCTTATGCAGCCCAGAGGCTGCCATTTAGACAGCTCTAGTTAGGCTAATCTTCCCTATTAAGCAATATTCTAATGATTACAACACCTGACTGGGAACTAAGACTGTTTTTTTCCCAGATTCTGCCACTGACACATTCTTAACCTTGAATAGGTCACACAGATTCACCGATTCACAGAAGTTTAAGGCTCGAAGGGACCTCATGAGATCATCAGGTCCAGCCGCCCTGCTCTGGGCAGGAAAGATTGCTGGGGTTAAATAACCGCAGCAAGGTGTTCGTCCAGTCTCCTTGTGAAGAACTCCAGGGTAGGTCACTTAAGCCAAATGATCCAGACCAGGTGATTAAAGTTAGACACATGAATTCAGATTTAAGCATCTAAATAAAAGTGTCCCATTTTTCAGAAGTATTAAACATAATTCCCACTTGGTTCCTATTACAACAAGGACATCTACAGCCAGGGGTGTAATAAGTGGATTTCCTCCTTAGGGAAAAGCAGAAGAAAACAAGAATCATAGAAAATTAGAGTTGGAAGGGACCTGAGGAGGTCATCTAGTCCAACCCCCTACTCAAAGTAGAATCATTCCCAGCTAGATCATCCCAGCGAGAAATAAGGTAAACTGTATAAAATAACAAATGATAAAATGACTATGTTATTAGATGTCAAATCAAAAAAGATCAGTAACATAAGTACTACTTCTGATTAATAGAAAATGCCAGGATATACCATGTTAAACCAGACTGTCTAAGACAATACTCCGTTTTAAGCCTGTGCTGTATCCTATACTGCCATTACCTTGTGCGTAAGTCCAATTAAATATAATTTTAAATCTTTTATAAAGGAAATTCAATAATATTTTTCTTGTACGAAGACTACAAAAGGCAAAAGTGGTCCTGAGCTATGAAATTATAAACTGAGGCTGTCAAATATCTGTAGGGAACCAGGAAAACAGGGGAACAAAGAAATCTCATAAATGCTGAGAGATGGAGTAGAAGATAAGGTTTCTCTTGGCTTGTTGTCCCTTTGGAGTGTATTAAGGGAACTGTGTGCCCTGGTTCACTAATTCTGCATATTCGTCATCTGTCACAATGCATTTTTGGGCAGCTTTGTGTAAGTTTTCTTCAAAAGTATGTTATCTTGGAAAATGCAACATGAGCGATACTCTTCGAAGTTCCGGGGAAAAATAGAAGCATTTGTTTACAATTCAGGCTTAAAGAAGGCTGGGTCACATGGGGCTACAAAGCAGCCAAAACAAGTAGAGACCTCTGAGGTGCATCTGAAACAAGTTACTTAAAAGTGAAAAAGCATTACAAATGTTTCACAACATACTGCTATCATGATCTTGTGATATGAACACTGGACTAGCGGTCAAGGACCTTATTTCTAGAGAGGTTAGGAGCTCCAGATAGAGCCTCTGGGAACTGAAGATACTCAGATGCTAAATGGACCACCAGATTCCGTGGTTTGGTACCTGGCCTTGCCATTAATTTGCTTATGACTGTGAGCAAGTCCCTTAGATACAGATTTTTTTTTAATTACTAGTAATTTTGATTGTCTCAAGAAGTGCTTTTAAACTTGAGACATCTTGAAAGTGACTGATTTTAGGAGTGTGGGTTCCAACACACATAAAAAAAATCAACCTTCAAACGTATCTCAGGTTTGTTACCCAACAACAGCTGTACCTGAAATTGCTAGTTACTAAGCATGTCTACACATACATTTGATCCAGGATCAGTTTACTTGTGAGAAAACTACTCACAAGTAAATGCTCCCAGGCAGGTGTCTACAAATGCAGAGAAGCAGGAGCAGATTAGCTGCTAATGGCAGCAAACTGTTCCTGCTTCCTGGGGCCCTGTAATGGGCCCCTGCCACCACCAGGGGGAGTTCTAGGATCGGTGGATCGGGGTAGGGGGCTAGGACCTACCCCACCCCTGCAGCTCTTTCCAAGTCCCATGCCTCAATCACCCAGCCAGGGCACGGGGCTGGGACCTGCCCCTGACTGGAAGAATTCCCAGCCCCTGCTCTATGATTGTAGGGCAGAGACTGGAGAGCCTGTTTCCTGCTCAACTCTGAGGAAACGTGACTGGTCCTCTGGACCAGAAACTCCATGGGAGGGGTTTGGGCAGTGTGTGAGTTCATGCCGAATTATATAAGGACTGAATTAAGCACAGGCTCAGACCTGGATGTTCAATGTAAAACTTTTATTGTTTCACAAAGTCATAAACTAAGGAGGTCTGTTGGTTCACGAGGTTCCCAAATCAAGCCCTTGCTTTCCAACCCGAAGGCTAGGTGCGGCTGCCCGATTCAGTAGTCTCAGAACTGGTCAACAGCTCATTTAAAAGGAGTCCCTTTTCTTTTTTTA
>NW_017729024.1:101274359-101277826 GCF_001723915.1 Gavialis gangeticus
TGATCACCAGAATGTCAATCGTTGACTTCTCAACCTCCTTGAAGCATTCTGGGAGTTTTAGTGCGTTGTTAATTATGCTAGGCCTTGCTTAGCATAAGCACTATCTCACAGGCAGCCCAGTGGGATGCAGGGTCTGGGACCCCAGCACGTGGACACAAACAAGAGGATGCATGAGTGAGGTGGAAACATTACCACTTCTCCTTTTTTTCCTTTTTTCTGTTGCACTCTTTCATTTTTTTATTTTGACTGAGCTGCATCCAGAAGGGGCCCAGGAGTGGACTAACACCCCTATGAGCAGAATTAGCTAAGGGCAAGTGGTTAGGACAGCCAGCCACCTGAATAAGGGCACTGTTGAATTAAGAGTGCTCAGTAACTTACTGAGGACTCGTGAGGTCTGAAAATTAATTAGAGACCTATTTGATTTTGAACTTGACTTGGACTGACATGATTCATGAATTAATTTCAAACATTGTTGCCTGATGAATTTTGATCATGGACTGTGATGATTTCTCAGTTAAGACTGAGACTCCTTTTTTTTAATAGTGAATTAATTAATGAAAGTATTTGATTTGTAACAACTCCGGGGCAGTCAAATTAATTACACATGGGATGTCCCTTTAATCAAGACATCCTTTGAGGAAGAAAAACA
The DNA here is from genome assembly GCF_001723915.1 of Gavialis gangeticus. NCBI lineage: Eukaryota > Metazoa > Chordata > Crocodylia > Gavialidae > Gavialis > Gavialis gangeticus. The sequence continues at coordinate 101,275,009 of NW_017729024.1, forward strand.
CCAAACTTAGCTGGTTGCCTATAATTTGAATACTGAACACCATAGGGCTGGTAAGCTGCAGTGGTGTGTGGATGGGGTGTAGGGGCAGAGGAGCCCCAAGAAACATGTACATAAAGCATACACTAGGGAAGTCAACAACATACTTTTAATCTCCCTTATTTTGACCTTAAGATCAAGACGTGGCAGCTGAGACCTCCCAAGGGAAAAATACTCGACATACCAATGTGTCAGTATAGACAGGGGCTCATTCCTGGTCAGTGCAGTCTTGAGCCGCTCGTCACTTACTAGTCTGGCACAGGCGGTTACATTGCATTTGAAGGCAGCAAATTTACTCACAGTTACTGAGGTTTACTGAGCAGTAAGCGTGTGCACATGTAGATGCCCATGCTTACTGCATAGTAAACTAGACTACTTCGCAGTAAAGTGTCCCGTGTAGAAGCACCCACTTTTGACAATTTGGCCGCATCCTCTGTCTTAGTTTCTTGCCTACACAGGAGGAATAGTACAGCTTGCTCATCTTTGTAAAGTACTTTAAAATCTATGGCTGAAAAATTCAATATATAAGTGATAATTGATACCAACCCATAAAATCCCATTAGTAATGACATTTCTGGAATTCTCTGAACCATACTAAGCTACGCTTACCACTGTAGAAAGGTTTTCCATACTGGCCACAACAGTTTCATATGTATGTATATGATTCAATCAATTAAAATATTATATCATATACAGAATAGGGCACATAGAATAAAGCAAACTCAGCGCCAGTGCCAGCCTTAGGGGAGGGTGATGTGGGCGACCTCCCAGGGCTCCATGGTCAGGGGGTGCCACACACACATACACACACATACATGTGTGAGCAACCCAAACTCAGAGCAGCACTCTCTCCCCACCCTGCCTAACCCTGGCCAATCCCCATCCCAGGCAGGAGAAGCAGTATCCAACCCAGCCTGCCCCCCACCTCTAGATGCTGCTCAGGAGGAGCCAGGCTGGGCACATGCAGTTGGGGGCAGGAGTGCCTGCTCCAGTCTGCCCCCCTTGTGCCCGCACAGCAGCAACAGTGCCTGCCCACCCGCCTGCCTGGTGCACCATGCCACTTTGCCTCCCTGCTGAACTGTGCCCCACACCCCTGCTGCTGCTTGCAGTGGCGCCAGTCACTTGGGCAAGTAGGGAAGGTACCAAAATACAAGTTAACTTAGGGCACTATTTTCCCTTAGGCCAGCTCTGCTCAGTGCAGTAGATTAGTTACTTAGTTGTATCTTGCTTATCTTACTATTTTAATCAATGATGCATGCACACACTGTATTTCTTATAAACTCCAGTGCTATGCAACTTCTGAACTGGACCTTTCAAAAGAGGAACGTTTCACACAATATAAACCAAATTTTAAAATGTGCCTTAATTCTCCCAGAAGAATCTGTTGCTATAAAAACTAAACACAGGGCAATCATGGGCACAGTTTGCAAGCACAATTTTAGATGTCTTATATTTAAACAGTTAATGAAAAACTATAATTTTCCTCAATGTATATGCATAAGATTAAGAATAACAGAGTGTATAAAGTGATGAATATACCCCACTCTTAGATGGGAAGGGGGAGGGCAAATAATCAGTTTATCCTAGAAAATGTTTTATATTATTGTTCTTAGACTACATATCACTAACACAAAGGGTTATGAACATTCCAATGTAATGGCATATTTTTTCATTTAAGATCACAAGCATTTATTTTAAATTAAATTTCTATTTGAAAAAACATTTTTTTAAATTTGCTTTACTTTTTCTTATTTTACCTCATGTGATAGTCATTTTTATGGTCAGGATCATGTGGGTATTTGTATATCTTCTACTACCACTAATGTCCATATAGTAGCATATTACAAACAGTAATCAACAGTTTGCTGCACAAACGGCAAATTTCACTCTTCCTAGAAAGAGAGTACACCACATTCAGGTTCCAGTTAAGGGCTAGAAAGAAGGGCACCTCAGAAACTTATTCATAGAAAGAGGCATAAGTATTCCTAGGAAAACTTCCCCAGCTTTTATCAGATGCTATGAATGGACTTGCAGAAAGTAAGGACTCTACATAGTACAAAATTTAAAAAGGTAAAAAAGGTAAGAGAAGGGGAAATTGCTGAGAGAAGTGAAGGTGGATTGAATATATCAATAGGGATAAATAAGGCAGTTAACTCACTGAGGTACATACAGGATATACAAGCTAGTAATCACTGTAGAACATATTTGCATATTTCTCTTTTGAGAGATATTGATATGTAAGTATGGCTGAAAGCAATATAGAGATGCACCGTAGGACCCAGCTGCATGTTACATACATTATGCAATTATATCGTTAATCACACAAGAAATTTAAAGCAGCCAAATGTGTCAAGTAATTATCACATGATAAAAATGACTATACAGCTATGAGAAGAGCAACCGGCTATAGAGTTAGTGCTTGAAAATGTATAGCAACTCTATATAAATGGTTTATATCCAGCATTAATTTGAATATGTAGCAAGGCCCTTAGGGTGTCTATACATGTGCTTGGGCCGGGGGGAGGGCGTTTAATTAGAGTGGCTCTGTGAGCTGCTCTAATTAAAACACCCAGAGCATCTCGTTTATCAGTTGGACAAGCTTTAGATAAAGCACCCCTACCACCATTTTGAAGTGTAGGGACACTGATACACAAGACATGGAGGCTGACTGGAGCATGGTAATTACCATGCTGTGGCAGACTCAATTAATCGAATCTGTCCTGCTGTGCTGTAATTACAGTGTGTTGGAACAGCCTCCACACTTGCGTATACGCACCCTTAG
>NW_017729024.1:101282826-101299074 GCF_001723915.1 Gavialis gangeticus
CTGATACACAAGACATGGAGGCTGACTGGAGCATGGTAATTACCATGCTGTGGCAGACTCAATTAATCGAATCTGTCCTGCTGTGCTGTAATTACAGTGTGTTGGAACAGCCTCCACACTTGCGTATACGCACCCTTAGAGACTAATCAGAGGTGCATAAATTGGTGTCTGATGAAGTGATCTTGCTAACAAAACCTTATTATCTCTGATTCAGTTAGTCTCTAAGGTGTATCTTTATCCTTCTTCTGCCTGACTTCAGACTAACATAGCTACTTGTCTCTCTGATGCATAAGTATGTTTCAGCTATGCCTTCAAAAGCCGACTCTTTTGAAAAGTTTCACTTCATCAAAAAATTAAATTTGGCTTCTGCATACCCAAACTTGGAAACCCATTCATCAGATCTTTGCTTATCTGGCATGAGTTTCCATGCTGCAAAATATGAAATTATTTTCCCTTTGTTTTCTAAATCTGATATTAGCATCAAGACATAAGAATTTTTGTATCTTTTGTGCACAGGTTCTAGCTACCCCACGAGGGTAATCTTAACACTTCCTTCAACAGTTCTACCAAGTTCATTTCTCTTTCTCTCTCAAAACATTAACTATAAATTGTTTTTGATCCAAAGCTTTAGTGCATACAAGATCAACATGCAGCAGAATTACTGTATGATACTGTAAACATTCTGGTATGGGGAAACTGAGGTGGCAAATTATTTACCCTGAAAACTGAGCAAACATTCCTTTAGCCTCTCCTTGTACCAGAGAAAATAGCAAACTAAAATTGCCCTGAAAACTTCTGTGAGTAAATGCAGCAATTCCACCCCCCTCCTTCCACTGAACAGGCATATTCACAGATCATTAGTAGTGATGATTGTGGTTAGCAGAATCATAGCCCATGTATTCAAATTAACTAAAATATTACTATATCTGAATATATGGGAAGGCTGTTAGTTCTAAATAAATCCTTGACTTAGTACAATAATATTTATGTTCCACAGTGCATACAGCAGGAATCGAAATAATTGCTGTGACATTAAGAAAGTCCCTTGACATTACATAAACTCTAACGTTGGTCAAAAAAGTTCAATTCATTCTGTCATAGTACATCAGTCAGAAACAACTGTGGTTACCAGCACAGTGGGCCATTAACTGTTTAGGGACAACAGTTACACACAAACCAGTATAAGTGATCAGAAACTATAACACAACATTTCTGTAACAGAAAGAAATTCACTGCATATAAACCACTTTCAAAATGGCCAAAGCCAATTTAAGATAAACTTGGATAGATGTAGTATCAGACTTAACTGATTTAGGTTAAATCAGTTTATTGAACTTCTGTCCCAGATCCCTCCCGAGTCAAGTGAAATCACAATGCCCCAGCATGCCAGGATGCTTTGCACCTCCCTGCAAACCCCCACTCACAGGATGAGTGGGCTAGCTTTGGCCCAAGCTTTCTGCTGCAGCTGAGCAGGGAAGCATTCGCTAGTGTCCCCCAGCTTCTGGCCTGGGCCACTGTGGGTATGTGGCTGCATTTCTGGAATCAAAAGTGAATCCCTGTTTATTTGCTTATTGGTTCAATCTACGCAGCTTAGACTAACCTGTGAAGATTGAAATTGATTCAGCCTCAGGCTTTTTGACCGTATGTACTTAGCCGCAATCCTGGTCATATCTGCAGAAGCTCAGTGGGGTCAGCATACATAAATGCCTGTGGGACTATTGACTGTAGAACTATAGTATTTTTTTAATGTACTACTGATTCACATCTGCTTTCATAATATACTCCTGCCTGCCAACCTCAGTTGTCTTAACTGTTCATCAGTCAACACAGTAACAGCAAAATCCATTCCTTAAATACCTGCTGATTTCTGAACAATGAAAATGTATTTAGAATTTCTATAGGATTGGGGACCAGGTTGGTAATAAGCTAGGCTTTTCAGGTCTGACGAAATGACTTGTTGATATTTTTTAAGATCAGTACCATCAACAATAAGATTTGCTATGCCTGATAGTCTTTGCTCAGGAGACATCCAAAAATAAAAGAAAATATCTCAGCAGATAAAAGGTGAGGCTCGCATATCAAGAGGCACAAAATAAGGGGAAAGTTGGGCACACTTTACCTACACTCTGACTCAGGCTTTGACTTTTATTGGAATGTATTTAGAAGTCTATAAAAGGAAACAAAAAGCATACAAATAATTAGCCTAGACTTGAAAGGAGAACAATAGAGCGGGTTAAATGAGGCTAGAAAATAACGTGGATAAAAAGTAAAAACAGAAGTACACACCCAGCTCTACAGTGTACTCTGGAAAATCATTGTGAGGGAGCTAGAGAAGCACCGAAAAAGGAGCAAACTGCCCTGACCATTTACAGAGGACAATAGATATTTTAGCTACAGTTGGTTGGTAATTTAGGGTGCGAATATGAAAAGACTTAGCATTGCCATAATGCTGTTCTCATTGAAGTGAGTGAGTACTATTAAGTGCACTGGGAGCAGTCACAAGTTGATAAAAATCAAGCTTTGAAAATGCCATGATAAAGCTTCAAGGACCCCTCCTCTCCTTTGGGACCTGATATTTTTCACACAACAATTTTAGGCTGGTAAAATACCACTGACTTTGCCAGGGGTACTCCTAATTTATACAGGTGTCAATAGGATCAGGATCAAGTCCAAGAAAACTAACAATGTCATCCTCCAAAATATAATTTGATGTTTGTTTTCATGCTTTTAGATTTAAATAATTGATAATGACCCTTAAAAGCATTGATAGCTTTCAGGCCACTAGAATCCTAAAAACTAGAAAGCATAGCCTTAAGCCAACATTCTTTGAAATACATACAACTAGGAATGAAGATCCTTTCAGAGCAAAGAAAACACCCATAGCTATATAGTAAATTGATTTAAAAGACATTCTATAAAATGAATAAATTGACTTAGACTGCTATTCAAATAGTGGTGGTATCTTTATATTGATTAATATCTATAGAAAAGGTATATTGGTAAGGAGTCTCACCCTTACTGTCTATTAAGATATACTTCTGGTTCATTAATGTTGTTGGTTACATAATTTTCTCTTTTTTCTTGTCCTTTTATAAAACATTTTATAAGCCCTGTGGTTTATAACACTCCCACTGATTTCAATAGGATCAAAAGGAGGTTTTAAGACACAGTAATATCGGGTTTTTAGTTTTGATGTGAAGATTATTAGTCTCACTCTATCAAAAACTATTATTCCGTTCAACTATGACAAATACATGTTGCATGATTGAAAACTAGAAGACCCTACCAAGAACATATGTGTCTTGTGAAGAAAAAATAGGACAAAGGTCACAGCTGTTCAGCAGGCAACAGAAGACAAATGGCAAAAAAAATAAATAAAATGAAACAATCTCTTATTGTTCACATCTCAATCTCTTTTTCATTTATTTTATGTAGTTATATTAGATATTATCTTACAAAAGACTACATACATTTAAGTAGGCCTGAAAGTGCAATAAAAATGTGAAGTTATTTCTAATAATTATTTGTTCCAATCCAAATACACAGGAACCTTTCACTGAAATAAGTGTTTGTGACAAAAAGAAAACACCAACGGTTACCATAAAATGTCCTCCATCTTCTTCCCACCACCATTTAAAGCAAAATTCCCTCTGGCTGCAATGGGAGCAGAACAAGGCATTTAAATTTAAAAAATAATTAATCAAATAAGAATTTTTAACTGTGCCAATTTCATCCAACAAATAAAACCCTATGAAAAGCCTTGAGAAAGCGAAAAGAGAGATCTTAAAACTATCTGCACAAAGTGGCTGAAAAATAACACACCATCCATTGTGGGGGGTGACTCAGAACCTGAAATCAAAGCAAAATGTTTAGGTGGGTTTTTTGCACAGAGCATGTTACTGGTGTTATTACATCATTTGCCCCACAATTTGGAATGGTAACTGAACACATAGCAAGCAGATTTCAATATTGATTTTGACACATGCAGCTCTGATTCCTCCAGAGAACATATTTTTCTGTATGCGATTTCTGCAGCAGTGATGAGCAGAGCCATTCAAATTAGAGTTCTGTTCAGATGAGGAGACTGCTACCAGGCAGCCGGATTTACTGATGCTAGACCTTACTCTCTGCATTAGTCCTTTACACTCCAGGTTTGTTAAACTTCTGAATATACCGCAAAGCTCAGTTTTCGCCCCAACCCTGCAATATGAGAGACGATAGAAGAAATTATCTCTGGATATTTATAATATTTTTCTGCTGTACTTAGTATCCTGAGAAGTTTGCATCTGGGTTTTTTTTTCTGTTCTTTTATGAGTAGCATAAAATCTTTATGTACTTTATACATTAAATTAAAAATGTTAATATTTGAAAGGATAGGATAAAAATTAACATGTTTTCATTAAACTAAATATGGAAAATATCAATATCTCTTGAGTTCTCTTCAATGTTTAATCTGTAAGATAATGTTACTTAGATTAACACAGGAGAAAAAAAGATCATGTTTGTTTAAAAATGCCATGGGAATAAGATTTCCGTTTTATCATTACATATTTTACTTTAATTTTGTTTGTAGTAAACATTTCTGATACTTTTAGAAACACAAATCATTTAAGAATAAATTATTATATTTATCACACTCATCAAAAATTCAATTTGTTATTAAGAGAGAGTAACAACCTCTCCAGCAGTGTATTACATCACAGATTAAATATTTATTTGGAAAAATGTAGTAGTAGTATGCACATACATTTCATTTCAAGAATAATGTATGAAAGTATAATCGAAGTTAAATTTTTATGAGAGAGAACTAGGAATGCTTATTAAAACTGACTACTCAGGGGTGGGAAATTTGGTGTGTTGGGTGGAGTGATTGTCATTAATATGATGATCACCTTCCCCCTGCCAAATTCCCAGACTCCAATCCCTGCACTGCTGGTTGCAACCAGACCAAGCCCCATCCCTGCATCTGAATCAGGGCCAGGCCATAACCCCTTCCCCCGCTATGGGGCTGATTTGGGAGTGGGCCATGTCCCCTTTCCCCATGGGGCCAAGCTGAAATCCCTCCCTTCAGTGCCAGGTTGGGGTCAGGCCTTGCCCCCTTTCTCCCATGGGGCTAAGCCATGCTCCCTACCCCCCACTCCACTGTAGGGCCAAGCCATGCCCTTTTCCCCTATGGGGCTAAGCCATTCCCCCTTCCCCTCCAGCCCAGGTTGCAGGAGGGCTGGACTTAGATGGGAATGACAGTGGGAGTGGCAATGGTTAGGGGGTTGCGTTCCCATTCCTTATACCTGCTCCTAGGAGACTGGGCTGGCTGAGGGAACCCACCTCCTTGCTCGTTGGTGCTGCTGCCACTGTTACTGAGCCCATCCCCCAGGCAGCCAGGTTGCCACAGGCAGGAATTGCTTTGAACTTTGCCCCATACCTGGAAAAGTAGGAAAGCAACAAAAGTAGGCAGGGGAAGGGACATGCCTTTGAGCACGGAGGGGATTTTCACCTGTTTTGGGGATTTGCTGCAGTATGTCCACACTGTTAGGTTGCACAGGAAGCTGGCTGGGAGAAGGGGTGCAGCCACCCCCGCAGCACAGGTGGCTTCTCCTGTACCTGCCTTTGCCAAATCATGGATCCACCCCTAATTGGGGTACATAAATGTACAATAATAGTATAATTTAAAATAATGTAGGACAAGTGTGTGTAAGAAGTGGAGCACTATGCCACAGGAAGGAGTGACCTTCTAAGGTACCACAGGAAGGAGGCACAGAACCCCAACCTGTGCCTAATTACCTACTTCCCAAGTGATGGGTCTGGGTTTGCCCTTGGACTTGGGCTGGGCTGCTAAGCATCATTTGAATGTAGCTCAGGGCCAGAGGCTTTGTAGACAGCAAAAATACCAGTCTAATGCACAGGATCGGTAGCAAAAAGCTTTGTAGGATCTCAGTCAGAAAGGGTTAAGGAAGAATCTCTCCCTATTGGCCACTGGGAAAGGTATGGCTGGACATATCTGTGATGAGCTGCAGGAACAAAAGATTCATCCGGAGAAAGAAACCTGGCTATTCACCATCCCAAGATCAAAAAAGGATGAGTTGCAAAAACTTTCTCCTAGGGGCTCTGCTCTCTAGTGGAACCAGGAGTGAGAAAACCAGGTTGAAAGTTCCTAGTCTTAACGAAATATGAGCTTTCATTTCTACCTAGAACTTTTCTAATCCTTGCACTCTCTTATGCCTGATGAAGGGTACTTGTGCTCCAAAGCTTTTGCAAGTATCTAGTTGGTCTAATAAAAGATATCACCACTGCCACGAGTTTTGATTCCTTTAGTAATGAATATTTTTAATAGGAAAACTTCAACAGGAGACAGGCTGGCCCCTTGGGATGACACACTTGGGTTGAACCCTCTATGCTAGTTTAAGAATCTTGCCAAGACTTTGGGATGAGCTAGGGCTCTGCAGAGCATAGTAGTGGCAGTGTCACGCACATGCTGTCCAACAGAAACTTAGGCATCTTTCAGATGGCAGTAATTTTATGAATGCTAGTGGCCAGAAGCAAGGCACGTATTCATTACAGACCCCATGGTGTCATGTAGATACACAAGCTGTACCTGAAAGAACTAGCTCAGATACTAGCATTAGCTAAGCTGCATTCCTGTTAAGTTTTGGGGAAAGGATAAAGGTAGAAGGCCAAATTACAAACCAACAAAAGCAATATCACAGGAAAAAATATTTATTTTGAGCTGCTTAATCCTCACAATAAAACCATTAGCTTGAATCATTACAGTAATTAAATTAAAAATAAGTAATTAATTTAAAAATTATTTTCTATAAACTTGTACAAACATAAATGCATGATAGATAAAACTAGTCTCTCTGAACCTTGTTAATAGGCATCATAATGAAGCTCATGCTGATACATCACCTCCAGCCCTCACTGGAGAAGAATACTTCACTTTACAGTCCTCCATGCATTTCAGCATTATTTACGTGAACCTGAGAAGTACCACACTGGGTCAGACTAAAGGTCCATTTAGGCCAGTTCTCACCATGGCAGGATTGGATGCTTCAGGGTACATCTAGAACAGGGGTGTCAAACTCATCTGGCCCATGGGCCCAATGAATGGTGTGGGGCTGGCCCCATGGATACCCTGCACATTTGCTTGCCAGATCCAGTGCACGTGGAGCCTGCTTCAGCCAGCCCAGGATTGCATCGCATGTGGCACCCATTCTGGCCAGATCAGGATGTAAGCTACACGTGATGCCTGCTCCAGCTGATCCAGGAAGATGGGCCCCACATGAAGAGCAAGTCCTGGACTACCTGTAGTAGGTGCCACATGTAGTGCAGTCCTGGACTGCACAAAGCAGGTGCTGGACCCAGCATATGGGAGACCCAAAGACCCCCACTACCTGCATGCTGGATCTAGCACCTGCTCTCCTTGGTCCGGGACTGCACCCACACATGGTGCCTGCGCCAGACTGGCTGGAGTGGGTGCCACATGAGGCTCACATCCTGGACTGGCCTGAACGGGCACTGAGGGTGCCGGCACTGGCATATGGGGGAAGTCCCGCACTGGCCCTGCGCAGGTGCCTCGTGCATCATGTGTCCTGGGGCCTGCATGCAGCATGGGTTGGGTGCGCACCATGTGGGTTAACTCGAGACCCAGGTCCAGCACCAGGGGTTGGAAGATGCGACTCCCATGGGCCATATCTTTGATACCCCCATTCCACAGCGACCTGTTCCCTGTCATCCCATCCCTGACATCTACCATCCTTGGGTTAGAGGTGCCGAAGCATATGCCCCCGACTGCTCGGCGCCATCACTGTTTAACTTGTTTCGCTGCACCTGTCAACCCAGCCAGCCCACAACGCCTGGCTGCAGCTACGAACAGGCCCAACTAGGCCTTCCTACGCCACTCCTTTTACTTTTTTTTTTTTAACGAAGCTTCAAGACCAGATGGGCTAAGGCACCCAGAGAGCCACCCACATTTTTTTCCTCGAGGAGGAAACACTTCAAGTGAAACTTCGGGCCACACGGAGCCACCTCAGTCTGCTGCGCCATCCGGGGTGTGACGAAGGCCAGGGCCCCCTGGCTCCCGGGGCTGGGGGGAGCGGAGGATCCACGCCGGCCTTCACAGGCGGGGCTGGGGTCCACATTGGCGAGCCGGCCTCTGGACTTCGGAGCAGGATTGTGGGGACGTGATTTTCCACAGGCAAGTCGGGGAGCCTGGAAACCCCAGGGCTTCACGAGAGGGGCTGCCTTTCCTATCCCGGCCGCACTGGCCCTAGGGTGGTCTGACACCTCGCGGCCCGGGGGGCACAGGCGAACTCGGGGGCTGCCTCCGCCTGACACGCGGGCCTGGGACGGCGAGCGGCTGACTGGGACTGCCCAGTGACGTCACCGCCGCCGCCGCCGCTCTGCACACGGCCCCTCCACACACGCGCACGCACAGACTCCCCCTTCCCCGCCGGGGGTTTCGGTGACGTCACGCCAAGCCCTGCCTCTTCCTGCCTGCCAGACTCCTCCCCCCGCGCTAGTGACTCCAGCGGCGCGCGCGGGCGGCAGCAGTAATCTTCGCGCTCGGCGGCGGCGGCGGCGGCGGCGGCTCCGGCCCCCGCTCCTCCTCCAGCACCTCCGCTCGCGGCGGCCCCGGCCTGGTTGCTCGCGCGTCGCGGGCGGCAGAGGCTCACTCCCCTCCCCCCAGCTCGGCCCGGCCCGCGCGCCTCGCCCGCCGCTGCTGCTGGAACAAAGGAGGGACCCGGACCCGGCTCCGGCTCCAGGACCTGCCCCCGCTCTCTCAGCCCCGGCCCCGCCCGCAGGTGAGCGTGCGTCTGTGTGTGTGTCGGGGGGGCGGGACACGCGCCTACAGCGGGGACGGAGCCGCCGCTGCCATTTTCGTCGCCGCTTCTTTGTGTGTGTGTGTGTGTGTGTGCGTGCGTGCGTGCGCGCGGCGCCTCAGGCCCGGGCCCCGGCCGCCTTTTGTCTGCCGCCGCCCCGGGGGGGAGCTGAGCCCGCCCCGCCGCTGCCTCCCCCCTTCCTCCCCGTCAGGCGCGGGCAGGGCTCCCCCCGCTCTGTTCCCTCCGCTCCGCCCCCGGGTCTGGCTTCTACGGGGGTGGGGAGCGGGGAATAAGTATCGAGGTCAGGCAGCCGATTCAGCCCCGTCATTGACGCAGTTCCCCGGGTTTGGGGCTTAATAGCTACCGCTCGGCATCTCAACACAAGCAGCTGTGGTTCTCCCTACGAAAAAGCTTTCCGGGAAAGGTTGGATGGAGACTTGGCTTCAGCACCAAGCAGCCCCCAAGTTGGGCAGCGCTTTTTGGTCCTCCACCCAAAAAGAAATTAGAAAAATACGAAGCGGCTCCTAAGGAGAGAGAAAGCTTTAAGACTAGGTGGATGCTAGGTTGGTGGATCAGCATCAAACAGCCCCCGAGTTGGGCAGCACTCCCCACCTCCTCCCTTCCCCCCAAAAAGGAAAAATACTGCGTGGCTTATAGGGAGAGAGCTTTTTTTTGGGAAAGGCTAGGTTGATGCTGGGTTGGTGCTTCAGCTTCTCAGCTGGGCAATACTTCTTAGCCCAAAAAGGAAAATAGTGAGTGGCTGAAGGCCGTGGCCTTGATGCTCCTTCTTTGTTCCCTGGCTTAACTTTTTTTTTTTTTTTAAACAAGCAGCCCTCTCTCTTTCTCCCCCTCTCAAGGTTACAGGCGGGCCCTAGCTGAGCTAGTGCAAGCCAAAAAACAACTAGTTCCTTGTCAAACAGGAAATAACAGGGTTGAACGAGAATATCCTCCACCTTCTAGCCGGTTCCTCCTTTCGGTAGTAGGAAAAAGTGGTGACTGTATACAGGCAAATACTTTTCATTGCAGCCGCCCACCCAAAAATGCTGAGCATTGTGTGCGCGTGTGCCCAGGCAGTGGAAGAGCAGTTGTCTTGTGGGCCTCCGGTCACACCCAGCTGTCGGCTCCGGCTGCTGTGGGTTAGGAATGGAAATGGCTGTTTGAGGTGACTGGCTCATGATGCTGCATTTTTCACTATTGGATTGAAGAATCTGCACCCTCTGAAGCTGTAGTCATGTTAATCGGATTTTATATTTTCCCATTACCGTGTGTGTATGCTCTGCTGCTTCAGTTCTGTGGGATGTGGAGGAGTTGGCAGCCTTTACAGATAAAAATAGAAGCTGATTTCAGAGGCCCCTGTTGACGAGGTTTTGTCTGAGCCTCTAGCTCAGCCTGTCACATTGCAGCCTTGTGACAGGCGGAAGCTAATGCACTCACCCATGTGACCCAAGTTTCTGAGAAATATTGAGGAGAGCAGGCACGCATGTGATGCTATGAGAAGCTGGTTTTCCAGGGAAAGACCTCAATGTGTAAACCAAAGTATTAATTTATAGATTCTTAAGTTCCATCCTAGGCAGTTTCCACTACTGAGTAGCAAGCAAACCTGTTGTGAAGACCTTGAAATGACAGTTTAAAAAGCAGCTATTTTTGAGCTTTCCCGGTTGTATGCATCCATAAATGCAAACAGCAAAATGTTATGTACTGACTGGTAGACTTAATAGGATAGGATGGTGTATCTGTCTACTTGCTAGTGCATATGTGTAGTCAGGTGGACCTGATGCAAGAGAAATGAAATGGCACAATTTCTTAAGTCTTTGGTGAATAACAATCTGACCTTTTAACCGGGGACACGTGCCTTAAGCAGACAAATAATTTGCTGACAAAGGAGCTATTATGGCTTCTGTTTGGGGTGGGGGAATACTGGTATTTAAAGCCAAAGTGAAGTTTAATAGCAATTGGTAAAACATGCTTACAGAGGATTCATTTGTAACAGGAGCAAGTTGATTCCTGAAGGGTTGCTGGCTCATGTTCAGTGCTGGATAAAATGAATAAAGACTAGTTAAGGCTTTACAGTTTTACAGGGAAGATATTCAGAATTTAAAGTTGCTGTAGAGTTTATAGGCAGATATTTCTAGTTTGTAGGCTTAACTAGTAATCTGTCTTTATCACTAGTATAGCTAACCAGTTTCCTTCATCAGGGAGTCTAAGGCAGATATCAAGTAAGTTGGTTATGTGGTCCAAGTCCTGGGATGAAAGTCCCAAACTATCAAACTGCATTTGGGTGACTTTATTTCTTTACCTCTGTTTCTAAATCCTTGAAAAGTAGACAATTTTTCTTTCTGCCCCTTGTAGTTTTCCTTGTCTGTATTTGGGTTTTGGGGGGTGGGGGGGTTGTTTTATACAGCACTTGCTACAGAATGAAAAGGGGATTCTCAACAGTAGCTAAAACTACTTTCACCTGTCTCTCAAAAAGTAAAGTATGCAACCTGCGGTAGTTGAATTTTGAGATGTTGCCCAAAACATACAGCATTGTTTTCACATTGTTGTCTAAAAGCATTTTAACAAATTTGCTGTAAGCCTAAACTGGTCTGCAGAAATTCATTATGGATACTGCTTAAACGGAGGCTGCTAATTTGGGGGAAGAGTTTTGTTTCTTAACACAATATCCACACTTTATACTTTTAAAGAAAGCCGGTTATTAATTGCTGTTCAATGTGCCGTGCACAGTAGATGTTCTAAAACTACGTTTCTAGAGGACAAATCTCATATTTTAATTTGTCCTCTATTTGTAGCAGATCACTTGACTATACTGTGCTCCAATTATAATGGTGCCCTTGGGAACCAAGGATTTGGTTGCTATATCAGGTTTTCTAGTAACCTTGCATTGCAGAGATTAACCACCAGTGAAGGTGAAGTATTTATATTGCTAAATTTTGCTGTTGGCCTATTGAGATCAGGGGTTTCAGTATCTGCTGAAGATGTAGCTGCCTTGCTGTAACGTATTGTTTGCTTTTTTTTTTTTTTTTAAGCAAAAATGCTTGGCTGAGCTGCAGGCAGCAAGCAGGCTACGTAAACAGGTGAATTTTAGCAGCTGGGGCTTCATTTTTCTTCAGTCTTATTTTTAAGAAGTGAAAGGTGTGTATTCAAAAATACTAGTTGCCTCAGTAGACTGAAAGGTCTGCACACATGTTGTTGCCATCTTAACATCCTGTCAAGTTTCATATACAGCTTAACAAGACCTCTTGCTGTTGAATAACCACTCCTAAACTTAGCAGTACAGATTGAAATATAGAGCGTTTGCCAGTTCTTCTGGTAGACTTATTTCACTCTGCTTCATAGAACATATTACCAAAATACAATCTGTTCATAATTTGTGAAGCTCAGTAAAATGATTAGGGACCAATGTGTCATATTGGCAGAAGCAGCAATTTCCTTACTGAGGAATCTGAGAAATTGATTGTATTAATTGCCAGAAGCGATTAGTGTCCACAAATGTGCACTAGCTTATTCTGCAGATAAGACCTTTTCAAGAATAGAAGCCAGCTAGAGTAAGTGACAGGTGATGTAATGTAGATTTTGCTATTCGGTGACAGCGTTAATTTTGTATATGATGGTACACAGGTTTTAAGTTTCAGTATTTGTCCTTTTTTTCCAACCTCATGATGAAGCAATAAAATGTTTTTTTTTTTCCTGCTAAGAGTTCATAAAATACATAAAAATGTCAATATGCTCAAATACAACAACTGTATATTAACAGCATAGTCCTTGTTAAAAATGCTGACATCACTCTTTCTAGGGAAAAAAAGCAAAGATACTAATAACCATCATACCAACTCTGTAATCACTTTTGATGACATGCCAGCTTCTAATGCAGTTTTTGGTTTTATTTACAGCACAGAAATGGCTCAGGAGACCAACCAGACCCCAGGGCCCATGCTGTGTAGTACAGGATGTGGATTTTATGGGAATCCTAGGACAAATGGAATGTGTTCAGTTTGCTACAAAGAACATCTTCAGCGACAGCAAAATAGTGGCAGAATCAGTCCAATGGGTAAGCTTGTAAGAAGAAAAAAATCATCTGAGGAGATGGCAGGGATCATAGAACAAATGTTGAAGAGGAGTATTTGAAATTACTGTACTGAAATCAGCGATCTGGCAATGGAAGGAATTACTACTTCAGAGCAGTTAGCAAAAAAATAAATACACGTTCACTCTCATTTATTCTGAACAACTCCGTATTTCACCTCTCTAGTTCAATTAACTTCTGCTGAGAATTCGCTGTATATATTTTAATATATGCAGTCTGTATTGGACCATTAGTGGTAGATCTGATCTAATCAAATATCAAGGGAAAATCCTATGAATCAAGAATGGGTGAGAACAGCTAATAATTATGTACAAACATTTGGTTGATATCAAGCAAATATGAAGAATAATGATCAACTTTCACATTCCTGTTGTATAGGAACAACCAGCGGTTCTAACAGTCCTACCTCAGACTCTGCATCAGTACAGAGAGCAGATGCTAGCTTAAACAACTGTGAAGGTGCTGCTGGCAGCACATCTGATAAATCAAGGTAAGTTGTATAGTGGGGTTCTGAGACTCCAAATAAGTTGCAATCAATAAAGCAAATTAGAGGCTTGAGTTTATATTGGCCTAATACAGCACATTTCTGGAGAATAAAATAGCTTACAATTTGTGCCTCGTCTGTAATTAATGAATGTGATGTATACATTTATTGAAAGTATAGTGATGGTACTTGAGAACTGACCTAAATAGTATACAGTATTTTGTCTTGAGCAACTATATTTTAAAGGATACGTCTCACCTTAATGAGAAAAGTGTGCTACAGATTTACCTGTTTTTTCTTCTGGAGCTATGAAGTATCTTTTCCTCTTTACTTTGCTTTTGTAGGAGTTAGGCTCTAGAACAGTGGTTTTCAACCTGTGCTCCACAGATCCCTGGAGGTCCACAGACTATCTAAGGGGTCCATGAAAGATGACTACAACAGATCAAAAGTATGCGAATACCCACACTTGCAATTTAAAAGGATCTGAACCTGAATTCACAACTTTTTTTAGGCATCCGCATGAGAGAAAAGGTTGAAAACCACTGCTCTAGAACATACATTGCTGGCTGGAATAGTTTCTTGTTGTGAATGTTACAGAATCAAAACTAACATGAATTGCTTTTACTGAACATAAACAGAAATGTGCCTGTTGCCGCCTTGCCTGTAACGCAGCAAATGACTGAAATGAGCATTTCAAGAGAAGAAAAAATATCGCCAAAAACAGAGACAGAGCCAGGTATGCCTTCATATCAACTTTGAATAAAGTCGATCACTTAACAGAAGCTAACCATTTTCATAAACTGCCTTTTCTTCAGTAGATCACTTTTTCCCCATAAATGTTACAAGAACTATGTCAAAACTGAAAGTTGCCATAGATCCTTTTAACTTTGAGCCTGTGCTCTCAGTAGTACAGGGGGAAAAATAGCTGGGATATTTGACCTTCATACATGCATGCAAGTCCACTGAATCTGGACATCTGAGGACAAGTTCTGGTTTTCTGAATTCCATTCTAATTGCTGAAGCAATCCTAGAACGCTCTGCATCATTTTAGTTGGCAGAATCATCTGTTTTAGGAACCTGCCTATTCTGTTCCAAAGGATTGTAACTACAATTCAAAAACTGGGAATAGCTTTATCTGCAGTGCCTGTTGGCTTGTGCAGATCCACAAGAACTGCTGCATTCAGTCATTCCAAATACTTTCTTTAAAAGTACATCTCTTTAGAAAATAACAGCTCAAACTTTTGAGCTAAACTTTTGTTTTCAGTAGTAACATCAGAACACAGTCTAACAGGGGAATGTTGTTGGTGTAAAAATTGTGAAAACAGTTCAATAGTCTGTCCTTTGGACTAACAAAGCAGTTTGGTTATAGGTGCACATGTAGTTAGCTCAGGATCCCAGTCCATGAAACACTTTAATTTATAGTACACTTTTTTACCAGATTTCTTTCCCATCCCAGAAAGATTACAGCTGAAGTCTAGGATTAAATCATTGACTGCAGAAAAACATGCTTACTCCCACAGTTACCAAAACATTCAGTTGATACTGTTTTATAAAACTCATTTGTAAACTCCAACTGTGTAGATGATTTCACATCAAGTAAAATTTATTGTTTCTCCTGGGTTTTGCAATCTATGAAATGCTCAACTTAATTAAAAAAAATTAAATCTGGTATTTATAGACAAGGCTTTTGTGTTAAATATTAACTACTTTGAGAGTGGATGAACTATAAAGGTTGAGGAGATATAGTGAACTCAGCTAGCCCTTCAATTTGGTCTAGCTACGTTCAGTTAGAAAGTCTGCTTTTATGTTAACTCTTAAGTACATAAGATCTGTCTGTTATATATAAAATATGAGTACTCATTATTCTGAAACATTTATTGTGCTGACCATTCTTATGCTATCTGTAGAAGTAAAAGGGAGACTACTTTACAAGCTGTAAATTTGAAAATTACCTCTTTACAACTGAGATATGAAATAGTAGCTGAAGAGGCTTGCAGTAAACACACATTCTTCCCACATCCATAATAATGTTCCAGCAAATCATGCTTGAAATCGGTGACACCCGAAGAACGGCCACAATCCCCAAATGACAAATGTTTTTAAGAAAACTGCCCATGTAATTTTTTTTTCAAATTTCTGAGCTGTAGTAACTAAGTCTCTAAAACTTGTACTCTTTCTGACTATTTATCTCTTTAGGGAACAACATGCGTGCTTATTGACACCAAAAACAAGAAGCTAAAATAGTACTTATCTCTTTCCATCCTAGCTGATAAAAAGCTACTTGGAGAAGTCACACCATTTTCTTTAGTGTGCCAAGATCAAACTTCAGTGTTTTTTAAATTGGATAACCCCTATGGCTTAGAGTTAATTCAAATTGAATGCTGTAGAAATCTTGTAGCATAAGTCCATACCAAATAGGGGTGCACCAATACATTTTGGGGGCCAATACAGATAGCAGATTTTTAAGGATGCATATTGGCTGATACCAATCCGATTTCTGATACCACTGTGTACAGCTGGTAAGTCAGTTGTGAAAGAGGAGTGGGGGAGGGAAGGGGTGTGGGGGGTGTGCAGATCAACACCCCCCACAGCAAAGGAGGGAGGGAGTGGGGCTGGGACTGGGGTAGGTGCTGCCTAGGCAGGGTGCACGCAGGACAGGGACAGAGCTGCAGCTCATCTGCAGTGTAGGGGATGTGCCCCTGGATCTGTGCTGGCCGGGTAGGGTACAGCGCTGCGCTCATGGCGGCAGGTGATGGTGCTGGGAAGGGGGGGCTGCAGCCACCCCAAACTTTTGCCATAGCCCCCTTCCAGTGCTGCAGCTGCCCACCCAGAGCACAGCTTGCTGCCCCTCCTTCCCCCCC
>NW_017729024.1:101299109-101303422 GCF_001723915.1 Gavialis gangeticus
ATGGACAAGCAGCAGGAGCTGCTAAACTAGTGCCGTGCCCCCCAGACATGCCTCATCTCATCCTACATCCACCCTGGCTGGGCAGCACCAGAGTGCTGCCCCACTCTGTCCTTCACTGCGGGCAGCATTGATCTTCCTCCCCACACCCCTTCCCTCCCCCTCCCCTTTCACCACAGCAGACTTACCAGCTGCACACAGCTTTCCTCATTGCCTGTGTGCGGCACTGAGACTGCACGCACAGGCACTTATCGGCCACATCAGGCTGATTTCTGATATAGCCAATTTTTTTATATTGGTGTGTATCTGATATCAGGCCAGTGTATCAGTGCACCTGTAATACCAACTTAAGTTTCAGGTTGACTTGCTTTAACTTCATTTTGCTTTTGGTTTCTTGCTGTCTTCCTTTTTTAAATGTTTGTAGTAATACTTGCCACAGCAAGCTTGAATCTTTAGCAAAGCTTCTTTCCCTTTCAGTGCATCTTCACCAGCCCCACACCTTAAATTCTAGGGATGGTCATTGCAGGGACCAAATTTTTGCTTTTTTGCACTAATGTCAGCACATTGGTTGTTCACATCTCCTCTGCCTTCCAGTAGCTGACCGAATTTGGTAGAACTGTCTCCACTTCTAAAGAGATGAAAATAAAAAAGTGGAAGTGGTTATGGGAAAGCTATGCAAATGAGTGGTACTTAAATTACCTGTTTTGAAATGGTCTGAATCATTGTCATTTCTCAAGATCATTTCATAAAATGAAAAAGCTGTTCACTGGTTACACTGGTCTTGCTTTGACTTGTTTCTTGGTCCTTAAGTTGGTAGCTCATGATCACAAAACAAGGACACACACTTTAAGCAAAGTAAATCCCAATCCATATGTTTTGAGTGTGCACAATAAGGTATGTAGGCAGTAAAGGACCTCAGCAACCACAGTTTTGACTATCAGCTTGTTAGCCTATCAGTTTGTTGGTGTGTTGTCAGATAAAAACAGACCTGAAGTCCCAAATAATGCATTGTCACTTTCAGGCAGATTCCTGACAAGATAAGATTCAGTGTTTTAGTCATCTGTAGAGTGAGAAATTATTTTCTTGCTGCTGCCCCTCAGGTGTCATGTACTTAAGAGTACGTCTCTACTGCAACAATATTGAGACTGTTGACGAGAAGCATATTTCAGTTTCCCCACACACCAAACCCAGATATAAGGTGGTGAAGTTGCCCTGTGGGTGTTTCTTGCACTGCCATCAAGTGCACAAAATACCTCTAAAGTACAGTGGAGGGAATGGACATATCTTAAAGAGTCCAGAACTATACGATTTATTTGCATAATAATAGGAAAGATGTTCACTATTGAGAAAAAAAGAGGTGGTCACTTTATCTGCCATAACTTCAGTTGCCCCAAACAGCTTCAGCCAGATGTTCATCCAGAAATAAATATTTAGCATTTGAGATTGGTAAGCATATGACAAACTTCCCCCAGAAGCCTATTGTCAAAAGATTTAACTAATAACCCAAAAGTCTGTCATGACAGTAGTATTTTTTTTTTTAAATCAAAAGTAGTAGTAAAACAGTTGAGATTTAATTCTTGTCAGGTAACTGGAACTTTCATTTTACTTGTTCCTCAGATAATCCCTGTTTCAGGTTTCCAGGTTCTTGGTGCACACGTTAGATTACTTTTGCTGTCAAATAAAATATTTAAGCTTATTGGTAAGAACAAACATTTTTGCAAAGCCAGTTATAAAACATTAAGACCGGAAAGTGTATGGGTGGCAGATGTACTTTCATAGTTTTGGAAAAATCATTCTAACTGAAATGCAGAGTTCCTCTCCTTCCTCCACCCGCACCATCATGAACTTCTGGGACAGAAATTGATTTTAGTTTCCATTTCAGGTAGGCTTCTTTGGAAGTTAAGCCTGCAAGTTTGTCACAAAATAAGTAATTCTTGTGTAGAAAATCATGTGACTGCTACTTAAAGTGCTTTCACCCTGAGAGGAATGCACTTAAGTACTGTATACTTAAGGTTTTCTGGAACACACAAGCTCTCAGACCTGCTTGCAGTGTTTCTGGAGTATTATATATAAATATGCTGAATCTATTACTTCAAGACTCAACTTACAAAATTTTTAAGCCTACCTCATACAGAGCTAGTGAGAGAGAAGAATTTACAGAAAAATATATCTAGTAATAGAGTCAAAGCCAGTTTAATTTTTAAGGTAATAAACAGATTGCCCCGATAGTTGTGCATTTTTTTTTCTCTTGCAGATTTTATTTCCAGTGAAACCTTTTACAAATGGAAAATCTAATATGAGCTTAATCCCAGATGTTCAGGAAAAGGGTGGGAATGGGACAATTGAAAATTGAATTTTGAAAGATATGTTTGGATGGAGAACCAATAACTATCAACTTTGCAAATGCCAGTAATGCAGTACAAGGTAGTTTAGGTTCAGCCAAAGCCTGGACTATTGCTCTTTTCAAACTGTGGAGAAGTACTTGTCTTGGAAGGTAAAGAGCTTTCTTCTAGACTGAAATCAATTTCTCTATGAACTCCAATATTTCTATGCTGATAGTACAGTTCATAGCAGGTCTCTCCCACAGGCAGTGTCAGGGACCTAGGGATTTGGGACTTATGAATGCTTTCTAATTTTTGCTAGCCTGGTCCGGCTTCACTTTTGACCTGTGGTATGAGGAAAATATTAAATTGACTTGCTTATAGAAGTTAAAGCACAATAATGAATCTGATTGCTTCAGCTTTCAGAAAGGAATTTTTATTTTCCCCCAAAAACTTCAAGTAAGCCCACCTGCATTTTTAAACTGTTTTAGGGTGCATTGCATAAAACATTTACTGTGCAGTTGTCTAATTAACTATGCAGTAAATGTCTTGGTATCTACAGGCACCCCTATTAGGACACAGAAAAATAATAAATTTTACAGCAGGGTAGGACTTGTCAATACAAGTCCTACCCTGCTGCAGAGCTTTTTTGTGCATGA
This sequence comes from Gavialis gangeticus, assembly GCF_001723915.1. Lineage (NCBI taxonomy): Eukaryota > Metazoa > Chordata > Crocodylia > Gavialidae > Gavialis > Gavialis gangeticus. Next base: position 101,302,087 of record NW_017729024.1, read on the forward strand.
CAGCACATGTGTAGGTGGCCACTGTCTGGCTAGGGCGAGAGTGCCTCAGTGCTGGGGCTGCCTGCCCATTAGCCCCACACTGAAGCACCCTCATGTCCTAGCCAACCCCTCAGCGCATTGAACCCTGTGGGAGCAGCCCCGGGCTGGCAGAGGGACTTCCCAGGCTCCCTGTGAGCTGGGGCTGCTGCAACCTGGCTCAGTGTGCTGCAGTCTGGGCACATGTGTAGACATGCTCCCGGGAGCTTCCTGGGAACAATAAACTGCTATTGCTCTGCAGTTTATTGCTGGCCCCTAGTGGCATGTGTAGACCTGTCTCTAGACCAGGTAGGCAAATGCTACCTGTAAAACTCTGGGAAAGGCTCTCAAAGATATTGCTACCTATAACAGTGCTATTACCATGTGGTCTTAAACTTAACTTGCCTGCATGATGCTTTGAACCTTGAGACCTACTTTAAGCTTTACATGGTGGTGTTAGGATTTCTGAGAGACTTTTTCAATCTGTAGATATAAGGTGCTTTACAATGGTAGGGGAGCATTGATGCTTGTATACAAACATGCAGGAACCAAGGGAGAGGTTAACAAGGCAAGTCATGGGTACAAGACATGTCATTGAAGAATAAAATTGACAGAATAAATGAAGGAATAAAATTCACAGCCTTGTAACACGTAATTGAGATGTAGCAAAACGACAGTGGCAGTAATGTGCAATCTTTATAGTATTGTGTACTATGAAGTATGCATAGCTCTGGGAAAGAAACATGGTCACTTCTTACTTATAAACGCATCTCTTGAATGTTATTGCGTTATCAGTTGAAATCAAACTGATAAGATTGTTCCAGATACTAGGGTTAAGGTTTTATTTATTTGTTTTATTCTTGTTTTTAATAGTCGTTACTCAACCAAGTCCATCAGTCTCTCAACCCAGTACTTCACAGAATGAGGAGAGAGCTCCTGAGTTGCCCAAACCAAAGAAGAACAGATGCTTTATGTGTAGAAAGAAGGTTGGCCTTACAGGTATGAAAAGGGCTTGTTTACTGCTTAAGTTCTGTTTTGCTTGTGTCTGCATTTTCTGGCTTGAACTTGGTATTTGCATCCTTTGCAAAACTTTACTTTGGGCAGGAAGTATTTCAAAATGATTGGGATAAGACCCCTTAAAATAACTAATGTTTAAAAGGAGCATTTTTCTTCCTAGATTGCTGTTACTAGAGCACTCATGGAAAATTTAGTTTCTTCTCTCTAGTGACTAAGCTTTAAAATTATGGTTTACTTTTATCTGAAGCTTCAAGTGACACTGCTTCCTTTTGTTTGTGCAGGGTTTGACTGCCGATGTGGAAAC
>NW_017729024.1:101308422-101326436 GCF_001723915.1 Gavialis gangeticus
TGTTACTAGAGCACTCATGGAAAATTTAGTTTCTTCTCTCTAGTGACTAAGCTTTAAAATTATGGTTTACTTTTATCTGAAGCTTCAAGTGACACTGCTTCCTTTTGTTTGTGCAGGGTTTGACTGCCGATGTGGAAACTTGTTTTGTGGACTTCACCGTTACTCTGACAAGCATAACTGCCCATATGATTACAAAGCAGAGGCTGCAGCAAAAATCAGGAAAGAAAATCCAGTTGTTGTGGCTGAAAAAATCCAGAGAATATAAACTAACCTACTTGTGAAAAAGACTGACTTACCTTGTTTTATTTTAATATATCCTAGGAAAACATTAAAGAGCAGATGCATGGCCATTTTTCTTTGATGTTCTCCAGAGTTTTACTTTTAGTCTCGTCTGTCTTATTGATATTTCAGGATGTTTTGGTGTTTGTTACAGGCAGAAATGGATAGATACAGCCCTATAAAATGTATATGCCCTCCCCAGAATATAATTGGATGATTTTGAGACCTGCACAGCAAAACAAGTGCACAGAGGACACACTTGTTTAGTTCATGTGTGCCAAACAAATGTATAAAATCTGCATGTTTGCAGCAGATCTGCCTTTTGGGAATGTGTTTGAGATGTATAACCTTTTGGCTACTGTTATATGCCTGTTTTGGGGGGAAAATATCAGAAAAGTTGGCAGTCTATTTCTATCATAGTTAAATCTTGTTCTATTTTTTTTGATTTCCACACTTCATTGTTATCAAGCAGACTGTAAGCTATACAGAGGATCCACCTTTCAGTGATGTGAGTGTTGGTGCCATATTTGAGAGACAGTTAAAATTGTGTATGGGGAAAAATGTAAGAAATCCAGAAACCAGGAGGAGTAAACCATCTTGGAACTGATTACGTTCATTGTGGAACCAGAAGAATGGGTTCCCAAGGGAAATGCCCTTTTTGAAACTACATGAACTGGCCTGCAACAGAAGAGTTGTCTGCTTTTACTCTTGCATAGCTAAAAATGTCGTGTAGCACAATACTGTATTATTTGTTTACAAAATGGAAGCTACATATGATTTTTTTAGACTTACCACAACAGCTCTATCAAGTAACACATGCATCTGATCTAAGTTGCAAAAGTATTTGAGCAATTTAATTTTTCATGTACTTATGTTGAATGTGTTCTGGTTCGAGAGAATGTTAGGAGCTTTTTAATTTTTATAGTTTGCAATGTAATAAAATTGCATCATTTTGCATGGAAAAAAAACATACCCAACATGGCTGCTGTAGACTTAAGTGGTACCTGGAACCACACTTGGAGGGCTGCTTTATCATTTTTAATTGTACTTGGGTGTAGGACTGTAGTGTTCTTGGGTGTATTGCATGGGCTGCATTATCTACAGCATTGTACAATAACAACTCTAGAAAAGGCAGTATACTTCACTGATGCTTGTCTGGTAATATCACTTCTGTGTTATAATGGAAGGTTTTCTGTGATGTATGAAACTTTGTGTTTTTTATATAAACAAGTACAGATTAGACTAGTGTTGTGGTAATGCCTGTTCTCATCTGTAAATATTTAAGTATGTACACAAGGCGCTACTCCTGACTTTTATTGCAGTGTTCAGTCTTTAGTTTTTTCTTCACTATTAAAAGCATCAGGTTTTTGCTTTAAACTTTGTCCTTCAGTTTTGAGTTATTAGATAAATGTGTACAGATAGTTCATATTTATGTATTGCACATAATCATGCTACCCCAGCATCTATGCTATATTGTATTATGTAAATAATAAAAATCATGTACAGAAGGAACTATTTCCTTTTGTGATAGTTCATTTGGGTTTATTTGTTGCAGGTAACTTGAGCCTTAGTATGGTGTATAAGAATGAGATGCAACCAGTTTAATATTTGATTTACCTGGATGTTGTCTTCTGCATATTTCTAACCTGTCTCCCTTTCATTTACTGATTCACTTGAGATGATTTCTTCAGATGAGAAGCATGGTGGCTGGATTACTCAATGGCCAGCTACAACTTTCAACAAATAAACAGCAGCTTGCCTGACAGGGGAGAAAAGGAGACCATTAGCCATGGACTTGAAGGGTTTTTTTTTTTTTTCTTGTTTCGCATATTGACCAACTTCCAGAGTGGATCTGTGATAAATAATAGTGCCAGTACACAGAATGTGCACCACTTTATCCATGCCTCCAAAAACAGAAGCATTTGCACTAGAGCCCATGCTCTGGACTCTGCATACAAATGTGGATTTCCTATAAGGGACTTGCCTGTTTGCACGTCCTAACAACACAAGGGGAGTAACCAGTACTCACAATAAGTGGGTAGCTACTTTTGGTGAAGGCTGCCTCCTTTCCAAGGATCCTTGTAACAGAAGTGGATAATAATTTATGTATCAATCCAGTAAGCTGATGGTAGTACCCGAGTTTAAGCTGTTGCTGTGACGGCATGTTCTTACGAAATGGGACAAGGACATGTTCTGGAGCGTTGCCTTCCAAAGTGAGGATACTCACGAACAAGAAGGATCTTGTTAAAGCAAATGAAAACGACATTTTTCCAGGCATATATGGTGAAGCAGAATATTCTGTTCAAGTTGAATACAAATTTTTACCTTTCGATTGTAAGAAAAGGATGGGCACCTGGATATTTGAAGACCTTGTAGGTTAGAAGCATGGGTGGAGAGATCTAAGCATGGCTGTGCATCTCTCGGTAAACCTGCTACCTTGCTTAAAATGGTTCAGAAGGGGTTTGTATTTTAAGTGTGGAGTACACTTTTTCTCAAATTTGAATGTATGGACTAATCAAATATAAAAGATAACCTTTTCTTTGCCTACTTGTTCCATTTCTATGGGACAAGCATTTGCTCAAGAAAGACCTGTCAAACCTACCCGTCCTCTTCTTCCCCAGAACATGGAGTTCTACACTATTCCATCTATTTGTGGCTTACTGTACATATGAATTGTAACAGGAGGGGTCTAACAACATAAGAAAAACTACATGCTAACTTTGAGAACTAGGGACTGCAGTGTACCTAAACAGAGGCAGGTAAGTAGTGTAATTATTTTAAGAACAAGTATATATACAAGGGTTGCCATGGTTACTATTATATAGTAATAAGTAATAGGTGTTTTCAATATTTTATTCAATAAATATTGAGAAGAATTGAATGCATGAGTTGAGTGCTATAAGAAGGAGATGGCTTCTTATTCCAGGTGACGCATGTTTTGGTAGGGTCAGCATACATGTAGCAGTCCAAATTCTGCCATGTAAGAGCCAAACTTAGTATACTAGAGGCCAGACCGCTGGAGAAAGTGATGGGGGCTTCTTTATTCTCTACCCAGCTTGCATACAGGTTACAACATACATGTGAGCTTTACTGCACAATTGATTTAATTGGCTCCGCAGTAAACATTGCTATATACATGCGCTGGTATTAGGGTACAGTAAATAAATTAACTCCACTGTAATGTGGTAGTATGAGGGGCCATACTATCTTATGGCTCAGTTACTTTGCCAAAACGCATGTGTAGACAGGCTGGTTAGGGCACGCGGGTGCTAAAGTGTGGGAATGGCTGCTGTATGGTTCCACACTTTAGCACTCTCGTGCCCCAGTCAGCCATGATGCCCTGGGGCTGACTCCCCTACCCCCAAACTAGCTGCCAGTCCAGGGCTGCTCAGCCCCAGCTCAAACTGCTGCTGTCTTGTCCCAGGTGCACATGCAGATACTGTGCCTGGAAGCAGCTGACTTGGCAAACAGCTTGGGAGTTTATTACTTTGCATTAATTGTATGTGCAGATGCATCCCCTGTATTCATCAGTTGAATGGAGCTGCATTGGAGTGCTTTTCAGCTGCAGTGCTACCTCATCCACTGTAAGGTAACAGGCAAAAACAAGCTGTGCCCAGTGGGGACTCCCCCTTGCTGAGGAATCTTTACAGGGCAGGAGAGACTGGGTTATCTTAATTCCACAAGGATGAGAGTGTCTGATCCAGTCAGTTAACTAAGCCAAATTCAGGCATACAGAATGTTCTTTGAAATGCTCTTGAACTGAGCTAACTGTCTATTCTACTACCTTAACTCCTGAGTTATAACTTTGGTGGTACCTGAGATGTAAATACTACTTCCCAAGAGCAAAAGGACTTGCTTTTAAGCATGAATTGAATGCTTATTTTCCTGAGCCCACAACTTGCCTAAGTTTAAAGCTATGCTTAGGTATTGTGAATTTCTCAGGACTACAAATTAAAATTTCTGAAACCTAAATGCTTAAATGAGTCATGCTACATCAAAGAGAAGGGCAAAACCATGTGATGTGACCGGAGACAGTGGTAACTGTATACATCTACTTTGCTTCATCAATCCATATTTGCACTATAGGGAAAGGAATAAGGACACTGGCTTAAGGGTAACTTATTTTTCTGAATAGTTCTAACAGTCCCAAAGGAAATGACTGTTGTTTTGCTGCCTGAAACAAACAGCCTGGGTAGTGAAGCAGAAAATTAACAGTTGAGAGTAGTTCATCACTAACAAATGGATGCAATAGTTGTGCAAATATACAGCTTGTTGACTATCCAAACACAAGAGCAGTTGACAAGGCTTCTTTTAATTGGATATCTAGTTGATGGCTAGTGGACAGCTTTTCTCCCTGCATCAGTCTTTAGGTTTAAAGTAGCGGACTGCTCCATCCCCCTTCCAAGAAAGAAACTTGATCGCTTCACTTGATACTAGAACTCATTTAACACTAGGCAGCTATGCTGAGATGTTTTGAACTAACTGCAATATAAACATGCTGGCCTGGGAGAGTGCTTTTAAAATGCCACTGATCATTTTACCTTATGGAAGGACCCAAAATGTGCCAGTTGCTGTTTAAAAGCAGGAATCTATGGGGGAATATTGTATAAGCAGAAGAATAAACTAAAGTTTTCAAGGGAATGGTTGTCATGCTTCCTCTTCTTTTAATGAAATCTCGAGGTGGTAGCTTAACATGGGAAGGAACCCAAAGGCTCTGAGGTTTCCATAGGACGAACTTGCAAGCTTATATCCAGCTGCTGTTGCTATAGTGCTAATATAGAGGGAGTAAGACAAGATTCCTACAGCATTCCCAACTCCTAACAAGGGGATACACCTTACACCTTAATGATTACAGCTGTCATCTCAATCCTTGGGGCTGCCAAGGCTATAATAGGGCTGGAAGTACCAACTGACTCCTTGTGCCCATATTTGTACTTGGAAATGTGCTTAATAATTAGTATTAGAGCCTAAGCATGAAGATTTATAAAGAGCAGGTCTAAATATAAACCAAAATAAAGATGATATCCAGTTCAGAAATTTATTTTTCTCTTTGTTTAAATTCCAAGGACCAAGGAATAAAGGGTTTATTTTCACTTCTTTTGATATACAGAGATACAATTATACTCATCAGCTATCTTCCTATTTTGTGAATGGTTCAGGTTTTCCTCAAATTTCAAATGAAGAATCCTGTGCTGTAATCTTAAAGCAACTAGCATTTAACCTGTTGTTGCTACCCATGAAAATTTCACAGCATGATGTTGTAAAACTGCTGCATAGTTATGCAGCTTTGTATGTGCATCTTTTAAAATAAAACCAATGTTAAGATTTCAAATTTTGGTAATTTTAATTCATACGTAGAGTTTGACTGAAAATACTATTTTTAACCACCTTCAAAACACATTTTGCCATTTTTTTTGGAGAGTCTGCATTATATATGATATTCTTAAAATGACTTTTTGAGGTAACAGTTTGCCTATTACAGTCATTAAACATCCACTTCCTGATTTACATAAGTGACAGCTCATTTTAAAACAAACCCTGAAACTTACTGTGACAACCTGTAACTTGTGGATTACAGGAAAAGCTATTGGAGATGACTTGGTTTTATTGAGTTGAATAAAATAAAAATATGTCTCTAAGCAAATTATGAAAAAAGTTTTTGCAGTAAGCTATGCAATAAAAGTTAAGAGCTATGTTGCAATAGTGAGCTGAAAAATATGAAGCTTGTTCAGTTACTTCATATTAAGATAAGGTAACTTGTGAACTTGTTTGTTTTAACATGTAGTTGTTCTGTCCTTGTGATATCAAGAAGCAGTTTAAATTTTCAGACAGCGAAAGTTCTGCATTAGTAGAAAAGTAAATGCAACTCCTCAGGGAATTAAACAGGATATTGTTTGTAACTAAACTCTAAGACTGGTTTCATAGATATATAATATGTTGTCTCAATCACCTTGCCAATATGGTAAAGATTTCTCCAGGAGAATTCAAGTGGGAAGCTATAGTGTCTTGAGGGAAGGAAGGAATAAAGTTAAACCTGATCTACACTGGAATATTTAACTAGGTATTTCAGGTACGTAGGTCATTTTTCCAGAAACAGCTGTATCGGTATAAGCCCTACTGTAGATGTAGTTATACTATTATACTATTATATATGTGCCTTATAGCAGTACAGTGTGACTTCTTGAACCGGTTATCACTGTGTTTACACCTAGGGGCCACATCCAGATGACCACATCTGCCATACATTCAGCTGTTCTCCACTCTGCAAGGGAGCAGCACGGGGGATTTTTTTGACCGCTGGATAACCCCCACACAAAAAAAGCAGAGCAGTTTATTCAGGGGCAGCACGTACCACTCAAAACCGGAGCCTGGCCAGCTGGAGCCACACTGGCTGCTGGCCAGGCTCCAAGCAGCAGGATCACTGCTACTGCAGCCCCCTGAAGGCCCCTAGGACCCCAGGTAACGCTGCCGGGGCCAGCACAGTGCTGGCCCCAGCCTCCCCTACCCAGCCTGGGGTAACCTGCCACACACCAGAGGGTGCATGGGCACAGGCATTCCCCAGGGACAACTAGCCATGAAACAGGGTATCCACTACTAGTTGTCCCCAGGGACCCAAATGTCTGCACTTGTCTGGATGCAGCCAGGATGGTTATATTGCATCAACTATACCGGCAATTGTCTGATGTAGACGCTGATTGGCACTGAACCTTGCATCAATTCAATGACAATGACATGAAATCTAGGGCATCCTTCCGATTTCCACCACTCCAAGAACCTTCAAAATCAAACCTTCAAAATCAAGTTTTTTTTGTTGTGGTTCCTCTAAGTAGTTGTTCCAAAAAAAAAAAATCTTTTAAGGATCTCAACCTTAAAAGTTATCAGAAACTTGAAAAGCCAATTACCTCAAAAGTGCTATTTAACTTTTGGAAAAACAGCAGTTCTTAAAACTTTACTGATGCTTTTGTGAGTAATTTGTGCCACTACAGAATGCAGAGTATTCCCTATACCACATGCTTTCTTGCAAAAGCAAATGTGTAAAGATTGTATTGGCAAACACAGTAGCTATCCGCTTACATTTGGAAGTGCATGAGATCCTTGAAAATTCTGTTCTGACAAGAGTAAGTCAGAAGCAAACTAAAGGAAACTAATGTTATTAACCTTCTCAGAAAAGGTAGATTTATAATGAAACCCTAATTAAGCTTAGCTGTAGTTATGCCACCAGGTACCACAGTTACTCTTTATAACACAGGACTTGAAATTTTTTAGCTGTACCTTTAAATACGTGAGCTGAAAAACAAGTTTCGAGCAAGGCAAGGCAATTCTTGGTATTATTTTAACTGAATTTTACATACAGAGGGTGGCTGAGAACAGCAGTTCTTCATGTGATGATTCATGTTTGATTTTATTTCAATGTGGATGTCTCATCAACACTAAGAAGTTGTGCTTGGCAGTAAATGCTAGCCACTGCAACCACCAAAGCAAATTTTATTTGTTTTTTTTCTAACAAAACTTTCTTCAGTGTTACTTAGCCCTTGCCCTAAGTTCCCGATGTTGCAAGCTCATCAGTACATGAAGACCCTTCCATGCATCTGGAGTCCAACTGAAGGCAGGGAAGTATGCGGAGGTCTTGAATATTAATCTTCCCATGCAACCATCAGCATTTTTGTCTTTTCTGGAAGAAAAAATTGGGGTTTTTTAATGCAATTCCCCCCTGGGTATTATTGACACAAATGTAATGTACCCTCAGCTGTTCAATCTGGATGGGGTACGTGCTTGTATATGCACATTTGGGTAAATAGCTGTGAATGCCAGATTCCAAGTTAGCAGATGTTCGCCTTCATAGCTGAATTTGCTGATTCTGTAATGGGACAGAACAGGACATCTAATCTGAGCTCTCCAGAGCTGTTGGCACTTATCTAAATTCAAACTTTGCAGTTTAGGACTATAATCATGATGCAAGCTTGAATTGTGGGGCATGTTTAGATTTGGATTCAGCGTGAGATGCGAGTTCCAAAGGAAAGATGCATTTCTATTAACAGTATAGGTATATATGACCTTTTACAGAAAACTAAGTCATGATCCAAAGTCCAAAGAGCCTATAATGATTTGATGGAACAAAATGTTCCTAATGCAGCTTGTTACATTGAAGCGTATGCACTAGCATACAACTGGAAAAATAACATTAAGCCAAAGCTTTAAATCACCATACATATTCATGTATTCTATCCATGTTGTGCCTATTTGGCTCCCTTTTATCACAGCTCAGTTTGCAGGTTGGTCAGCATTTATAATGAGAAGCTAATGACCTAGGAACAAAATCTATGACCGTTGTTCTTAAACAATCCTCCAATAAAACAATGTTTGCACCCAAAGTAGGAAAGATACACTGAGCAAGAAAACTCATTTTTGTTTCAAATATTCAACATGGGTTATTTTAAGCAGCCAGTAAAAAGTGACATGGCATGAAAAATACAGTTTGGTCTGCATATATATATATATATGATTTTTTTAAAATTCAGCTTTATCTGTCGATGATTTCAACAGCATTTCTTGACAGATTTTTTTTTTTTTAAGATTCATTTACATTTAGTTTTAAACTCAGCCTCTCAGTCTGTGAAACCCTTTCCTGACAGTAGCTTATTACTAGTTTATTTTCTTTTTGTACATAAATTTAAAAGAAATTGTCGTGGATACAGTGGAAACTATTTTTTTCAATGTTTGGAGGTAGAAGTTTTTTCATATCTACTACCTAATCTGAATCCACTTGGAATTGTGTACCTAGACCTACCTGCTACTTAAAAGTCACCCCCACACCATCTCCCCTCAGATTCCTAATTAACCTGTGGAATTAATTACCACAAGTTGTTGAAAACAGCATTTTAATAGGATTTTAAAAGGTATTAGACATTTCAATGGCTACTGAAAGCACCCCCAGTTACATTAGATAAATACACTGCATATAATCCCTCATGCTTCTTTTACATTTAATTGGCAGAAACTTCCTATATGGAGATGTAACTCCAAATTTGTCCTCCACAAGATTCTTTGCTCCTTCTGCAGCATCTGCTACTGGCCATTATTGAAAGTTGATAGAGAGCAAAATGGACCATTGTTGTGATCTGACAGAGCAATTCCTATTGAAATTTCAAAAGGAAGAATCAGGGAGTTTTAGCTCCACTAAATTCAGGATGTTCTGCCTAATAGACAGAACAGATACTCCTGAATTTGCAACAGGTAATAAATAAGTGCCAGATTTGTCTTGTCAATTGGGAGTATGGTCTAAACAAGAATCTGAACTGGAGAAGGAGAATAATAATGAGGTCCTTGTCTGGGGTCTTTAAAAATTACAAATTTCTCCGGTAAGGATATTATAAGAATTAGTCATTGCAATGGTGAGGCTAAGATTCAGCAGGAGAAAGTTGTGTAAGTAGTTTTACCTCTCAGAGCTTTGAAATAAATAACTATAATTTCCTCTTGACATTCTGTGATAAGCACCTTAGCAGAATGTACTTTAGCTTTTAAATTGCCAATTGTAATTTAACCAAGAACATCTGATTTTGTTTTAATTTACTTTGTTCAGTTTCAGGGAATGACTGGACGGTTCCTGTGTTAATGCTTGAAAGCAAATTCATCAAAGGAGGCAGCAATGTAACCAACATGAAAAAAAAAACTAAGGCAATCAACAGTAAGAAAATGGCACAGGGGTCTGGATTCCTCCCTCACATTTACACCTGTAACTCAAGTTGATTTCAGTGGAAGAAGCACATGTCTATGGTGTGAGACTGAGAAATGGTAAAATATTGCCTGAAGCTTGTAATAAGAAAACGTATGATGAACAACTAAAGAAATGATCCAAATACTGAAGGGCATGGCCAGATCAGAAAGTGTCAGGGTTCTTACAATGCTGACAGGCTATGAAGAATAATGTTAACGTAGTTATGTGGGCAATGAAACGCCAAAGAGGAATTAAGAGAAGCACCTGTAACTGGTGTTATAATACCAAAGACAGTAACAGTAAAAAATTAAACCCTTTAAGAGAAGCGAGGGTAGGGGTTTTAAAACTGGCATAAGGAAATCCACATATATAATGTACACCTGCATCCATTATGCCCACAGACGGGATGAAGAACTCATATCCACTACATTTTAGTCTCCAGAGAGTCAGTGTTGTATACTAAAAGTATTTATGAGACAATGAACCCCTGCAAAATCACTTTGCGTGAACTAGATGGAAAGGGGCATGGAAGACATTTTCACTACATAAATTTAATTTTCTGTGATGCGATTTTTTTTTCTTTCTACACATTGTCATTACAAGTCCCTAAGAAACCAAGTAAAGGTTTCCTAAAGCAAACAGCACACGAAAACACGATTATTTTGGGTGTTTATACACTGTATAGCTATGCATCTAAATTTGTATCTAGTTAAAAATAAATGAAATGTTAGTGGTGATTTTCAAAATGAAGTGTGCCCATATATTCTCATAGTTTCGTAGTTGGTAGGAGCTGGAAGGGACCTTACAGATATTTGGGTCCAGCCCCCTGCACTTGGGCAGGAAAGACTGCTGGGATCAGATGACCCCAGGAGTCTTTCTTGTCCAAGTCCCTGTCCTCCAGGAGCTTTTGTTTTCACAAGTGGGAGGGTTTGAAATAAGTACAGAATGTTTAAATGTTCGTAAGCTTTCCCTTTCCCCAAATGATCTGAGCTAATACCTACTAATGCTTCCCATGTTCCTTGCATTTTGGATCAAGTGCAGTCAGCAAGTATTCCTGTCCCTCCTGCAGCTCTTTGGTATCTTTAATGTGGTTTTCCTTTTCTCTGTAAGAACAGCTCCCAGAACTTAACCCCCCAAGAAGCAGTCAGAAAGCCCAATAATCTTAAATAAATTTAGGCCTGTTTAATATAGAGAGAAAATCAAAGTAAATCAAAGGTAAGCAGAGTAACTGTATTTCATTTAAGGTCTGAGAAATAGGCATTCAATGCTGGCTAAAACAAACTTTGTAATTAGTATTGGTTCAGGACAGATCAGGACTCTTTCACTTGTGGGAGACTGTGCATCAATCTGTAGTCTATTGCTGCCAGGCACTTCTTTTTCTGCTGGCTCTTCATGGGAGTTGTGGCACCCAGTGCCAATAACAAACATTCCACTATCTTCTCTTCGCTGCACATCCAGGTGTTTAATCCTTTGTAGTCTTTGAACTTCAATGTCAGGCTGTCTGATCAGGGCATGACTGCATTTAGAAGCACATTCAGACATGGCATTAAAAATAATTTGCACCTGGAGGACTATATTTCTCAGTTACACTATCCTGGAGTAACCTCTTATTTCATATATTTTTAATTTCATTTACTTTTGTTACCAGATCAAAACTTCTTGATATCTTTTCACTTTTCTTTCAGGTTTCCTTGACACTGGATAAATGTTTGGGAGATACACATAAGCCTGATGTATGCAACTTCATTTAACACCCATTAGAAAATGTCCTTGGCTACATAACAGGAGTTTACACCAAATAAGTGAAGTTACATTGATATAAAACCCTAAACTACCTACACTGCATGGCGAAAATGTAGTTGCCCTAAATGAACCACCAGAGCTGTTTCACCCTTGAAAACTTTTACATCGAAGTAAACAGTTGAAGTATAATGTTACTGTCTGATGGCCAAATGTCTGATGGCCAAATGTACTTACCCAATGAGGGTCATGAACTCTCAGAAAACCAAATCAGACACTTGGCAACTCCACATTCAAAGTCCCAGCAGGCTGCAGGCATGCATCCCGCAAGTCTGCCAAAAATGTGACAGCTTTAGTAAAAGAAGCAAAAATGGAGCCGAGATTGATTGTGACAAGAGAAGCACATGCATTTTTAATACACAGATTGCTGGTAAAACTTTTACGTGATGTTCTCTCAGAGTAAAACTTCAGACAAATCATATTGAAACTCTTAGTAAAGAGAAGAGGTTAAATAAGGAAAACAGTCATAGGCTAAAGAGTGAAGCTCAAATGGCCTTGTGGAATTGACTTTACTAGAGAGAAGCTTTGGTTGTGGGGAAATATCCCTTCTTATATAAAGGAAATGCAAAGCGAGAGTGAACATAGCTGCCCCTCTCTACAGCTAAACCATTTCACTTTTTTTAATGGCAGCTCAGGAATTGCCCAATAGTTTTTCTTTGTGCATGCATCCTGAAATATTATCTCAGTGTGCTTAACATTTGCAAAAGTAACTAGTGATTTTAGATATCTCTATTGCAGTTTGTCCAACCTCGGCTCATATAAGGGAGCTGATTTTCAGAAAGTGCTGAACACCCACTCTCTGATAATTAGGTTCATTCATGGTGTTAAGCTAGGTACACAAACAGCATTTTGTATGCCTTGAAAATCACCAAACGATTTGGCATAAAGTCAGGTTATAGGTAAGGATTAAGGTTCACGGTCAGAGCTATACAGGGAAAATTTTGCCTTGTATGCCTTTAAAATCTGGTAGTATATTAGTTTGTGTTATATCTTCTCCAGCTCTCATTGACAGACAGCCTGAACAGGACTCCTTTCTTAAATTAAAAAAAAATAGGTTTTTGTACTTCGAAGAAAAGTAAAAAATAAAGGACACAACACATTTTTTTCTTTACTGATCACTTTTAATTTACTCTTTTAGTTTACTCTCATAGTCACAGGCTCTTCCTACAGCACCATCTAATGGTTCAGTAAAAAAAATAGGAGGCTGTATAACCCAGAGGATGAGGTTAGTGAGTGGAAGGCATAAGAATAGGTTGGTTCTCAAACCCATCACATGCCTTTAAGCAAATCATTTCACTTCTGTGAACTTCCTTTTCCTCTGCTGTAAAACCGGGCACAACAATTCTTAGGCACTTTTGAGTACATCCAATGACTGAAAAATATTTTTTAAAGGGATGTAGTGAGATACTTTAAAATATGTGGGTGCTTTGAGCATTTGTGAAAGAAAGGATCGAGAAGCATAAGCTCAGCTAAGCTCAGTGCAGACAGGCATTATGAAAGCATCCCCACCTGGCTCTCACAGTTCACCTTAATCCCCACCTGTACCATTTGACTTCATGCCAGACTGTTTGGTGATTTTGCAGTGCAAACAGGCACTCAGTAAGATGAGACCATAAAGTCTTACCTTGTACTATCCTCTCTTCCCTGTACCATCAGTGAAGATTTGATCACAGATCTTTAGAGGAGAAAATCCAATTCATTAACCCATTGTTCCCTTCCCCCTATATATTTGATGCAATATTATAGCTTTATAAATTCCAAGTAAGCGCACACATTTACTGAATACTTCTAGGTTGTCTTGGTTTCTTATTAAAACTGACTATCTCAAATATTTCTGAATATCCAGGCTCTTTCTTGAATATTACACTATTTTTATAGTGCTCTGGCCTTTGTTCAGGTTTATACTAGTAAGTCTCCAAGGTGTGTGACAGAATACGAGCTTCCAAGTACAAAAGGGGTGCACAAAATATAATATGAATGGGACCCTTTGACACCTACAGCATTCTGAAAGACCAGGTCAGACTAGGTTAAGTAGGATTAGATTTAGATTAGAGCAGATTTTCTTTTGACATGCTTTAAGGACCAAAGGGTTTATGAAGAGAAAGTAAGTTTATGGAAAAATCTTGATCCTTCTCAATCAGGTTGCAGGCCTGATTGTGGAGTGAAGATTGAGTTGGTCGCTCTAACTGATCTCTTCTTAGCAGGAGGCCATGCAATTTGGACATCCTTATTGACTGATTTATTTCTGTCAGCTGCCTTCCAGTATGATTAACCATGAAGTTTTGTTATCTTATTTGCAGACACTAGTTCTGGCGGCTGAGACTGTTTCATCCTCCCAGATAGAGCTTACAGTATTGCGTGCTAATCCTCAGCATACCAGAGCTTCTCTTGTCTGCAGAAACCTAAAGAGTTTCACCTCTCCAACACTGAATATACCTGAGGTCTCTTAAGAGAGAGAACAGAGTGATTTGGGCTGTCATCACTAGGCGGGGGACACTGTTTGCCTCTTCTTGCCATCAAACCAAGAGGAAAAACTAGTGATTTTCCAGCACTTGGTGAAATGAACTTGGATGAAAGGCTCAGACTCAATCCTGATCAGACAGAAGTGATGATTGGTTGGGGACAGAATCCAGAGCTTATGACAGGGCCAGTGTCTGGTGTTATGACCTCAAAATTTGCCAGTAAAGTTTGTGTTCCAGGCATACTCCTAGAACTAGTCGTTTTGTACCAGGTGGCATCAGGAGCTAGAATTATTCATTCTCACTTGTCTGTGTCTTACTCACAGACATCATCATTCTCCGATGTGCATTTTACTATTGCCTCCCATGCCTTAGTTCCCCACTGTCACTGGATGACTGCAGCGTGTATTTTGTGGGCTCATCTACACGTGATGCTACATCGCCATAGCAACGTGCTATGGTGACGTAGCATCCATAGGCAAAATCCATGACGCCGCAGCTACATTGCCGTAACGACGCACTCCCTCGTTAAAAGTAAAAAAATAAACTGTACACAGTGCGCATGGCACAGTATGGGCTGTTACTTCACCATCTTTTAGTACTTCCAAAAGGAAGTACTAAATGACAGCACAGTAACAACGGCACCATAGCGGCACATGTAGGCAGGCTCTGTATGGACTAACTCTGATGCACATTCAGAAGCTATGTTTAGAGGCCACTAGCTTACCAATAGCACATTATACCCATACTGCACATGAATCTTTCTTAGGTTCCAGGTACATGGCTCTGTCAAGTGTGATAACATGTACATCTTAACTTATCCTCCATCACAACAGATAACACTGAATAAGATGCGGCTGCATTTCCTGATGTGCAAAAAGTTCAGATTCCTGGTAGCAGGAAGGTATCTCTGGAGGATGCTCTTGTTTAGCTTGCTTCCCCTATCAGTTTCAAAAGCCAAGTGACCTTCCAAACATGTTTTCTCTGGTTTTTGTATTGGACAGTGGGAATTGTAGGCACTCAAGTTAGGTTTTACATTTGAAAGTGAAAGTGGAGCTTTAGCTTCTAGGTTTATATTTACACATGTACATGCATCTATATCTGTGAAAAATGTATTTTGAAAAACCTGATACACCTAAGTAAATGACTGAGCTGACAATGGAAATGACCCTGGTGTACAATGAGTTCTCCTGGTGAATACTTCTAGGCTTTTACTATTTGTCTCATTTGGCAATTACATTAGGTTGGAAAATGGCCCTAAGGAGTTGTGGCAATTAAAACAATGTTAAACATTCAGTGCAGACAGTGTCTATTGTGTTTAACATGTCAGCTGGTAGGGGTTAACAACTAGCGAGCATGAGGTAATTTCTTGGTGTAGACAAGCCCTAAAATAAGTATTGACATTTAAATCATAAATGTTACTGATGAAACTGAGTGGTGTGCCAAGGAGTAATAAGTACTTAAAACTCATATCAGCCTTTCCAATTGTACAGCTCATAGGTAGAGAAATGTATTTTGTTCTGATTGTATCCATAAGGAGACGGAGGCACAGACAGGTTAAGTAAGTCGCTTCCCAATACAGTAGTAGTGGTGTGGAGAATAGAAGCCAGTGCTCCTGCCTTCTCTGCTGGGACCCTAACTGTGGGACCACATTTAAAACGCTAGTCATTAGCTGTCATAGTTACCTCTAACCTGAGGGCCTTAGAGGCTGACATTAAAAAAAACAACCCTCTTTCTCAAATCATCCAGAATTATACTGCTATATCCAAAAGTACCACACCTCAAACACAGACTCATTTTCTTACAAGAGCTGGCAGGACTCCCAGCTTCTGTCTCTCTCCAAGGAAAGGAAAAAGCAACGTAAAGTTATGTGGCGTTTTTGCTACTGAGCAGGCGTCTAAACAACAACTAGTGCTTCCAGGACACTATTAATAGATAAGTTTAGATGAACCTTAGCTGTAAGCATCCCTATTTTTAGCAGAAAGTGTACTCCTACCAAAAATATCCATCTGTTCCAGTATATTTCAAGGGAGGCTCATGGTGTGTTCCTCATGTGCCCTATTCCTCACACAGGACTATTAGGCTAAGTACAGATGGTCAAAAAGTCTGAGGCTGAATTGATTCAGTTTTGCAAGTTAGTCTAAGCTGTGTAAATTGAACTGACAAACAAGTGAACAGACATTTACTTTTGATTCTGGAAATGAAGCTATATGCCTGCAGTGGCCCCCGCCAGAAGCTGGGGTGCACTAGACCACACCTCCTTGCTTGGCTGTAGCAGACAGTTTGGGCAAGGCTAGCCCCCCTGTGAGGGAGGGTTGTGGGGGAGGTACAAAGCATCCTGGGATGCCGAGGGACTGTGAGTTGACTTGAATCTGGAGGGGATCAGGGATAGAATTTCAATAAACTGATTTAATCTAAATCAGTTAAATCTCATACTACATCCATCCAGGTTCATCTTAAACCAGTTTTGGACATTTTGAAAGCAGTTTATGTGCACTGAACTCCTGGGGCGCATCCACACATGCAAGCATGTGCACTTTCAGGAGCTCAAATAGAAGCAGCGCAGATTTGAGCCAGGGCTTTTTGCCTCAGCGCACATGCTCGGACATGCACTTTGGTGTGGAGCGAATTGTGCCACTTGGGGCAAAATAACCCTGCCTGACTCCTCCTGGATCTGGAGCCAGGGGGAGCTAGAGCCCGGGGCCAGCACTTGTGCTGTCTCCAGCAATATAAAAAGCTACCCTGTCCTGGCCCCAGCAGTATAAAAAGCCATCCTGGCAAGTAGCTCAGAGCTACTTGCTCTCAGGAGTTTCTGAGGCCTGGCCAATTGGTACCCGGGGACACTACCCCTTGTGGCAGCTGGACTGCTGAAGCAGCCCTGAGAGTTCCCTGCACCCTCTACCCACTGCAGCAATCTGGCAGTGGGGGCTGCTGCCTGGCTGTGACCTGCTGTGCACCTTCCAGACCCAGATGGGGACTGCACAGCCAGTAGAGGCATCTGCCTCTCTGGACCAGCTGCTAGTGGACTGTGGTTGCAGGGTTGGCCTCTGCAGCACTACTGCCACATGTGCCCCTGCCTGGCCATGGGGGCAGCTATCGCCCGGAAGATGTTCCAGGTGTGGTGGCCTGCTTTGAACTGTCAAAGCATATCCTCCTGGCCCCATTTGGCCAGGAAGTCAGCCACAGACAGCTGGGTCCAAGGTGTCAGCTCTGAGCAGGCAGGGTCCTGCCACTGGCCTCTCTAGCAGGAATTCTGGTGTTCCCTATTGGAAAACTGAAAAATCCCTGATAAAAAAAAATCCCAAAGTCACTCTGTAAAATATCCCCAAATCCATGTTCTTCTACAAGTAAAACAAAAGACCACTGTAAAGAGAGAGAGAGAGTGAGACAGAGACAGCGATCAGTTGGGCAATGTTTTATTGATATATCTACAATGTTAAACTGAGTCTCTTATCATAATAATAAAGTGAACTCTAAATACATGTTTCATGAATTCATGAATATATATTTTGCTGCCCTCCCACAGGGGAAATGGCCCCCACACAGGGGTTATGGGCCCCCAACAGGGGGTTTAGCCCCCACACAAGGGCTACAGCCCCCCAACAGGGGGTTCATCCCTCAACAGGGGATTTGGCCTCCACACAAGGGATTCGGCCCCCCAACAGGAAAGCCAAGGCTGCGATGGAACTCTAACTGGCTACAAGTATCAAGGACAATAAAACGTCCTTTTTTAGATATGTGGGGAGCTGGAGGAAAAGCAA
>NW_017729024.1:101328112-101329836 GCF_001723915.1 Gavialis gangeticus
CTGGAAATGCAGCCACATGCCTGCAGGGGCCCAGGCCAGAGGCTAGAGGGTGTTAGAGCATGCCTCCCTGCTCAGCTGGAGCAGGCAGATTGGGCCAAGTCTAGCCCACCCACCCATCCTGTGTGGGGAGGATTGTGGGAAAAGTGTAAAGCATCCTGGGATGCTGGGACACTGTGAGTTAACATGAATGTAGAGGGCATCTGGGACATAAGTTCAATAAACCTATTTAAATTAAATCAATTAAGTCTGATACAACATCCATCCAGGTTTATCTTAAACTGGTTTCAGGCAATTTGAAAGCAGTTTATGTGCACTGAAATTGTGTTGTGTTACAGATTTGAACTCGTTTCCAATCACTTATACCAGTTTACGTGTAATTTCTGTCCCTAGCCTTAATAACCTTCAGTTGTTGGCATCTATGCTTCAAGAAATGACCAAATCATACCCACCTATAAGAATGAAAATAGAAGAGTACAGTGATTCCTTTGATGCTCTTATATTTGTGTCTCCAAAAAATACTTCACTTCTCTTCCCTTCCAAAAAAGCCACCTCTCACCCTTGCCCATTTTTCTGCTCACCTTTCTCATAGTTTATTCCACCATTCAAACCCCCAATAAATGTTTAGTACTGTCCAAAGCAAGCTTGCCTCACTTAAGGCAAACAGTCACTTGATCTGAAAGGCTACTGAGTGAGTTTATTTTTTAACTATCTAAACAGAAGCAGAAGTTTATGCCAGGAATACATCACTGCAGGACTGAGTGCTGGAGAAAGATTGCTAATATATGCACAGTCTGCTTCTAAGTATAAAGAAGTATGCTATTTTAAGCTGGAAATAGAGAGCTATTTAAAAAAAAAGCTGACACAGTATTGTTATTGACTGTAAATGCTAGCTGATTTTTGGTAACTTCCCCTTACTCCTGTGTAGCCTACTTCTGTTACTGGTATTTCTCCATAGTTTCTGCTAGGCTGTGGTTCTTTTTAACCAAAGGGTTCAACATGAGGTTATATATTCTCCCAAGTATAAGAGTGATATGGTAACCATGATAGTCCAGAGACCTGATGAAGAATGTATTAAATTTGAAAGCTTGTCTAACTTTATCCCAACCACATAGTTGGTCCAATAATAGATATCTGAGGCACCGCATACCGCATGTCTGCCCATGCCCTCTTGGGATAGGGATAGAAGTTATGCATAAACTGATTTAAGTGATCAGAAACTGGTTTAAATTTGTAGCAAAATTGAAGCTCAGTACACATAAACCAGTTTTCAAAATGGCTTAAATTGGTTTGAGATAAAGCTAGTTGAATGTAGTATCAGACTTAACTGATTCGAGTCAAACCAGTTTATGAAACTTCTGTCCCAGACCTTTTCCTGGTTCAAGTTAAATCACAGTCTCCCAGCATGTTTTACAGCTCTGGGTTGAGCTGTACTGTCTGCTCCAGAGAGCAGGGCTGGCCCTGCCCTTCTGCTCCCTATCTGAAGCAGTGAGGGCGGGCTGGCTGACAAAGTGGGGGAGGCAGGGAGGCCTGGTTGGGATGTAGACTAAAAATCCCAAAGGCATCTGAAAGCAGGAAGAGGAAGCAATATGCAAACCCTGCAGAGTCCTGCTGCTGTAATTCTAGACTGCAAATCCCAGACACCTCTGGGGCAGCAGGAAGAGGAAGTGAACATAGCCAGAGAGCTTTGCTGTAGCACCCCTTGGCTTCTAGCCTGAGTCACTGTG
>NW_017729024.1:101334836-101339118 GCF_001723915.1 Gavialis gangeticus
AGGAAGAGGAAGCAATATGCAAACCCTGCAGAGTCCTGCTGCTGTAATTCTAGACTGCAAATCCCAGACACCTCTGGGGCAGCAGGAAGAGGAAGTGAACATAGCCAGAGAGCTTTGCTGTAGCACCCCTTGGCTTCTAGCCTGAGTCACTGTGGGTATGTGGCTGCATTTCCTGAATCAAAGGTAAATGTCTGTTCACTTCTGTTTCAATTTAATCTGTGCAGTTTAGACTAACCAGCAAAGACTGAATCAATTCAGCCTTGGGCTTTTTGACTGTCTGTACCTAGCCTTGTTCACAATATCAGCAGTAAAAGATGGTTCTCACTAGTTTGCTGTTACAAAGTGCCTGATGATGTCTGCTGCTATGATTAACGTTATCATTTTTTGCAGTCTGCACTTTTAATTACTAGCTTGTATTAATCCAGAAATTGTTAAACTATCTTTCCTCAGTTACCCAAGAAGACACTCAAAAAGAAGTAATTTTATTATTATTATTATTATTTGTGAAAAATGACAGTAGGACAAATTTAATGGGAACTCTCTCATGGCCAAAGGCTTAACTTGTATCTCCCAAATAAGCTCCCAGATAAAACACAGTGCACCTATGCCTGTATTTATTGTTTGCAATATGTTGTGATGCTTGCAGAGAACAACATCTGTAATGTTGGAGGGCCCAGTTCACTCCTGCACTTCCCTACACATTAACAAGTCAAGTGTAACTCAAGAAAGTTCAGTAATGCTTCACAAAGTTCAGCAAAGATTAGTGAGACCCACAAAACTAACATATCATGGTGTTTACTGATTGTTGGTCAGTATTGGAACTGGGTAAATAACCGATTCTTTTAGTTTGTTTCTTCTGGTTTGCTGATCATTCCAAAATATTATGTTGCTTTTTGTGTGATACAAATAGGAACATTTCATTTTGATTTGGGGCACCTTTGTTGTTCTAAAAGCAAAATGTATTTGAAAATGAAGGGCTATATTGACAATAGGAATCTAATCACATTCACAAAATTGGAACAGAGAGAGGAAGTTAGCTGCGTTAGCCTTCTGCTTGAAATTGAGACAGTAGGAGATTTGAGATTCAGTAGGGCCTCTGTATTCAACAAAGAGAAGATTTGCTTCCTAATCACTATTCTCTTGTGCAGTGGAGGGGAGTCAACTTTTTTGGTAGGTGACAAATTATCCCCTCACCCTCTCCAAGTGCCATTGATCCCCTTGCCCTGTCTGATCTGATCCTCTGCTTTTTGCTTCTAGCCCTGTCTGCCATTGTGCACATATCATCTTAACCAGCTACTGACTCTTAATAGGTCACTGGTGGCTTTCTCCTCAGGAGGAATCAGTTTAAATAACAGTACCTAGAATTTGAGTCATCACTACCATGATCCAGCCATAATCCTAACTACTTAAGCAGCCCCAATGCCTTCAGCTTCTGAATATAGCTTATAGCACTGTGGCTTGGAAGATAGGTTTTCCAGTGCAGAAACTGCAGTAAAGTAAAATAATACATGATTTGTGAGTCTCCTTCTGCAGTCATAAGTTAAGACAAAGCTAATCGATTTGATTGTTAGAAAAGTTCAGCAGGAATAAAACCTATTCACTTATCGAGTTTCAAGCGCAATCAAGTATTCTGTTATTGAAAATTTATTTTGAATGCAAGTTGACAGTACAGTCCCCACTTTCACAAAGTTTGAACACTCCCTTTTATCAGTTTGGTATAAGCCTCAGACTGACATCTCATATTACTGACATTTTAGGACAAACCTCTGTAACCTCTGTAAACCTCTGTTTCACTTGCTGAAACAGGAGTGGCCAACCAGCAGAACCTGTGTGCAAGTGGCATGAGCAACCCCTGTATATGGTGTGAAGCAGATCAGGGAAAGGGCAGGGAGCAGCAGCAGATCAGACTGGGCAAAGGGGCCACAAGTGGCACACAGGGAAGGCATGGGTCTTGATTTGTGACATGCCTGCCAAAAAAGTTGGCCCCCGCTGCCCAAAAACACTCAGGCTGGATAGCTCCTACTAAGATGCAGAAGCTGATCCTACAGTATATGGGCACAGGAATTGCTAAATTGTATCAGGCTGGTGACTCATCGAAAACATGCTTCAGGTATCAGATATGGGATTATTGTTAAAGTGGTAATCTTAATAGTAACATTAGAACTGTATATTATTAGTTCAAGCCGCATAACATGCAGGCTGGCCAAAAGAAAGGACCTTTTTAGCTTATTTTAGACTATTTTGTTGACAGAGGTGTTTACCTTCTGCTTGGAATATAGCAACTGATTTAGATGAAAAAGATTTAAATTGGCTTGAATGAGAGCCAATCAGGCCCTTAAGAGAACACCAGTGCTACACAAGAGTTTAGACAGAAAGTAAAAATTAATGATTTAACCAATTGAATCCACAGGGGATTGTAAGTAATCAGGACAAAATTAGCTGAGATGGAATTTGACAAGGACACAGATCTAACACCCACACACTCACTAAAAGTGCCATGGAAACTTCAGTTACCACAAGTGGCCATGACTTGGGTTTTACCTGTCATTCAAAATATACCCTTCCCAGCAACACGATGCTTATAAATCAGTGTTTGTAAATCAACAAACTCAAAGGGAAGAGTGCCACCTATTGAATCCCATATATTAAGTGTACATTCTTGATGCCATTTTCTCTCAACATTTTGCAATGGGTTTTAGTTGCTTATTTTTTTAATTTCTTCCTGTAGTTTATTTTTTATAACTTTATGCAGCTCTTGTTGTCCCTTGCAACCCTCTGATCCAAGTATTGATTCAGCTTAAATATGTCTGTGAAATTTGAAAGGGCAAGATAATTATTGCTGCATCAGTCAACTAAAAAGGAAATCAGTGGGTGCATCTACATGAGATACTTACTGCACAATTGACTGAGCAGAAAAATAGCTCAGCATTTACACGTGCATCCCTATTGGGGTGCATAAAATTAATAAACTCTTCAGAGTTTTTTTGTATGCAGTAGTCTATGTGTAGATTTTGCCCCGGCTGGCTGGGGCACAGGGTGCTTGGCATCCACAAAGTTGAAGCACCCTTGTGCCTCACCCAGCTGCTCTGTAGCAGCCCTGGTCAGAGCAGCCCTGAGCTGCCAGGCTGACCTCTTGATCCCCTGCCAGCCCAGGCTGCTCTGACTGGGCTCCACGTGCTGCGCACAAATAAACTCTGGAGCAATATGCCCCGGGAGCATGTCCTGGAGCAAAAACCTCTGGAGCAATAAGTTCCAGAGTTCATCTGTGAGTATTAATCACACATGTAGATGCACCCAGTATGTGTTTAGTACCTGTAATAACTTGTTGGAGAATTCTGTATTGGATATTAATGTTATGTTAGGATGATTTGATTTAAAAAAAAAAAAGATTCTTGAAGTCATGTTGCTAAAAGTCAATCAGCGGTGTTGCATCTAATTATTACAAACCAGGTAGCAGAATCCTTGTTTTACTGATTGTGCAAGCCATCTCCAAGATTAAGGAACATGGAGGAAGACAGTTTGACCCATAGAGGCATACTGCAGAAACTGCTCTCATGCTTTTTCCTGGCTAGTTATTAGTATGCAGATGAATGGGCTATGGAGGAATCTGCTTATTAAATGCCTAATTGAAATCCATTAGCTAAGCCCCCATACTTTGGGGCTGTACAAATGGAGATTTAGAGAACTGAGTCACCATCTCAGCATATGTGAAAGAAATCTAAGCATTTTGCACTATTCTCATACATACAATTAACATTTCAGAAACCTAACTAAATATTAAAAACACGGAAGGTAAGTGTTTATGATGAATTTGCAATCAGCACTGCATGCTGTGTTGAATGGCAAAGAAGGGAGAGTGACCTTTGTACAATTATGAACAAAACCAGAACAATAAGTCTAACTATGGATGCAAAATGATTTACTCCCCCAAAGTGGCAGATAGGTTTAAGATTAAAATTCTGCTGTTATATAGAATAGCAGGAATTTATTGCTGGGCTAGCACATGCCTACACAGTGTCAGACTGTGTTGGGAGGGGGTGTCATGGTGAAAATGTGTCTCACTGAGTCACTCTCCACAAACATCAAATGCTTGAAAAAAATGTCACCTAGCTGTTTTTTGATGCCTAGGGTGGGCACATCCGGGAATGTCTCCTTGCCAAAAAGGAGGCTTACTCCCAATGGAAAGGAGGGGTCATCACTAAGGAGGACTATTCAGCAGTTGCTCGGGGATGTAGGGGGATGGTTAGGAAGGCCAAGGCAGAGATGGAACAGGGGCTGGCTT
>NW_017729024.1:101339991-101349826 GCF_001723915.1 Gavialis gangeticus
GTGAGGTGGTGCAGGCTCCCACCCTGGGGGTTTTTAAGAGGAGGTTGGATGACCACCTTACTGGGGTCATTTGACCCCAGTGCTCTTCCTGCCATGGCAGGGGGTCAGACTAGATGATCTTCTCAGGTCCCTTCCGACCCTAGAAACTATGAAACTATGAAACATCCATGCAGGCACTTGCACCTGCAGCAGCTCAAGTAGTAGTGGCCCAAATTTGTGCCTTGGCACACATGCCTGAACATGAACCTTGGTATGGGGCAAGTTGTGCCACTTGGGGCAAACTAACACTGCCCAGACCTTCAGACAGGAGGCACTAGAAGTTGGGGCCAGCACCTGTGCTTGCCCCAGCAGGATAGTAACCTTCCCTGGTGAGCAGGTCAGGATTACTTGCAAGGGCTGTGTGATGCTTCGGTCGTTAATTCGATTTGGTGGAAATTTGGCCTGATTCAATGGCCAAATCTCCAAATCCAAATTGAATCAGGAGACCCTTTAATCTCTCTGAATCGAATCGGAACCCTCCAAATCTATTCGGAGAGATCCAGAAAGATTCAACAATTTAGACATAGATACAGCTTTAAATGTTTTTTCTGCTTACCTCAAGGTACCAGGCGGCTCATGAACACTGAGATGGTGGGGTGGATGGAGCATCCCACAGGAGCATGGGGGTGGTTCCCAGTGTGCTTGGCAGCAGACCTGAAAATGGACCAGAAGCACTTCTGGTCCACTTCCAGGTCCACCAGGGAATGCGCTGGGGCCCCCCTGGGTCTGGGGGAGGCACCCAGGGTCCCCCTGTAACCACTCACTGAGCCAGAGGGGCACGGGGGTAGGGGGCCATGCACTCAATGGCAGACCTGGAACTGGACCGGAAGTGCTTCTGGTCCACTTCCGGGTCTGCCACCAAGCAAGGTGGGGAGGGGGCCACGCTCCTGTGGGACGCTCCATCTGCCCTACCATGTCAGTGTTCACGAGCCGTGCCTGGTACCTCGAGGTATGTAGAAAAAAACATTTAAAGCTGTGTCTATGGCCAAATTGCTGGTTCTCCGAATCAGCATCGACTCTTCAGATTCGGATTTGCCTGAATCGAATTGGGACAGTGATCCAAATCAACTAAACAAATCACTGTCCCTGATTTAGGCAAAATCCTAATCAAATATGGCCCATTTCACACATCCCTATTACTTGCCCTCAGGAACTTTTGAGGCCAAGCCAGTTGGTATCTGGGGACATTAGCTCCTTGTGCCAACTGGGCTGCTAAAGCAGCCCAAACCTAGAGTGGCCCCTGTACCCTCTATCCACTGCAGCAGTCTGGCAGTGGGGGCTGCTGAATGGCTGTGACCTGCTGCCATCTGCAACAGTATCCACCCCCTTGTACTTGCATCCCCAAGGCTGCGCACCTGTCAGACTCAGACAGGGACCGCACGGCCACTTGGGCTGTGGTAGGGGCATTGCGGCAAAGCTGCCTGCAGCTCTGGGCCAACTGCCAGTGGGCCATGACAGCACAGTTGGCCTTCTTGTGGCACTGTTGTCATGTCTTTCTGTGTCCCTGCTCTGCCATCTGGGAAGCTATCACCCAGAAGATGTGCTCATTGTAGTGGCCCACTTTGAACTGTCAAAGCATGTTCTGACTCCAAATGGCCAGGAGGTCAGCCACCTCATTTGCCCTCTAGCTAGGTTCCCGGTGATGGCCCTGGGCAGGCTCCTCTGCCTGGTTCCTACTATTTGCCTCACCAGCAGGGATCCTGATATTCTCTGTTTAAAAATTGCAAATTTTCTGATAAGAGCCCAAATTATCTCATTAAAATATACAACATCCATGTTCTTCTGCAGTTAAAAAGAAATGCCACTATATAGAGAGAGAGATCACTTGGGTGAAGTTTTATTGATATCTTTACAAGTTTAAAGCAATTTGGAAACCTACCAGTGCCTCTGTCATCATAATAAAATAAATTCTAAATATCTATACACTTTGGCATTTGCTTTTGGTTTTTTTATCATAGAAAAATCAGAGCTGTCCCAGCCCCCTTTGCTTACCAGGATGTGGGGACAGTTGCAGCTGTACCCGCAACTGCTTTATGGTGTTGAACAACACTGATATGCTGGTGTCCTGCCCCTTCCCAGGCCCTTGCCCCCACAGCCCTGCCTGTCCCTCACTAACTCACTCCTGGCAGCAACTCCCTTCCAGCACCAGGACACAGGTCCAGCTGCAGCTGTCCCACTCACTGCTTTGTAGCTCTGAGCAGTGCCAGCCCTTGCTGTTCTTCTCCCTGTTCTTGTGCCCACCCCCAGCTATCCCCATGGCCTTCCTAGGAAGCCCTTGACTGGGGCTCAGGGACTACACAGGGCTCAGCAAGCCCCTTCCCTTCCAGGCTGGCCTCCTCCTGCACAAGTTGCTGTATGGGGGCAGAGGGGCTCCAAGCCCAACTTTGACACCTGCTCCTAACTGAAGCACTCCCCCACTCTCTCTCTCTCTCTCTCTCTCACACACACTCACACACACCCCCACAGACCCCACTGCCACCTCATTCCCCCCACACTCATCACCCACCTCTGCTGCCACCTCCACCCCTCCCCGCAGCACATCATACCCCGCAATGGGTTCCTGGGACCAGCACCACCCCCCCAGGCCAGGGCTGTATGTCCCATCACTGGTGTGGGTATGAGGCAGGACTGCAGTGTGGCAGCAAATCCTGTCCCATCTGGTGGCTGGGCATGAAGGGTGTGAGATATGTAGTGGGCATGTGGGGTTTGTCAGGGGAGGTGGGAGTGGGCATGGAGTTTGTGGGTGGGTGTGTACATGTGGGGGTTGTGGATGTGGGGATTCTGGGAGGGTGTGGGGGTTGTGGGGGGGCTACCACATGCACACCTGCCTGCTCCCCACATGGTGCACAGACCCTGCCACTGGCAGCAGCAGCTAGCAGTAGGCCCTCGGGGTTCTTACGGTCTGCTGGAGGCAGAGCCCCCCCGTGGTGCATGGCACCACCTGAGACCTGATGCAGAGAGCTAGCGCAGTCCACTGGTGCATGCCTTTGAATAGGACTGGACCAGCTTCTGCTGCTACTCAGGGCTCCTAGCACTGCATGCAGGAGCCATGAACCTTTGAGCCAAGCCGGCTCCTGCCTCAACACAGTGGGCACATAGAGACAGAAGCCAGCCCGGCCTGATGATACGCTGTCCCTGTGGAGGCAGGAGCTGGCCTGGTCTGATGGTGTGAGGCTCCAGCATGCAGTACTGGGAGCCCTGGGTGGTAGCAGAAGCTGGTCCTGTCTAAAGGTGTGCGCCAGTGGGCTGGGCCAGCTCCATGCACTACATGTAGCCCCCGGGTCTCAGGCAGAGACTGTGTGCCATGGGGGGGGCAGGTGGGTGGGTAGCCATATGGTGCCTCCCCCCACAAACCCCACACTCACACACAGCTGTCCCTAGGGATGTGCAGGATCCAGGGCATATCGGCCTGTGCAGGGCTGCGGGGGGAGGGGGTGGTGAGCAGCCCAAGCACAGAGCAGGGGGAGGGTGGTGAGCAGCTGGACCACTAAGCCGGTGGAGTCAGCAGAGCCGGCGGTGAGCAGCAGCTGGGGTGGGGCCTGTACGGCACTGTCTGCGTGGGCCCCCCAAAGCGCAGGGCCTGAAGCAGCTGCCCCACTCACTCCCACCACAAGGGATGGCCCTGCCCACACAGCACACAGTCCCTTCACCCCCACCCCCATACAGTCCTCCCATTCCCACGTCCCTGCTCACCAGGGACAAAGCCTGGGTCCCAGCCGGCTCTGAGCCACTGCTGCCAGCCATGCCTCACTTCTATTTCCTCCACCATGCTGAGGCAGCATGCTGGAGCAGCATGGATATGCAGCAGGGATAGAGATGTTCTGGTCAGGTGCTAGAGCATCTTCTTGGAGGACCCAGTCTCCATTTGCTTCAGGGCATGCTCCTGGAGCATGCCCTGAGCCAATTTTCTGGCATAGTATCTTCTGATGCCAGGATTCCCTGGTATGAAACTTATCAAAGTTGCAGCACGGTATCAAATTTGAATCACGGGAAGCATTTTTTAGTTAGTGACGTGCCTTCTGAGGCAACTCAAATGGCTTTGAGATGCTGCAACAGACATGTGCGTGCTCATGTGGACACGACTGGTGTGTCCACAGCCACTGTCAGCTTCAGGCTGCTCCAGTGGAGCTATGTAACAGCTTTTATATCATGTGGCATTCACAGAGCAGGACTAAGTGGGGATGGTGTGTTTACACAGCAGCACTGCCAATACAACGTAATGAGTCTATTGTAGAAACTGATGCAGCAAAGCACTTAGTACTGAGTATCATTAATGAACTTTATAATGATCCTGAGGAGCCTCAGTCATGGCCTATGATGCCATTGTGCTAGGCACTGCACAAAGGAGTGAAGTAAAAGTACTCCTGCCCCAAAGACCTTAAAATTGGGTGATTACACAGAAGGTTTAAATGGGTGACTGGACCTATTTAGAATTTAATAATGCAGTGGTTACTACAAAACAGTTCTTGATGCTACCAACTGGAGGTTTTATGTAACCCTTTGTCACACGAAAAGTCCTACTTAATTCTGTCCATCCATCCCATACTTGTTGTTGTGGTATATGAGTGCTTGTCCAGGAATATTTTTGAAGGACAATTTAGAAAACAAAGTGCCATAATTCCAAATGTTCATCTGAATAATGAAAGTGGGTATGAGTGAAAATTTTGAGCTTTCTGCATCTATTTGCAATAGACTGTTTTAATAACCAAGAAAAAGAAATGGTTATATTTGTTGGACTAGCAGATGAGCTAGAATTATGGAATTAGACATAAGCCCAGAAAAATGCTATATGGGCACGTCTACATAAGACATTTATTGTGGAGTTGGCTAATTAGGTCTGCAGTAAATGTTTTGGCATCTATAACCATGGCCCTATTAGGTTGCAGGAAACTAAAAAACTCCGCAGCAGGTTAGTACTTGTAAATACAAGTAATATCCTGCTGCAGAATTTTTCTATGTACAGCATTGCAGGTATAGACGTTGACCTGGCTGGCTGGGACACAAGGGTGCTTCAGTGTAGTGGTTGCTTGCCAGGTTGGGCTGGCAGGCTGACCTTCAGGACTGCCTGCTAGCCAGTGCTGTTCCAGTTTAGCTTAACATGCTTCAGTCCCAGGTGCACATGTAAACATGGTGCCCGGGAGCAATAAACTCCAGCATGACATGCACCAGAGTTAATTGCTGTGCATTAATGTGCACATGTAGATGTGCCCTATTAGTACTAATGGTGTCATTGATGTGGTGTTTTAGCCATGCTGGTCCAGGAAATATGCCGGGGGCAAGAATTCTTGTGGGTGATATCTTTTATTGGGTCAACTGCATGGTTGTGATAGACATAGACAAGCTTGGCTAAGAGTACCTCAGGCATGTGCATAAGATGCTGGTACTAATTAATTTAATCTTTGTCATTACAGTCTTCAAAAGTACTCTGAAAACGAGATAAACAAGTGTGACTGGATCCAGTCATTATATTTAGACTGAGAGCAGCTTGGTGCATGGGTGGATCCAGGATTTTGTAAAGTGGGGTGCGGGAGAAGTTTCCTGTGCTGCAGGGGTGGCTTCACCCTGTTCCAACCCTGGCACACACACTAGTAGGGGGCAGACTGTGCTTCAGAAGCAGGAGAAGGAGATTTTATTCTTCAGTCCCTTAAGCAGGTAAAAATCTTTCCTCCCCCCTCCCTTTCCCTCCATGGTCAGCAACACATTCCCAGACCTTTTCTTTCATTCCCTCTCCTCTGCCCTGCCCACTGCTGCTGCTGCCACTGCCACCGTCTCTAGCTTACCAGGGGGCAGGTGTAGGGGGATGCACATGGAGTGAA
Source organism: Gavialis gangeticus (assembly GCF_001723915.1). Classification (NCBI taxonomy): domain Eukaryota; kingdom Metazoa; phylum Chordata; order Crocodylia; family Gavialidae; genus Gavialis; species Gavialis gangeticus. The sequence goes on from NW_017729024.1 coordinate 101,345,847, forward strand.
GCTCAGCTAAAGACAGTGGCGGCAGCAGACAGGTTGTCTTCCTCAGCACCTGCTCCCTGGCTGACAAGGAACACCCGACGGGACTGGGCAGAAAAGAGGAAACTCTCTGCTGCTACCACTGCCCCTGGCTCTGTGTGGAGCTGAGCTGGCACAGACAGAAATGGCTCTGGAGCTTCCCACAACCAGGACAGCTGAAGACAGCAGCAGTGGTTGACAAAAGGGGAGGGGAGTGTAGGGGGAGAAATATGCTGTGGAGCATGGAGTGAATGGGAAGGAGCATTTTTACTTGCTTCCAGGGCTTAAAAAAATTCCCAATTGCTTCTCCCATAGCATAGTCAGCTGAAAGGAAGGGGTGCATCTGTGTCATTTCACATCCCCCCTCACTCCACCCACTCCATTCCTCCCCTGGTTGGACATATCTGCAGTGTCCAGGCACTATGGTAAGGATCACTGCAGTGAAGCCTAATGTGTCTGTTCCACGTACGTTAACATCCTTGAAAGCACGTTATGTCACCATTCTAAATGTGGCACTGGGCATGTAATATATCTTTCTTCACAGCTGGGCTTTCAGCCTGTGCATTGATCCAACAGCTGTATTGCCTCCCCTCCAGTTGTGTGGACAGTTAGATTCATTGGGATGCTTGATATAGCAGATTTTATGGCCTTTCCTCTGGCTTGCTTCCATTGCTCAATCTACATGAGACTGACAGAGCCTCTCTCCATGATATAAAGAGCCCCCTACCCAGGCTCTCTCTAGTGCTTGCATAACCCTTACAATAAGGCTTCAGCAGGATGGAGTTCTTTACATTTTACATGCTGTGGTAAAAGATGACTGGATGTGTAACTCTACTCTGACTTTTTTATAGGCAACATGACAGTAATGTATTCATTGCCTTCCTCTGTTTGCCCTTCTGCTTTCCACAGTGGTTGGCTGGTGACATCAGTTGCAATCACCCTACCATAATATTTAGGATGTCACACCACTGTTGTGTGTGCTGTCAACTTTCCCTACATGAGGAGGCTGCAATATCCTGATACTCTGTAATTTTTGTGATAAACTTAGGCTTTATGGGATGATGCAATGACTCATCACAGTCACTATGACACCTGCTAAAAATCTACGCTCAATTAAATACACAAGTGTTGGTGATGCTCAGGCCAAGAATAAGGTCTGAACACATTGTAGGAATGAACGCATTTACGTGTCTATATACAAAGAATTTCTCTCCAAATGAACAGACTTTACTTTAGACTAAGAGAAAAAAAATAAAGCCAGAAAGAGCAGTTGTGTGGACTCCAAGAGAAAACCCAGTTTTTGTTTTTGCTTCAGGATCCTTGCAGCCTCCTTTCCTTTCAAAATGGCAGCTGACCTTGCAGAACCCTCTCTCTTGGGAGGCTCCTAAAGGTTTAAAATTATAGGATAAAAATAATACTCTTTTAAGAATTATATAGCAACTTAGACCACAAAGGTCCTCTGTAAAATTTGGATCCTGATCTGGACTTCTGAGTCTGGGTCCAGGTTTTGAACTCAACTCTAATAAATTGTGAAAAAAAAAGAAAGAAATCAGAATTGTTGGCATAGGTGGCTGTTTTTACACGCACACTCCCAAACAAAAGTGGCACCAAAGCTGCTTCCTCAGTCAGTCCCTTCACTTACGCTACTACATCGTGGTGTCTATATATGCATTCTGCAGACTTCTGGGTGTTGGTAGAAGCCTTGCTCCTCTTGGGAGAGGAATTGTAACTCCATTGGCAGAAAGAAAGTAGGCACACTCAGAATTTTGTAGGTAAAACCAGCTTTATAGTGCAGGCCCAAAAGTTTTTCTATTTATTATTCTTTACAAAGCCGGAGCCTCTTGGAATGCCATGCAAGACAACCAATTATAACTGAAATTGCAGCCTACTAGACTTCACAAAGAACTCTATGGTCCATACAAGAAGTCCAGGACGTTCTCCTGTCGTCCCAAGCATAAAGAAACAACGAGCACGCAAGAATGTTTAAGGGATCTCTGACCTAACAAGGGAAGCAGGCACAACAGCTCAGGAGGATAAATGCTCTGCTAGTTAGGGTTGCACTCAGTTCAGCTACACAGTACCTGAAGTATTCTGGCCAAACTTGAATCTGATGCCAGACTTAGCCATGCTTACTGGTCCCAAGAGTCTTAGCAAGGACAATGTGAAGGTTATTGCTACGGAGGGCAAACTGGAAACTGTCTCTTGAGCAATGGGCATTAAATATTCTGTGGTTTCCAACTGCTGCTTTAGGCAACTGTCTGTACTGCTAGCAAAACCTAGCTTTTACTCTAGGTTTAATGTGGAGATTAGCTCAACCCATTTCATTTTTGTTTGATACTGACACACGGGCTGTTTTACTAGTTGAGTTGCATAATAAAATTATGAACACAAATAATGAGATATGCAAACCAACGTGATAACAAAGCACAAAATATTCCCCAAATTTCCTTGCAGCTGATTTTAAGAACCACAAGAATGAAGAGGACAATCAAGACACTTTCTTCCCAAAGGGAATGGGTCTGTAAGAACTAGTTAATTTTGTATTGATGTAACAGACTGCCAATGTGGGCTCACCAGATCGCTTGAGATACTTACCCTGGGCTAGAAACAGTGCTGGTGAACTCTGAGTAACCCCAGGGGTGGAGCAGGGGAGCCCTGCCCTGTGGAGAAGGAGAAGCCAGTTTTTCATCCCGCCTTCGCATGGAAGGGGCATGGCTGGAGCTGGGGGCCTGCCACCCTGAGCCCTGGTTGGCTGGTTTGCAAGCCAGGGAGGGACTGCCAGAGGGGATAAAACCGGCAGCCAAATTGGCATGGAGGGCTGCTGACAGTGACTCCAGGGAGTGATGCAGGAGACCCAAGAAGAGCTGGGGTGAGCTGACCCAGCAGAGGGAGCAGAGAGACCCCTCTGAGGAGCCTCAAAGGCCCTGGGAGAAGAGGGCAGTGGCAGTCAGCCGTGCCTCCAGCCCTGCAGCAGAGAGGGAGCCATGGCCAGGGCTTGAGGCAGAGAGCTGGTGCCCCAAGGCCCCATCACAGTGTGCTGGATGTGCCAGGCATCCTGGAGGCTGGGGGTGGCAGCTGGAGAAGAAGCAGTGGCTAGAAGGCAGCATCATTATCCAGAACAGGGAGCTGGGCCAGTGAGTTGAGGAAACCCCTTATCTTCCCTGGGGAAGCAGGACAGCAGCAGGCAAGGCATTGGGTTCCTCGGGAGCAGCCAAGTGCCAGGACAAGGATCCCCAGGAGTCTGGGGCACAGGCCGGCACTCAGAGTGGGATTGGCGAGCCATGAGGCATGTGGAGTGCCTGGCCAGTCATCTGGAGCAGGGGGTTAGAGCAGCGACTCCTGGGAGCTGCCTGTGCTGCTGACCCTCTGCCACTGACTGTCCCAGAGGGGACTCAGTCCTGTCCCTTATTCTGCAGCTGATTGTCATTGGATGGAGTCACTGAGCCTTGTGCTTGGGTCATGCCGATTGCTGCAGGAGCCTACTCTGTTGCTTGTCACTTGCCTTTTTGGTTGTCACGAAGGGTCACCTTCAGCCCCTTTGTGGGGTTGGGGTTTGATACAATTTGATTGCTGCAGACCAGAAGAGCTTAACCTGTTGCAGTCTGTCACTTATTGGGAAGCTTGTTGGAGGTGCTGGGAGTGAGCACCTTGCTTCCTTGTGGTAGCATCTCCACAGTGGCTGAAAGCTGCCAGTTACCTGACTTGTGGTTCTTGAGTCAAGGGTTGATTAATGTGTTCAGGTTTGTTTTGTGATTCTGGTTATGCCATTTAAGTTCACTTGTAAATAACTTTTCCTATTATCCTTGTTTCGTAAATAAAGTGTAACTAGTTAAATCAGTTAAGTGTTAGACCTTCTTGGGACTATGGGGTGTTCTGTGGAGAGCAGGGGCCAGCTGAAAAGTAAATTGGTGCTGGCCGGAAGCCCTGCCCCACTCTCACCACACCATCCCTGATATTGGGCAGGG
>NW_017729024.1:101350017-101357234 GCF_001723915.1 Gavialis gangeticus
AGGCCCCATCACAGTGTGCTGGATGTGCCAGGCATCCTGGAGGCTGGGGGTGGCAGCTGGAGAAGAAGCAGTGGCTAGAAGGCAGCATCATTATCCAGAACAGGGAGCTGGGCCAGTGAGTTGAGGAAACCCCTTATCTTCCCTGGGGAAGCAGGACAGCAGCAGGCAAGGCATTGGGTTCCTCGGGAGCAGCCAAGTGCCAGGACAAGGATCCCCAGGAGTCTGGGGCACAGGCCGGCACTCAGAGTGGGATTGGCGAGCCATGAGGCATGTGGAGTGCCTGGCCAGTCATCTGGAGCAGGGGGTTAGAGCAGCGCCCCCTGGGAGCTGCCTGTGCTGCTGACCCTCTGCCACTGACTGTCCCAGAGGGGACTCAGTCCTGTCCCTTATTCTGCAGCTGATTGTCATTGGATGGAGTCACTGAGCCTTGTGCTTGGGTCATGCCGATTGCTGCAGGAGCCTACTCTGTTGCTTGTCACTTGCCTTTTTGGTTGTCACGAAGGGTCACCTTCAGCCCCTTTGTGGGGTTGGGGTTTGATACAATTTGATTGCTGCAGACCAGAAGAGCTTAACCTGTTGCAGTCTGTCACTTATTGGGAAGCTTGTTGGAGGTGCTGGGAGTGAGCACCTTGCTTCCTTGTGGTAGCATCTCCACAGTGGCTGAAAGCTGCCAGTTACCTGACTTGTGGTTCTTGAGTCAAGGGTTGATTAATGTGTTCAGGTTTGTTTTGTGATTCTGGTTATGCCATTTAAGTTCACTTGTAAATAACTTTTCCTATTATCCTTGTTTCGTAAATAAAGTGTAACTAGTTAAATCAGTTAAGTGTTAGACCTTCTTGGGACTATGGGGTGTTCTGTGGAGAGCAGGGGCCAGCTGAAAAGTAAATTGGTGCTGGCCGGAAGCCCTGCCCCACTCTCACCACACCATCCCTGATATTGGGCAGGGGTGGCAATTATTGGGCCACCACCCGGGTTACATTAGCATGCTGTGTTAGAAATAGGAATGTTCATCATGAGGAGAACCACAATGTAAATGACTTGTCTTCCTGGGGTGCTACACTGGTATCAGTACCCAGCCTAACTCCTTTAACGTAAGCTCAGGTACTTCTATACAAGTTGTAGTCACTTCTGGATTGTGGTGTGGACATAACCATATTGAGAACTATTATATTATTAGAGCAGGCTCTTGGGGGCTTACTATATCCTGATTTTTCTATCTGCTGTGTACAACACTGATTGTAATAGTGATGCGTGTGAAAGTTGCTATTTATCAGTTATCTCTTTCACCAGTGTTTTACATAGCCCAAATGAACAGAGAACACTGTCAACGTAGGCCCCTGCTACGTGTTACATATTTACACAATTAACTGGTTTAATTGTGCAATAAATTTAAACTACCCATGCATGCAAAGTAGTTATCCAGTAGGGGTGTGCCAAGGGGCCCTATTTGATTCGGATTTAGATTCAACCTGAATCAGGGACAGTGATTCAATTCATTGATTCGGATCACTGTCCCTGATCTGATTCATCCAAATCTGAATCTGAAGATTTGATGCTGATTCGGAGAATCAGTGATTCGGACACGGACGCAGCTTTAAATGTTTTTTTCTACATACCTCAAGGTACCAGTGCGGCTTGTGAATGCTGCAATGCTGGGGCGGATAGAGCATCCCACAGCAGCATGGTGGGGCCCTCTATGTGTTCAGTGGCAAACCCGGAAGTGGACTGGAAGTAATTCTGGTCCACTTCCAGGTCCGCTGGGAAGTGCACAGGGCTCCCCCCACATCCCGCCAGGTAATAGGCTGTGGGGGGACCCCGGGTGCCCCCCCAGACCCAGGAGGCACCCATCACCAGGGAGCGCCCCTGGTGCGCTCCCCTGTGGACCTGGAAGTGGACTGGAAGTGCTTCTGGTCCACTCCCGGGTCTGCTGCTGAGTGCGCTGGGGAGCCCTTCCCCTTCGTGAGCTGCCTGGTACCTTGAGGTATTTAGAAAAAACTTTTAAAGCTGTGTCTATGTCTGAATTGCTAAATCTTTGCGAATTGATTCAGAGGGTTCAGATTCAATTCAGAGAGATTAAAAGATCTTCTGATTCAATTTGGATTCAGAGATTCAGTCACCGAATCGGGTCAAATCTCCACCAAATCAAATCAGGGACTGAAGCTTTGCGCAGCACTATTGTCCAGGTATAAAATGAGCCAACCAGTTATAAAGTTAGTGCTTGAATATGTGTAACAACTCTCTAGCTGGTTTCTATTCAGCTTTAATTTGAACACAGCCAGGCCTGTCACTGCAAGAGCAAAAGACAGCAAGCCTGAGGGGTTCTGATTTCAGCTGCAACTGTTAATTCAGTGAAGGGTCTTGAACAGCCCATAGGATAGCAGAGTATCATGGTCAATACTGCTGACAATCCAGGGCACACTGCAGACCATGCTGGACAGTGATGTGGTCTATCATGCTGCACAGCTCTGCTCATGCTTCCTCCTAAAACAGAAGCAGGACAGCTGTGTTCACAAGGTGCTACAGGTGGGCTAAGCAGTACTGCTGAGAAGCGCTACTAATTAGCCCACCTGCAGCACTGCACAAATATAGCCTTCTGCGTTTGTCTCCAGGAGTAGGATTCACAGAGCAGGTGGTGTGACTGAAGGTGCTGCTGCCTGACATGGTGAATGAGTGGACTGGACATGCCCTTGGTATAAAGGAAACATACTAAAATGAATGCACTGCATTTAACAGAAACTACCAAAAAGATTAATTCCTTTCTTTCTCACCTGCCTCAACAGGGCCTCTGTATCTTGTGTTTGCAACTGTATTTGACCTTTATCATGGAGATCTGTCTCCTAGAAACTGTGCTGTTTAAAAGGGAAGGTTCTCACATCTTCTGCTTAGTTAAAATTCTGTGTTCATAGGTAATTGACACTTTCTTGTTCTGAAACCTGCTTCTGCCACTGTCAGATATTTAATATATTTTATTTTAAACAGTAATTAAGCCATAAAACATTTTAACATAGAAATCATTTCTGCTGCTGTATTTTCCACTCTATTAGCAGTTGAAGCCAAAGCTTATTCATGAGTTTGCCATTTAAACTGTTCTGCATTGACTTTTCTTACTGAGACTAATTTGAGAATCAAGGAGCGAGTGAGTTATAGCAGGATGTGTAGTACTACAGTGATGCTAATACAGAACTTTGTCAAATTTGGAAGCCAAGAAGAAATAGATTTTCAGGAAAGAAGCCTAGAACAAGATTTCCTGAAACTGGTTTAAAGATTAACTGGAAAACAGTTTTTATTGCCTCTTTATGAGAGAGTGAGAGATTTGTTTGCCTCATAAAACTTTTTACAAGGAGACAGCAAACCTTTTCACTTATTGCTCAAATTTATTATTTTCTCTTTTCACATTCCTAACGCAAAAAGTCAGTTCCCTTTTACACAAAATAAGCCAGTTACCTAAGCCAGCAGGTCACACAACCAGTTGCAGGTTCATTGAAACAGAGGTTTTGGAAGAAAGTACGAAAAAAAAATCATGTAGTCATACACCTTAAAATAATATTGCTAACTATATTGCTGGATGAGTACAAGTTTAAGTAAAAATATATTTCCCTAATCCTGTAAACTTAACTGTATACAAGTAAGCAATTATTCAACTGACTTCATGTTAACAAAATGAAATATATTTCTGAATCTTTCCAGGATTGAAGTCTATGATATTGTTACCTTCTGTTATTGTTTTATTCTATTGTTGTTTTGTTGTTTACACAACATGAAAAGAACCAAATAGACAACTTGGAGTGCAAACACATGTATATTACTGCATGTAAGGGAAATGTATATGTATCTATAGAGGTCTATCTATCTGTAGATTGCTTCCCTGGCAGAGTTCTGGAAGTTTAAGACAGCACTAAAAGTCATTAACTATTTGAAGAGATACTACTTACCATATTTACTCACATACCACATGCTGCCCTGCCCACCCCTACCCCACCCCCGGGGATAAAAAATAAAAAATTGGCTCTCCAAAATTGGGGTGCAGGTCTTAATCAGGGAACCTAATTTTCTTTGCTGCACTAGAAGAATGGAGACACTGTGCTCCAGTCACTTCTTTTTGGGCCAGCAAGGAGAAAGGGTAAACTCCAGGTTAATCCTCTCACTGCCACTAAGGAATTTGCAGTAGCTATAGGTTGAGCACTATAGCTTGTAAATGAAGCAGCAACTAAACTGGTTCTGGATAAGTGAGCTGCTGCTGCAGCCTGTAATACCTTAATGAGACTTGTGGTGAAACTTTATTATATACAGGAACTTACATATATAACTATTTACAGTAAAGAAGTAACAGTTTTACTATTGCCCTTGAAGGGGTCTAGGCCTAGCCTTATTGTTATCTTACTCTACCAGGATGTTCTTGCTGCATCTCCCAGACTGCATCCTGGGAAACTATGCAACCTGGGCACTATTTGTTTCCAGAAGGACTTATTCTATATGATACAATTGTCTGTAATTGTTCTAATAGAATAGTCTGTCTGTCTGTAATGCTCTGGGTCAACTGCGCATGTGCCACCCACCAGGTGGGCAGTGATTGGCTGGCCCGGAGCATTACAGACAGACAGGAAGAGGTGGAGGTGGTTGGGGGCCAAGAAGCAGGCCAGGCAGTTGGGGGTGCAGCGCGGCATGGCATGCTGCCTGCCGTGGAGCTCTCCCTTCTGTGAGGATGGCCACGTGGCACAGCATGCTCCCATCCCTGCTGCCTTCTGCTCCCTGCCACCTGTTGTTGGGGGATGCGGTGCAGTGCAACCCCAGAACACAGCTAGCAGGGAGCAGGAAGTGGCTGGGAGGGAGAGGAGGGACGTGGGAGTGGCGTGAAGCCCCACCCCCCACCCCACTGCACTGCATCCCCAACCACCTGTCCTGCTCCCTGGCCCCCAATTGCCTCCGCCCAGGGTGGAGGAGTGGGGAGGGGAAGTGGCAGGGCTGTTGCACACAGCTGGACACCGAGCAGGGAGTGTGGGGCACAGAGAGGTGGCCATGTGCAAGCTCCCTCTGCCCCTTCCTAGGAGGCAGCGTGGGGTGAAGCAGCTGGAGGGGGTGGTGGGGAGGCATACAGGGCCAGACATGGGATGAGCTGGGGGAGGGCTCACATACCACATGCTCCCATGCACCCCCCCTTTGGTTCCCCCACACTGTGCCCCTGGATGAGTCACTAGGCTTGGATTGCCCCATGACCTAGCCCAGCCAGGGCCCCATTCACAGTGACTGAGCCCCAGCCAGGCTGGGTCATGGGGCAATTGGAGCCTGGCGGTTCCTCCAGGGATGCAGCACCAGGGAGCTAAGGGCGGGCACTCAAGGCCCCCTGGTCTGTGCATAAGGCAATGGCGGGCAGCAGCTGTAGGCTGGGTTCAGCCGCTGCTCCCTGTCTCACTGCCACTGCTTTGACAGCAGTGTGGTGCAGCACCATGCAAATCCCGCCACTGGGTGGGCCGGGCTGTGAGGCACATGGCATTGCACTGATGTCAATGCAGTGGCAGAGAGGCAGGGAGCAGAGGATGAGCACAACCTGCAGCTGTAGCCCACCCTTGCCCTGTGCACAGACTAGGGGGCCACGGGCCATGCCCCTGGAAAAGCCATGAGGCTCTGATTGCCCCATAACCTGGCCTGGCCGGGGCCCAAATTTAGTCACAGAGGCCCTGGCCAGGCTGGGTTGTGGGACAATTGGATCCCAGCAGCTCCTTCAGAGGTACGGTATGGGGGTGGGAAGGAATGGGACCAGTGCCAAAGGGCGGGGAACGGGCCCTGACCCAAACTGGTAGGGGGGGAGGAGGGAGGAATGGGCCCGGACCCCAAGGGGGAGGTGGGGATGGGCCCAGGCCTGGATCCAAAGGGGGGGATGGGACCGGATGCAGGCCTGTGTCCCTGCCCACCCATCATTTTTGACAGGCAATTTGCTAGTAAAAAAAATATTTTTCTACAGTTTTTCTTCCAAAAAGAGGTGCATTTCTTATTTAGGAAGTGTGATATACAAAATAATATATCATAATTCCTATATTTTCTGTTGTCTAAAATTCTTTGACCTTATCTACACTGGAATTGTATTCATTGGAGGAGCTATAGTACATGTATTCAAATGTAGTGCAATAATTTTAATGGAATGGTAGAAAGGCACTTAAAAGGAGTCTAAAATAGTGTTGAATTTACTAGGTAGTAGATAGATAATTCTTGTAAGCTATTGCTTATATATCTTCTGTGTTGTGCATTTTGAGGACTTCGAAGCATTTCACAAACATTAATTTCAGCTAGTGCCAATAAGATGTAATGAACCAGTTCGAATCACTAGATTATATTCTCATCTCTCTTCTTTTTGGGGTTTCCATCTTTAAAACTGAGCAAAGCCAAAGTGACCCCAAACTGTGGAATCAAAATTCATCGAGATAGGAATATTTTGAATTTCAAAGAGAGTCTTTATTACTTGTGAGAAACAGAGGAAATAAACCCAGTCACCCTAAACATTGTTTTATTCCCCTGAAATACAATGTCCTAAATATTGAATAGGGAAATGCAAGTCTATAACACAAAAGTTCGTTCTTCTAGGAGGCAGTTGGCATGTCTACACATGCATTAAGGTACTTTTTCTAGTGTGCATTAAATTTAGTACCTCCAATGTGAGGTACTAAAGAAATGCACATTAGATTGCTTTAATGTGGAGTAACAAATGTGCATGCTTTTTAAGTGATGCTTAATGCATAGTAACCTATTTAATTGCTCATTAGCATACTTGCACAGTTTTTTGCACGATGCTTTAATATGCATCAAAATAGGCTACTGCATATTAAAGTACACCTGTATTCATGCCCGGTAACAGCTAATTTCTTCATATTCAGGCAGCACAGAGAAGGATGTCCAAAGGTTTTCTGAGCTACCAACCTAATAGTTCCAGAATACAGTAAAAATAGTAAAAGAAGAGCTGCATGTCCTTCAGTTAAATAATCACATTAGATATCTCACCCAAATATAATTCACAGACAATAACCCTGTTGTGTTCCAGATGCCTTTGATGGTCCATCACAATTGATTTCTTTGCAAAAATGCAACCAGAATATAAAGAACAGCTCTTCCGCAGTGGTGTAGATAAAAGTGTGTGTGTGAGGATGAAATTGTTCTAGTGGTGTAGATAAAAGTGTGTGGGTGAGGGAGAGGGAAGGAGGGATGGATCAGAAGCTATAATAGTGATT
>NW_017729024.1:101357244-101359071 GCF_001723915.1 Gavialis gangeticus
AAGCTATAATAGTGATTGAATATAGAAAATACTAATACAAAAATAACTGGTGGGCCTCAGTTCTGAACTGCAGCTAAACTACATTCAGATTGCATTTGGTGGGGGAAAAGCAAAAAGAGAAAACATTTTGGTAAAGCTGAAACATCTATTTGGATATCTTCAAAATGAAACATTTTTTATTTTAAAACAATGATTTTGCTTTGAAATTGACCTATATTTAAAAAAAAGGGGGGGGGGGTTAGAAAAAAGTAATGAACATTTCAGTTGACCCAAATCATTCCCCTCACTTTTGTTTTGTTTTTTTCATATCACAAAAAACCCGAAAGAAAAAAAAAATAATTTGGTAAACACATAGGAAAATATGTGAGATTTGCATGCAAGAATGCTCTATGCAAATAAACAGCATATAGTTAGCATGTTGAACATATCCCATGAGCTGATATATTGGCTCATATGCAAACTAATATGGAGGTAGCCTCTTCATTTATTATGAGTACCACACACACACATTCACCCATGTAACACCTAAAAGGTATGCTATGCCACCCAGAGGATAAATCACATATATTCTTTCTCTGTTACGCTTAATATAGTTCACATAAATTATTTTGCAAGGGGAGTACTTTTTTTATTAAAGTCATGTATGCCACCAATCTGTCCTTGTCTTCTTTCATAATAGTTAGTAAGAAACATTTCTTTTCAGGAGATTTGCTTGGTCCCTTTTTAACCTTTTCCCTTTATATTCAGAGGACGTTGGCACTGCTGGAAGTGTTTATAAATAGTCTGACTCTAATAGCAGCAAGCATATCATTAATTTATTGCTAAACTAAATAAAAAAGACTTACTGGTTTATTTGTTCTTGTTTTTTCCCCAGATAGTGATAAATATAGCACAGACCCCAAAGCAGCATTGTGGAGTAATAATTTTAGGTTTTTTTCCTCATGCCAGTAGCAAGTAGCAAACATGTGAACTAGTTTAAATTTCTCTGCTGTGCTGCTGAAAGGTGCCAAGTGTGTGTACATGGTTAGACAGCTGCTCTCACATGATGTTCTGTAGTTTTGACCCATCAGTAGAAGTGCCATTTGTCTGGGGTGTCTTTTGCTGAGCAGGTGTCATGTTGAATGTTTTGTCTTATACATGTGGTGGGTTTTCTCCCATTAAAATTCTTCTTTACAGCCCTATCTTGGTCAACCCAAAGGCCTGCAAGGAATAGGCCTGTAGAGAAATTAGAGCTTCCTTATGTAGATTTAGTAACCATACTTCACTTTGCACTTGGGATAGTGTAGCCACAGGCTGCCCCTTCCTACGGACACTTTACCAGTAAAAACTGTGATGATAGCATCTCTAACCCTTACAGTATTTTACAAAAGTGAGCCCAAGAAACATTATCCTTATTTGGAGAGGAAAAACAGAAATTAAATAACTTTAATGTTCACAAAAGAGATCAGTGACCTTGGTGGGAAGAAAGGCCCCCTATTTCTACCACCACTTCTCAGAATCTGAAGAGCTGAATATTGTCCTAAATACAACAACCTTTGCCCAGGGTGGGGAAAAACAACACTATGACAAAGGGCAGTTAGTGCAATAGTGAGTATGGATTCAGTACTAAGCTTTGGTCCCTGATTCGATTCAGCCTGATTCGATGGCCGAATCTCCAAATCCACATAAAATCAGAGGACCCTTTAATCTCTCCGAATCAAATCAGAACCCTCCAAATTGATTTGGAGAGATTTGGAGATTCACACATAGTTTCACAGTTGGTAGGGTCGGAAGGGACCTGAGCAGATCATCAAGTCCGAACCCGTGCCATGGCAGGAAAAAGTACTG
>NW_017729024.1:101364071-101373601 GCF_001723915.1 Gavialis gangeticus
ACCACTCTCTGGGTGCGGCCTTCCAGCCAGTTGGTGACCCATTTGGCTGTGTAGGTGTCGACACCACAGTCCCCCAGTTTTTTAATGAGAATAGGGTGAGAGACAGTGTCGAAGGCCTTCCGAAAGTCCAGAAAGACTACGTCCACTGCTACCCCTGCATCTAAGGATTTGGTGACCTGGTCATAGAAGGCCACCAGGTTGGTCTGACAGGACCTGCCTCTAATGAACCCGTGTTGGTTTCCCCTAAGCATAACCTCCGCTGCTGGCCCCTCATGGACATATGCCAGGATAATTCTCTCAAAAAGCTTACCCAGGATCGAGGTAAGACTAACTGGCCTATAGTTTCCCGGGTCCTCCTTCCTCCCTTTTTTGAAGATGGGAACCACATTGGCCCTCTTCCAGTCCTCTGGCACCACACCAGAGCACCACCGAGTGCTCGTAAAGTCGTGCCAGGGGTCCCACAATGACCTCAGCTAATTTCCTCAGCACTCTGGCATGGAGATTGTCCAGACCAGCTGATTTAAATACATCCAGTCCCCCCAGAAGTTTCCTGACTAGATCCTCACTGACTCTTGGCCTGGGTGCGCCTCCCCTGGGGCCTGAGGGGGTCCCGGTGGTGGGGCTTATCCAGTCCCTGCTCAGGAAAATGAAGGCAAAGAAGTTATTAAATAGGTTAGCTTTGTTGTGTGGTGTAACGACCAGATGTCCTAGCATGTCTTGCGGGGGACCATGTTTCTGGTACCTTCTTTTTGCCCCCTATTTAAAAAAAGACTTCTTGTTGTCCTTGATCTGGGTAGCTAGTCCCAGGTCCATCTCCACCTTGGCCTTCCTGACCGCCCCCTGCAGCCCTGAGCAACCGCAGTATAGTCCTCCCTGGTGATGGCCCCTCCCTTCCATTAGGTGTATGCCTCTCTTTTAGCTAGGACATAGACACAGCATTAAATGCGTTTTCTACATACCTCTAGGTAGCAGGCAGCTCACAAACACTGCAATGCTGGGACGCATGGAGTGTACCACAGGAGCGCAGGAGCTCCCCAGTGAGCTCAGCAGGAGACTCAGAAGTGGACCAAAAGCACTTCCAGTCCATTCCTGGGTCCACCAGGGAGCACACTGGCCCCTCCCCCCTATCCCCCTGACTGGGTGACTGATGCCTTCTGGGTCTGGAGGGGCATCCGGGGTTCCCCCGTGGCCAATCACCAAGCTGGGAGGGCATGGGGGAGGCCCCCAGCACACTCCCCAGTGGATCTGGAAGTGGACTGGAAGTACTTCCAGAAGTACTTCCAATCCACTTCTGGGTTTGCTGCTGAGGACATGGAGGGCACCCCCCTGCACACCTGTGGGACGCTTCATCCACCCCAGCAGTGCAGAGATCACAAGCTATGCTGGTACCTTAAGGTATGTAGAAAAAAACATTTAAAGCTGTGTCTATGTCCTAATCAGCATCAAATCTTCAGTTTCAGATTCAGCCAAACGAATCAGGGACAGTGATCTGAATCAACGAATTGAATCACTGTCCGTGATTCGGGTTGAATTCAAATCCGAACTGAATAGGGCCCACTTCACACACCCCTAAAAAATACCCCTTTGTGCACAGTGAGCAACTAAGTTAAATATTAATGTTTGAATATACATAATTTGTTACATGTTAAAGATCTTGGAGGTATCTTGCTTTCCTGGTAGAGTGGTTCAGTCAATAGCATTAGAAAGGGAGTTAAAAGGTCCAGTGGTTAGTATACTAGATTAGTCCTAACTTAATTTGGAATCAAGTCTCTCTTCTACATTGGGCAAGTCACTTGGGGCCTTGGATGCCCATCCACTACATCTTGTGCTCTGAAGGATAGCTAATTAGATTATCATGAATTTCACTCCTAATACTAGCCTCTCCTTCTTTAATGGCCTCTGTTTTAGTGATTTGTTGCAAATGGCTCCTTCTATCAAACACAACAGCAATTCTTCTCTTCCCAAGTATTTTGCTGGGGGTATGAGTCTCAGCATGACTAGCAGAAGGTACCAACCTCTTTAGATCCTCTTCTCTGGAATGAAGTTATTTTCAGCAGTGTCTGGTTTATATTCAGCATTTAATTTTGGTTCTTATTTGTCACATGTTTGTAGTGTCGCAAGCTGTAGAGTGTAACAAATGGTGACTGTTTCACAGGGTAATAGGTGAGTGATGGGCAACCCAAGTGACCAGACAGGAGATGATTGTGTCAAGCAGAAAATACAAATAGATCAGCGTTCTACTTTCATTCAATGGGAATGTCAACCTGGTACTGAAAAACAAACCTGGTCTCCTCTCAGCTTTAGATGTTTTTGCATAATTTTAGGAAAATAGTTATTTTTGACACAATGGAATGTGTGTGATTTTTCTGTTACTTTGTACATTGAATAGCTGTCAAGATATCAGTAATACCCACTGTCCAATTCCTTTTGGGAAGGAACATTTGTTTTGGTATCCATGCTTTAGCTCTTCAAGTTAAAGCCCTAAGAAAGGAAGTGCCCTGTGTAGGCAGGAATGAAGAATTTGCCTCTCCCATGTGGCTGGAAAACAGCAAGATTTGCTACCCTGTTCCTTCATGCGATACCTTCTCAGATGCACAAAAATAACGTCTACCAGCCCACATCAAAAGAATAGAAAAATGGGCACCACACTTCAAGAAGGATGCGGATAAACTCGAGAGGGTGCAGAAAAAGGCAACCCACATGATTAGGGGCCTGGAGGATAGGTCCTATAAGGAGAGACTCCGGGAGCTGGGCTTGTTCAGTCTGGTTAAGAGAAGGCTGCAAGGTGACTTTGACAGCCACCTACAAATATGTCAGGGGGGGAATACCAGGATCTGGGGGAGCAGCTATTCAGGAAGGCACCCCTTGGGAGGATGAGGACCAATGGTATCAAACTAATAGAGGGAAGATTTAGGCTGGATATAAGGAGGAACTTCTTCTCCCTAAGGGTAACTAGAACCTGGAACACACTCCCAGCAAAGGTGGTGCAGTCACCATCCTTGGAGATGTTCAAGAGGAGGCTGGATAAGCACCTTGTTGAGCTAGTTTGATCTCTTTAACCTCCTGCCGGTGGCACAGGACTGGATTTGATGATCTTACAGGTCCCTTCTGGTCCATTGACTCTATAACTCTATGACAAAATCTGTAATTAAGTGTATGCTTTAGAGAAATGAATGCTTCTCTGAATTGCTCTTGAGGGCTGATTGTAATAACTAATTTAGAAAAAAGGCCTTGTGCCCCTGTTACGTAGGATTCCCAACAAATCTGAATACTGAAAAGGTGCATTGCTCCAACATTAAGCAAAAATCCTGCAGTTTTAATTTTCAAAGAGCCTTGCAATCAGAGATTTATTGGGTCATTCCGATATCAGTCAGGGATGTTGCTGGGAATTCCAGAAAAGAAAGGATCCAATAAATAGGCCTATCCACATATAAATGGTTGAATACATGGTAGATTGCTAGGGGCAGGGCAAGACTCAACTTTTGAACATAAATGCACAGAGGTTTTTTTATGAACCTGTATTGTGTTTGGGTGGAGACTCGTATGGAATTACTCATAAGTGGGTCTTGTAGGAGGTGAAGGAGGTTACTTGTCACTAAAAGTGAAATGTGAGGCAATGAGTGTCTAAGTTTGCCTTTACAGTGCTGCTGCTGTAGAACAGGCTAGACTCAGATGCGTGCAATGAAAGGCAGCTGAGAAAGTATAGCTGTCCACTGCTCTCAAGTGCAACAGCAATGCTAGGCAAGCATACCTACAGGTCATTTTAGCAGGGATATTGTCATTTTAGCAGGGATATTGTTCATAGGGGCCAAGATTTTTGGCTGGCATGCCACAAATTAGCCCCCCTCTAGGCATGTCTACATGTTCATTAATACACCTTTGCTACTGTGCAGTAAGTTTAGTACCTCTAATAGGTACTAGATAAAGGGGCAGTAGCTGCACTAATGTGTAGTAGCAAAGGCAAACTTTTTTGTGACATTTAATGCACAGTAGATTAATTCTACTGCACGTTAGCACATTAACATAGTTTTTGCCATGGCACACTAATGCCCAGTAGAACAGTCCACTGCACATTAAGGCAAGTTGTGTAGATGTGTCCATTGAGTACAACTGACTTCCTTCCCCTACCTGATTTCCTGCTTAGCTTTCTTTTCCCTGCCCTCTCTACTGCTGTGCTGCCTGTCTCCTCTCTGGTCAGCCATGTGCTACACAGAGGCTGTCTGTGCTACTTATGACACTCATGCCACAGGTTGGCCACCCCTGCTTTCATTAGTTTATACGGGGACCATTGCTAAGCATACTTTCACCAGCGTAGCCTTATCAACCACAGCATGGTATAATAGAATGCAGTAGTTTGCCCCCTGTACTTTTAAGAGCAGTATATACTAGTCACTTCTAGCAGGTACCAACGATTCTGGCATCACTTAATTTTATTTTCATTCGTCTGTTCTGGGGAAAATGTGCAAGCTGGGGGATTTGCTGAATTAAGTTGCCATAAGAGTTTACTAAAATATTTATTTTTATATGGTAAGTATATTGTTGCAGTGTTGTTCACCCAGAGCCTTAGGATTTATTATATTTACTGACTATAAAACAAGGGTTTTTTTCTCCCCAGTTCAGCATGGGCGGGGGGGGGGGAAGCTTCTCATCTTATAATCAAGTACATGACAGGCAAGCAGCTGCTGTGGCTCCAGATGGCAGGGAGGGGGTGCATGATGGAGGGAACAGGGAAAGGGTGCCTGGTGCTGGAAAGGGAGCATGGGGAAGGGGCACAAAGAGTGAGAGGAGTGCAAGGGAAGGGGTGCAGGAAAAGGGACACCTAGGTCAAGGAGGAAGTGGAGCATGGAGTAAGAGGCTTGTGGGGAAGGGCCACAGGGAAAAGGACACAGAGAAGGGGAGCACAGGGAAGTGGCATGTGGAGTGGCAGGACGAATGTTGAGGCTGCAGATTGGGACTGGAGGCTGAAGCAAGAGCTGTCACTACTGCCTGGCCTGGCTTAGTGCTCCATGCCCCCAGTAGAAACAGAGCAAGAGCAGCTGCAAAGATGATGGGGGCAAGTGGTAGGAGGGGGAAGGCACGGTGGGGTAGTAGGGAGGTAGGCATGGGGAGCAACTGGCAGTCCCCAGCTCTTGCTTTCCCTGCCATTACTTTCCCTGTGGCAATAGTGGGACAGATGAATACAAGATGACCCTCAAATAACTAGATTCTAGACATGGAATTAAAACACATTTATATTTTTCCATGTCTATAATCTAATAATTGGGGGTCATCTTAAATTCAGGGTTGTCTTAGATTTGAGTAAATACAGTAGTCTATTGTATTCAATGTGTGATTGTACCTAGTTCTATCTCATGTGGTCCAGGGCATTTACAATATATTACTTCATAAAGTAATATATTTTATTATGGATTATTTTATTTCTCTTTCAGTTTATAAAATGGATTACATCTTTCCCAGAGAGAACCTTTAACTTCAGTCATTAATTTTGTTTTATCACCAACCTGCTACCACATAAGATGTTGAAGAATGATCTAGTAAGAAGTATATACATGAAGGAGTGAAGGAGTGTATGTTTTTAAAAAGGAAAGAATATTTAAAATGATCAGTAAAAGTACATTAGTAGCTAAAAGGCATATCTTATACCTCAGCCACTGCAAATTTATCAAAAATGCTCTTTTGCTAATAGGATTTTTGGAATACTTTAAAATGTTTCTTCTGGTCCAACCCAAATCGATTGACTTCAGTAGGCTTTGTATCATGTCTATTTATGCTGGCTTACAAAATATAACTTCCTTTTGTTCAAAGGCATCTTTGCTTGCCCACATAACATATTTGTTCAGTGACCAAATTCTTCCTGAACTGTGAATATTATATGAATGGGAGTCTTGACTAATTTCTCCATAAATAAGCTTGCTTGCACAAATGCCAAGATGCATTTTGTGTGCAAACCATGGATTCCCACATTCAAATGCACAGATGAATTTTCATATATATAAGTCCTTTTTTCCCAAGAGTACTACACTGCATCCATTTGGGAACTTGTTCAGAGCAAGAGCTGAGATTTGTGAATTCTCTGTACAAAAAGTGGTGTGCAGGTGTTCTTCAAAATAGAGTCATTATGAGAGAAAATTGTTCTTTTCCTTTCATAGTACAAGAAGAACTAGGTTCAAAGATAAAATCTGTAAGAAAACAATACAGTAGTTATCATTATATTGCACTGAATCAACCTCATACAATATGGTGAATATATTCCCATAATATACACCATCTTATTTTTCCTGGAAGTTTAAAATACAACCTATCAAGCACTGTATTCTATTGTAGTGTATGTACTAAGTAGCACTACTATTTGTGGAACTGCAGTCCTTTACCAAGTGTCATACAATCTTTGCTACTAGCAGCTAATGGAGGTTCTCCTGCAGTACAGTAAAAGGCCATGATTTTTTTTTAACTGAGGGCTGAGTTCCAGTACTACTTGCCACTAAGAAGTTTCAGGGCCTATCAGAAACAATGTAGTGGAAGTGTCAAAAATACAGTCTGTAGGAGCCTCATCATGTGCTGCTCCTGGGTTTCAACCCACATCA
Source organism: Gavialis gangeticus (assembly GCF_001723915.1). Classification (NCBI taxonomy): domain Eukaryota; kingdom Metazoa; phylum Chordata; order Crocodylia; family Gavialidae; genus Gavialis; species Gavialis gangeticus. The sequence continues at coordinate 101,370,656 of NW_017729024.1, forward strand.
CACACAGCATATGCCAGCCCAGCCCCATGCACAAGGCAGATGATGCAAGCCACACATAGTGCCTGCCTCAGCCGCTCCAGGATAGGTGGTGTTTGTGGCACCTGCATTGGGCCAATCCTGCCCCTACCCCTCATGCTGAATCCATCACCTGTGGCACCTGCTCCATCTAGTCCAGAACCGTGCTGCAGGTGGTGACTGCTCCAGCTGGTCCAGGACTATGCCACATGCTGCAGCTGTTCTAAGTAGTCCAGGACATGTGTGGCATGTGGTGCCAGCCAGTCCAAGGTGGGTGCCACATGCAGTATTAATCCTAGATCGGCTGAAGCGGGTCCCATATGCAGTGGAGTCCTAGTCTGGCTAAAGCAGGTGATGCACGGGTGCTGGATCTAGAATCTGGGGGATTCTAGGTCCGGGGTATCTGTGGGGTCAATCTAGCCCTGCACCATTCATCCAGCCCATGGACCAGTCTCGTGCCACTCATCTGGCTTGTGGGGCCAGATGAGTTTGACATCCCTACTGTATAGCATTCACCATCAAGTCAAAAAGGGCCAAAAATATGTTACTTTTTTAGATATCGATCTCTTTGAAATCTTTGGACAAAGTATTGAATGCAGGAGCCACCACTGCTGATTCCTTTGGTTCCTATGGAATTTTTGGCTACGTAATTTAGGAAATATCTTGAGGATGGTTATGTTCACAGTTAGAATCAAGGATGCAGGCACCAATTCATTTTTCATGGCTCTGTCAGATAAAAAGATTTCACTGGGTGAAAGATGACCAGCACCATACATCTTGGGGTGCTTGTACATGTGCTGGGGGTTTAGTTTTTCCTAAATTGAAATGGTGGGTTTTTAACTGGTGAAGAAAAAAAAAACCAGTGGTGAGGGGCCTGGTGCTTTCCCCCTCCCCCCCACCCTGGAGCTTGCCTGCCTCTCCCATGGCCAGAGGTGAGCTGCTGGTGGGCCCTGAGCTGCAGGGGACCCAGTCCTTCCCTCTGTGGTGGCAGCAACCCCCAGGCAGCACCCACCCACTAGCAGCCTGCCCAGACAGTCCCAGGGGGCACCACCACCATGGAAGGCAGCACTGGGGTCCCCCACAGCTCAGGGGCTGCTCGGCCCACCAGCAGCTTGCTCCCTGGCCCTGGGAGATGCAGGCAGGCTCCACCAGGAAAAAAAAAAGCGGGCCCCTCACCGCTTCCCCCTCCTCCGCCCCCAGTGGAGCCTGCCTACAGGACCTGCCACTGGGTCATGCAGCCCCTGAGCTGAAGGGGGCCTGGTGCTTCCCTGCACAGCAGCAGCACCTCTCAAGACCACCAGTGTGGGCTGCTGGCTGTGTGGGTGCTGCCCCAGTTTGGAGGCAGCATCCACTGAATCCATAGGTGCATAGGGTGCTGGAAGCCCAGGCATGCTTGGGGAAGTTAAAGCTTGGTGGGCTTCCAGTGCCCCATGCACTATCCCTTCCACCTTTCCACTGCTTGGCAGCACCCAGGAACAGGCTGGCTTGCCCCTAGGGCAGTGCAGGAAAGTGGCAGGAGGCTGGCTGAGTATGCTGACAGCCGGAGAAGGCATCAGGGATGGTGCACAGGGCACTGGAAACCTGATGAGCCTGAGCTTCCCTGAGCATGCTTGGGCTTCCAGAACCTCATGCACCTTCCCTGCTGCTATCTTCGGATGTATGGTGCTTGTACACAGGACAAATATCACTGTAATTTCTTACATAGCAAACTTAAAATACATTGGATGTATTTTTATTTTGCCATGTAAAATAGTTAAATCAAAATATGCCACCAAAGGTGTATGCTATTATGAAATTTAATAGCAATATGCTGCTGAACATGTATACTGTTACATAATTCAATTGCTAAAAAGGGCAATTAAACTGCTAAAAGGGGCAATTTCGTCATGTGTACAAGGGCCCCTGGCCTGTAATTGTGCTCTTTATTAACAAACTGTAAGCATTAATTTTAAAAGGATGGACCTGATATTGGACCTGATCCAAAACCAATAAGTCAGTGACAATCTTGCCATACACTTTAATTGTTTTAGGATTTCGCCCAATTGAGGCTGTTGTTTTATTTTGATTAAATTACAGCAAACTTTTATTTAAATTAGATGCTCCTAATTCTATGCCCATTTGTGCTCTTAGAGAGTTGTTCTATAATATCTGCATTGACTCATTTTAGTAAAACATTGAGTTGTGTCTGTACAGATGCAGACAGATGTGCAGCTCTCCACTGTAACTGAGAATGCTTTGCAGGAAGCGTTCTGAGTTACAACAATCCCCTGGACCAGACAGAAGTTCACTGTTGGGTCCAGGGGGGAAAGGAATCTAGCTGTTGGCTGCCAACCTGCAGCTGTTTTCCCCTAGCAATGGCCACTCCTCCCTCCCAGCCTGTTCCTGTTTTCAGAATGGGACCGAGGAAAGGGACAAGTGGGAGCTCATTCTAGGGATGAGGGCTTCAATATAACCACCCTACCCTCCAGCAGGGGGGCCTGATAAAACCCCAGACTGAACTCCCTCTGCTCCCTTTCTCCCATCCCATTCTGAAAACAGGGACAGGCTGGGAGGCAGCACAAACAGAAGTTACAGAAGATGCTCTGTTTTGAAATGTCTTCATCTGACCCATCATTCAATAAGGGTTCAGATTTTCACATGATTGGCCTTTTTTTAAAGCTGTCTGCAGCTGTATGCTTGTGTTTGGTCACACCTATAGCCTGTTTTCTGGGGCCAGAACAGGTGAACATTTTCACTATTGTTTGCACCCCAAATTTCTTGGGTTACTTACCCAATGACTCTCAGGCATTATCAGCATGTTATTTTTAGAGCAATAAAAGCAGCTTTATACAGTTGCAACTGTGACCATGCCAGGGGCTGGTGCTGCTTTAACTGTAAAAGACCTTAGAGAAAATCTGAAAAGAGCACTTCTAACAAATATTTAGCAATGCA
>NW_017729024.1:101373859-101382827 GCF_001723915.1 Gavialis gangeticus
TTCCCCCCCCCCCCCAAATGAAGTGTTAGTTAAGCAGCAGGGATTCTTTTGCAGCAAAGTTTAAACCGGCCCTTTTAGTAGCAACCCTTACAAGAGCAGGTTAGTTTCATTCTTTTGAGTAGCTGGCATAACTTCTGCTGAGAAGCTGGTTGAGAAAAATACAAAACAGCTTGATTCATGTGCACATAATTTTGCATTATTTGGTAATAATTTGTGCATAATTATCAAAACCTTGGCACATAATTCCTCAGCGTATAATTAACTGTTGTCCTCTGGGATTGTTTTTGTCTGAGGAAATCCTCTCCTAGTGTGCTTCAGAGCTACTTGAATATGAAACTTTTTCATGCCTGCTCTTTGAAAAAATTACAAAGTAACAAAAAATATATGTAAAGAGATGTGATTCTTGTCCTACATTTTGTGCTTGCTGTCAAGTGCATGAAAGAAACCTTTGAGGAAGGTTTACTTAAACACAAAATAGTAAATGTGTCAGGGAAGCAGTTAGTTTGATTTATCAGGCCAGTAACTTACCAATAGATTTACTAATGCTACTAGAATCTGATTCTAAAAGATTGGTGGTCACCAGATGATAATACTATATAGTACTATATACACTAAGTAGTGTTTTCAGATTACTGATAATGTGGAAATCCCATATCCATGGAAGAAAATGCAAGTTCTCTCCATCTTTCTAGGACATGGGGGTCCTCACTATATATTTTTTTCAGAAAACCAGTCAGTCACAGAATCACTGAATCAAAAAAATAAGTCTAGAGAGACTTAATGAGGTCAATCTCCTGCTCCCGGTGGGATCACTCCTGTCTAAACCAAGTGTTTATCTATTTTGCCCTTAAAAACTTTCAATGAAAAGGATTCTACAACCTCTCTAGTAATCTTTTCTAGTGTTTCACTACCCTCAGTTAGAAAGGTCTCCCCTGTATGGAAGTCCATAATTTCATGTTCTGTTCCTTCAAAAGACAGAACAACTAACTGACCGTTGTCCTCTTTATAACAACCTCTTTTTGTATTTGAAGACGGTCATTGAAACCCCTCAATTTTCTCTTCTAGCCTAACTTACCCTAACTGTTTCAGCCATTCCTAGCATGTCACATTCTCTAGACCTGTAGTTTTTGTTGTTCTCTTTTGCACTTTTTCCAAAGTGTTCCCATTTTTCTTGAAGCACGGTGCCAAAACCTGGACACAGTATTCTGAGAGATGTCTTACAAATGCCGAATAAACTGGAAGAATCACTTTCCATAACTTGTATGTAACACTTTTGTTAATGAATCCCAGTATGCTATTAGCTTTTTGTTTGTGTGTTTGTTTTGGAAAAATATTTTATTGGTGACTCGTATTTGTGATCCACTCTAACCCCCAATTCTTTTCTGAAGTATTCTTACCCAGCCAGTTGTTCCCTATTTCATATTTATGCTTTTGATCATTTATTCTTAAGTGTAGCACTTCTTGTTGCTATGGTTGTGCTTGTCCCTTTCCCTCCAGAGTCAAAGACTGAATCAGAAGATAGCTAATGTAAACACAAGGCCTCTTTATTTTGTTTCAAAAGCACAAGGGTACCCATTTAGCACAATCAAAAACAAGCAAAATGCAGCAGATAGCAATTACCATCATTCCAAATGTATACTCCTTTTTCCAAAATATACATAATTAAAACAGAAAGGAGAAACTGAACATTGTTTTGGTTAGGTGTTTTGAACAAAACCAATACCAAAAGAAAACAACAGGTCCTACATATAACAAAAATAGGCAGACAGAACCATTGGGCCAAATTCAGCAAAACTGGCCCCAGTGAGGTGTAGATTACTCCCTGGAAGGGGAAGAAAGAGTTCATACTGTAATGAGAGCTGCCACATGCATGTCTCAGTATTTTTGATGAGGGCAAAGCTTACATCAAACTAGAGTTTCACCAGCAGAACTAAACTGACCAACTGTCTTGAATTGTCTTGAATTGTCTCAAATTTCAAATGAGACCCAAATATAAAAAAAGATTTGTTCCAGATCAGCTATTGAGGGAATGTAGGGCATTTGTAGACAACACATTAAAGCAGGTTAAATGCCCTTTTGCACCACTTTAATCGTGTTGCTGTTTGCACAAGTTTGCAAATTTGGCAGCGTATTGTGCGTTAATTCCAGCTGCTGTAGCAAATTTGGCAGTGTAATGACTTTGGGGCACAGCAAATGACTTTGGGACGCAGAAAACTAAAATGCCTCCAAGGAGTTTTAGTTTGCTACCTTACAGCCACAGAGGGAATCACCAGGCTCTGTGCAGCTCAGGGGCTGTGCAGACAGCCCCAGCAGGCAGCCTGGCAGCAGCCCAGGAAGGCAGGCTGCACTGAAAAAAAAAAAAAAAAAGTGGTGAGCTTGATCTTTTTTTTTTTTTGTGCTTCCCTGGACCTGCCTGCCGGCCTGAGCTGTGCGCAGGCCCGGTGCTTCCCTCCACAAGCTGAGCTGGGTACCTGTGGGTGGGTGCTGCCTGTGGGGCGAGGGGGCACAGCTGCCACGGAGGGAAGCACTGCTCCGCCCTCCCCTCTTCAGCTCAGGGACTGCTCAGCCCTCCAGCAGCTCTCTCTCCCCTTCCCACCACTGGAGAGGCAAGTAAGGATCTGGTTCCAACACGGGTGTACACAACCTGGGGGTTTACTTCGCCCTAAATTGAAGCTTTTTAAAAAAAACACTGCTTCAATTCAAACCCATGTCATCTACAAATGCCTGTAGTTTTTAATATTTTAAGGTTCCAGAATGTAGTTTTAAAGGAGGTTATTCAGACCTGGGTAGAAAAATCCTTGGCTGGGATGATATAGTTGGTGTCCTACTTTGAACAGTGGGTTGAACTAGATGACCTCCTGAGGTCCCTTCCAACCCTTATTTTCTATGGTTCTTGTACAATACTGCTTGGCACCACATGAATGCAGCTGTGCTACTTCTTGTTTGATTTGGGTTGAACTGAAAGCAGTACAGCTAGGCTTCTGCAGTGCTGTACACAGGTTAACTCTGCCTCTGTCTTGTGCACATAGGATCATAGAAAAGGAGGGCTGGAAGGGACCTCACAAAGTCATCTTGTCCCAGCCCCTGCTCAAGGCAGGTTCATCCCTGACTAAACCATTCCAGCCAAGTGCCTGTCCAACCTGCTTTTGAAAATTTCCAGGGATAGAGATTCCCTGTGGCTATGCTAATTGGCTCTCTTGAGAAGCAGCTCTAATTAGCTTGAACACAGTGTTGTATGCACATAGCTATGCTGTTTCCCATTCAGATGGCAGCAATAGGCTAGCTCCCTGGGAAGCAGCATGGCCAAATGTGCATCCCATTGTACACAGACTAAGTAGCCTGTCTGCAGCATAGCACTAGGGCAGACGTTCAGCAAGCTGATGCCTCACTCAGTGCAATTCTGTTATCTCATGAGACAGACAGATGCCTATTATTACTGCCTACTACTACTACAGCAGCAGCACTAAGTGTAGCTGGAAATGGGATAGCCTACTTCTGATTCCAGAGGCTGAAGGAACATCCAGGGCTCCATCCCAGATTTTTTTAGTGTCTTTGGCTAATGCAGCCTAAAAGAGTTTATACAAGTGCTTTGCACAACTTCAGTCTAATCATTTAGTAAACGTTATACCATTAGTGACCTACAATAGGATATTCTGATGTATACAATAAGGTGTATATCAGTTAATGCCACCCTATCCCACTAACTAGGGACTTTACTGTCAGCTGAGCTTGACCATAAGATGCCTCAAGCAGATCCTATGGGACTGGCATCCATACCATAAAACCCATCAACATACCCAGTCCAAGGGAGGTGCAAAACACTGTCTGACAATGGGGGCGAAACCATGTAGTTGCAATGAGTGTGGGCCCCTTCAGCTGAAGGCCTATTTACATTGGAAAATGTTAATGTATTTAGAAACCATTGGGAGCACTTGCATTCAACAATAAAATGCTGACCCCAGCTGTATAATCAGCATAGACTAGGACAAATTGTGTTCAGCAACATGTCAGTAACTCGCAATAAACTCTGGTCCTGACAGAGATTATTACTTGCTGACACAATACTGAATGTGATTTTTGTCCTTGTTTTCAGTGACCGCTAAGTACTTAAATTCTGCATTATTCAAACATGGTAATAACGAACAATTATTTAAACACAATGACATTTTCTAATGTACACAAGCCCTCTTAGCTGAAATGTAAAACTGAGTAACCTAGAATAATGTATTATGCAGATCTTCCTCCTCTTTCAATAATTCATAAGTTACAAATTTAAATGAAAGGTCCTAGAAACCAGGAACAATCTAGCCCACAGACATGAACAATCCTGAACACTGGGGAAGTTAATCTATATCTGATTTCTATGCACAAGTCACTGGCATTATATAAGGGGAATCTAAAGAGCTGGTTAAGGCTCTGGACTCTAAGTATTCTGAGAAACAATTTAAATACAAAATCATTAAATAATTCCCTCTCCAAAATAGTGTTTCATTCATTCAAGGAAGAAGGACAGGGAAAGCAGCAGTCTTTGTTCCTAAGACAATTTACTTTGGACATTTTGGCTCTTAAAGTTGTTTGTTTGTTTTCTTTTTTCCTCTTAAACTGATTCATACATACTTCACTTTCCAGCTTCATTATGGAAATCAGCAGGGTCTGTTCACAAAATCCTGCAACCAATGTTAGGAGACTTTTGGCTCCTAAAGTATTGTGGAGTTCGGGGTATAAAAATTATTAGATCTCTCTGTCTTCTTTAGAAGGTGGTATTTTCTGTAGAGTCTATTTTTTTTAAATATAATACATTTTAAAAGCATAGTTACACTAGCTATATGCAATTATTGGTTGGCCTCAGTCATTATTTTCACATCTCACAACAGAAGCCAGGGGCACAATATCATGTTTATATAGAAACTGCCATATGTCAAATCCAGGGTCCTATCTTTGACATGGACAGTGTCAGATACTTCAGTGGAAGCTGTAAGAACCCAGCAGCAACCATGTGCAATGAAACCAGGCATGCCCTTTGGACTTCAGCCTCATCTGTACTGACCTAAAGCATGAGACTGAATAATTTAAAAAAAATCATCCTTAGCTCTGGTAACTTGTGATGGTGTTATCCATGTCAGTACCTGCTCCTGTTTGGAATTTTATTGACCGTTTGACCTCAACAACTTCCAATAGCAATGACTTCCTATATATTGGTTTAATCACACAAAGTGTGAAAAAGTATTTCCTTTGGTCAGTTTTGAATTTCCTTTACTTCTCCTTTGGTTCCTGTGTCTTGAGACAAGGAACCACCTTCTGGTTCTCTAATATCCTTTTTGAGAAGCTGTGACTGCACACAATAATCCTGATAAGGCTATCACTTTGATTTGCGTTAAGTGCATTATAATATTCAAAGATGGCACTCCTTTCCCTGTATTAATGATTAACTATGGGAACACTTAAGATCATGTATTTTAAATGTCCTTATCCAAGTTTTACTGGATATCTATTTGATTTCTAAAACTGTAATAGTTTTTAAAAGAACTCAGGTCTACTTGTTTAAGTTGCTTTTCTATGTTATGTAGTGCAGTGATAAACTAGACCAGTGTTCTTAGTCACTGTCAGTGTAGCAACAATGATGCTGGGGTGTTGGATAATTCACATTTCAGAAGCACAGTTATATTAAAAGGCCTGTTTCTATTTTTAATATCAAAAACAAATCTATATCAGCATCTATCAAATCACTATTCTCACACTACCCAAACCTATATTCAGGTATAAATTTCTTAACATGCTCCTTTTAACTTTTTCTTTTCTGGAAGAATGAAAACATTCCATGACAACATTCAATACCAATGAATAAATGCATCTCTCCCTAGGTCTATAAAGCTTTGCTTTCTGCAGAAATCACAGACTAAAATAGACATTAGGCCAAAGCAATATTTTAAGGGGAGGAACTCCACTTGCCACACGTGAATAATTCAAATAATACTGCAAACAGCACAGGCAATACTTAGCACTTTCATAAATAACTGAAAAAGTAAGGTTAAGAAATGACACAAAAAGATAAAACATATAAAATTTCAAATAGATTAAATTTACAATAGGTAAGTGTGCTAGTCTGAATATAGTGTGCATGAAGCATGGTGTCCAATGAGCAAGTCTTCTATAACCCTTCCCTTTTCTCATTGTCTGAATCAAATGCTGACACTGAACAGGAAAGAAACTAAGATTCTGTCCACAGTCTGGGATGGTAACTAAGATGTGCATCTGGCATGTTGGGCCTATGCTCCTCCACAGGTTCTATCTTCCCTCTGAACTCATTGCGTCATTGGTGTTCAGCCAAAGTCAATGGTGCTATAACAATTTTTACACCAACTGAGGATCTTGTGTCCCTTTTATGCCTTGTAGAGTTTGGTTTTTGTCAGGGCTTGTGACTTGATTCGCCTTCCTGCAGGCAATTCAATGACTGCGGGGATTAGTTAGTAACAGAAGTGTATACCAGCCCTAAACAGTATATTTCTACAATGGGATCCCCAGTGACTTCCCCCAAATCTGCTTTGCAATAGTTTGGCTGCTTGACTTTGCATATCTTTAGGGATCCCCTGGAGTCACAAAACCTTCCATGCAGAGGCCCTAGCTCCATGGACTGCCTGGAAGGGGCCTCAACTGGGACGCTTCTTTTATGGCCTTCATGTATTGCAGTTAAGCTCCCCTCCAGTTTAATCGGGACATTTCTGCTAAAATGGTTCTTGGCTTGTACAATGAATCAAGTCACATCAGCACCTTTTAAGAGCCCCTCCATTGGCTTCTCTTCAACCTTGACATCAAACATGGGCTTTGTTCTTTACTGTAAAGTCCCTCCATAACCTAACTCTACCCTATGGTGCTTAACCCATGGTTATGGTGTGGTGCTGTGAAGGTCACTGAACTTCACTCCTCTGCAAAAGCTGATCTTCCTTGGTAGATTGAAAAAAAAAGCCATTTATTTCCAGTTTTATGTCTGCCAGACAGACAGTGGCAGGTAGCTAATATTTTCATCTTGTGCCAGAATTTGTGGGAAGCCCATTGGCATGTTACCACAGCTGAGACTACAAGTGGAATTATCCCAAATAGCAGCTATACTACAGTATCTCTTTATAGCCGAGCCACTTGAGAGACGTCGAGCTCATTTCAGCTAAAGGTTACTTTTTTTTTAATACCTAACCTGAATTTTAAAAAGTATTAAAAACTACAAAGGGGATGGAAAGTGATAAAATTAGGCATCATTTGGCCTACAGCCTAAAATAGAAGTGCATATTTTTATCCCACAACTCAGGCAGAACAAAAAGATGGTTTTGTGCTCAGAGACTTTATAGGTTTTCTCCATCCCAGCCTAATTCCTGCAGGAGAGCCACAGCTGCAAACCTTGCATTCCTCTAAAGATAATTCCAAGCAATAATGAAGGAGACTGAAACTGCACAAATCTTTGGTTTGGAAGGAAAAAGTGAGGCTAATTTAAATGCATGTTAGAAGTTGTAACGAAAAACACTTCCTGAGCCAGGAAAAGAAGTTGAAGTGCAAGGGGAGATCATGGCCAGGAAAATGGGTTGTGTAGGAGAGTGTAGCAGATGACAAATAGGTCTCTAAACCATTCTAAGTACATTTACTGGAGAGAAATATGAAAATCCTAATCAGTTTCAAGAATCTAAATATGATGAACACTAATGAGGCTCATTGATTCTTAGCATGCTGAAACAAATATCCTTTAAATCTGAACATCTTTTGTTGGCAATTTAGGCCAATGATTCTCTTAAAACTTGCTTAAAGGAGAGTCTCCCACACAAAGAGCCCCCCATCCTACGAATAAGGAGAGGTCAACTGTCTCTGCAGCATCCAGCAATGAATTAAGGGGTCGAACTACCGCCCACTGAAATAAATTGCATCTTTACACTGATTTCTAAAGGATTTGGTCAGGCCTTAAAGCCATGCTCAGCTAGTAAACAGTGAGGTTACTCAACACAGTATTGTGGAAGAAATATCTCTGAGGATATTTAAATTCAAGTGTGCTTCTTTTACATTGTGAAATAGTCATGAAAAGGAGGCAGTAGACCAGCAAGCGGGCAAATTAATAGCCAAATCCCATGAGGCAAAATGGCTCAGCTAAAATGTAGGGAAATGTGTTGTGCAGGGGAGGAGGAAGTTAATCGCACAGACTTTCTGGAAAAAATCAGAGGCAGTTTCTAACTGGATTTGGACAGAACTCTTCTGAAGTTAATTTAGCTCGGTGATTCTCAACTGATGAGCTGTAGCACCCTGGGATACCACCAGATGCTTTGAAGGGTACCATGAGGAGTGAGGACATAAGCAAGGAGTGAAGAGATAAGCACCACAGGCTCAAGCTTGCCCCTGCCTGGCTGATCCTCCAGTGCCACCTCCCAGCCCTCTGTAAGGAGGCAAACACTGTAATACATAAATTAGTTTTTGAATGTGGGTGTCACTCAATTCACAAGTTATGGAGCGGTTTCTTGAGTCCAAAAAAGGCTGAGAACTACCATGAGAGGAGAATTCAGCCAATCAGAATATAACTAAAAACATTTGAGGTTTACGTTGCATTTGCTTCTGGCAATCTACAAACTCTGTGAAGAGCTGCATATTTTTTGTTTGATGCTTCTGCCAGTCCTAGAAGCAGGGCCAGCTTACTATCAAAACTAATGTTTTCTCTTTGCTTAGCTCAGGCTTCCACTTATTTATAAATGCATGTTTCTTGCTACATTTCTATTGGAAAAAATAATATCTAAACTACAGGGAAAATATTTAAAAATTTTGGAGCACCCCAGAACTTTAAAATATATTCCAAACGTATAAATATAAAAATGTCATTGAGATCCCCACATCTAAAAACAATAATGAGGAACCTGCACTCTTCTGTGACATTCATCTTTTTAAAAATGGATTTACAGTTTTTTGGGGGTGTTTTGCTTAAGATTCCTCAAAGACAAGTTGA
>NW_017729024.1:101387827-101390491 GCF_001723915.1 Gavialis gangeticus
AAAAATAATATCTAAACTACAGGGAAAATATTTAAAAATTTTGGAGCACCCCAGAACTTTAAAATATATTCCAAACGTATAAATATAAAAATGTCATTGAGATCCCCACATCTAAAAACAATAATGAGGAACCTGCACTCTTCTGTGACATTCATCTTTTTAAAAATGGATTTACAGTTTTTTGGGGGTGTTTTGCTTAAGATTCCTCAAAGACAAGTTGAGTTTCATCATTGCTATTAACTCTTCCTACATTTTCTTGATGACTGCCTGATGCTTATGAAATAATGAATAATAATTACCCTGTTTTTCTAGCCTCCCCACCCCCAAGATGTGATTTATGGAGTTGGATTCAAATGCAATGTTTTTCTTACAAATGTGATAATTTTGGTAACTTTAATCTTGATAGATCTAATGATATTTATAATATTCTACACAGTAACAACATTAAACAAAAATGTTAGGTGTCATTCTTGACAATGAGGCACTGTGTTTAACCAATCCTTTCAGATTCAGATGTAAAATGGTCAGCAGACAGTTTTGCAGAAGGGAAACGGAATTATACTGAACTTGAAAAAGGAACCACTTGCTTGCCAGCCACATATACTTCAGAAATATTCCGATCATCACCTGAAACAATACATTCAAAAGAAGTTTTTATATTGATCTATACATTTTATGCAGTTAGTACTTGTATTAGTAAGTGAATGTCTTCTAAGTGACACTACCGTGCCATAGCTTAATAAGACGGCACGGTAGCGTATTAGCACTGTCCATGTTGTGACACACTACTACGCAGTATTTTCCGGCTACTGCACAGTCAGCTTCTCACGTAGATGCGCCCCTTGTGAATGGTACTATACTCAACACCCTTTGTGGGAATGATAACTGGAAAGACTGCAGTGCATAGCCTTTCTGCACAATGAAATAACTAAGATGTGGTCCTCCTTTAGGGAGGAATTGCCAACCAAACTTTGCTCTTTAGTTGAGTACTAGTAACCTTAAGCCTCAAGAGGATAAAACCAATCAGGGTTTTCTTGTAAGAATAAAGGCGGCTCTACATACAGTTTTTACAATAATTAATTAATCTGCTTCTATTACGCATTTCATTACATGTCTATATGGCACAATGCCATTAGAGATAACCAACCTAGCTTTAAATGCTACCAGTGTGTCCTGAGCACAGCTATATTCTAATATGGGCAGACTGTCTCTGGTCATCAAGATACAGTATTTAGAACTAGTTAACCCACTTCAGTCTCTACACAATACTACATTGTGCCAAGTGGACATACCATGTATGTAGGAAAGTACACCTAGTTCCATGCAAAGAGTGTATAATATTTTCATAGACAGTGGTTTCCTGCCTTTTTATGGAAAACAGGGGCACAATAGTTACCATTCATGGAAGAGCACTGCCAGGGTTTAGTTTTGTGTAGACTGGAAAAATCATTTGTATTTGAAAACATATTGATATTAGCTCATTGTTAAACATCATGCAGTATAGGTCCCTGCCACGTTACATATATTACAAAATCAACTCGTTAATTGCACAATAAATTTAGCCCAGCCACACGTGCAAAGTAATTATCAGATTATAAAAATGTCCATCCAGCTATAAAAAGAGCTAACACACTATAAAAGTACTGCTTGAAAATATATAACATCTTTATAGCTGGTTTCTATCCAGCTTTAATTTGAACATGTGGCAGAGTCCATAGATAAAGACAATCGGGCTTACACAGCTAGTAGTCAAATAGATTAACCTACCCAGCTGAGCACTGTAAACTGCTCACAGTAAACCATGTAATTCTTTTAAATTATATAGCAAAAGGAAAAAATGCACTTAATTCATAATTATGTAAATCATTGTAGGTGCGTCTACATGAGACGCTAACTGCGCAGTAGCCTAATAACAATGCACAGTAGTGCATAACAGTGCTAATACGCTTCTGCACAGTATTATTTGGCTAGTGTGCATTAGCATCACTAAAAAGATGTCCACTGGCACTACTGTGCAGTAATGCCAGTTTTGCACAGTGATTTAGTACTTGATTATTCAAGTACTAAACTTAATGCACAGAAACTATAATACATTAATGAACATGTAGATGCACCTTATGATTTTACAAAGGGAAAGTGATCCATATTTTTATTATGTTCTAAAATTATCTAATTCAGTATGAGATGAAAGGAGAATTTTCCATATAATAAGAACTGGTACATACCTAGATGCAGGAACTTCTGGAAGCTATCCTGAAAATAAGGCGGGGAAACCAAATTTCAAAAATCACATTCTACCCTCATAACAATCCAAGATTTAAAGTAGTTTTTAAAAACAAATCACACTATATTAATATTTATTTTATTCTTAAGTATAAAGTTAAACTTTTATATTTGCAAATTTATTTTTTTTAAAGAGATTGTATCTTAGAAGTTGCCCTGTCCTCAGTGCTTTCCTTCCCATTCTGGAGCTCAGCTTGCCAACCAAAGCCAACCTAAGAACACAACAGTATTTTTCCAGTGTAGATATACCGTCACGGGCCACTAGTTCTCAGGGGTTATTGGGGTAAACTAATATCACCACAGCTGTTAGCTACAATATAGATACTAAGGTTACTTAAAGACATTGTGGGGATTACGGAGACTTGGTGGGACTCCAAACAT
>NW_017729024.1:101390502-101405709 GCF_001723915.1 Gavialis gangeticus
CTTCCGACCCTAGAAACTATGAAACTATGAAACATTTAGGGTGTGTGGTTAGACTGGATTAAAAATGGCTTCTGAATCTAAAGTAAGTCAAGATGAGGCAGGGCCAGCAGGCGGGGGCTTGAGGGGCCAAGCAATGTCTGTGGGAGGGCTGCAGGGCTGCTTGGGGAGATTGGGGGAGACTAGTGGGGAGCTTGGAGGATTGGGTTCCACAGGGGGCTTGGTTGGGTCCTGAAGGGTTTGGCAGGATCAGGGAGGCAAGGAAGATCTGTGGGGGAGGGCTAGGGAAATTGGGGGGGGGTCAGTGAGATTGTAATGGCTCTCTGATCCTACCAACACCCCCCCAAGACCCTCCTCAGTGCTGCTGAACTGCCCCTAATCCCCCAAACTGCTCCCAGGGCCCTTTTATCAGCATTCACAAGTTCCAGGAGCCTAATTGAAACAAGTTGGGGTGGGGGGAGTGGTGGAACTGCAAAGATGGGGGGATTGGCAGGATGAGGGATCTCCCTCCCCCCTCCAGACCTATTTGTAGCCTCCCATCCCCCCACCCTCAAATGAACAACCGCCCCCAGCAAACCAACCCCACTCCCCCAATCCCACCTGCCCCTCCCCCTGCCCTGACTTATTTCTATCAGCTCCAACCACTGGTAAACACCAGTAAAACTGGCACCAGGAACAGCTTGAGGGCTTGCAGGGTTTGACAGGCTCAGGGAAAGGTGGGTGCTGGCTGATCAACTGAAGGATTGTCCATCTAGAGGTGTGTGTATAGGGGGAAGGGGTCAGGGCCTGGAAAGCACTTGGTGCTGGGGTGGGGACAGGCACTAGCAAAAGCATGACTGCAGGGCTGGGGCCAGTGGCTGGGCTTTTCCATCCATGAGGCCACACTGGGAACTGTACAGAAGTTCAGTTAGATCAGTCTCACTAGGCCCAATCTAAGTTAGACTACCACCGAGGTACAGTTAACTTAGATCAAGTCAGCTGGTTTTAGACTAATCTAATCTTCCTGAACTTCTGTACAGTTTGCACTTATATCTACCTAACTAAGGATATAAATATAAGGTCTGAATCTTGGTGAACTAAGTTAGATTTTAACATGATCTAACCTCCCCGAACATCTGTATTTAGCCTGAGCAATGAGTCTGACAAATTGTAGGGTACAGGACATCTGCTTGTTATAGAAATACTCCCAATGGACTGGTGCCACTTCAGGCTCTGAAGGCTGTAGTACACCTGGCCACTTCATAAATATGTAGCACTAACTTTCTGGGTCACTCCACTAACTTAATGGGTTGATTACCTCAAAAGTATCAGCAGCAAACAAATCAAAGGGGCTGTCTGACGCCTTGGAGTTGACCAGCAGTGCATCAAATTCTTTTCCGACCTCAAAGTTTCCGATCAAATTATCTAGTCCTAGGGCTGTGAAACATAACCAGTTAATCAAGGAATCTCTAATTTTCTATACATACACAACCCCTAACTCCAAGTTATTTTAATCCCCATTTTTTTTCAAAGCCTCATCTGAAAAGCTTTCACCTGATTGTCTTGAGTGTCATTAAAGGGGAGCTGAGGGTGCTGAATATTTTCGAGAAATGCTCTTTTATTTTTAAGGGTAAAGGGCTAAATGGATGCAGCCAGGATCTGACTCTGTGGTGCAAGTAATTCAGCTCATTGAACCCTGAAGCTTAGAATGTTATGACTTCAATCCAATAGTGTGCAGTGACTCCACAGAGCTCCATTGGCTTTAAGGTTTTGCCCATGCTGATCCATTTGGAGGATTTGGTGTCTAAGCCACCCTAACTAGACAACTCTAGGGCAGATTTCTGCAAATATGAATCCAGAGGTGAACTAAATAAACCATACTTCAGTGAGGGTCTGATTTGTCTAGGGCAGTGGTGCTCAACCAGTGGGCTGGATGGGCAGTGGCCAGGCTGTCTGTGGACTGGATGTGGCTGATGGTCCTAAACCACATGGGGAAGTTACGTCAGGGTCCCACTGAGCCATGAGCATGGGGCAGGGAGCATCCCAGCTCCAACCTGGCCCCACGGAGGGGAGGAAGGGAGAGTGGCCCAGCCCCAAGGAAGGTAGAGGGCTTGACCTGGCCCTTTGAAGGGGGATGCAGGGCTTAAGGCAGCCTCAACCAGGCCCTGTGGAGGGAAGGAGGCATGGCCTTGTCTCATCCAGCCCGGGGGAGGAACATGTCCCAGCCTCATCCAGCCACAGGGATGGGGATGGGGGTATGACCTAGCCCTAACTTGCTGCATGGGACTTGGGGTTTGGAAATTCAGCAGTGGGGGAGGGTGGCCATATTTATTGTCATCACTCCCCTGCTGTCAAATTTCCCAATCCATTGGGAGCCCCACAGGACACATTTGGCCCTTGGGCCAAAGGTTGCGGACCTCTGGTCTAGGGAAATCAAAGGACAGACTCCGATTGGTTTCAATGAGCACTGGATTTGTTTTCATGTAATGTTGCTTTATTAAGTCACCTAAGTGGTCAGCTCTTGAAATTATGGGTATATATGTAGTTTCTAATTACATTGGACATGATTGCTGAATGCTTTGGGATCTTTGGATGGAAGTATTGTTGATCCCAACTTCAGTATCAACTAGGGCAGGATATAACTGAGGACTAGAACCGGGCTTCAGATTTTGGAGTTTCCTAACAGCTCAGACATAGCCCAAAATTCTGCTGTGTAGTTACCAAGCATAGGGCCAGTTTTTATTTTACTGGTTCATATGGAAACTGGAGTAGATGACCCTTACAGCCCTAGTTTCCTATGATCCTATGGTCTTCAGCTGTTGAAGCATCTTTTTAGTTCATTTTACAGGAAAGTCCCACATGAAGGAGTTAGTATGAAGCCCTACTGCAAACAAGTCTCAAGTTTTCATCTGCAGGATGTCTACAGAATAGTTCCTTATGGTGGGACAGGAAAGCAGGGAGGCCAAAAACACAGCCCTAAGGCTTGTTTTATTGGGTAGTGGGATCTACTTTTTTTCCTTTTATTATTTTGCATCTCACATCTCACAGTACTATTAAATTATAACCTCTGGGTCTGGTTTTTAGAGATGCCAAACAACCACTGTTGAAGTCAGTAGTATTTGCAGGTGTTTAGCATCTCTAAAATTAAGCGTGCCATTCTATTCTCTTTTAAAAATAATTAAACTTGTATGATTTATCTGTAAGATAAAATAAGCTTCACTAGGAATTGCACTGGTATTGCCCAGAGCAAAATATCAGCACAGAATGACTTCTCTAGTTTGTAAGGTTCAAGGCTGGCAACTGAAATTACAGTTGTTATAGAAATTTGGCTGGTATAGAAATTTCATGGGATTGCAGCAAGGTTTTAAAAAAATAAGAATGGTGAAATAATAGCTTTGTCAAATTGGTCTTGGACACAATTAAATACCAACTTCACCTGAAAGGGTCTGTTGTGATTTTTCTCGTGTGCCTATTGCAATTTCTGAGTTAAACATAAGGGGGTGTTAAAGGATCAGAAGTCTTAGCAGTCAAATTGCATAGCAAAAGAGTAAATATCAAGAAGAAATCTTGCCAATCCAGACTTTCCCAAGTCACATTGGTCTAAGGTGGGTGGTTGAACAAAACAATAATATAATTTAGCATTTAATAGTAACTTACAATTTTAGAAAAAAAGAAAGGTGATTCAATACATCTACAATCATTTTTAAATGGATTTGTAAAGTAAACCTACCATCAGCAGCTTAACTGAACAATTCTGCTGGCAGTGGTCAGAAAAGCAGTGGTAGTGGCTGCCATTTTTGCGCCCCAGTGACATCAGCACCTGGGGCTAGTGCCCAGTTGCCACCCTCCCTTTTTTATGCTACTGCCCACCATAGTTTTGTAACCTAAAAACCCAAGTTTTTAGGTTACAAAAACTTGAGGGCTAGAACTGGGCTTCAGGGGCACTTTTACACACGCTCCAGGGAGGGGGGCAGTCAGCACTTTAATTAGAGCAGGTCTGAGAGCTGCTCTAATTAAAGGACCACCACGTCTCCTGTATCAGTGTCAGCCTTGGTCTGTAACATCTCAAATGAGTACCTTAACCACTAGTCAGCCAGTAGGCATGTCTACATGAGACTTTTACTATGGAGCTAAATACCTCTGCAGCAAATGTCTCAATGTCTATATTATTAGGCCATGGTAAACTAATAAATGTTGCCATAGGATAATACTTGTAAACACAGGTACTATCCTACACCAGCATTTTTAGTACAGTGCTACACATGTAGATACTATTGGGAATGGCTGGAGCATGAAGGTGCTTCAGTGCAGGGGCTGAATCTTTTTATAGAACCTAGCACAATCTATTTATCAACTGGTTTTACATTAGCTGGTATTTTCTAACCAAAAAAAATATCTGACTACCTCTTCTGCTATATCTGCTGCCAATTAAATAATGACATCTGTACCCATGCTTAGATTTGCTTTCTACTAAACAGTGCAAGTTCTATTGTAACATTATGCTTGATTTTTTTTTTCTTTTTAAAGGCAGTAATCATGTATATCAACCATGACAATCTATTTTAGTGAACCAGATTACTAGACGTATTGGATATAACTGCTATAGTCTGACAGTGCTGCTGAACTTTAAACAACGATATTGTGTATGTTGTTTAGATTTTATTCACACTTATTTCTGGCTCAGAGGTGATTTGCAATATGTCATTTTTAATAAAATAATAGGTAGTCTCACAGTGGCTCAAAAAAGAAGAAATAAAGCACACATGTGAAGTGGACATGAAATATAATTTATAATAGTTGCATCATGCTTTTTGAAGTAGCGGCTGCTGAATTATCTTGCAGTTGCAACATACAGAAATCCATCATCTCTCCATAACAGAGAAGTCAGGATTTCTTTAGAGAAAATGTAAAGTCTTGAAAATGCAATGAGACTTAATTATCCAAACTAGTAATGTCATTATGAATGTTTTTCAGGTATCATATCTGGTATCTTTATGAACCACCCTCTAGTGTTGGGTTCATACCACTACAGAAAATCTTACTTTTCTCTGCCTTTTTTCTTCCCAGAAAAAAAATATTAAAAAATTATAGAGCCTGAAGGAGCTCCCAAAGTAAAAACAAGATTTTGTTAAAGAACTTTATCTTGGTCCCAGATATTTTGGAGTGGGTTGATATGGCTACATTTTGAGGACAACAAAAACACCGTAAAATAGCTGTAATCAGAACATAATATATATAATCTACAGGGAATAAAATGTCTCCTTACCTTGGCTTCCTCCAAGAGTTGCTAGTCGGAAAACTTCTTTAATTGTTAGGCCTTCCTCATTGATTTTATTTATTTTAAGGCCATGAGACGTAATCATTGTTTTCCTTATAGCATCTAGCATGGAAGCTGAATATCCACCAGCAACATCTACAATAAATCAAAATCATAAAGCTCAGATTTTTGGATATAGTGTTAGTTTTAAAATGTATGAACTGCAATACAGTGTTAGATAATGGCAGGTGATATAGAAAAAAAATCACTGTTATGCCCTATCTTCTACTGAAAAATTCCTAAGCAAGATTGATATGACAGCTGCATGAACAGCTGTATAAGTGATACAGATAATACAGAAAATCATAATTCCAGATCACATGCTCATTACTTTTGATCAGAGGAACATATTATCTCCATTCATTTTCACAACATTTTAAATGTTTTGATCAGTTCAAGATCTAAGGTGATGGGAAACTAGATCCACTAATTAACTTGGCTGCAAGTTAAAACTTTAATATAAATATATGTCAATTTATTTGCAGGATAAAATAACTCTAAAACAAATACTCCTATAGGAAATTACTAACCTGTGCCCAAGCCCAGATTCACTTTGTGTTTCAGAACTTTTCGCACATTTAAATTGCCACTACACAACCTGAATTGGAAAGAAACAGGTCTTATATCACATGCACAACAACAAGTGTAAAGGCTCATTTCTGTAGTCCTTGCTCAAACAAGATGTCACTGGGGTTTCACTTAGGCTGTGTATACTTGTTCAAGTGATCTGGTAGAAAACGCTTACCTAGAGACCCCAGAAAAGATATTCAAATGCCAAGCCCCTGAGGAGCAGAGGGTTTACAGTGCTGATGCTGCACAGCCGCAGGGCCCTTTTGTACACATCTTGACGTGCTCTGCAGGCTCCCTCAATCCGTCTGGCGAGAGATGGCAGCAGTGCACAGGGCAGCCCTGACCGGCTGGCCCAGAGTGGTCAAACTGCACATTTTGGGGACTGTGAAGGGTGTTCTACTCTCTGCTCAGCTGGAGCAATAGAAGGCATCCCAAGCAATACCCTGTCTCCCTGGGAAGAGGGAGGAGAACCAGGAGCAAAGCACCCTGGGTGACTGAAGAAGTGTGCTGCAGCTTCTCAGAAGGAAAAGTGTACAGACATTTGTTTTTCCAGGAGAAACTCTTCTGGGAGTGTGTTAACCCTGGATGTTCCCAGGTTGTTTTTTTTTCCCAGGTAGCCATTTTTACTCTAAGGAAAAAAAATCCCGAACATCTGTACACTTGCAGTTTCTAGTGGGAGAACAGCAACTCTCCCAGTAGAAACTGAGGGCATCTATACATGTGCTCCGGCGTGGAGGATGGGTGCTTTGCATTTGGTGAGCTTTAATTAAAGCACCCCTGCCATCATGTTGAAACATGGGAATGCTGAATGTACACGACGCGGAGGCTGCTCGCACTAATTAGCATGCTTCAGCAGACTTGCAGCAGACTCGATTCATCAAATCTACTCCAACATATGCTAATTAGCACACATTGAAGCAGAACTCTGTCATGTGTATAGGTACCCTGAATGTCTGTACATGTTCCTGAGCAATAACAGAAGAGTATGCCTCTAAGACAGTTTCATGGCAATGCGTCGCTATACAAAGTCTTTTCCAAAATGTGACCAGTGAAGCCTTATCCAGTAGAGATAAACCATGTATGTTTATAAATCTGAATAATGCATCTTTAAAATGATAAGGATCAATTAAAGAAACTCACTAGAAGGTCTCTGTAGTCTCATGTTTGTAACCAAAAATTAGATCTCTAGTATACTCACAAAGGGCCAAAACCAAAAGCAGAAGTGAGCTAGTCTAAATAACATATTAATTTGTAATGTGGAGGTGTAACTTAATGCCACAAATCTGTTAAACTGTACTAGATCACCAGAGGGCAAGAAGATGAATCTGTTAAAAGGCAGTCTCCTGTTCTGGAGGCTGATGGGTCACCAGGAAAGGGAAGTTCCACAGTGGGTAGAAGAGTATGAGAAGAGAGTAAGAAATGAGTTAAGCAGTCCAGGTGTTCCTGAGACAGGTTATAGACCTAGTATATCACCGAGGATTGTTTCAGCAGTAACAACAAACCCTCTGAAGACCTCACGAAGGGACATTGCTCCATCACACAAGAGAAAGGAGCAGTAGGAGAAACTGATAATATGAAGCTGTGAGTTAGAGCAGGGAGGGGAAAAGTTCACTGACTACTTTTTACCCTACATTTTCTCCAAACTTTCATAAGAAAATCATATCAACTTGGATTTCTTTAGTGCCCAATTTTGAATTTTTTATAACCCTCTGAATCTGGAGTAGCTCCACTAAAATCACTAAGAGCTGTTGTGTCATTTAAAATCTTCATTGGGCAGAAATGAAATGTGAACAGCAATCTTACTTTCACAGTTCACATTATTTTGATACAGCAAAGTCCCCAAAACCGGATTACCATGTGGTGGCAGGTAGGATTGAAAGCTCTGTTTGAACCATAGCTTTTTGTTAACTGTTTTCTACTTACAAAAAATTGGAGTTGGGGCAATGGGCAATTGAAGCTCCTCGAAGATTAAAAATGTCCAGCTCTTCTTCTGAGAGATAACAGCCGTGGGCCATCACTGTCTAGGGAAATAATACCACAATGTTTCTTCAACACAGAGTTTATTTTGCTGCCTTTAGAAATTGTTGTTTTACTTGCATCATCCAAAATGTTCCCTCCCACCGTCAGAGATGAAAGAGCAGGGAGATTAACAATATAATCCAGGGGTACCTGACCTCTGGCCCATGCAGCCCATGGCAACGTGGCATCTGGCCCACAGGACTCCCCACAGGTCAGGAAATTTTGTGACAGAAGAGCAGTGGCAATACCACTACATTTCCCTGCTTCCAAATCCCCTGTCACTGCGGGGCCAGGTCAGAACCAAGCCAGACTCCCTCCCCCAGCTCCACTGAAGCCAGGCCAAGCCCCCAATCTCCCCCACCCTGCAAGACAGGGGTATATTAGATGCAGGAAGAGACGTGTTTGTAAGATTCAGCCCCATATATATTCTGTGCTGCTTTCCAATATAAACTTGTCCTTTACATGGGGCAGATCCAGGGAGGTGTAGTGGCATGGTCTTTGATTGTATGCGATACATGCATTAAGTATTTTGAGATCACTGGCATGTCAACACAGCTCCAGCTAGAAGCTCATGTGTACCATGAGCTCTGAGCATGCTAGCTGGGCAGTTCTGGAGCCTGGGGGTGAATGCCACTGCTGTGGAAATTAATTGTAAGAACGTTGTTTCTTTTTTCAGTCATTTGAGTTATATAAGTTCTCAGCATACAATATATACAAACAGGCATAGGATCATGTTGTTTAGGGGGATATAAACGTATTAGTCTTAGATAAGCAGCTGGATATATCAAAAGATAAGTACCTCTTCCTTTCCCCAAATAACTGGGGTATTTTTTAAAAAGTGTTTGGCATCATTTTGGGTATACTAGAGTATAAGACTCATATTGCTGTTTTAGAACGTCATATATAAACATATTTATATTAATCTGCCAAAAAGATGCATTTTTTAAATCTGTGGAAGATTTTTAAATGGAGGTTCAGTCCCATTCACTCTCTAATTGCCCTTTATGCCTTTGAAAAAAATCTCTCCCTAATATTTTCAAACTGATTTTAAAATTAAGTAATGCATATAATGTATATTCCTCCCTAAAATGTTTCTGTTAATAAAAATCTGATATTGTAAATAAATAGTACAACTGCATTCACTGATATGCCACAAGTGATACAGCTGCCCTAAAGTATATTTTAAGGTACACTGCACAGCTCACATGTGTGAAAACCTAGGGTTTTTATATTACCACTCTTTTTTTTAATACTTTTTATATTGACATGCATGCATCATGAAATATCGCGTCTGCTACTTGGCCAAAAAAAAAAAAAAATCTGTCTGCACCACCTACAACATTTTAAAATTAATTTAATCATGCACCAATCACTAGGTCAAACTCTCAAGCAGTGCAAAGGGGCAGGAAAGCTGAATACTGGGTGCCTGGAAACTTCCCTGTGTCTTCAGTGCTGCCTAATTGATTTTACATAGTTTGCTTTTGTCCCGTTGCTATTCCCAGTTTTCAACTGGGCTGTTAAAAGCCAGACCCAGTCTTTATCCTTCCTTTCTTGTCACAGAGCACTGAGCAGAGTTCCCGTATATCACAAGTTCCAATGCTTTTATTTTCCATGATCATAATTGCATTGTAGCAAATCATGTTTCCATCATCTCTCAGATATTACTGCATCTTCTTCACTGTACAGCAATAGATTTCTTTTTCAAGCAGGTAGGTGGCAAATACAAGTCACTATTATTTTTTCTGTATTGAAAAATCTTATAACTTAAGCTATGGAGGGTTCCTTAACACTACCTTGCTTGTAAGTAGCTTGTTTTTGTCATATAAATCAGTGTAATTTTTATAGGTGGGAAACATTTCCTCCACAAGTTTCATTTCTCCTTCTGTCTCACTGATGTGACTCTGTAAGGAAAAAATATACAATAGTGAGTGCTTATTTACTGTAAACAACAACAAATTAAAAATTAACTACACATGTCTCTACAAAAACTGATTTACAATAAAAGTATGATAAGCAGACACTGGACACTTCTATATATGTGCTTTAATGTGCAGTTGCCTATCTTACTGCACATTAGAGCATCATGGCAAAACTCATGCTACTACACTAATGTGTAGTAAAATTAGGCTACTGCTCATTAAGCATCACTAAAAGAAAGTGCTTTTGCTACCGCACATTAGTGCAGCCTACAGTGCATTAAGTTAGTACCTCACATTAGACAGCATTTACACACATACTTTTCTGTCCCACAACGCACTGGAGATCCACCGCTTAAGAGCAGACTCAATTAATCAAGTCTGCTCCTCACGTGAGCTGAGGCAAACTGCGCTGTGCCGCATGCAGTTGTGTAAGTAGCAAAATGTATGTCGGCGTACAGAAAATGGCGGCGGTGCGCTTTTGAAAAAATTCCCCTCTGATGTGTTTTAGTTCAAAAGCGCGCTGCCACCATTTTCTCAGTGCTGATGCGCATTCTGCCGCGAATACAACTGCAAGCATTGCAGCACTGGGCACTTTTCAAAGCACCTGGCGCTGCAGCACTTGCATGTGTAAAATTGCCCTGAGGTACTAAATTTAATGCGCACTAGCAAAAGTGCATTAATGAACGTGTACATGTGTCCACTTCGCGTTATTCCACTGCTGCAAAGCAATTCTGTGAATTCAGTGCCTGGAGACTCACTGTAGAAAAGATCCTTAGGTAGCACAAAGTTGTCATACCAGCTTCTGTTTACCCTCTTTTCCTACATCAGAGAAAAAATTGGGGTGTGTGGCTGGATATCGCAGTACATTGATCCCAGGTACCATAATAAACCCCTGATGTCATGGGGGACTGGCAAATGTTAAAGCAGCATTTAGGACCTGGAGTTGAAAGGGTGAGTTACCAGTTCTGAATTGTTGCCCAGGATTGTCCTCAGATGGAGTGAGCTTCAGCTGAGAATCTGCTGGAGTATACATTTCTAATATAACCAAATGCCCCATCGTGCAATGTTAAATAACCCCAGAGTAGGGTAAATTCTAATAAAATATGTAATTGGGATTATGTAACCAAAAAGCCTCTCCCCATTTTAACACAGCTGTAGGCTTTAAAAGGCACTTTGAAACTGCAACTTAATGACATAGTAAGATGTACTTCTATTTGTTAATGAGGTTCAAACATGATGCTTTGAATACAAAGGCTCATATTCTGTTCTCTGCTGAGATTTACTTTGTGCAGGACCAATGAGGAAGATGGTTGTAACCCTCCAGGTCTCCACACACAGTTGTATTTGTGCCAGCCCTGGTATGGATTAGAACAGCCTGTAGGCTGCTCTAACCTATAGCAATTAGGTATGGTCTCCCATGTACTTCCCTCATACGCTAACTAGGCATTTATTCTAGCACACAGTGGGCACATCTACACGTTTACTAAGGCACAGTGCCCACTGTGCATTAAAATTTAGTACTTGTATAATCAAGTACTAAATACATTTGCAGTAGGCTGCCATATTGTGTATTAGCGTGATTGTACGCTTTTTATGTGACACTTAATGAGCAGTAGACTAATACTACTGCGTATTAGCATATTAGCACAGTTTTTGCTCAGCATGCTAATGCACAGTAGAATTAGTCTACTGCTCATTAAGAGTCTCATGTAGACGCATCCAGTGTTCCAGTGATGAGCCTGTTTGGTCCCAGTGCTGAATATTGCACTGAGCTGACATTTCAGAGAAATTCAAAGACAGTTAAGTATGTGGGTTACATGCTTTGATGAACTAGATATTATCAGACAAATAATTTGATATTGATCCCTTATGAAAATGGCATGCTTTCTGGGTTATCTTTCCCTGAAAATAGTTACTAGAGAAGTCACAAAATCTTACCTGCACGTGAATATTGTGAGCTTCCGCTAAGTTACCAAGTGAACACAGCAACTCTTCAGTGCAGGAAGGTCCAAAACGAGGTGTCACTATGGGATGTACCCTTGGATACTGGAAGTATTCAAATGACATATATTAGATTATACGTAAGCATCTGTACACCATAACAAATATACCCTGAACCACAAGCTTACATAATACTTGGCAAAGAAGCAACGAACTTTGGTCTGTACTGCTCTGCATCTTCCTTTACCTCTATGAATAAATCACTATACAGTCATATATATTATTACTATTTTTATTATTATATTTATATGTGTTGTCATTGTAACTGTTGTTTATTGTGATTCTCCTTGTCACATGAAGAGACAATCATTTTTTTTTCTTGTAAATTATTTTAGTGACCTGTGAAGATCTTTTCTTGACAATATTTCCTCAAGCAGAAGGGAGGGTAGATTTGCAACTTTATAAACTAACTAAATCAAGAGAAGCATAGGATAAGCTTTCATAAGCAGCAGGCTTACTTCATCAGATGCTGTGAAGGGATTGCATGGAGCAGAGCTTCTAAACTGGAAGCAGCGATGAGAGATGAAGTAAGCCTGCTGCTTATGACTGAATGTGATATTTTGGCTTGCAGCCTCCTTAGCTTACTCTTCATTTGCATAGTACTCACTGCTTTTGAAAATCAGGCCAGTTATTCAGATAATAAATATGAATTTAAGAACCTAACTTTAAGCACCTATTCTTGAAAAATTTGACAAGTGTCAAACAAATTAAACCACTAAAGATAGAAGGGCCATTTATCTCCAAAATTTCTTTGGAAATTCCTTCATGGATAGGAATGAAGTGATCCACAACATTCATGTAAAAGGATTTATTAAATAAACTCTAGAGTAAGGGCATTATTCTGAAGTTATATTAAGACATTTATTTTCTGAAATAAACCAAACATTTTTCCTTACAGTTTATTAACAGTAAAATGATTAAATATTTCTTTCTAAGACTGGGGAACCATACTTTGTAGAAGCAGGCTTTTTAAGAAGTAAAGTTTGCTTTTTAAAAGTACATTATTCTCCAGTGCTCTGAATGAATAGTAGTGAAGGTACAGTGTACAGAAATATTTGCCAATATTAGACCTGTTGCCCTAAATCCAGATCCAGAATTCACTTGATCACTTTTTACAGGAAATTCATTAAATTTTTATTTATTTATAATATACTGAAAGGTCAGTAGTTAATGATTTATCAGAGGATTAACAAGGTTATAAACAGGTAAATCTTCTTTTACAGAAATGAATGTACGCTAGGGAGAACTCTTTTTTTTTTCCATTTTATACAGTGCATGGGGAAAATGTATGTGCAAAATGCAAGCTTACTTACTTTCTTTTCAAGAAGTTCTTTAACAAACCTGAAAAAGGTATGAAAAGCGATATTTATTATAATATAAGAAGAATAGGAGAAAACATTTACCTTATTATTCTATTAAGTCTTTCAGAAAACATCAGATTTACGTGGGGAGTTGAAAGATCCCTGGGTCAGATTCTCGGTAGGCAGTCAACATGGATCCATTGAAGTTGGTGGACCTACATTAACTTCACTAGCTGAGAATCTTTCCTTAAATCTGCAGAAGTTCTATCACAAGTAATAATTAACTCCAGACACATGGTAATTACTATTTGTTCTCACTGGAAACTAAATACATTTCATTAGGTCAACTGAAAGCATTATTATATGCTACAGTGGTACAATTTAAAAAACCTTAATTTTGGCTGTATATGAATTTAAATCACAGCATTGATTCTATTATTTAAAGGGCTATTTTTAAAATGCTGCAATATGTTATGCTTCATTTACAGTGGTTTTACATGTTGAGAATTAAAGTTATAGAACTCTATTCTTCATTCACTTAAAATGCCTTTGATATTTCCAAGGAATATTTATGTAGGTGTTTCGAGTATAGACAATTTACTCTATTGAAAACGCAAAGTGCATTTCCTTGCTCCATTCAAAACAGAAGCATAAAGCACAAAGGATTGGATTCTATGAATATACTTTAAACAATCAAATACAGATACTAGAGGTAAACCAGAATTCATCCCTCAAAACTATACCAAGATTAACATTTTGGATCTCTTGTCCCTGGTCTCACAGCTGAGCATCCTAACCAGTGGGCTATAGAGTACTCTGAGCTGGAACTCCTACAGCTTGACTCCCTAGCTTGACCAGTAAGGCAGCCTATATGCATGTTCCAATGCATTCTAATTAACATATTCTAATTAATTCTTGATTAATCAAGTCTGCTCCATGCTCTACTTAGAACACTGCAGTGTCACCACAGCGTCACATGTATTAAGCCCCTGAACATTTAAAAATGTCCATGGGGCACTTTAACTAAACATCATCAAATGAGGTTTAGACAAAGCATCCCACAGCCATTTTTAAATGTGCAGGGGCTTAATACACATGACACTGTGGCATTTTAATTAGAACAACTACTCAGAAACTGCTGTAATTAAAACTCCCCCCCACATCCAAGCAGGTGTATAGGCACCCTAAGATACCCATTGGAAGATGGAAACCTGGGGCACATCCAGACAAGCACACATGTGCCTCTTGCAGCAGCTCAAAGGGCTTTGAGATGCTGCAGGAGGCATGTACAGGGAGCTGAACCCAGGCTTCTGCCAGTAAGTAAGGGGTAGGGGGGCTGGAGGAGGGGGGAGGAGACCACTGGAGAACTCCCGCCAGCCCTGCCCACTCCCTCAGCCCCCCCCACAACCCGATGGCTGCCCCACCCGGATCCATCCCCTGACTGGCCCCCTGCGCCCTCCAAACACTGCCCCACCTGGCCCCAGCATCCCCGCAATTAAAAAAAAGCCTGAATTCACCGGCAGTAGCAGCTGCTGTCAGAGTTACTGAGGCTTCATGGCAGAGCACCCCCCCCATGCAGCACGGGGCCCGGATGACAGCCGCAGTGGCCTCAGCTGCCCAACAGTGAGCGGAGCTGCCTGGAGCCCTGCTAACCCTAGCCACACCTGCCCAAAGGCGCAGTAGCAGTGTGGGTGCCAGGTGGCTGGGCCCAGGCCCTGCTGCCCCATGCTACACAGGGGGACTCTGTCACAAAGCCCCAGAGCCTCCATAACCCCTGCTACTGCCAGAGAGTATGAGGATTTTTTTTTCTTTTTTTTTAAAGTGGCAGGAGGCTGGGGCCAGGTGAGGCAGCCATCATGGGGCTGGGGGTGCAAGCAGGGGGTGGTGCTAGGTGGGGCAGGCATCAGGGGGGCTGAGGGAGCCAGCAGAGGATGGGGCCAGGTGGGCCAGCAATTCAGGGGGCTGGGGGAACAAGCAGGGGTGGGGCAGGTGGTAGCCCCTTGTGGGGGGGCTCTAGCCCCTGTGGGGGGGATGTGGCCCCTGTGGGGGGTAGTCTGTGAGCTGTGCAGGGGGACCCATGCCTCCTGAGCAGACCCCCCCCACA
>NW_017729024.1:101410709-101413410 GCF_001723915.1 Gavialis gangeticus
CTGTGCAGGGGGTGCTGTTACCTGTGGGGACCAGGGGACCCACTTCTCCTGAGCAGCCCCTCCACAGTCTCCCCAATCCACTCAAACCTACCCAGACACCCCATGGCTCCACACATCCCTCCACAGCCACCTACATCACCCAACCCCCTTCCCACCTCCCTCCTGCAAACACCACATGCCCCCAGCACACACCCTGCATGCCCAGCTGCCAGACAGGATGAAACCTGCTGGCAGGAGCTGTGGCTGCAGGGGCAGCTGTCCCCACATCTTGGTTAGTGAAGGGGTCGTGGAAGCTTTAACTGCTCTGTGGTAAGAAAACCAAAGGCAAAGAGCAAAACATATATAGGTATTTAGAATTCATTTTATTATGATGATAGAGACACTAGTAGGCTTCCAAATTGCTTTAACACTGTAGATATATCAAGAAAATATTGCTCAACTGATCACTGCCTCTCTGTCTCTCTCACTCTCTCTCTCTCTCTATATATATAGTGGCCTTTCTTTTAATTGTGGAAGAACATGGATTTTGGGGTATTTTACAGAGTGACTTGGGATTTTTTTATCAGGGATTTTCCAGTTTTCAAATAGGGAACACCAGAATTCCTGCTAGGGAGGCAAGTGGCAGGATCCAGGCAGAGGAGCCTGCTCAGAGCTGGCACCTTGTACCCAGCTGGAGGTGGCTGACCTCCTGGCCAGTTGGGGCCAGGAGGACATGCTTTGACAGTTCAAAGCAGACCATCACACTGGGAGCATCTTTTGGGTGATAGCTTCCCTGATGGGTGGGCAGCAAGGTTCCCTCTAAGCTGCATGCATGAGCGGCCGCACACAATAAAAAATCTTTCTGCACACTTATTTTTTAATGCTATGCACCTGCCTGGAGAGGAGCTGGGCTGCGGCTTCCCAGAGAGGAGCTGGGCGTGGAGTGCAACGGAGGTACCAGGGCCAGCGTGGGACACTTACTGAAGGTAAGCTCCTCACTTCTCATGCAGGGCAGGCAGCAGCTCCTCCCTGAGGTGAGGCAAGATGGGGACAGCAGCTGGGGCTGGGGCCTGGCACGGGCTTCGCTGGCTCTGGGGAACTTGTCTGCATCCCCACATAACCTCAGGGAGTGAGGAGGCACATGGTGTCAGGGCTGGGGAGTAGAGCAGTTCCCTGGAGCTGACAGAGCCTGTGCCAGCCCCCAGCCCCAGCCCCCAGCCCTGCCTTGCCTCACCTTGGGGTGGAGCTGCTGCCGTCCCTGCATGAGGAGTGAGGAGCTTAGCCTTCAGTAAGCATCCCATGCCGGACCCGGCACCTCCCTTTTAGTTCTGTCAATTGATTGTGTCCGGGCCTCGACTGCCCCACAGCACTACACTACGCTGCTCAGGGCAGCAGTTAGCATAGAGAAGGGTGGTGGCTGAACCCTACCAGCTCCTACCTGGACACTTACTGTTGGACGCTTACCAGCGGACCGCACCAAAAAGGGGAGGCAGGACCGAAGCGGCGCGCTCACGGGCCACTACTCCTAGAGGGAAAATTGCTGGGCAGAGGGCACACATGGCAGTAGTCTGCACAAAAGCCAACTCTGCAGCCTCATCCCACTGGCAGCTGGCCCAGAGGGACAGATGCCTCTACTGGCTGTGCAGTCCCCATCTGGGTCTGGCAGGCATGCAGACTGCTGCAGTGGGTAAAGGGTGCAGGGAATCCTCAGGGCTGCTTCAGCAGTCCAGCTGGCATAATGGGTACTGTCCCCAGGCACCAACTGCCTGGGCCCCAGAAGCTCCTGAGAGTACGTACGTGTGTCCGGGCACATGTGCTGAGGCAAAAAGCCCCAGCTCAAATTTGCAGCACTTCTATTTGAGCTGCTGAAAGCTCATGTGCTTGCATGTGTGGACACACCTCTGGAGATCATTCCAGTACTTATTCCAGTGAAAGCTTAAGAACTTAAATTAAATTTGGGCCCTTCACCTTGGGTATGTGACCTAACCACTAGCATATTGTGAAAAAAGAAATACACTTCTCCTGTTTTGCGAATTCAGCCTTGATTACCTTGCTTTTTTATTTGTATCCAAAATAAGACTTTTGTTTCATGTCTAATGGAATATTTTATTTAACACGACATGACAAGTTTAGGTTTTGGTGCTAAAAACAAACAGATGAATATTACTTTGGTTTGATCTGGATTATTTGTTTCTTGACCTTTTGGTTCAATAGTTGAGCCAAAAAATTGATTATTGCACAGTCCTGGTCCTGGGGGGAACCGACAGGTGGAAAAGGTGGGGGGAGGGAGGAATCCTTATCTAGCCCTACATGGTGGATACTCAGTAGGGCTATAGTTTTATGCCAACCATGGAGAATACAGGGATTCAGAATAAAACAAAGTGCATGTCACCTAGTATCCAGTTTAAATGAAATTGTTCCCTTTCAACTTCTGATCTTCCTATGTCCATCTATCCTTTTCCCTTCTCATATTAGGTGAAAGTGAAATGTTTTCAGTGACCTAACATATTTTATATATGTAATTAAATGTTATACCGGGGGATATCACCCTATGTATGTGGTATACTTACTGTATTTACCCAAATCGAAGATGATCCCAAATTTAAGATGCCCCCCGCAGTAATCTTCCATGTATAGAATCTAGTTCTGGGGAGTCATCTGCAGCAGCGGGGAAAGTGGTGGGGGGATTAGTGTGGGGAAGTGGTAGGGGGGGCAGGCAGTT
>NW_017729024.1:101413450-101413876 GCF_001723915.1 Gavialis gangeticus
GGGGGGGGGGGGGGGGGGGGGGGGGGGAGTGGGGGGAGGCTGGTGGGGGGATAGTGGGGATGTAGGCAGTGGGAGACAGGTGGTAGAGGGATCAGATGCTTGACCCTTGCCCCCCTGCACCTTTCCCCCTGCTACCTGCACCCCACACCACTTGCCCTGAGCCCTCCACCTTGTTCCCCCCCATCTTTCCCTCCCCACAGCCTCTGCCAGGGTCAGAGTTGCCACATTACGGCTGCTGTTCTTTGGATAAGCTTGGGATGGAGCAAGCATGTGCTCCATGTCCCAGGCTGGAACAGGGATGTAGCCTAAGGCATTGGAACAAGGGTAAGCAGCAGGGGGAATGGGGGTTTCTAGATTGCAGGCAGGGAGAAAAGTTAGGTGCCAGAGCAGATGCGTGTCTCCCCCCCCCCCCCTTGATTCCAAGAT
>NW_017729024.1:101413919-101416801 GCF_001723915.1 Gavialis gangeticus
CAGAGCAGATGCGTGTCTCCCCCCCCCCCTTGATTCCAAGATGAAGGGGTTTTTCCCTCATATTAAATGGGTAAAAAACTTGTCTGGGAATTAATGTGAATCGTTTGACTTCCTCACCTGCATGCTGGCCCTAATTCACCTCTGCCAGGATCCCTTACAATACTCCAAGACCCTGAGCAACTGTCAGAAAGCAGACATTTAAAAAAACATAAGTGAACCTGCCAAAGAAATGTGTCTTTCTTCACCAAAAAGGTAGAATATCTCCTACGGCAGGTAGCTAGGCATCAGGCATCACAGAGACAAACTTTCCCAGCAGGACATACATCTTTTATCTAAGAGATCTGAAACTCCTCTCTTCAAAGCTGTAGAGCATTCATTATTAATGTCATCACAAGGTATTGGATCTCAGACACATGACGGGGCACTACAGAAAATCTATTTTAGAGCATTTTGAAATGCTTAAATCATACTAGAACTAAAGGCTCTGTCACCCTTAAGAAGTGGTAGTATTAAGGAAACCTAGGATCATAGGCAAAGGGAAATAAAAATGATCATAGCTACTAATGTTAAAAATAACAGTTCTTTAAATATATGTCGTTTAAAATCCCTGACGATTTGTAGCAATAAATAGGTTTTACTGGCATTTTACTCAGCATGGCCCGCAAAATAATGTAGCAATTCCACCCTCATGCCATAGGATGTTAATACCACTGTGCAGCGTGTTATCAGATTGTCTCTTTATGCCCTGATTCTGCAAACACCCAAATATGTATGTGACTACTCTTAAAAGCCAAATTATGTGTGTGCTTGTGGATAATCAGAATATGACTTCCAAATGACCCCATCTAATTCAGTACAATGTCAAAACCTTGATGTTAAACCTACAGTTTTTGTCAGAGGACTCATTGCAAGTATATGTATATATACAGTATGTGGAGTTAATATTCATCCATTTGCCCAACTGTAAATTAGGGATAATTCCATTGAAGTAAGTATCATTATTCTGAAGAATAATTGATGTGAGAGGAAATTTGGTCTATTTTCAATTAAATAAAGTGTATGTTAAGCCTTAACTTGTCTGACTCCAATTCACATTAAAAAATAGGATGCCTAATTTCTCAAGATGATGTTATCAGTATAATCATTTTACCTTTCTGTGTCCTTGACAGAATCATCAGTGGTTTCCTTGTATTCTGGAACAGCGTTATTGATATCCATGCAAACTTTGCCAACATATGCTCGCTGACCAAATTTATCTGCGAGATGTACAAAAGAATAAAACTCAAAATCATTGGTTTTCTACACAAGCTGTTATAAGGCTTTCATTTAAAATCAAAATAATAAATTTGATCCTATATAGCTTCACTTCAGCTTGAACAGTGCTGATGTTCTTTTCCTCATCTTTAGGTTGAGACAATCCAGTAGGATGGTTTGTTTTTTTTATCTCAAAGCAAAATATTTAGAGAAGACAATAAGAAATATATGTGATAGTATTATCATAATACTCATCACTACAAACTTAGAGCTAGATTGTGTTAGCCATACTATGTTGGCTTAGAAATGGTATTTAAAAGTTTATTTTTTGGGAATTGGCTTAGAGGTATAAATATATGCATTAATATGGTTCAGGATAGGCAGCAGGGGTTGATTGATTTCTAAGAGTCTGGGTCACACAGTTGCACAGTTTCTCCAGCCTTGGAAGCAGACAGGCTGTCTAATACAACAAGGCCAACAAGGACACCTAGTCTGGAAAACAGTTTGGGAACAGAGGGAGTATGTACCATACTGTTCCATTACACGAGATAAAAGTGGCACCAGCTAACACGGACCCAAAGCAGGGTGGGGGTAGGCTAAGTCCTGGGTTTGGGGGAACAGACCAAATTAGAAGAAGGCCCGGAAGGACCAAATTAGTATGCGTGCATGTGATAAGCTATGTGGATGTATGACAACCACACAGAGGGACCGCCCACATGCACTTCCCCCCGAAAAAACGGGCCTCCAAAATTGGCGTGCATGTCTAACTGGGGAAGCTGACTTCTTTTGCTGGAATAGAAGCAAGGAGAAATAAAACCATGGAGATGCTGTCTTCTAGTGTCTGCCAATATGGATGCTACTTCTTTATAGTCCAGTAAGCAGAAAGGGTGGACTCCTGTGTTAACCCTCTCCTGGCTGCTAAGGAATTTGCACTAGCTATTTGCTGAGCATTGTAGTTTGTGCCTGAAGCAGTGGTTGAGCTGGTTCAGGGCAAGTGAGCTGCTACATGTAGTCTGTAGTATCTTGGTGAGTATGTTTATTCCTGTAAATAATAAAGTTGTTTTTAAATCACAAGAAAGACCTATTTACAGTAAAAAAGTAACAGTCTTTCTACTTTCCCTGTAAGGGTTTGGGGCCTAGTTTTTGCTGTCCTGCCACACCAGGAAGTTCATGATGTGTCACACTGTCCCCTGGGATGCTGCACTTCCTCGATATAGAAATATCACACAGTTCACTGTGCCTGAAAAAAATCTTTTTTTCTAAATTCTGCCTTCCAAAAACAAGGTGTATATTTTATTTGAGGGCATGAAGTATGTGAAAAAATATAGTAATCTTAGTCTGTCATTTTCTTTGCAGCCATAATCACCATCAAAAAAGTCAACTTTCCCAGTTTGCTAATTGGCATCCCCCTACCCAAAACCTTGTCCTAACAATTCAAAGTTCCCTTATTTCTTTAAGGCAGATGGTACTTTAAGTCTGCACAAGCATCTAAGTCTCTTAGGGTATGTTTACACTACCTCTACAGTAATAGTTTCATGGTTTCATAGTTTCATAGTTGGTAGGGTCAGAAGGGACCTGAGCAGATCATCAAGCCTGACCCCCTGCCATGGGCAGGAAAGAGCGCTGGG
>NW_017729024.1:101417710-101429237 GCF_001723915.1 Gavialis gangeticus
CGGGTCCTCCTTCCTCCCGTGTTCGAAAATGTGGACCACATTCACCCTTTTCCAGTCCTCTGGCACCTTGCCAGAGCACCACGAGTGCTTGTAAAGTGTGGCAGGGGTCCCTCAATGTCCTCTGCTAATTCCCTCAGCACTCTGGGGTGGAGATCGTCAGGACCTGCTGATTTGAACATGTCCAGTCCCACCAGAAGTTCCCTAACTAGGTCCTCTCTAACCCTGGGCCTGGCAGTGCCTCCCCTGGTACCATCGGGCATCCCAGTGGGGAGGATGACTTGGTCCATGCTCAGAAAAATGGAGCCAAAGAAATTGTTAAATAAGTTAGGATTGTCATTTGGTGAGAGCACCAGATTTTAAGCATATCCTGCAGAGGCCCCACATTACCCAGAACCTTCTTTTACCCCCTATGTATTTAAAAAAGGATTTCATGTTATCCTTGATCCGGGTCACTAGGCCCAGTTCCATCTCCACCTTGGCCTTTCTCACAGCCCCCCTACAATCCCAAGCAGTGGAAATATAGTCCTCCCTGGTGATGGCCCCTCCCTTCCATTGGATGTGTGCCTCGTTTTTAGCTTTGAGACATTCCTGGGTGCTTTTGGTGAGCCATGGGGGCTTTTGAGCACTCTTGCCCCTTTGATCCATGTTGGGATTGCCACCCTTTGGGCTTGGAGGATCGTCTCATTATGGAACAATCACTCCTCTTGCACTCCCAACTCCCCACCCCTCTGGGACCTCAGTGCCTCCCTGACTAGTCTCCTTAGCTCAATGAAATCCATCCTCCTGAAGTCCAGGGCTGCTGTTTTGCTGCAGGCCTTTGCCACCCTGCACTGGATGGTGAATTCAAATAGGCAATGATCACTATCACCCAGGTGATCGAGCACCTGCAGTCCTCTCACCAGATCATTGCTTGTTGCCAGGACCAGGTCTCACAAGGCATTTCCCTTGGTGGCACTGTGCACCTCCTGAGTTAGATGGAGGTCCTGTAACATGGCTAGGAACCTACGTGAGCTTCCATCAAGCTATGGACAATACTAAGACGTCCATCAAGAAACAAGTGCCCAGGGATGCTTTCAAGATTTCTCTCAAGTATGCCCCTGAGGGCAGTCCAGGACATATCTGGCACAGCTTTTGCACCATATAACATTTTTCAGAGTAATGTGCATGTGCAGAGTAGGCATATGCAGAGTAGGAGCCAGGGGGCTGGGCGTGTTTCTCTGGAGTGGTCTCAGGATCACTGTGGAAGCAGTACTGACATGGATGTGTGTTCTCATGCAGCCTTTGTCTGCTAAGGCTCCAATACAAGAAAACATTTAGGCTTGTTCTTAAGACCATCCCTATTCAGCACAGCACTTATACACCTAACCTTTGGCACATATTTCCATGGACTTCCGCAAGACTTAAAGTAGGCACATACCTAAACCTAGCACATGCTTAAGTGCTGTAATGAGTATGGATACACTGCTGAACAAGGGTCTTGCTGAAAACTACTGGAAGCAGGAGCCATCTTTTCCTTGATGTCTTGTACACCAGTGTCACTTTACACCACAAACATATCATAAAAATCTCATGTTTAGTTTAAAATATAGTTTGTTCTTAAAATAAAGGTAAATTCCATAACCTGCATCCTCAAAACACAGCATCACTTATTCAGCACTGTAAAAATCAGCCATTGTCAAGAGGCATGACTTTTGTCACATGTTATGAGTCACTGGCAAGTGTAAATTTAATAAAGAAGTCCATACAGGGTAAGGGTTGAAGAGTCCATGCCCTTACAGGCTACATAAGACTGAGGCCAAGATGTCTTTAGGTCCAAGATTTCATACAATAACAGATAAAAATCAGAAGCCGAATCAACCCCTGGTGCAGAGGTGTAGCAAGTATTTTCTGTTTCTGGGCAACAGGTGGTGGTGGTGGTAGATTATGCTGACTACTGGACAGTGGAGGGGGAGCAGAGCAGGGAGCAGAGGGGCTATAGTCTTTTCTGGCAGCACTCTCTCCACTTAGGCAGCAGCAGAGACTCAGGCATCTGAGGGACTCCTGGGGAGACATGGGCCATATTGGTGTCCCACTTACCCCATCTTAGTTTCACTACTGCCCTAGTTACTCCATTGACTTGTTTTTATATTGTTTTTTATGTTAGCCCTTTAACCAAAAACAAGCAACAGATTTTGAGAAAGGGAAGTTGAGCATTCATATGACAAAATGAGCCCACCATTATGCACCTACATCTGTATGTGTAATGATGATAATTGTACAAATAAATGAAGTATTTGTACATGACTGAACTATTAGGACCATGATTCAGCAAATTACTTAAGCATTTAGTTACTGCTTTACATTTAAGTTGCCAATATTTTGGTAGTATGTGTTATTTTGAACTGAATCTCCATACTGTAGTTATGAAAGAAAATATTTGCAGATTAAAAGATAATTTCTCTTTTCACATGTTCTGCTAAAAGTCACAGTCACAAAAGGTTACATGCTTTAGGGATCATGACACTAGGAAAAGAGCCAAAAGTATATTCCACATGCATTATATGCATACACTATTCATAAAAATCCACTGTCAAAAGAGTTCAATTCAAATAAGCATTCATTTTTTAACTTGGTTTTTAAGAAGGATTACAAGTGAATTTGGTACTCATGAAAACAAAAAGCTGGTAGCATTACTGGATTTGTATGTGCAAACTTGGCATTTGGACATCATAATTCTAGGATCAAGTTTTCTACAGATGGTCTCACACAGACTTTCCGGTGCCAGGCTGCTGGAAATTGGTAAGAAAGTTAGTTCAGTTTTAGTTCTGCATTTTGATTTGTATATTAACATGACATCTATATTTGTAAACCACATGGCTGGATTTGCTTGTGTGTACAAAAGCATGGATATAAACTTTGAGGCTAGGGACAGAAATTACACATAAGTCAGTATAAGTGATCAGAAACTGGTTCAAATCTATAACACAACAGAAGTTCAATGCACATAAACCACTTTCAAAATGGCCCAAAACGATTTAAGATAAACCTGGATGGATATAGCATCAGACTTAAATGATTTAGGTTAAGCTGATTTATTGAACTTCTGTCTAAGGTTCCCTCCAGATTCAAGTTACCTTATAGTCCCCCAGCATCCCAGGTTGCTTTGTACCTCTCCCATAAACCCTCCGTCGCAGAGTGGGCAGGCTAGCCTTCTTCCAAACTGTCTGCTCCAGCCAAGCAGGGAAGCATGCTCTAGCACCCTCTGGCTTTTGGCCTAGGCTACTTCAGGCATATGGCTGCATTTTCAGAATAAAAAGTAAATGTGTGTTCACTCGCTTATTGATTCAATCTACACAGTTTAGGCTAATCTGCAGAGATTGAATCAATTCAGCCTCCGGCTTTTTGACAGTCTGTGCTTAGCCTGGAAGTTACTTTGAGGTCATGTGAAAAGTGTCCTTGAGTGTACTGATAAATCTTGGTCAAAAAAGATGAAAATCATATAAAAACAAAGCAGTAAAACATTTACCTGCGGACAACAGGAATCCGTAAAAACATTGCAACAGTTTGCAAGCACTCTGCTGGGAGCAAGAGGGAGATAGGGAAGAGGAAGAGGAGTCAGGTACTAGGCACCAGATCCTGTTCCTGGAAAGTAAGTGAGCCAGGGCTTGCTGAGTGTTTGTTTGGTGGGTGTGTGTTTCGGCATATGCTGTGAGCAGCAGGGAGTGCTGCTAGCTGACTGCCTGCTGGGTGATTGCTGCCTGTGTCTGACAAAAGCCATAACAAGAGGACAGAGCCAGTGCAGGCCCAGGAAGGTTTAAAGAAGACTTCCTGAGTGACAAGGGACAGCAACAAGCCCAGGTCACAAGCAGTTTGCCACCCATTTCTTGAAAGGGAAGCCTTTAAAGTAAATTATTTCTTTAACTTAGTAAAGACATAACTAACCTTGATATTCATCATAAGTAGTCAAAACTCAGCACTTTGATCAATAATTAAGTCTCTTGTTTAATTAGGGACTAGAGCAAGTGGGGAATTCACTAGAGAGTTTGCCTGGAAACTCTCTCTCTCACCTTCCTTCACTGTAAGCTTGGTGAGAGGAAGCAGATTATCAGGGAAAAGGGGACCTTTCAGGACTAAGGAGCAGCTTACAGGGGAGTTTGCTAGGGAAGGTCTGCTTGGAGAGAGGGGCAGAAAGAGACAGGCAGTGGCTTTAAGAGACCCAGAAAAATGGCTGGAGGACCTCACAATGCTAGACTCACTGCCACTTCCTCTGCTTGCACCTCTGAAGTATCTCTCCAGGCAGGATTGCCCACTGTCAAGGCATCCACCCAGGTCCTG
Source organism: Gavialis gangeticus (assembly GCF_001723915.1). Classification (NCBI taxonomy): domain Eukaryota; kingdom Metazoa; phylum Chordata; order Crocodylia; family Gavialidae; genus Gavialis; species Gavialis gangeticus. The sequence goes on from NW_017729024.1 coordinate 101,422,025, forward strand.
TTTGGGTACTGTGGAAACTGAAGCTTGCAGGTTCCTTCCAGTGACAGCCAGATGAGGGAGTGCCTCCTGGTGTAAGCTTCGTGGAGCAGACAAAAGAACCACAGGAGGTGGTGGTGAGGCCCTGAAGTATCCACTACCATGAGGAGTTCATCAGTTTGATACTGGAGAAAACTTCTAGGACTGCAGAAGCACTGCCAGGGACAGCGCTGGAGAAGGAAGAGAATACGGACTCCCAGGAAGTTGGAAGCTGGTGACCTCTGGCAGCAAGCAGAAGTCTTCATCTCCACCTGCAGTGGTTTTCCTGGAAAACAGATATGAAGCCCTAGCTACAGATGAAAATGAGCATATTCTGTCAGCAGAAGACACCAGGCCAGTACTCCCCCAAGCTGGGAGGATCAGAACCACTGCCACAAAAAGGAAGCGATGAGTGGCAGTGGTTGGAGACTCCCTTCTGCAGGGGACAGAGACATCCATTTGTTGGCCTGACCTGTTGGCTCAGGAGGTCTGATACTTGCCAGGAGCCGAGATTTGGGATGTCATGGAGGAATTACTGGGACTTATCTGTCCCTCTGACTACTACCCTATGCTTATCATCCATGTGGGCACCAATGATACTGCCAGGGGGAACCCTGAGTAGAGCAACAATTGACTACAGGCCTCTGGGTGCAAGAATGAAGGGGACAGGGGCTTGGGTGGTGCTCTCCTTGATCCTTCTGGTCAAGAAGGCAGGAGTACATGTATCCTGTAGATCTATGTATGGATATGCAGAAGGTATCACCAGCAGCGCTTTGTTTTTTTTGACCATGGGATGCTGTTCCAAGAAAGATTGCTAGGTAGAGACATAATCCACCTGACAAAGAAAAGGAAGAGCATCTTTCCAGACAGGCTCACTAACCTGGTGAGGAGGGTTTTAAACTAGACTTACCAAGGGATGGAAACCAAATCCCTGAGGTAAGCTGAGGAGTGGGTGACTTTGGGGATACATAAGCAGAAGAGGGCAATAAGGGAAGCACTTTTTCATTCTTCCTGAGAAAGCAGAGTAATTGGCTAGTTACCTCAGATGTCTGTACATGAATACACAGAGCCTGGAAAATAATCAGGAAGAGTTGGAAATCTTCACACAGTCACAGAACTATTATCTCATTGGAATAACAGAGACTTGGTGGGATAGCATGACTGGAGCACTATCATGGATGGGTATAAACTGTTCAGAAAGGACAAGCAGAGAAGAGGAGGAGGAGTTTTGCTTTATGTAAAAGAGCTGTATGATTGCTCAGAGCTCCAGTATCAAACTGAAAGTCAGGGTTAGGGTTAGAAGGGAGAGCAACACAGGTGCTATTGTGGTGGGTGTCTGCTACAGACCACCAGAATAGGAGGATGAGGTAGATGAGGCCTCTTCAGACAGTGGAAGTTTCCAAATCACAGGCCCCAGTTCTCATGGGGGACTTCAGTCATCCTGACATCTGCTGGGAGAGCAATACACCAGTGCGCAGGCAATCCAGGAAGTTTTTGGAGAGTGTTGGGGACAACTTCCTGGAGCAAATGTTGGAGAAACCAACTAGAGGCTGTCCTTGCAAACAGGGAAGAACTGGTGGGGAACGCAGAAGTGGATCACAGTTCGGGCAGCAGCAACCACAAGATGACTGAGTTCATGGTCCTGAGGAAAGGAAGGAAGGAGAGCAGCAGAGTAAGGATCCTGGACTTTAGAAAAGCAGAATTTGAGTCACTCAGGGAACTGATAAGCAGGCCAGCCTGAGGGGGAAATGAGTCCAGGAGAACTGGCTGTGCTTTAAAGAAATCTTATAGAGGGAGCAGGAATTAACCACCCTGATGAACAGGAACACTAGCAAACATGGCAAAAGACCATCTTGGCTTAGCAGGAAACTCTTCAGTGAGCTAAAACACAAAAAGAAAGGTTACAAGAGGTTGAAACTTGGACAAACAACTACGGAGGAGTATAAGACTATTGCTCGGGCATGCAGGGGTGAAATCAGGAAGGTCAAAGCACTATTGAAGTTGCAGCTAGCAAGGGAAGTGAAAGGTAACAAAAAGGGTTTCTACAAGTACATCAGCAACAAGAGGAAGATCAAGGAAAGTGTGGGTCCCTTATTGACTGGAGAGGCAATCTAGTGACAGATAATGTGGAAAAGGCTGAAGTACGCAATGCTTTTTTATCTCTGTCTTCACAGGCCAGGTAAGCCACCAGACTAATGCACCTGGCAGCACAGTTCAAGGAGGAGGTAAGCAGCCAACAGTGGCAAAAGAACAGGTTAGAAACGGTTCAGAAAAGCTGGATGTGCCCAAGGCTATGGGACCAGGTGTGATGCACCTGTGGGTGATGAAGGAGCTGGCCAATATGGAAGTCATTGGAAGTTAATGGAGCCACTGGCCATTATTTTTTAAAACTCATGGTGGTTAAGAGAGGTGCTGGATGACTGGAAAAAGGTACATATAAGGCTCATGTTGAATAGAGGCAAGCAGGAGGATATGGGAAACTACAGATTGGTCAGCCTCACCTCAGTCCCTGGAAAAATCATGGAGCAGATACTCAAGGAATATATTTCAAAGCACTTGGAGAAGGTGAATAGGAGCAGTCAGCATGGATTCACCATGGACTAGTCATATCTGACCAACCTGAATGCCTTCTGTGACAAGATGACTGGCTCTGGGGATGCAAGGAGAGCAGTGGATGTGATATACCTTGACTTTAGGAAGGATTTTGATACGTCTCCCACAGCAATCTTGCAGGCAAGCTAAGGAACTATGGGTTGGATAAATGTAAGGTGGATAGAAGACTAGCTAGATTGTCAGGCTCAAAAATAGTATTCAATGGCCTGATTACTTGATTAATGGTAGCTGGTATCAAGTGGAATGCCCCAGGGGTTGGTCCTGGGGTTAGTTTTGTTCACTATCTTCATAAGTGACCTGGAAGATGGTATGGATTGCAACCCCAGTAAGTTTGCAGATGACACCAAACTGGGGAAAGCAGTAGATACACCGGATGGTACAGCTAGGATTCAGAGAGACCTTGACAAATTGGAGGGTTGGACCAAAAGAAATCTCATGAGGTTCAATAAGGACAAGTATGAAGTCCTATACTTAGGACAGAACAATCCCATGCACTGCTACAGGCTTGGAACTAACTGGCTAAGCAGCAGCTCTGTAGAAAAGGACCTGGACAATATGCTAAATATAAGCCTACAGCGTGCCCTTGTTGCAAAGAAAACTAACAGCATACTGGGCTGCATTAGTAGAAATGTAACCAGGAAATCGAGGAAAGTGACTATTTCCCTCTATTCAGTACTAGTGAAGCCACATCAGGAGTACTTTTTCCAGTGTTTGGCACCCTACTACAGAAAGGATGTGGACAAATTGGAGAGAGTCCGGTGAAGGGCAACAAAAATGGATGGGACCTGGGGCACATAACTTAGGAGGAGAGGCTGAGAGAACTGGGCTTATGTAGTCTGAACAAGAGAAGACTGAGGGGATTTAATAGCAGCCCTCAGGTACCTGAAAGGTGGTTCCAAAGAGGATGGAGCTAGACTGTTCTCAGCAGTGGCAGATGACAGAACAAGGAGCAATCGTCTCAAGCTGCAGCAAGGAAAAAATTAAGTAAAATATTAGGAAAATGTTTTTTACTAGGAGGGTAATATAGCACTGGAACAGGCTACTCAGAGAGGTTGTGGACTCTCCAACCACGACATTTTTTAAGACCCAGCTTGACAAAGTTTTGGCTAGAATGATCTAACTGGGGACGGTCCTGCTTTGAGCAGGGTGTTGGACTAGATGACCTCCTGAGGTCCCTTCCAACCCTCTAAGATTCAATATTCTAATAACTACAGACAGGTAAGTATTCCTCTACTGATTCACAAAAAATTACCCCTAAGCTGAGGACTGCTTCCTGTGCTGGAGAGCTTCTTTTGCAAGAGACATGGATTTTATTCTCTTGGTCTGATGGAGGAAGGTCTGAGACCCCAGCAGAGTCTTCTTCCCATTATGTCAAAGTGAGTGAATGAAGAGCCTATCTTTTATTCCCTCTCCAAGGCTGTTTGAAGGTACATAGGGGAAGAAAAAGGTCTGTGTGATTCCCTAGTTGAGTTTGGCTTAAAATAATGGCGTACAATAAATCAATTAATAACAGTCACATTCATTTTGTCTGTTGTCTTGTTTCTAAGTCTTTAGCCCTCACAAGCTTCAAGTTTTCGAGCTTTTCTCCACAACTGTAAAAGCTAGGAACTTATTAGTGCTTTGTGAATCCTCCAATATTTACTGTGTTCCATAAAGCCTCTGCTTCCTAAGTCAAGTTGTTTTTTGAGCCACCCCAGTTTTTATACAAAAAAAATGAGAGCTGGCAACTGCTTTCCCAGATGCTTGTAGAAAAGATTTAGATTAGGACTGTCTGATGTCTCAGCAACTGAGGGCTGCAGCAGAGGGGTCCAAACAGCATGGGAGCTATGTGCCCCCTCAGGTTGAACACAATACATGTATGGGTGGGAAATAGATATAGGATGGTGTGTTCCCCCATCCCACTGCACCATGTGCTGCCTTACTCTGCTGCACTGCATGATGCAGTGCCCCACCTCATCTACAGCTCCCTGCAGGCACAGCACTGCAAGAGCACATCAGGCTGCCGGCTCACCTGACATTGCAAACTGCTCCATGCCACCCCACGCTGCCCAACACAGATAAGTCAAGCAGCAGCAGAAGTGGGAGGGAGGGGGAGTCCCAAGACCCTGGCTGCTGCTGCAGCCAGAGGAAGAAGCAGTGGTGGCCACTAGGGGCCTTGTGTGGATCCCTTGCAGGCTGCACGTGGCTTGTGGGCCACGAGTTAAACAGCCCTGATCTAGATGCTGCTTCCATTCTCAAGGTTAAGGGATATATAAAAATCTTGGAACTGACACCCCCACTCCATCCTAATGCCTGAGAAGGGCATACAAGTGAAGACACTAGTTGTTCTTCTGGCCATGATCCATAGGGCCTTCTTCTAATCAATTAGTGATGGGTCAGGAACATCACAGCACTATAAAGAAATAAACAGTACTAGCTGCTTTGGAACCCAGGGGAGCAGTGACAGTAACTGAATAAGCTGAAGGTAAATAGGAGTGAATTAAAATGGAAGAAAGATGGGATAGATGGATGATTTTCAGGACAGTGTGTGAGACAGAGAACAAGAACAAATAAAGACAGAATAGTTAAGAGGGACAGATCCTCAGCTGCATAGCTTCATTGACTTCAACTGACAAAATAATTTATTTGATGTCCTTTAAAAAACACTTATGTTCTTACCTACAATTTCAGCCAGAAGCAGAGAAGCATCTGTGTGAATTGTTCCAAAGTAACATGCTGTAGTTGTGCCATTTTTTAGTGTTCTTCTCTATAAAAAGAATTCTAAATTTTAGTCACATCGCCAGAATGACAGAACATATGATCAGTAGATTTAATTTGTAATATGGTTCTGCTAGGTTTTGCAATAATTGTAATGACTGTAGATGAAAAGGAAAGCCAACATGCAAAAAATTTATAACAGGTTATTATTAATGGATTTAAAAGGAAAATTATTCAGATGAATGTTCTGTGAACAGAATGGGCAAAGGTCTGTGCTATATCAGGGAAAGCCTTTTCAAGATCCAAGGTTAACCCAATTAAAGTTATGTCAAATTTACACCAAAGATTTCTACCAACTGAAACAGGTGTTGCCTTATGTCTAACTTTAGTACAATTTAGAAGTATAAACCTCTGCACCTGTGAATGATTTCTTAGGTTGACAAAGCCTGGGATTTTCTGAGTAAAAAATGGTTTACATTATACTCTTTATAATACTTTTTAAAATCTAAAATTAGTCTTAACAAAATATTTAGGGTCTCTTAAAGGTAGGGAGCCTTAAAGTAACATATAGATCAGTTTTTCCTAGGGCTCATTAAAAAGGGAAGTAACTTTCCAAGCTAAGTAATAAATACCACATTGACAACACTATTCTGAACCACAAAGCCACAGTAGAAGCAAAAATCTTTTTTTTTCAGTCTAAGGTAATTAACTAGATAATGTTGTTAATTTAGTTTTCTTAGTCAAATGGTAATTGATAGCAGTCTATAAAGCTGGTATCCTGTGTCTTAAAGTGGCAAAACTCAGATATTTTAGAGGAAAGTACAAGAACCAGAGTGAGGTAAATAACTAATCTTTGAATTTGCAACTAAACCAAAAAAAGGTTCAAAAAAATTTAGAATAGAGCCAAAATAAAAGAATAAGTTTTCTTATTGCAGTTAAAGGCTTAAAAATTAATTTAATGTCAAAATAAATGTTCCTTTTCATGTTACTATTTTAGAAACAACTTTAATTAAGTTTGGCCTCCAAATTTTATTTCAGTAAAAAATGGAGATGTTTTATTTTAAAAAGTCAAAATAAAATATTTGGACTTTTCCATATTTTAATTGTTTTTTTCCTTAAAATGTTTTTCTTAATTTGACCCTAGTTCACAAATACTTTAGTGCCTGAAAGCTGTATTTTTGGCAAATAAGCTCTCATGTGAAAAAATTCACTTGAATTTGTAGATACGGTTTCATCTCACTCCTACTGCAGGTTTCACTTTGATATCTAGCAGTCAAGTGATAAATAAACCTTGCATTTGACCTGGTCCTGACCTGGCTCAAAACAGCTATGGCATAGCGGCACAGTGATTTATAGGCTTGTGCAAATAGGAAAGTATTAGATTTGGATTCAGATTTGGCCAATTCAGAGGGCAGTAATTCGATTAGGAGATTCAGATGAATCAGCTTGGAAGATTTGGCGCTGATTCAAAGAGATTCGGTGATTTGGATCGGCTGGGAAGAGGCAGGCACAGTAGGGCAGCTGCAGGTTCTCCCATGGCTCCTCTGGCTGTGCCTGCCTCCCCTGGGGCAGGGGGAGCCACGGGGGAAGTCCCCATGACTGCCCTGCCGGTCCCGGCACTTAAAAAAAAGCCCTGTACTCATCGGCTGCAGCAGCGGTGACCGAGGCCTCTGGGCACTCATGGTACAGTCCCCCTGTGCAGCGCAGGGCAGCAGGGGGCAGCGGGGATTGCCCCCCTGCCTGGTGCCCATGCGGCAGCTGCCCCATGGCACAGGTGCAGTGCAACTTAGCAGGGCACTGTGCACTGTCTGGGAGCTGGGGCCACTGGGGCTAAACGGTGCCAGGTTCCAGCTGACACATGAAGCTGCCCCAGCTCCCAGACAGCACA
>NW_017729024.1:101430482-101431477 GCF_001723915.1 Gavialis gangeticus
CTTGTCCCAGTCCCAGCCCCAATCCCTCCCTCCCCCACATCCCTTTCCTCCCCATTCCCGCAACCCCAACAGACTTACCAGCTGGAGGCTGTTTAGTTTATGGCTGAAGCTCTGAAGTGGTCAAATCTGTTCCAAAGCTTTTCCGAATCGATTTGGATGTTTCAAATCAATTCAGAGCTTTTAACTGGTCTCCTGATTTGATTTGGATTTGGACATTTGGTCCTGAAATCAGGCCAAATTTCCTCCAAATCAAATCGGCTACCAAAGTTTTGCACAGCCCTAGTGATATATACAGTCACTGACATTCTTCCAGCTGCATTGCTGTCCCTCTGCCAGTAGGTGGCTGTAGAGAGTGCACAGCTTGATCTGCTTGTTAGGGAATGACTTGCAATAACTGTATTGCAGATATGCACCATGGTGGCCCAGGAAAAAAATGATAGCACTTTTATCCTACATACTCTGACAAGATTTGAAGTGGGACACTGGTCTTATGCGACTGTAGGGTTCCAGGACAAAATACTTTCTCCTGGGACAAAAATGGTGTCTATTTACAGCCCAAGAGATTGCTTTAGGCTCCAAAGAACAAAGTTTGATGTCTGTTTGAAAAAAAGAAATATTTCAGTCAAATTATAACTCTGGATATGCACATAAATACTCAATCTTTAATTTTTTTTTTAACATCTTGTTAAGTTTGGGCTTCAGCAATTTCTGGTGGAAACCAGTTCCACATAAGAACAATTCTATTATGTTGTGTATAGAAGTATTTTCCTTTCAGTTTTGAAATTTCCATTTTTTAATTTAATTGTGTTTTGCAGGGAAGAACAGAAGCTCCCAATCTGCTTTCTCTAAGGTAACAATCCCAGTCTTTCTGGTCTCTCCGCATGTGAGAATTTTGCTAGAGCTTTGGGGCACTTATATACATACTCCCAGAGTCAGGGGGGGAGAGGAAGGGGGGAGGTGGTACTTCAATTAGAGCAGCTCCGAGAGCCACCCTA
>NW_017729024.1:101436477-101438778 GCF_001723915.1 Gavialis gangeticus
ATGCTGCATCCATGCCATGGGGCAGCTGTTGCACGGGTGCCAAGCTGGGGGGGCAATCCCTGCTGCCCCCACTGTCCCACGCTGTACAGGGGGGCTCTGCCATGAGTGCCCAGCAGTCCCAATCACTGCTGCTACATCTGGTGAGTGGGGGGCTTCTTTTCTTTTTTTTTTTTTAAAGCTCACCAGCTCCAGCAGTGGCAATTGGGGCCTCTGGGTGCTCGTGGTAGAGCTCCCCCACACAGCGTAGGGCAGTGGGGATTGCCCCCTCCCACTTGGCACCCGCATAGCAGCTGCTCCATAGCATGGGTCTGTGTGGCTTGGAGGCCACTGTGCACTGTCTGGGAGCTGGGCCCGCAGGGGCTGAGTGGTGCTGGGCTCTGGCTGACAGGTGGAGCCACCCCACCTCCCGGACAGCGCGTGACACCCTGCCGAGCCATGCTGCACCCACACCATGGGGCAGCTGCTGCATAGGTGCCAGGCAGAGGAGGCCAATCTCTGCTGCCCTCAACTGCCCCACACTACAAGGGGGAGCTCTGCCACAAGCCCTCAGAGGCCGCAATTGCCACTGCCAGAGCTGGTTAGTGTGGGGCTTTTTTTTTTTTTTTAAGTGCCAGGAGATAGGGGCTCAGTGCCTGGCTCTGGCGCAAACTTTGTGTGGTCTTAGGTAAGCCATTTAATTTCTCTGCTATGGCTATTCTGTTCTGGATGATAGGGGAGGCTAGGGATAAAGGAACTCAGTCTAATGTCTAGAGCCAGAGCCAGGGGCCCAGGGTGGTCAAAAACCAAATGTATGACAAATGCCAAATTCAGGAGCAAAGCTGAGAAGCTGATCTAGCATGCCAGGCCAAGAGGTTGACAGTCAAGAAGACCTCAAGCCAAGGGGTCAGGAGCCAGAGTCAGGATGCTGAATGTAGGAATTAAAAGGCAAGGACCACGAACCTGGGAAACGTTACAGCAGCAGGACACGTTACAGCAGCAGGAGACAAGGCTGGGAGGTGTGCACAGGCCAGGGGCTTTTTGCAGCCTGAAAGCTTGGTGTGTTGTGCAGCAAAGGATGGACAGTGCCCTTAAATGAGGAACTGGAGCCAGCCAGGTGGCTGAGCAAGAGCTGTCTTGGAGCCCAGCTGAGATAGCTTAGCTCACTTGGTTGGGGAGCAGAGATTTACTCCTTACACTCTATAGGTTTTTAATACTGGACACATCCCAGTGTTACCTGAGCGCCTGCCAGTAGAGCTATGAACAGTGAGACTAACAGCTGTCAGATTTATCCCATTGTCTTTCTCATCATTTCTCTGGAGGGGAACTGTAGGTTCAATGTAGTGTTTTGGTCAGTTGGGTTATGGCTTTAATATGTATGCTCTTACATGTTCCTCTCAGAGAAGGCAGGCCAGAGGTGTTCACCTTGCCCTTAGGAGCAGGGGACGATCCTGTTACTCATCTTGACCCAAGCAGCTAGTCCGAATCCAGGGCTTTGTAGATCATACTAGTTAGGAAGAGAAATGGAAGATGGAATCAGTATTTCTTTGCAAAGAAAAGTACCAAATCCTGTTTTCCTGAATGCTTTTTCTCTGCATCACACTACCCATGATTCTGTGGCCATGTTTTGTCTCTGTTGTATTTTTCTGTTTCTCAATCTGAGCTTGAACTGCCCTTCTCTCTTGCTCTCGCCCACACCCATGCACATGCCTGCCCAAAAAATCCACTGATCCCTCCACCCACATATTTCAGATTTTTCAGGAGCTCTGCTGTGTTTGTGCTTTGGGTTTGGTGATTGCTTTTATTTCAGCTCCCAGCTCCCCCAGAAGAGCTTACCAGCCTCTTACAGTTATCTTGGATGAAGGGTGGCAGTTCCACCCACCAGTTGCAGTAAGACTTACCCAGCCTCTAGCAGCCCTTACTGCTTAGTTCCTGTGAGAGGTAGTTTCACAGTCTGGGGCCAGCTGGCAAGGAAGCTCTGTCTCCCATACAGATGGTCTTTAGCCTTATAGCAGACAGTCTGTTGGGTCTGAAGGGTGCCTGAAGGCAGAGCTGTTCTGGCTCTGTAAGTGATTCTCTCAATATGCTGAGTCCAGCCCATGGATAAAAAGCAAAGGCTTGGTCTTAAATCAGTTTTTTTTTATTGGAAGTCTGTGTAGGAGGAGGAAAGCAGAGCACAACCCTTGTCACTGAGAACATTGCATACTAGTTTAGGTTTCCTAAGGACTTCCTGCCCAAGTGTGTCACATTGCTATAAACCAGGGTTGTCAAACATACAGCCCATGGGCAATATCCAGTTACATGGAGTCCCTTCATCTGGCCTCT
>NW_017729024.1:101443778-101444021 GCF_001723915.1 Gavialis gangeticus
AATTAAAGAGCCTGGAACATCTCGTGTATCAGCATCCCTGGGCTGAAAAATGGCATTGGGGGAAAGTTTGTTCAGTAAGCTTTAAGGTGTTCCTGATGCCATTTTTCAGTGCAAGGACGCTGATACACAAGGTATTGAAATCTGCTAGAGCATGGTAATTACCATGCTCCAGCAGACTCAATTAATCGAGTCTGCTCCGACATGCTGTAATTACAGTACATCTGAACAGTCCCACTGCACATG
>NW_017729024.1:101449021-101449402 GCF_001723915.1 Gavialis gangeticus
AGGCTGGGGCTGGGCAGGGAATGGGGCCAGGGTGGGTAGCCATAGAGACTTCTCCTGCAGCTCCTCTGGCTGTACCTGCCTCTGCCCTGGTTGGGGGAGCTGCAGGGGCTCTGTCCTGCTGCCACTTGTCCAGCCAGCACAGGGGTGGGGGTGATGCAGGCACACCTCACTCTAGGCGGCAGCAGGGCATAGCCGCCTACTTCCAGCAGTGCTGCTCCTGCATCAGCACTGAGAGCAGGAGCTCTGCCCTGCTGCCACTTGCCAGCCAGCATGGGAGGGTGTGGGCTGCGGGCACGCTAGTGCTGGAAGCGGGGGCTATGCACTGTTACTGCTTGCCCCCTTCCCCCTGGAGCAAGCTGTGCCCACATCCTGCCCCCCCCC
>NW_017729024.1:101454402-101467268 GCF_001723915.1 Gavialis gangeticus
CCCGCAACCCCAACAGACTTACCAGCTGGAGGCTGTTTAGTTTATGGCTGAAGCTCTGAAGTGGTCAAATCTGTTCCAAAGCTTTTCCGAATCGATTTGGATGTTTCAAATCAATTCAGAGCTTTTAACTGGTCTCCTGATTTGATTTGGATTTGGACATTTGGTCCTGAAATCAGGCCAAATTTCCTCCAAATCAAATCGGCTACCAAAGTTTTGCACAGCCCTAGTGATATATACAGTCACTGACATTCTTCCAGCTGCATTGCTGTCCCTCTGCCAGTAGGTGGCTGTAGAGAGTGCACAGCTTGATCTGCTTGTTAGGGAATGACTTGCAATAACTGTATTGCAGATATGCACCATGGTGGCCCAGGAAAAAAATGATAGCACTTTTATCCTACATACTCTGACAAGATTTGAAGTGGGACACTGGTCTTATGCGACTGTAGGGTTCCAGGACAAAATACTTTCTCCTGGGACAAAAATGGTGTCTATTTACAGCCCAAGAGATTGCTTTAGGCTCCAAAGAACAAAGTTTGATGTCTGTTTGAAAAAAAGAAATATTTCAGTCAAATTATAACTCTGGATATGCACATAAATACTCAATCTTTAATTTTTTTTTTAACATCTTGTTAAGTTTGGGCTTCAGCAATTTCTGGTGGAAACCAGTTCCACATAAGAACAATTCTATTATGTTGTGTATAGAAGTATTTTCCTTTCAGTTTTGAAATTTCCATTTTTTAATTTAATTGTGTTTTGCAGGGAAGAACAGAAGCTCCCAATCTGCTTTCTCTAAGGTAACAATCCCAGTCTTTCTGGTCTCTCCGCATGTGAGAATTTTGCTAGAGCTTTGGGGCACTTATATACATACTCCCAGAGTCAGGGGGGGAGAGGAAGGGGGGAGGTGGTACTTCAATTAGAGCAGCTCCGAGAGCCACCCTAATTAAAGAGCCTGGAACATCTCGTGTATCAGCATCCCTGGGCTGAAAAATGGCATTGGGGGAAAGTTTGTTCAGTAAGCTTTAAGGTGTTCCTGATGCCATTTTTCAGTGCAAGGACGCTGATACACAAGGTATTGAAATCTGCTAGAGCATGGTAATTACCATGCTCCAGCAGACTCAATTAATCGAGTCTGCTCCGACATGCTGTAATTACAGTACATCTGAACAGTCCCACTGCACATGTATAGGTGCCCTTGATTCTCATACTCTTTGTTACTTTTCTCCGAATCCCCTCCTGCAGTATTTTTTCTGTGATAAATTAGAAATACTATAGTTAGTAATCCAGATGAGAAGCACATTTGCTTTTTAAAAAAAATCATTCTACATCCTAACATTTCTCTAAGATTTTTTAATGCAGCTGCATATTCATCAGAGATTTTTACTGAGCTGTTTATAGCTGTTTATAATGTTCATATTTATTACTCAGGTTGATAAATATATTTAATCTAAACTATAAATAGATCCCTTCATTGAGTAACATGTTCTTTGAATCTGTTACCACTCTAGCTGGTGAACTTCAAGGTAATTATAAATAGTTACTGTAGGGAGCAGGGACCTCTTAAGTAAGCCATTGTGGCCATATCTGGATGAGTGCAGCCATGTAATATGTGACGCTGCAGACCCATCTGCAGTGCCACATACCCCACAGCATTCCTTACACTGCTACCTTTCAGCACAGGGGCATTTTTGGACCCCAGGAAATCTGGGGGTTAAAAAAATCCATGCCAAAAAAAAGCAGGGTGGTGCATGTGGTGGCAGGGCATGCTGCCTAAAACCAGAGCCTGGCCAGCCGGAGCTATGTCCCAGCTGCTAGCCAGGCTCCCAGATGCAGGAGCGCTGTGGCTGCAGATCCATGAGGCCCCCAAGACCCCAAGCGAGAATGCTGGGACCAGCACAGTTGCTGGCCCCAGCCTCCCCAACCCCACCGAGCGTAACCTGCTACTTGCCCCTGGGGAATGCCCATGCCAGAGTGTGCGTGGCATGGGCATTCCCTGGGGACAAGTAGCAGCAGCACAAGGTGTGCCATTGCTACTTGTCCCTGGGGAAACGCATCCATGATCATCTGGATGCAGTCAATGAGGCCTTTGTTTCAGAAACTGACATGATACTGATAATGCAGTGTCTAATCTTTCATTTTTGATTAAGGCCATAGTGAAACTGGCAAGACAACACCCAAAATATCAGGATTCTTCAGACTTGTATTTATCAATTTGAGCAAAGACCTGAGTAAAAGCTAAAAACTGCTCTGGCAGCATTAGTAGACTTTCTTCTCCTTGTGACAGATGAAGATCAGGCATCTCTTCTGATGTCCTGACACTGGTAGATCTATACTGATCAGATACATTGCAGATTCAGCCAGCCATTACATGGTATCAACTCATTTGCAGACCAGAATTATAAAGGGAATAATCTTGAATAATGTTGGTATTCCCAATTTATTCAGTTCTCTTGATGATATTTTATTTGTTGCTGAATTGTAATATCAGCTTTTGAAAGCAAAAACATTTTGTAAAACATGTATTTATCATAGAAAAGTAGGCAGAAGACATTTGCTGTACTTACTACAACTCTTGTGTACACTTCTTCAGCATAGTCATTATCTTTGAATTTGGCTTCTGTTGGGTATGTGTAGGTTTTTAACCACTCCAAAAGAGGTAGATCTACTCTTGTACCAGTAAATGAATATTGAGGTGCATGGATATGTGCATCAACCAATCCTGGCATGAAGAATTCACTGGAAAAAAAGAAAACTATAGTAAATTGTCTAGTTTTTAAATAACTGTTCTCAGAGATGACCCAAATGGGTTGCAGGGCCCAGGGCAAATCAGCCTGTGCAGGGCCCCACCCCTGCACACCCCAAATGTGAAGAAGCGGCGGTGGATTCAGCAGTGGCGGGAGGCACGGAGTCACCATAGCAGCTTTGCCTGGCTCTGCAGGGCCCTCCGAAGCACGTGGCTCGGGGCAGTCGCCCCAGTTCTCCCTCCCAATGGACAGCCCGCCTGTTCTTGAAGTATAACATCTGCCCTTGTTTTAAGTAAGAAGTTTGCATTCCAGCCCTTAGCTTGAGTGGTCAGCAGAATTGACTCTCCCAGACCTTCAGCAAGCTCAGACCCCCTTCTACCTGTACAGAAAGAGTAAGTTCTTTTAATACTATGAAGTAGTTGGCTGTTATTCCATATGTAGACTAGACACTCAGGCTAAGAACACAGTCAAAAAGCCCAAGGCTGAATCGATTCAGTCTTTGTAGTTTAGTCTAAGCTTCAGAGATTAAACTGAGATACAGCTGCACAGACATTCACTTTTGAGTCAGGAAATGCAGCCACATGACTGCAGTGGTTCAGTCCAGAAGCCAGGAGGTGCTAGAGCAGGGCTGCCTGGCACATAGCCAGAATGGGCTGTGTGTTTGCTTCCTCTTCCTGCTGCACCCAAGGTTTCTGGGATTTGCAGTCCAGAATTACAGCAGCATGACTCTACAAAATTAGTCATCACTTCTTTCTGCTTTCAGGTACCTCTGGGATTTGTAGTCCACATTGTTTTTATCCGGTTGGGCCAAGGCAGCTCTGTACTCAAGAGGATGAAAATTTAACCTCCTTCCCAGGCCACAGACCTCAGCCAGGGTTTGCCTTGTGGAGGGATGTGGGGGAAGGAAGAGATTGCCCCAACCCTTGTCTGCTGCAGCAGACAGCACAGCCCAGCATGTTGAAAGCATGAACATGAACTTTTCACATCATGAAAAGCATGTTGGGATGCTGGGGGACTATGATTTAATTCAAACCAGGACAGACAGAATCTGGGACAGAAGTTTCATAAACTGGCTTGACCCAAATCAGTTAAGTCTGATACTACATTCAACCAACTTTATTTGAAACCAGTTTCACTCATTTTGAAGCTGGTTTATGTGCGCTGAACATCTGTTCTGTTACAGGTTTAAACCAGTTTTTGATTACTTAAACCAGTTGTATGTGTAATGTCCGTCCCTAGTCTAGAGCAAAAAGCAATATACACAGTTCTGGTAAGTAATACAGCTGAATCAGCATTAATTCAGTAATACTTTATCAATTTATTTAAAGCAACTCTCTATGGGAAAAGTGTAAATAAAATCATGAGGATTATTTCAACTGCAAAGGCACCTGATTATGGTCCTGGTCTCTTCACAAAGCATATATATAAGGCTGTGTGAAACAGCACCTTTTTGTTTTGACTTCCATTTCGCCATTTTCATGGGACAGTGTTATGTTTTGAATTTCATTTCATTTCAAAAGCACTGTTCCATTTAGTTTAGTCAAAATAATTTCAATGTTTCAACACTGTTTCGATGTTTCGCCCATAGGCTATAATGGGGAAGCATGAAACTGCCTATAACTTTGTCATTTCTTGCATGATTCAAATGAAAACAGCTGGGATGGTAGCTCCTTCTGAGGGCATGAAGCCTGCCAAGCTTCATAGACATAAGTGCAGGGGTTTCTGTGAAACTGCACCTCAAAGTCTTGAAAGCAAAACTCATGTCATTTGTAAGTGTCGAGGCACAGGTGAAAACTGCAGGCATGGTAGCCCATGCTGAGGCCATGAAGCCTGGCAGGTTTCAAGGAGATAGGTGGAGGGGCTTCTGGGAAACTGCACCTCAGGCTGCTGACAACCAAGACTCGTGACATGTGTGACTTGTGTGTGTTAAGGCACACCCTCACTGGTGCTGGGGCCATGACACAGTAGTGTGCCTCAGTGAAGCCTCCTCATCCCCTACAGCCTCAGCTCATCCACCACTTTAAATGACAACAGGTATAACTTAGTAAGCAGCACAGTAGCAACAGCAGCATCTCAGGCATCCAAACTGTCACAGAGCCTTTCTTTCCTCTCCTGCAGGAGCTTCTCCAGCAGCTGCCAGAGAACTCTCTCTGCCAGCCCCAGCCTTGGGTCTTAGATATGCTCAGAGCCATGTATCCTTCTGGTCAGCTGCTAAGGGTGTTGGTGTAAGGACATGGCACTGGCAGACAAGGTTCTTTGGGTCAAATTCATCTGTTGTCTTTTAGTAGACCAACTGAATAGTTACAGAAATATATTTTAGCAAGGTTTCAGGTTAAAAAAGCCTTCATCAGGCTGAGGAAGCACCTGTAGTTGGTCTGTTCATGTGCTGTTCCTGGATGGAAGGAATAGTAAAGAAACCGGAGGCTGGCATGCAATGCAGGCAAGAAAGCCAGTCAGTGAAAATGGAAATGGAGGGCATCAGGGGGTGAGGGACAGGCTGGAATGAGGGTGGGGGGAAGGGGGATGTAGCAGCGCAGGTAAAAGTGGAGGGGTACCTGGGGAGTCAGATGTCCAGAAGGTTGTATGTAGTGTGTCAGAATTCCAATGTCTATATTGAATCCATGAGTTTCTGTACCTAGGAGGTTGATGAAGTCCAGTTCATAGACTTGTCTGTGAAAAGTGGTTTGTAAATTCAAATAACCACTGAACCTCACTAACCTCGTCACCAGAAGCCAAATTCTTACAACCCAAAACACACCAAATAGATCCAGGCCATGCCATGACAAGACACAGAAAACCTGCCAACAGTATCTCCAGTATGGAGATATCTTCACAATACAATACATATCTCCATCAGGGCACCAAGTGCCCTGATGAAAAATATGTGGAAACATCAAGCAACAACTGCACATTAGAATGAACTCACATTGAAAATCTATCAAAAACAACAACAGAACACCACCTGTCTCCAATCTCTCAGGCCTGATCTTGAAGGGAATTTACAAACTACTTTTCACAGATGAGTCTATGAACTGCTTTCCCCAGCCAGGACTCTGTATGTGCGTGTGGTAGCTGGAGATTATGGCACCTCCTACCTGCCTTTCACCAGGGGGTCCTTGGTCCTGGCATTTCCTGGGGTTGCTGTGCCACCAGCAGTCACATCAGGCCTCCTGACCCTGGCAGAGTGCAGTTTTAGTGGTCATGCACAGGAATTGGAGCCTCCTCCTTCCCCATAGTCCAATCCCATACCTCCAAGTTCATCTGGCATGGGAGCTCAGCAGGAACGTGTTTTTCCCCTGCTAGCTGGTGATGCAGTGAGTGCCCCCTCCAGCTTTGAATATTAAATGATTTTTAAAAAATGAAAAAAGGAAATAGGTGCAGACAGAGTGAAGAAGGTGGCATTCACTTCATCTGCACCTGGAGCTTGGGGAACCCTGGTAGTGGGAAGTTCAATTTCAGGAACACTAGCTGCTCCACCAAACCAGGATCCAAGCAGGTGCGGTGGGGTGTTACTGCATCCCCAGCAATTCTGAATACCCTCTCACTTGGAACACTTGTCTGTGGACAGGACAGGTGTTCCTGGGCAGCTGTGGCCAGATCCAACCACATCTGGCTGCGGCTTGCCCGCAGAGGTCACACAGCTCCACATCCTAGATGAGATAGGCAGCCACCAGGGCCTAAGTGCTACCTGTCTAATGCCTCCGGGACCCCATCCTGGAAGCCATGCCCTTGGCCCACATTGGTAGTACCTGTGGTGGAAGAGGAGACTGGCTGGTGGATGGCATGCTAACATGAGACAATGGATCCCCTCTTCCACATCCATCTGCCTCCGCCATTCTGCCTCCCTGACTCTCTTCACCAGTACCTCCATCCACTGATTCAGGGTTTGGCTGCTGCATACATTGCCCTTCACCCTTGGGTCACACATGGCAGCCAGCACATGGACCGTATTGGTGCACAAGGGATCAAGCCATTTCCTGATGCCCTCCTTCAGCCTCCTCACCAGTGCCTGCACATCTGGTGATAGTGGCTTGCCCCAGCCATGAACATTTATCCCCCAGAAGTTCTCCATTTGGTTCTGAAGTTCCCTCACTAAGGGGATCACCTGATTAAGGAGGGCATCACCAGTGCTGAGTCTTGGTGGCCTTGAGGAAAATCTGGGAGATGGTATCCCACTCAGCTCTGTTAAGGGGGCCGTTGATCCCAATCTCCCTGAGCAAGGTCATCTCATGGATGGCCTTCTGTTGCTCCACCAACTCCTCGAGCATCAGATATGTGGGAGTTCTACTAAGTCTCCACATCCTGCATGATTTTTTGCTGTGGAATGTTCAGCTCTGCTTGCCCCCCTTGATGCTGTGGTAAAAGTAGCCCACCACCTCCCTGCATTTTGAAATGACCTGGCTCATAGTGGTAGTGGTGGTGCCATCACTGACAGCCCTGTCCCCCTCCAAGGCATCCCTGAATATGAGGTGGAACTTGTGTGCCACACAGCAGATGCCAACAAAGTGGACCGCCTTGACCACATTGGCCCCATGTCGGTGACCATGAACCCACAGGTGAGTTTGCCCTGCCCAATGAGCCACCCCTGCACCAAGCAGTTCATGGCCCCCATGATCTCTGTTGCCATGTGGAACTCATCCATCACCTCAGCTTGAAGGAGTGTCCACCGGCACCCTGACTGTGCCCTTTGAGGGATAGGTATGAATGATCTCCACCCTGACTGCTCTAGATGTCAGAGGTAAATTGTAAGGCCACCTGCGTACCTGCCTTGTGCAACTCCTCCCTCAAGTACTCTCTGCATGCCTCATACAGGGAGGGCATCACCATCCTGCTGAAGGTGGTGCGTGCAGACACTTGGTATGATGGGGCCACAAGTGCCATGAGCCACCTGAACCCTGGCCACTCAACTAAGGAGAAGGGCTGGCCATCCACAGTAAGCATTTCCCCAGTGCTCTGTGTGATCTCACTTGCCCTTGCAACATGCCCCCCTTTCTGTTCACCTTTCCCTCACTGTTCCAGGGTGGCCTGCCTCTGCTTTGGGGCAATGGGGTCTTTGGAGTGAAAGGGGGACTTGTCTTTGGGCATGCTCCCACTGGCGCCAGGCTGAGGAGGAGCAAGGGCAAGGGGGTCGTGCCTGCAGAGATACATCAGCTGTGCTGCTCATGTGTTTCGTTCCCTTGCCCCGGCTAGTTTTGGCTTGGCAGTGCAGGCAGACAATGTATGTGGGATCATCCAGGTCAAAATGATCCCAGACCACACTTCTGGAGTGTGGGTACATATATGGATGCTGCAATTTCCCCCTTCTCAGTGGGCAGAGGCACAGCAACAGGACTCAGCTGAGCCACTTGCCTCTGCAAAATCTACCTCAGCCTCCTCTGAAGTGCCTTCTGGGGAAGGAGACCTTGTTCTAAGGGAAACTTGAGGGATGTGGAGCACAAACTGAGATGATTTCCCCTCCTTCCCCAGAATTTCCCTTGCTATGGCTCTCAGGTCCAGATCCAGCTCCAGCTCTTCCTCTGGCATTGGAAGGCTCAGCATGGGAAGTGAAATTGGAGTAGAGGAGACTGTCATGCTGGTGCTTGTTGTCATGGTGGTGGCAGGGGGTGGGGGGTTATGGCTGGTGCTTTTGGAGGGGATGCAGACTCAGGGACAAGCAGTAGCACTGGCACTGCTCACCTCTCCTTTCTGCCTGTACTAGACGAAGCCTCATGCCTGCTTGTTGTAACAAAGAGTCTGCATCTCAGTTTGGCATGGGGAGGGGAACTTACACCTCTCCCTTTACCCCCCTCTTCCGCCCCTCCCTGAAGGCGTGCCAGCTGCCTTTCCAGCACACTTCATGGTGTATTTCACAGTTTCTTGTCTTTATAAAAATATATAAATTTATATATGTGTCTTCCTAAATAAATTCTACGTTATAATATGCAATATAATAAAACAAAAATATATAAATGTATAAATGTCTTCCTACATAAATTCTATATTATAATATGCAATATAATTATGAAATTGAAAAGAATCAATCAATGAATATAATAATAAAATAAAAGGGTATAGAAAGAAAGCAAAAGGTATTGCGGAATCCTACTTGCTAGGCTAGCAAGTAGGAAATCAATGGTAGTAGCCTTTGTTGTCTAATGCTGCTGAGCTTCTGGAAGATAGTTCAGTAACTGACCCCAAGGCAGAAAGCAAGACAGTTCAAACAATGCTGCCTTTTATGCTGTTTTTCCATCCCTCCCCCAGAGCACTGGGATTAGAAGGGGCCTCAGGGAAGGATCACAGTCACTGACCAGCTACACAGTCAATATCAAAACAGTCCTTCCCACATCTTCCACCTCCCTCTCCTTACTTTCTGTTTCCCTGCAGGCAAGCCCAGCTTCAGCTTTGAAACTCGAAACATTTCAAAAGTTTCAACTGCCCTTGTTTCGTTTCAAGGCTGTTTTGAAGCCCTTCATTTCATTTTGATTTCACCATTTTGAGTTTCAAATGAGTCAAAACAGCATCAAAATGAAACAGCCGGCAAAATTTCACACAGCCCTAATATATATCATTTCAACTGAAAAGGCACTTGATTATTCTCCTGGTCTCATCACAAAACATATACTCTCTCCCCCTGGTCTTACAGGCTTTGGGGGCCTAAAACTGCCTTAACCACAATTTTTCACTTCTTCCTATCTTGTACAATCTTCTTCCACCTTGTTGCATCTTCACCCATCTCTTCCAGATCAGTTTTTATATTATCATCCCATTGTTGTCTTAGTTTATCTTGAGATATAATACCCCCACCTCAGCTTCCAAAATCTGCCTCACGTACTTCTCACTGTATGCCCTACCCATTCATTCTCTGTGCTCTTGAATCTTGCTCAAGACATCAGGGTTTGTAAAGATCCACAAGCTCTTGATTATGCATTCTCCTCCATACTCCATTTTCTTGTACTTGACCAAATATTTTCCTGAGCATTTTGCTTTCAAATACTTGCAGCCTTTCACCATTCCCTTTGTCAGCATCTAGGATTCACACATAAAATAACAGATTGAAAAATTATACTATATTTTATTACCATAATTTCCCTATAAGAGATATAGACTCATTTCTCCTTTTACTTACACTAGTGAAAGTAATAAGGTGACTTTGTTACATCTTTGTCAATTAGTGGAGAATCAGGCCCAATCATGCTTCTTAATATAGGCATAATTGGGCAGGTTCATTTGACTGATTAGACTATCAGGAAGGCTGTTCTATTCCTAACTTAGTTTTCTTATATATAATCAAGTAGAGCTCAAGATTTAATAAATGATGAATCACTTTGTCACTCAGTGGACCTTCAGAGAGTCAAAAAAAAATCTCATTTTGATGTCTTGATGTAATATTGGTCTATTGTTGCAATGATGCTTTATTATCATATTAAAGTGACATCATAAGGAAACTATTACAACACAATGCTAGAAAATCATTCTATGATAGTCTGGAATAGATAGTAAGGCAGAATCCATCTAAATTACGTGGTTTTCTGTAAGCAGCATAGTTTAGATTGGTAGGGAAAAGAACATACATTAGCCATTCAGTGGGGGGCACAAATTTTAGACCAGGTTCCATTTTTAAATTAGTCTATGTGTGCCAAAATTCTGTTCTGTTAAGGGTATAGAGCTTTTTCTGATCACGTATACCTTTACAAGTGTAATGTCTGTACCTGGCCCATATGAGACAGCTCAGACTTTCTTTCACTCCTTTTCCCCTTAGTGTTGAGAAAGTGGGGATTTCTTCTTTTTATCACCCTCTTACTTCCTTCAAGCCTTGTACCAGACTAAGCCTATGCAAGATAGTTGCAAAAATATATCAGTAAATCTAATCCATTTTCACAGCAATTTCCACTTTCACCTGCTGTTTCAGGTGTCTAGCATTATATTTAAAAAATCCTGTAATTCAGACAGTCCACATGATCAGTGATCCAACAAGACATACAGATTTCACAGTAGTTGTATACATTATCCCCCAAACTATTGTAGTTTGAGACTAAACTTTTGAGCCACAAGTGGACACAGACAGAAGTGACAATGTTTGCCTGATCTGGCCCCTGAAAGTGCTCTACAGCCATGACCAAACAGAAATGCATGACTGCAAAGCAGTTTAAAAGGGTCCAATCCCACACAAATCTAAACTTGTTGCATGAGGATTCAGATGAAGATGTTTCAAAACATAGCATCTTCTGTAACTTGTATCTGCAAAGTCTCCCAGCTTCCAAGCTGTTTTCATAATGGGAAGGGGGAAAGGGAGCGGAAGGAGTTCAGTCTGGAGGGTTTTCAGCCCCCACTGGAGGGTGGGATGAATGTATTGGAGCCCCCACAAGGTGAAGGCTACAATACACTAACATGTATTATCATACTAACTAACATGTATTATCATACTAACATGACATCACAAGGAAACTACCCACATTCAGCCTTTAATGGGGGCTTTTCAGAGGGCTTCAATACACATACCCCACCTTCCAGCACTGGGTGGAGAACCCCTAGAACAAGCTCCCTCTGCTCTCTTTCCCCCCTTCCCATGCTGAAAACAGAGATAGGCTGAGAGAGAGGAGTGGCCATTGCTACCAGAAACCCGCAGACTGGCAGCCAACAGCTAGATTCCCCTCCCCCCTGGACCCAACAGTGAACTTCTGTCTGGTCCAGGGGATTGTTGTAACTCAGAACACTTCCTGCAAAGCATTCTTAGTTACAGCGGGGAGCTGCACTTCTCCGTGCGCCCAAGATGTTCACAGATGCCAGGTACAGACCCAGGACCATTTCATTTCACCTCACCTGTTGAGGTATTTCTGGCTCTGCAAGATGTATTTCACAGGCTCTTAGTGACTTTAAGTGAAAAAGGAACTCCTTTACTGTTAAATCAGTAGACATTTATGATTTCCTGTAACTCACTCCTAGTTTTGACATATGCATGGGTCTTATTTTGTATACAAATTACCCAGGAAACTAATATGCCCAGGAAACAAGATAGAAGTCACCTGTGTCACAGGAAATGCAAACCTGGGAATTAATCTTGTGAATAAGAAAGGAGCTCTACCATTTACTAGTTCATCTACTGAAAATCAAGAACTGTGGACCCCATTCCAACAATGAAGAATGATTTTTTTCTTCATACTACAAAAGTGATTCATGTGGCTTGTTCTTGGACTATGCACCTTAAGGAGATGAGGAAGTTTTCTTCCCCACCAAAGGAGGAAACAGATTTCAAACAACAGATGTCTGTTATTTTATTATTTTATTTTATTACACCCCTTTAAGTGATAGTGTTCCATTCCATTCAAGACAACCTATAACATAAGATGTAAACTAGCCTCCCTCCAACAGTTCAAGACAATGGGAGATCCTAACAAAAACAATTAGGAGATACCCAGGAGAGAGACTAACAATGAGAATGAGAATGTGATAGAAGTGGATGAAAAATGAGGCAATAAAGCAGAAATGATGGAAAGTGAAGCATCATTCAGACTTGACACTAGCAACAGATACTGTGTCAATGACAGAGTTAAAAGATAATCAGACAAGTGCTAGACAGGGAGCACCAGGGAAGAGGTGAGTTATCCTGATTTCACTTTTATAAAAGAAAGTAGAATGAAGTATTTATAAAGCAGACAAATAATATGTAACCCAGATATAGCACCCCTTGGGTGCCAGGAAATGTGATGAGATTCTGATGAATGATGGAGAGGTTCCATGTGTCGTATGCGCTACAGGGCCAATTATATGTATGAAGGAAACTTCAGTAGAATCAAAGATGACGCCACTGATTTAGGAAAATAAGTAAAGACAAGGTCAAATGCAAAGAACCTTTGTGAACATGCATTTTGAGTTAAATGCAAATGAAAATACAAAGACAGATTGTGATTATCAACTCACGGCTGCACCAGTTGAAAGGAAAAAAGAAGCTCTAAATTTTGAAGACAGGAATGCTTTCTGCAAGGATTAAGAAGAATGGAAAGGGAATTATTCAGAGCCTCTGCTTGAACAAAAGGGAGAGCACACTCTTGGAAGCAAAATTTACCACATATATGGACCATATATGTAAATAAGGAAGATGGTGATTTTCTGCTCGTTTAGAAATAACCAATGTTGGTACAAACTGAA
>NW_017729024.1:101472268-101480678 GCF_001723915.1 Gavialis gangeticus
TACAGTTGAAAGGAAAAAAGAAGCTCTAAATTTTGAAGACAGGAATGCTTTCTGCAAGGATTAAGAAGAATGGAAAGGGAATTATTCAGAGCCTCTGCTTGAACAAAAGGGAGAGCACACTCTTGGAAGCAAAATTTACCACATATATGGACCATATATGTAAATAAGGAAGATGGTGATTTTCTGCTCGTTTAGAAATAACCAATGTTGGTACAAACTGAATGACTAGGGCTTGCAGCAATTCACAGAGTAATGGTAATAAACAACATGGAAAAGAAAAATTCATTATTAGGCTATGTGGGCCTAGAGGAAATTTTCCTACCAGTGAATATTAAAAGAGAAACTTGAGGAAAAAGCTAGGAAGAAGACAAAAGAAAATGGAGACAGAAAAGCTCATCGCATGCATCTACACATGTTACTAATTCAAAGCAATAAACTTCAAGAGCAGTTTGAGTTGGAGTAAACATGAGATGCTGACTGTGCAGTTGTTACTGAGCACTCATTTAGTAATGACACAAATACTAAATGACTGTGCAGTAACCAGAGTTGCTGTGCAGTAGCATCACCAAACAGCGTTTAGATGACTCTGACTACACAGTAGCTCATTACTACTGGGCAGTAGTGTCACATCATGCTTCATGCCACACAACACTACTGCACAACAATAATGAGCTACTGTGCAGTCAGTGTCTCATGTAGGCACAGTCCCAGGCACAGCACCTATGCATACACCCCAGACAGCAGCAATTTGAGTCAGGGCACAGCAGTTTGGGCTGGGGACACAGGGGGTCACTTTTGGGCTCCAGGAGGTGGCACCGCGAAGTAGAGGAGTTGGCTGTGGCAAAAGGATGCTGAAAATTCAGAGCCATATAACTAGGCAGCAGGCAGGAGTCTGGACTCTTGCTACCTGGGCTGACCAGACACAATTTACGCCCATGGTCAGCATCTACATGTATGTTTAATCACAGTTAATTATCATGCCACAAGATAGTACTGGCCCCGACAGTACTCTTACAGCTGTGTTAATTCATTTACTGCAGCCTTATAGCAACACATATGTAGCCAGTGATGCTTTAGTCTGCAACTAATTAGTCTGCTCCACAGTTAAGCACATGTAGACACAGCCAATGAGTCTTATTTTATAAATGCAAAAGTTACATATGATAACACTTGAAGGTGAAACACCTGTGTTGAGGGAGAAGTGAATTGGAATGAGAAATAGTTGGTTAAAATGAGTAAGTGCCTGAGATAGTATTTCTGAGGGAACTGATAAAATGGAACAAAAAGGGATGTTGGCAACATGGGTAAAAGAAGCTAATATAAAAAATGAAGTGATATACTGTTTTATGTAACAAAACAGAGAATATTCCAATTGAGGGGGAAAAGTTGAAAGGAAGGAAAAGAAGTGAACTCAATGACTGCTATAGAGTACAAAAAGGCAAAGTGGGTAAACTGCAGATAAATGATGTAAGTTTAAAAGCCATTGCTCTGGCTATAGGATGATTTCAAATTCTAGAAATGCCAGGTAGAAAACAGCAATGGGATAATGAGGAGTTCTTGCAATGAGAAATATTTACTCCTCTGACTACTCCATCTTAACTAACAAACTACTCAGATAAGTAAGTCCTAGTCTTCATGAGTAAACACTGTTGAATCAGGCCTGATGCTGGATTTGTATTTATATGGATAGTAAAAAATGACTTCTTCTTGTGGTACACTGAACAACCACAAGATTGAAAAATCTGATAAAACAAACAACTAGGATGAGGTATATTTTTGTGTGAAGTACAGCTGAAGTTGGAGAAACTAGTACCGAAGGAAAATAATATTATTAGGTTCATGAATGTGAACCGGTTCTGAAACAGTCAAAGCACTAAAAGCTGGGGTCTAGAGATGTTTCATAAGCAATGTGATCAGTGATTGTCTTCTCAGAGTGACTATGGGCAAGTCATTCATCTGTCTGGGCCTCCATTTATCTATCTGTAAAATGGGAATAATGATACTGGTCTCCTTTGTAAAACACTTTGATGAAAAGTACTATAAAAGAGCTAAATGTTAGCATCTTACCTGTTTATTTCATTCTCACAGTGGGATGTAAAGGCAAGTTAAATAAGAAGGTTGACAGATAATGGCCAATACTCTTGACTATATAACACATTTTGCTAGCAGTTCCAAACTGAACTTACACTATTCTAAATCCCTAATTGGACTTATGCACAACCGCTTACGTTGGCCTCCTAAATAATGATGTGTGCCAGTATTGTAGGAATCAAGGTGATTAGCTGAAAACATTATTTGGCAGATTCTTAATATTATAAAACAGTCAAATCTCTAAAATTATGGACATACTATTGTATCTTCATTCATCAAATGAATCAAAGTTCTATTTGTTTTAGAGATGCATAAGCTTTCATGAGCAAAAGGTCACTTCATCAGATGCTATGAATGACATGCAGAGAACAGAAAATAGCTGTATGTCCTTTCATTGCATTTGGTGAAGTGAGCTCTCACTCACGAAAGTTTATGCATCTCTGATTCAGTTGGTCTCTAAGGTACATCTTTACCCTGCCTTCTGCTTGCCTTTGGACAAATTATCTCTCTCTAACCTGCTTTGTATTTTTTTTCAGTTTATAGGAACACACAATGGTTTTAAAAAATGGACCCTGAATTATTTTAGGTATACAAGGAGATTCATGCTTAAATAAAAAACAGAAAAGCTTTTCTTACCAATATTTAAAAGACTGAGTTACTGGCATGGCAGAAACTGTTTTTTATGAGTATCTTATAAAATGAACGAAAAAAAATGAAGAATGTCATGTGATTTTGGATGAAGGAATACTTTATTGAACAATGAACATTAGCATGTATACATATGATCTTCCATGAGGGGCTGAGAAGTTAGTGTAGCACTTCAGCATTTTGTTTTACATTCTTGGTCCTTTCCCAAGGATGTAGATGTACTTTGCAATGTCCCAGGATAAGTTAATTAATTTGTGTTAGTAATTTTCTAGTCTAGGAGTGACCAACCTATGACATGGGTACCACAAGTAGCATGGGCAGCCTCTATGTGTGACATGTGGCAGAAAGAGGGAGAGGGAAGGTAGCACCAGAGCAGACAGGGCAGAAAGCAGAAAACAGAGCAGCAGCTCTGGTGGGGAGCATAGGGCAGAGAGCAGAAAACAGCAGCAGATCAGCAGGGAGAACAGGGCAGGGGGTGGAATGCATTTAAGGTAAGGAAGGAGATTCGAGTGGCATTATGGGAGAGCCTAGGGCTTAATTTCTGGCATGCTTGCCCAAAACAGTTGGCCCCCACTGGCCTAAACTGGGACCCCCTGCAAACTAAAACAAATGATATTTAATTCCTATCTGTCAACTCAACAGTGACAAAGAGCCAAATGAAGTCTTTCCAGTCAATTGGTTTCTGTAGTATGATATTTGTCACGTGTTTGACCACAACTCTTTTGCACCTGAATTTCCAGGTGTCTTTCATCTAAGAATTAGCCAGATTTGGGACTGCTCATCTTCCAAAAATAGATGAAGGCAAGTGGTTTCACCTGACACTCTTGTGGGAGGGAGCTGGAGCCTGCTGTAAGTAATTTTTCCTTCCCTGTTTCCTGTTTATGGAGACCCACTCTAGGATTTCCAATGAAAAAGGAAGCCCACATGGGTCCCAGCATGGAGGCATAGCACCCAGGGAATCCCCAGCACCCTGGGCCTCCATGACAGGACTTGCTTACCTAGAAATCTGGGGGCACATCTGGGTAAGCAAAGGAACCTGACTTTCCCCACTTACTCAGATGAATCCTAGAGAGGCATCTGAGAAAGTAGGGAAAGCCAAGCAGGTGCTTCCAGGGTTTGAGGGGCCTGATTCTGTGTGGGAATTCCCAGGGTGCACAGGACTGTGCCCCCCAAGCTCTTGGAAAACACATCACCTGTTGTCTCGCAGCATCAACAGACACATTGCAGGCACAGTTTATCTGCTTCATGTGGTAACATCTTTTTCTAGCCTTAGTTTCCTGTATGCTAACTGTCCCATGTGAATAGCCCTTCAGTTTTATCAGACCAGCAGTTAAATCAAATAGACATCATGATATCTTGCAGCTCTGCCAGAATTTCAAAGCAAGGTGTTACCCACACTCATTAACTAAGCTTCTAAGTGTTCAGACATGGTCTAAAGGCACAGCCTGTCAAAATGGAAATAGAATGCAAGCTTAGATTACTGCAAAAGTGAGCATTATTTACTGTTACATAAAATGAATAAGTAATTTCTAGAGACTAAATATGGAAATTCAATCTGAGAGTTATGAATCAGCTAATACAATTCACTCATGAATAAAATAAACAAATTGGCTGTCTACATTTTAGACCCATTGAAGGTGCCTTATACAAACAAAACTCCCATAGATTTGGGTTATAAACAGACATTGCATTTGTCCCAGGACAAACCACTTTATCCCAGGACAAAGTGCAATCATTCACATGTCCACATGTGTTGTCCCAGGATCCATCCTAAAAGGGTTCATGGAATGACGTACTAACAGTTTATCCTGGGACATTGCAAAGTACATCTGAATTGTTACCCTGGGATTGCATCACTGAATCAAGGACAAAAAAGTACAGTGCATTCAACTATTCACTAAACCCTGATTAGAAGGACAACATGAGTACATGCCAATTCTGAGATATTTCTGTTCCAAGATAAATGCAGGCACTTGTTCAAGGGCAAATGTGACATCTGTTCCTAGCCAAAGAGTGTTCTTTGTTTGCATTTATGCACATATACCTGTAGTACATTCAGAAAGCAAACTGAAAACACAAAGCATAAATGAAACTAAACCAAAATACATACTGATTACTAAGTTCTCTTATATCAGATGCTCTGAAGCCCCATTTCTTAGCCAGTTGCTCTTGCTGGTCAGTTTGTTCCAAAAATGCAATCTATAAAGAAAAAAAAAGAAAGAAAATCAGTTAATGATTTTTATATTGCATTTCAGTACAGCTAATGTTGTGTGTATATATGAGAACTCATAGTCTGCAGCACTGTATTCTTATTAAATGTACACTCCATTATAGCAGAAATGAGCTAGTATTAAAATACTGGTTCTTCTGACTATGGATATCTAAATGCTTCCTTGTTGTCCACTAAATGATTCAACCTGTGACTTCAGTTGGAAAGTGAATTCAGGTAATCTACACGCATAAGAAGTCCATCATTATTTCACTGGCAGAAGTCCAGCATCCTCCTTCACTCATTATAAAATCTAGCGTACCAATTCTTCTAGTAGTAACAGAGTTCTCAGGTTACAGCTGTATAGTAGCCTAATGGAATATATAGTTACAATGTTCAGAAACATAAGAGTCAAAATAATGTACTTGTGTACGACCAATATGCAGTCAGATATTCTCAGTAATTGTTCATACCACCTCTATATTTTATTTAAATTAGGTAATGAAGATGTAATTAGAAACTAAGAGGAAAAATTATGATAATCTAGTGGCTGAGCTGAGTGGAATGGCATAATTCTCAACAGGTCCTTGTTTGCGCCATTATTCTCTGATCCAAGCCCCAGGTTTGCTCTTGATCCTCAATGGATATTAATTTTGTATCTGTCAAGTTTGTTTTCTATCATACACAATGATGACAACTCTCAGTGCTCATGGATGTCAGGCTATTTTATGTTTTTCTTAAATTCACAGATCTCGGAGTTATGTGTTAATGTGAAAGTTCAGGTTTCACTAAGACAGAAATGTATTTCAGAACATTTTGTTTGTGGAGAAGAGTCAGAAGTCAGAAGCAACTTTAAACCCCCCCTAGATCCAATATTCATCATGATCTCTTTAAATCTTCTGATACTTAAACAAATGTTATTACTTTTAGGAGCCTAATTTATGATACTAGAATGCCAAGGATTCCACACGTGCCAATGGCCACATTATATTTACTTATGAAACAAATAGATGAATCCAGACAAATAAAGACAAAAAAGTAACAGACAGAGAGAAGATAAGGTTAGTTCAACAAGTATATCCACAAAACATACCCATTATTTGTATTAAAGTTATTTTTGTATATATAATTATATATATTAAGGACCCTACAGGCCCTGGTCAGGATCAGGGTTCCATTTTGTTAAGTGTTCTATCAAAACAAGGCACATACACATGCATTTACAGCACCTGAATAACCCGCGGAGCTTATTGCTCCAGAGTTGATTGCTCCCGGGTGCACCATTTGAACATGCACCCAGAACAAATAACTCAGGAGCAATAAGCTCCACAATTTGTTCAGGCACACCACGTGGACCCACCCAGGGTGGCAAAGCGCTCTGGGGGTCAGTCTGCCAGCCCAGGGCTCCTCCCCCCAGCTCAGTGTGCTGCAGAGGGGGCTGGTTAGGACAAGAGGGAGCTTCAGTATGGGGCTAGGTGACAGGCAGCCCCCACATTGAATCACTCCCATGCCCCAGTCAGCCGGTCAGCATCTACACGTACACTGCTGAGCATGAAAAAAACTCCATAGCAGGGTAGTACTTGTATTTACAAGTACTATGCTCCTGCAGAGTTTATTATTTTCATGTGCCCTAATAGGGGTGCATGTGTAGACACAGAGACATTTACTGTGCAATAAATTAGTCAATTGTACAGTAAACATCTCATGTAGATGCACCCACTGGGCACAAAGATAATCCTGTCCCAAAGACCTGACAGTCTAAGGACTTGTCTGAGCAGTGTTTCTGTTTAGAAACCAGTGGGTACATCTACACAGGCCGTTATGGTGCCGTTTTTACTGCGCCGTCATTTAGTACTTCGTTTTGATGTATTAACCTTTTATAGAAGCAGAAATTTGGCTGCCATAGTTCCCCTGCTTTACCTATGGCAGGTTAAGGTGTTATGTCTTGTGTTGCGTCAGAGTTGATGGTAGTTTTACAGAGTTTAGCTTATGGATTTGTATAGGATGGTTTGGGTAGAGATGAGGGTGAGGGAAAAGGTTAGACTAGATGACCTTTGGAGGTTCCTTCCAATCCTACTTCTCTATAATTCTATGATTTAATGATCTTTATGCTGGCATAAATGTATTAACCCTATGGGAGTTGTTATCAATATTTAAACCAATATAGCTATAGTAATACAAAATTCTGTGAAGATAAGCTATAAACAAGATGTAACTGAGATACAGCAAACATGTATAGTCTGCTTACATTTTTCACTCACAAATAAACTTACCAAGGTTTAAAAGAGAGAGGTAGATTGTTGTGTTAGTCTGAAGTTACTTACAAAAGCTTATGCCTCCACACAAACCACATTTTTAAAAATGCATTAAAATTATTTGAGACCTTAGCATCCTGCTTTAATATAAATATTTACTATCAATAACAATATTAACTAACTATAAGAATAATATAATTATAATAAAGTAACAGTCACAAATAATAATCACAAAAGACATGGATATTTACATAAAGCAACATCTTTTTTCAAAAAAAGCAGGGGCATGTTTAGCATGTCCAGCAAGTTCAACAACTGAACAGTTAAAGCTGTTTTATAATACAGTCTAACCAAAATTTGTGCCAATCAATAAAGTAAATGTCAGAGAGCTACTGGAGTCAAAATGGATGTGGAATGACTAATTATGGCTATCGAACAAAACTAAGTTAGAATAAAGAGAGACAAGCTTGAAATACCAGATGGCAAAGGCTGGAAACAAACTTGTTGCTATGGAAAAGAGTGAATATTTTAGACTCTTAGAAAATCGTTATTCAAGTTATGTTGAAATGGTTCAGTTCTGAAACAACAAAAAGCCACTCTGGAATCAGTCATGCAATATACCTTGATATATCATACAGTCCTTACAGAGAAAAAAATCAAACAGTAAGTTAAGGCTAAGTTAGGGCTAAGGGAAAAGTTAAGACTTGAAATGCACTGAAAGCAGAGTGAGTTTAGGCTCTCATGCTTCCCAGGAATGATAATCTAGGTCACTTAATGTTCAGAAATATGGGCTGATGCTATTGACTCAGATATACATATCCTCCAAAAAGTCCTCTACACAACTTGAACATATATTTAGCTGCCTTCAAGTCCTATATGTCCAAGATGTGACATCTGTGTTGGCAGTCCCTTGGCCACAAATGAGCAGTTCCGTGCCTTGGACAGTGGCAGAGCATAGGCCATAGCTATTTTTGTGCCCTTCCTAAGTTGGCACCTGAGGCTGGTGTCCCAGTTATCCCCTTCTTGGTCACACTACTGCTATGGGTCAGAGCTTTCATTGCTTTATATTTTGCATAATCACTTACATAGTGGGCGCATCTACACATGCAATTAAGGCAAAGCAATAAACTCCAACACATATGCACTAGAGTTTATTGCTCCCAGGCACCACGTTTACACGTGCAACTGGGATCACAGCACATTAAGC
>NW_017729024.1:101480776-101483270 GCF_001723915.1 Gavialis gangeticus
GGCATGAGGGTGCTCCAGTGTGGGGCTAGCTGGCAGGCACACTGAAACACCCTTGTGCCCCAGCCAGTCCTGTCAGCATCTACATGTATGTTGTGGTGGAGTTTTTACTCATTAGCATTGCACATGTAGACACTGAAAATTACTACAGTTCCTGGGGACAGCATCTTCACACTTGTCAGCTCTTCAGTAAACATCTTGTATAGATGTTCCCAGTAGGAAGTGGGTACAAAATGCTACTAGATCATAATGGTACTGTATGGGTGCATCTACATGTGCACTTCACTGCAGCACTGACTATTTAGCTCCACAGTAAATCTTCACCATCTATGCATGCAATGCTATTAGAGTACACTATTTAACTCCGCTGTAGGATAGTACTGTCTGGGACAAATACTATCCTCTGGCAGAATAATTTACACTGCTGCAACACATGTGGAGACAGTGATGGGTCTGGCTGGGGCTCTAACAACCTCACACCCCAGGTAGCCCCTCTACAGCACATTGAGCTGGTGGAGAGCAGCCCCAGGCTGGAAGTCTGATCTCCTGGACTCCCTGCCAGCCAGGGCTGTTCTGCCCCAGCACAATGTACTATGGTCCCAGACACGTGTGAAGATGCTGTGCCCAGGAACAATAAACTCTGGCACAAACTACACCAGAGTTTATTCAGGCATGCTAACTGCATGTGGAGATACATCCTTCTATACTCATTTTTCACCAGTGTAAATAATTAGTGTCTGCTAAAAGCTAGTAATCAGCCAAGGACTTTATGATGAGAGAGATTTTTTTTTTTAGTTCTTTCTCATTATTTCAGAAAGGTAAAAGCATTGAAGAAGTGACTTAAAATATGTACATTTCAAAGGAAGTGGGTAGAAGCCCTGTTACCTCAAGTACAGTTACCTGATCTGAAACTTGTTTTTCTATATAGTCAGGGAGCTGTGAGGGTCTTCCAGTGACAGAAAACTAATGATTTGATGCCCACGTTCAAGCTAATGGGCTGAAACAGAAAGAAATAGAACTATCTCATGTGCAAATAACCCACCTGCCAATGGCAGTGCTGATTTGTCCTGAACAGAGTTTGCTTTCTTTCTGAAATTATTAACAATTTAGAATGAATTAGTAAAACTTTTGAAATTCAAAATGAACAGCAAGTTTTCTGTGGTCATTTAGCCACACTTCCTGCTCACCATAAAGTTGGGAACCAAATATTTCAGTGTAGGAAACCAATCGCATAGATTACTTTATCTGTTTGTAGCTGAAACTTATTTCACTTGCTCACCTATAAAAGTAAGCTGACATTCCACTTTCCTATTCTGTTCACTATCTAGTACTTTACATGTAAGTACGTGACAGACAAAAGCCTTGCACACATTTCCACTTTGTCATACTGAGGTTGTGTTTTTGATTCTCAGCTGCTAAATACCACTTTTTCTCTCTTTAGCGATAACCAGTCTCTCAAAGAAAATGGGAGATGAACTGAAACACAGTTTAATGCAAGGGATAAATAATCTGCAATTCTCAGTTACATTCAAATTCATTTCTGTATGTTTATAAGGTGCACTCTGCCTTCTTCCTATGTATTATTACATTTACAGAATCTAATTTATTTCCACCAGGATTAATAAGCTTCATTTTGGTCGATCCACTTTGCATTAAATGTCCCTGTCCAAATTCACATAAATAATTCTGGTTACCGAATGTATTTGTACAATTCAAATGTTCATCTTCTGGCTTGAACTGTCTTCTGTCTTGAGTCCATTGAACTTAATGTCAAATCTTTCATTAATTACCATTACATTTAACCAGTAAAACTCTCTAGGTGCATGTCGCAGAGCACTCGGGTGTCCTGGGCCTAAAAGCAGAAATGGCTCAGGAGAGACCCCTAGTGGTGAGAAGGGGGAGGCTCAACCAGGGCAGCACAGCTGCTGGTTGCTAGGGCAACCAAGGGAACCAGCTGACAGGAAGAGGCAGGGCTTGGCCCTTCTTAAACCCAGGCATGAGACCAGGAGGGCAGTTCCCCTCTGGCAGCCAAGGAGGGGGGAACTCGGCCAGTGCAGAGAGAAAGGAGAAGATCGACTGCATGAGCATCCCTGGGTTGCTGCCATAAGTGGGAGTATTTTCCGGGTAGGGCTAGAACGTTGTTTTGACCAGACAGTTTAGTTTTATGTTATAGCCCAGGGCCTTTATGTTTTTGTGTTTACTGTTTTAACCGGAGGACCGGGTGAGGCTATTAGGGGTGGAGGAGGCCTCATAGAAACTCCATGGTAGCGTGGGGACCCTGGCGCCATACAGGGTGCAGCGTTGTGGGGGTGCATTGACCCCAGTCCTGGAGTGAGAGGGGGCAGTGAGAAGCCCCGGAGTGAGAGGGGGCAGTGAGAAGCCCTGGAGCGAGTGGGGACAGTGAGGACCCCCAGAAGTAAAGGAGAGGGCCAAGGCATAGGGCAAACCATATCAAGTACCATCTGCGAGGCTTGGGCTGCGGTGTAGGGGAGGAAAA
>NW_017729024.1:101483287-101488495 GCF_001723915.1 Gavialis gangeticus
CTGCGGTGTAGGGGAGGAAAAAGGAGCCGCAGATAGCGACCCCTGGCATCAGGCGTATAAAGTGGGCAGCCTCCCACTAATTACATCACTCAATCAATTAAGATCAAGGCATGGCAGGCGAGTAAGCAGGTGGTTAGCATAGGACAGGAGGGCAGAGCCACCAACAGAAAGGCTCCAGCGGAGATGCCCCTGTTACAGTGCAGAATTGGGCCTTTATTTCCCTCCTGCATTCTCTTGTCTGTGGAAAAATTCTTAGCCACTATAGCTGTAATTGCATTAATGAAAAACATGAATAGCTAAAATTTTAATAAAAATACTGTTCACCTTTTACAGTGACATGGTGAAATGAGATTATAGACACAAAAAAAGAAAGACAGAGAATATAGAAGAGAGAAAAGAGACCCAAAGAGTTTGTAAGACCTTTTTAACTTATCTTTCAGCACTTTCAGTACACTAAATCCCACAAGTGTCACCACAGAGAAGCAACTCTTGAAGAACAAGTGTGACTGGTAGGTAACCTTTCTTTTGAGTCATAATTGAGTCTACTCCATGTTCTAATTAGAATGCTTCAGCTTCATCTCAGCATCATGTGTATTAAGTGCCCCACATTTCAAATTGGCTGTGGGGGCACTTTAACTAAAGCCTGTTGAATAAGCTTTAGTTAAAGCACTTCTCT
Organism: Gavialis gangeticus; assembly: GCF_001723915.1. NCBI lineage: Eukaryota > Metazoa > Chordata > Crocodylia > Gavialidae > Gavialis > Gavialis gangeticus. The sequence goes on from NW_017729024.1 coordinate 101,483,964, forward strand.
GCCCATTTTGAAATGCAGCGGGGCTTAATACAGATGATGGTGAGCCATTTTAATTAGAGTAGCTGTCCAAGAACTGCTATAAGCCTCTCACCTCCACTTCCAAGCATTTGTATAGACAGTCTTTGTTTTGAAGCCGTAGATATGGTTCTTCCTTACTTGCAAATATAATGTTTTCTCAGAAAATTACAATAATTTAAGGTGTAATATCAATCACTCATAAGCAGTGCTGGTCCACTGCATGTATTCTAATACATTCTCAAGCACTGGGCCATGTAAGGGATGTTAAGGATCCATCCTTGCCAGTGGCAGAAAGAGCATGATTGCTCATGAAATGTGAGTTCTTAAAATGATAACACTAGAAAAAAATATTTTGACCATTTTTAACATGGGTGACTGGCGCCTCCTAAGTCTGGAAGTCAGTAGGAGTCTTTCCATTGCTTTCAATGAGTTTTACACCAAGCCTTTAATAGACCACAAATGAATGCTCATAATAGGTCTCAAATGAAGAAAAATAGGTGTCAAATCTATGTGGATTTGGAAGAAAGGCAAGTGTCAGGTGTGGGCATGTGAAATTGTGAAAATTGTGGGAAAAGGGGCATAAGGGCTCCTAAGTTCAAAATCTATTCTTCACACCTGCCAAATTTCAAGCAGCCTGGATTGAATTTATTGTCCTTCAGCAAAAAAGTCCTTTTTCTGCAACATATCTGTAAATAATGTTCCATTAAAATCAAGAGGGCTTCACAAGGTGCTGAAATCTACCTGTACAGAGCTCACTGTTGGACTGAGGTCTATGCTGAGTTCTATTAAGGTATTAATATAGCTTCCCAGCAGATCTAATCCTGTTCAATTAGTAGTAGTGCTGTTTTTTAACAGGCTCACGTCATTAATAATAACCACATTATAGACTGTCTGTCATCTTCATAGCCCTTTAATCCTTTAGTTAATTATTCCATTATTTTCTTTTTACACATTTGTCTCTGACAGAAGCAAATGTCTAGGATAGACTATGCACCATTGTGGATAATGTACTAGTCTTTCAGAATATATGTTATAATTATTTCTATATTTCATTTTTACTGAGCATGAAATACCAGTTTTAAGAATTGAAAGGGACATTATGGTTCAAATTTACTGGTTTGAAAACAAAGCATTTTAAAATATTAAATAAATCAGTTATCCATCATCTGCAGAAGTTAGACAAGAGCCCACTTAATGACAAGTTGCTTAACTGTGTTGAGGTGGACTTTCCATCCAAGCCCAAGTTGCTTAACCTAGGAAGTTCATTCTTTAAATTACCTGTTACATCTAGCTAACTCTTTACAAATCACGATATATGCTTGAACCCATTGCTTCCTTATATATATATACATACATAGACATATATGTGTGTATGTGTATAAATATGTATGTGTGTATATATATATTTGTATGTATGTATATATAATATGTGTGTGAGAGTATATATGCATATATATACATATATGTATATAAGTATATATGTGTGTGTGTATATAAGGAAGTAATGTGTGTGTGTATATATATGTATTTGTGTGTCTGTGCTTGTGTATACATAGATACACACATATACATATATACACACACATACATATATGTTTGTGTGTGTATATATATATACATGCACACACACACATTGCTTCCTCATATATACACACATGTACATATATATACTCACACACACACACTCATACACACACATACAAGTGAGAGAGGAACAATGGAGAAAAAAATCCTGGTCATACTCAGTTCACTCTCCCTTTCAGCATCCACTCTCTGCCACTGTGTGACTCAGGATACTGGGCAAGATGGACCTATAGTCTAGCCCAGTAAATGGTAGTTCTTATGTTCTTATATGTATAGGGGGGTTTATATGATGATGGAGGGAAGGTATGTAACAAGTATGAGGGAAATGACTGTCAGACTGTCACTAGAATGTGTGTGTGTGTGTGTGTGTGTGTGTGTATATATATATATATATATATATCCAGAAACACATATCCCAGTATTCTGCCTCTTTTTATATACATTCTAGTGACAGTCCGACAGTCCTTTCCCCCATACATATTACATACCTTCCCTCCATCATCATACAAACCCCCATATATATATATATATATATATATATATATATATACACACACACACACATATATATATATACACATATATACACACACACACACACACACACACACACATATACACCTTTGTTTCTATTACACACACACACTTACTTTGTATCCCTGAAAATGTTCAATTTTCTCCTTAAGATCTGCAGAAAATCTGAGTCTGGAACATTTTTTTAATTCCTTATCCTTTATAGAAAATGGCTTCAAGACATAAAATGGGCAGTTTCAAGCCCCAGAACTAGAATCATGTCACTACTTCGGGAGACATCTGTATAGCTGGAAATCAATATATTATAGCAGCTGCAAGAAAGGCAGAGATCTGACAAAACTTCATCTGCACCATTTATCTCCGCTCTTTTAGTCCACTCAGCTTCATTTCTCCCACTAAAAGTTCATTTTCATCACAAAGATAAAAACAGAAACTACAGACATGCTCAGCTTGTGTGCATCTACGCCTTAAATACATACCTGCACATACTAATACCACCTGTGATAGATTACACAGGTACCCACTATTCTATTTTAGTCACATGTACATATATCCCAATACTGCAAAAAAACACATCTTGCACCCAACATGGTTTCACATACATGTATATCCCCAGCACTATAAATAACCCTTCCCTTGCACTCATACTCAATATACTATAACTCCTCCTGTACATACCCCAGCACCCCTGTATATCCTCCCATACACACTATTATATGCCTTCTCTCCAGAAACACATATCCCAGTACTCTGCCTCCTCTGTTATACATTCCAGTCCTTTCTTCCATACATATCACATACCCTCCCTCCAACATTATACAACGCCCTCTATACATATAACAACATAAGAACTGCCATTTACTGGGTCAGACTATAGGTCCATCTTGTCTGGTATTCTGTCACACAGTGGCAGAGAGGATGCTGAAAGGGAGAGTGAACTGGGTATGACCAGAATTATTTTCTCCACTGTTCCTCTCTCACTTGCAGCCTCCCGCATTTATGGTCTGGGTTGTTCTGATTCAGAGGTTGTATCCTTAACTCCCGTGAAGATGTATACCAGCATTATATCCTTCCCCACAACAAATGCCCCAGTATTATATACCCTTTTGTGTCCTATATGCCATTATTCTCTACCCCTTCCTCCATACACACACACTGATATGATACATCCCATCCCCAAAACTTACTGGTTACATACTCCCACTCTCCACCCCCACATCCCAGCAACACTAGCCTCTTCTCACTCACATATCAATACTACACCCTTCCCTTCTGTGTATTCCCTCTGGATCATTCGCCTCTTCCCAGACATGCACACCCCAACAGTATTAGGTACCCACCTTTCACTCATCAGCCCAATAGCATAATGTCCTTCCCATGCACAGAACCCATAATTAAATACCCCAGGACCATATACACCACTATCCCTAATGTTACATACTTCCCTCTTATTCCCCCTGCTGCCCACACCTGAACACCCCACACTTCATGCCCTCTCTTCTCCACACCCTAATATTGTACCCCCTCCACACCACCCAGTGTTGTACAGCCTTCCCCAAGGGAGCACATGACCAACATTATGCACCTTTATCTCTCCCTGCACCCTCATATCGCATACTCACCTCCCCCTGCTTTTATCCCCTTCCTCCACATGCACACCCCCTAAGATTATACACACCTTCCTCCCTCAGTGCATATAATCGTCCTACAATATTAGGAAGATATCCCCCCTGCCAACATTATATAAATTATATATGCATTATGTATTATATATATCCCCCCAAAATATATAAGTTCCAATATGATATATATATTGTATATGCCTCAGCACTATATATTTATATTAAATTCCCCAATATTATATAATATATATCCCCATTATTATATAGCTAACATTACATATATCCCCAATATTATGTTATATATATTATACATTCCTTAATATTTATTTACCCAATATTATATATTAGATATACTGTATATATCTCCCAATCTCCCAATATTATATTATAATATATATTCCCAATATTATGTATGTTATATACCCCAATATTTTGTGTGTGTATATATATGTATGTATAGCCCCCTAATATTATATAGCCCCTATACACACACACACACACAAAGACACACACATATATATATTCCCCCAATATGATAGATAGATAGATAGATAGATAGATAGATAGATAGATAGATAGATAATATTGGGGAATGTGTATGTGTGAAAATATATAGATATATGTATCCCAATACTATATACCTCCAATTTATATTTATACATATATATATATAGATAGATCTAGATCTATTTATGTCTACAGAGACAGATATATCTATAGATGTATATAGAGATATAAATATCTATCTATCTATCTATCTATCTATCTATCTAT
>NW_017729024.1:101488704-101493166 GCF_001723915.1 Gavialis gangeticus
AGGGGGCTATATAATAGCATATATATGATATTGGGGGTAGATACAGTATATATGTAATATATAATATTACGTTGTAATTATGGTAATGTGCCTATACTGTTATATCAACCCCCCAATATTGTCTAATACACACATACACTATATACATAGAACATCTCCCCGGTAGGATCCCCCGCCCGCGGCGCGGCGCGCCCCGCACGCACTTTCCCGGTGTCGTCCACCCCGAGCAGGCGGCCGTGCAGGATGTCGGCGGGCGAGGCGCAGCTGGAGTGCACGAAGGTCCCTCTGAAGACGTGGGCCAGCGGCGGGGTGTGCGGGGAGCCCATGGCGGTGCCGGGGGAGCCCGGCTGCGGGTGAAGGCGGCGCCGCGATGTGGCAGCTCCCAGCTCCCGGGTCCCGCTCTCCCGCACCCGGCGGCGGCACCCTGCGCGCTGCCGGTTCCGTGTTATTCCCACCGCGCCGCGAGCAGCTCCCGGCACTTGCCGCCGTCTCTCCACCCACCCCCTGGTGACTGTCCCTTCGGGGTGTGGTTAACGCGGCTGGCAGGCTCCCCGCGCTCCTCCCGCCGCTCGCGCTCCCACAAGGTTTCGGGGCTCGCCAGCCCTCAGCGCCGCCGGCCGGGACCCCGGGCGCCGGCCCTGCCTCGTGCCCACCCCGCAAAGCACTTCTGCAAAGCGCCTCGGCCTCTGTCTACAGCCAGGAGCACCAGCCTGACACTGGGCTAGGGGCCAAATGCGGAGTCATTTGTCTCCAACCCTGACCCACGCGCTTACACCCACCCAGATAAACTCAGCCGAGAGATGTGTGGTGCCGCCTCAGGGGCAGGCGCTCCTCACGCTGCCACCGTGCAGTGCGGTGGATTCTTTATGACCACCCCGGGGTCAAAAAGCCATGCCGAAGTGGGGTAGCGCCAAAAACTGGAGGCTGGCTGGCAGGAGCCCCACTCCAGCGGCCAGCCAGGCTTTCTCCCCCGAGGAGCCAGGTAAGGTTGCTGGCGCCAGCAACGGCCTTCCCTACCCCACCTGGGGTAACCTGCCACACACTTGTGCCTGGGGAAACTGCACTGGTCTGGACGCACTCTGAAGGTGCAGATAAAATGAAGCCCGGTCACTCCCGTCCCATTTTGCCAGGTTGCCCAAGCCCTCCTCTTTCCAAGCCGTCCTGGAGACTCACTTCTTAGACAGCTTCATAAGAGGGAAATGAACCGTATTTTTAAATGGAAGGAGAAGATGGGAGAGAAGACCCTGGAAGGAATCAGTGTTGCTGGAATCGCTCCTCAGCTGCAGCCCCCAGTAAAAAAGAGTGCGTGGGGGAAAGGAAAAAAATGTTTCCAGGCACTGCTCAGAGTTAAAATCAAAGGAGCTCTGACTCTGTTTCACTTTCCTCCAGAAGCAAAAGCCAGCCCACAAAACAAACTGCTTTTGCTTTGCACTTCCTTAAAGTGCTAACAGTCTATTTGGGTCACCAAAGAAACCCCACTAAATAAAGTAATTAGCACATGGCTTTTCAATACGGAGACTACTGTTTATATATTTTCCCTCTTCCCTTTATTTGCATGCAAATAGCATTTTAGACAACTGTCATTTTAGACAACTGGAAAAGCAATCACTCCATTTTTTTCTCTATTGCACTGCAGTTCTTGGGGATCGGGTGGGTTTTGACCTACTCACCAAACAGAAGATAAATGCCATGCACTTTGATAACCTGGTTACCCTGGCTCTTCCCCTCCCCCCCCTTTAATATACTAGTTTCATTAAAAAAAGAGGACTTGTAAGGTTTCAATCTGTTTCTACTTACTTAATAACTTAGTAAATACGGAAGGGAGCTGGACAGTGAGCTCTGAATCATAACCAAAGCTTAAATAATATGTTTATTTTTGCAGGAAGGAATGAGAGAACTAACAAGATGACACAAGTCTGTTGGCAAACCATTCAGTAACTGATTTATACCAACAACAACAAGGGTGAACTCAATTGAAAAAGTACTGTGTATACCATTTTTTCACCAGGTGCAGAAAGCTGAGTCTCTGGTCTCAGCTGCTGCCCTGAGCCCATACTGGTAGAAGACCCTTTGACAAGTTCAGTAGAATAAACCTAGTTTTAAAGGGATTGTGATTTTTAAAGTACAGCTACTGGGTGGTAAGCACTACTTTCTACAGATTCACACCCTGAAGCTAGAGGCATTTTTGTGGATTTGATGAGCTGGCAGGGTAGCTGCCTCCAGCTCCTTCCATGTGGTACATGAATGTGGATTCACTGTTCAGTACCTGAGCAGAAACAGATGCCAAAGGTGACCTGAACTGTCAAAAGAAAACAGCCATGTAACTCAGCCAATGGAGCGTGAAGAGAAAAAAAGGAAGAGATGCGGTGGGAGGGAAAGATAAGGGAGGGGAAAATGAAGAGAAAAATAAGAGGGAAAGGATAGAAGTTCCACAGAAGCAGATATGACAGCTGCTTATTTCTCTTACAATCATTTTTTAAAAATAAGACATCATTATAAACACGTCTGAACTGACTGCTGGTTCATAGTTTCATAGTTGGTAGGGTTGGAAGGGACCTACGTAGATCATCAAGTCTGACCCCCTGCCATGGCAGGAAAGGATGCTGGGGTCAAACAACCCCGGCTAGGTGTCTGTCTAGCCTCCTTTTGAAGTCCCCCAGGGTAGGAGCGAGCACCACTTCTCTTGGAAGTTGGTTCCAGATCCTAGCCTTCCTGACAGTGAAGTAGTGCTTCCTGATGCCTGGCCTGAATCTACTCTCAGTCAATTTACAGCTGTTATTTCTTGTTACTCCCAGTAGTGCTTGGGGGAACAGGGACTCTCCCATTGCCTGCTGGTCCCCCTTTGCCAGTTTGTAGATGGCCACCAGATCCCCCCTCAGCCTTCTCTTGTGGAGGCTGAACAGGTTCCGGTCCCTTAGCCTCTGCTTGTAGGGCCTGCCCTGCTGCCCCCTGATCATGGGAGTGGCCCTCCTCTGGACCCCCTTGAAGCTGGCCACATCCCTCCTGAAATGCGGCGCCCAGAACTGGATGCAGTACTCCAAGTGTGGCCTGACCAATGTTGCACAGAGGGGGAGTATTGCCTCCTTGGACCTGCTCGTGATGCATCTGTGGATGCATGACAAGATGCAGTTAGCCTTGCTGGCCATGTCCCCAGGGTTCTTGTGCCAGATGCCATTACTGGAATGCCAGGGGCACCCTGCCTGCCAATAGTAATCCAAGGCAGAGCCCTGAACTTTGAAATGCAATTTCAAAATCAAAAAGCAAGTTAGGCCTTTAAGGAAACCAACTCATGCTTGGTGGATGAGAGTAGAAGTGTGGCAGCACCCAGGAAACTACAAATCAGTGACAGTCGGCCAGAACACCCAGAAAAATCTTGGAAAAAGTCCTCAAGGAATCTACTGTGGAGCATCTAAAGGAGAAGAAGGTGTCAGTAACAGCCAGCATTGATTCACCAAGAGCAAGTCATGCACATCATGCCATGACCAACCTGATTGCCTTCTATGATAAGGTGACAGGTCCTCGGGATGGGGAGATAGCAGAGAACTTGATATACGTTGATTTAAGCAATGTTTTTGATGCCGTCTCCCATAAACTTCTTATTAACAAACTAAGGAAATACATACCAGACAAAAGTACAGTAAGGTAGATAAATAACTTGTTGAATTGTCATACTCATCAAGTAGTCTTCAATGACTTAATGTCTAATTGGGAGGAAGTATCAAGTGGGGTTCCCCAGGGGTCTATTCTGGGTCTGGTATTGCTTACTATCTTCATTCATTGCTTAAATGATGGGATGAAGTACATGCTTAGCAAATTTGCAGATGACACCAAATTAGGTGGAATTGCAGACACTTGGGGAGGGTGGAGTTAGGCTTCAGAATGATCTAGATAAGCTGGAGAAATGGTCCTTAATCAGATGAGATTCAACAAGTACAAGTGCAAAGACCTGCACTTGGGACAGAATAACTAACTGCATGCAGAAATACGGAGAGGGGAAAGCCTGGCTAGGCTGCAGTACTGCAGAGAAGGACCTGGAGGTTATGGTGGACTGTAAGCTGAATATGAGCCAACAGTGTGTTCTAGTTGCAAAAAAAAAGGAGGGGGGGACAGGGGAGCCCTAACTGGATCACTGAGAAATCATAAGACGATGGCTGCAGCCCAGAGCAAGGGGATATTGGAGAGAACACTACTCAGTAGTGGGGAAATTAAGCAGAGCCCCACATCCTGCTTAGTTATAAAAGAAAATTAAAGGGGCTGGGATAAGTTTTTTGGAGGGGAAAGGATGACAAAAAAGGGGATGGGTGTGAATGCCCATGTTGCAAAACAGAGGGGAGTGAGTTTGGTTTTCACATATTTCTGGGCTTTGCTAGTTACTACATGCAGGTGGGAAGGAATTTGTTTCCTTCCTATTGTTGTAGGGTTGTTTTTTTTCAACTTTCCTGAGCAGCATTGGGTGTTGGCT
>NW_017729024.1:101493411-101502001 GCF_001723915.1 Gavialis gangeticus
TCCCTTCCGACCCTACTTCTATGATTCTGTGATTCTATGATTATATGAAATTTTTCAGGGCCTGCTCCTGCTCTTGCTCCATTTCAATGCAGTGTAAAGTTCCAAGTTACAATACACAAGTGTGTTCAGTGGAGTATGTGCTGGGAGTGTTGGGATCTCAGTCCTTGCCTAACCTTTGTCTCTTGGCAAGAAAAGCCATAAATGTGGGATGCTAAAGCCTTGAAAGCTTTAGACTCTCAGGGCAAAGGAGAAGTGGATTTATTATTACCACATCTATAAGGAGGATCTTTGGTATTGCCATTTCTGAAAGTCAGTTTACAATGAGGATGATGAAATAGTTGTAAAGAAGACTTCAACAGTTCCCCAAAATTGGAGCCTCCTTATATTGGTCCTGCATAAAGATATATAGTGAAGCTGTCCTTGTCTTCTTCTAAAGTGGTTACTGTTCAAAAAGGACAGATAACAAGCAAAACCAGAGAGCAGTACAGAGAGAAATTCTGAAAGCAGGTGTATGGCACAGCAGGTGATGGACATTTCATCAAAAAGAACCCAGGTCCTCTCACTCCCTAGCTAGTAACTTATTCACCATACTGTAGTCTCTCTCAAACAAAAATATACAGCTATGCTCACCTGAACCCCTTCAGTACATTTTAAAGCACAACATTAAGAAGGTGATCCAGCTGCTGTTGAAATCAATGTGAAGATTCCCACTGACTTCATTGTCCGTTAGTCCTAGCCAATTGAATGAATGGACACAATAATAGGGACTTCTAGAAGCAGATATTTCTTGCTGAATTCAGAGGCCTCCTGAGCTCCAAGATCTGTGACAAGAAACTAAACAATAAAATAACATGATTTTTAAAAAGTAATTTGCAAATTTTTGTCATACTGTTATCACACGTTTGAGATGAATAACTAGCCAAAATTTCAGGGTGTTGCAAATTAAACCATTTAGGAGAAAAAGCTGATAATTGAGTTCAGGGTATTTTTAGTGCAGTGTAATATATTTAAATAAGTGTACAAATTCCAGACTAATCAAATAACAGGAGACAGTTTTCCTGGGCCCCAGCACCAAGCTATATTTTAACCAGCACCCACAAAGGCTGACTCTCAAGGGCTTTCCTTAAGACTATGGTACCATAATTGCTCAGGTTGTGTTGGAACTGTCTTCTTCACCACTTTCTAAGGTGCGTCCCTTTAGTTCTCAACCTTATATACCTCTCTCACACATCTATGCCAGCCTGCCCAAAACAATTTTCAGCAAAGGCCACCACCTAGATCATTCAGAATTCCTGAGCAGCTTTTTATTTGCCTTCATTTTTTATGAAAACATGTGTTCAAGTTTGTTTTTTGAGATCGTTATTATCCAACCACCTGCTTGTATAAAGCAGCTTAAATAACTTCTTAAAACACACCCAAATGAGCACTCAACAGTTTCAACAATATTTAACCCCATCAGCATTCATTCATGGGGAAAAAAACCCAGGTGATATTGAATCTTTCCTCCTTTTGTGGTGCTTTTATACTTTATAAAGGCACAACAGTAAGTGAACAGGCAAAAGGCATTACTTTCTCTGCTACTGTTAGTTTCAATATGCATCAGAAAGAAGTTATTATCTAATGCTCAAAAAAGTAGACAGTATAGAGAGACACTTTTCCTAACGTGGCAGTGTGTGTAGACTCTTAATAAGCACTGGCAAAAAGGAAATTAACACTTAAGTAAAGATCACAGCTGTATGTCCTAAATGTAGAATTTGCTGGGGGGGGGGGTACCTGAACTGAGCCGGCTGTGACTGATTAAACAGTTCTCTCAGGACTCTATAAAAGGGCTGCACTGTAGAGCATATAATTTTGCTTACGCTAGGAGCTCGGTCCTTTTTAGTAGTAGTAGAAAATTGCTACCTTAGAAAGATGTTTGTTTGCTTTATTTGCTTGAATTTATATTAGCTTACATATTAACTTATTAGCTTGCACTAAATCACACTTTCATGGTTATTTTTTTTTTCAAGAAACCAGAGTTTGTTACAGTCAGGTGAATATGTTCATATTAAACCATACCACCACTTTTTTTGGCATGCTGCTAAAGAAAATTATCAGGTTCTCAATCATTCCTGAGTAACACTTCAGTCTCTTTTATTATTGATCTTTTATTTTTCTCCTGTCTTCCCCTGAATTTTAGAAAAATTAGGGCTTAGGCGGAGATTTTTGAAGTCAAGCAACAATGCCATATGCAGTCAAATACTTCTAGGAACAGCAAGTGAAATGCTAGAAGCAGTAGAAGGTGGTCCTATAGTTTCACTGTTGTTCCTATTTTTCCACCTTTCATTATTTTTTAGAATAAAGGAACCACAATGTAGTATGTATATGAATTCTATAATGAGTTGCCTTCAGTGTTGTAGAGCAGCTTTTATAAGTTCAAATAGTAACTTCAATAGTAGCAAGTCCTCTAATGCTTAGCAAAAGTTGAAAAACGGAGACCCTTTTACATCATCAATAAAAACGTGATTAATGGATTAAGTGCTAGTAACCTCTGATCCAGAAAGAAAAAGATTACACAGACACCACAGTCAAGTGTAATGATAGTGATATTGACTACTGAAATATTGTTCCTCATTGAACAAAAGAGAGGAGGGAAGTATATGAGATGAGTGAGACGTTTAGTGTGGTACTATTACTTTAAAATCAAGTGTTTATGGCTTTGTTGCGATTCCCACCGATAGACTTCAGATTCAGGCACAAAGTGTTGTGTTCTAGTTGAATTACCAAATAGACTTGTGACTGTGGTTCTAGTTAATAAAATGCTTACTTTTTAACAAGCTGATCATGGGCCTCAGTCAGCCATTACTTATGGAGCTGAGTGACTCTGCCAAAAATAGTCCTACAAAGTGCAAGAACACCTTAAACAGGCAAGCATTCCTTGTACTGGGAGTAGGACAGTGAACAACCTAATGGTAGAGGCTTTTGGCAAATAAGGTTTTCCAATCCTAACATATACATAAACAAAGTGAAGCCATTTGACCTCACACCTCACTGTATTTAGAGGTGATAAAACAGAGCAGTGGTTGTGTGAGTGGCTGAAAAAGGCATGTAGGTGAATAATACCACGCTTGAACTGATGCAAGAAAGGTACATGAACCATGCCCTTATAACATTTACATCACTGAAACTCCATACACAGAATGAATGCAGCCTGTAATAAAGTAAACAGATTCTTGGCTATACTGTTATATTAATGAAGTTACTTCAGTACAAACCCTTATCATTAAAGCTATTAAAAAGCTTTGCTTCTAGCAGTTTTCGTATATTCATAACTTGCACATGACCAAGGTCCTCCTTAAAAGTTTATAACCACTAATTGTCTAACAATGTTCATAGTTTATTTTCAGACATCTGTCACACTGTTTATATGCACTGAATGCTACCAGAGAGAAAAATATTCAGACACATGAGCAAAATAAAGATAGCAGAACAAAAATCAGCAGCAGCTACAGGCTTCCTCCTTCAAGAGTCCATCTGCAAATTAATCAAGTTCCTGTGGTACAAGGCAGCTGATTAATGTAGAAAATATTGCTCTCTTTTGTACTTTCTGTTCCTAGCCATGTCAGCTAACTTGGGTGGCTAGTCTCATGATTATAGTGCTCCAAGTCACCGATAGTATCTTTTAATTAAATGCGCTGAAATTAATTTTTGCTCTGTGAACTATTTCTACACTGAACGTATGCATGTTATCAACAGCAAAATCCTGTTGCATACAATGGTAATGATTTCCATACCTGACCCCCAAAAGTGGCTTCATTTCAGCATATTTGATAAAAATGTAATTTACATAAGTAGTTAGTAAAAATATTATAAAGGGTTTGGGGATCAACCTGGAAAAAATCTAAAGAGGAAAATGTTATTAGTGTTTCTTCACCTGAAAGATACACGCTACAAAGTTTAACAGAAGATGAACAATTATTTGAATATAACCTGGAATAAAAGGTTTACTAGAGTGCTTCTTGCTCATGTCAACACAGTTTAACAGCTCACCAGACTTGGAAACAAGAAGGATTTTCCCTGTGACTAGCTGGCAGCAAGTCTCGTTTTTTTGGGTTTTTTTTATTGAGAACAATGTTTTCAGCTTTTTTTAGACTGGCAATTTGAAATTAAAAAGTTAATTATTTCCTTTTTATTCTTATGTTAATAAAACTGCTTTAATAATTATTAAATGAGTATTTAATCATATTAATCGATTGCTGGCATCCACAAATGCCAGAAGTTTTGAAAAATCTAATGCAAACTTCAATATTCTCATTTAGGAAATAAAGGTGCCAGCATACAGATGTGTATGCTGGCAGTAAGACTTTCTGAAGCTTCCCCTTTTTTAAGACTAATAAAACAAACCTTTGCTTTAGGAACCTATCTGTCCATGGTGCAAAACTACAAATAATCAGAGGCCATAACTGTATTGAGATTCATTCTAATGAGATCTGCAGTTGTCTTAGGGGGGTGCTGTTGGACCCCATATTCAGACAGCATATGTTCTTGTGGTAAGAATGAGATAGATGACTTAAATCATTTGTGGTCTTGTTTGCTTTCTGAAGAAATAAGAGAAAAGTGGATCTTAGCATTAATGGGAAATACTAAATACTATGCTAATGAAGAAAAAACCATCTGGCTTCTTTCTAACTCTTCTCCATCTCTTTGCACCTTAGAAGTATTTGTGCCACTTGCACAAGTAATAAGGGCCAAAATCAAATAGAAATCTCCTGTTTTGTTTCATTGTTTACTGCTTGATTGATCTTTTCTGTCACTGTACATTCTGTTCTAATTTTATGTAAATTAGTAGAATAGATCATTTTACTGATGCTTTTCATAAAAATGTATTTTATAAGTGCTTTTATTTTAATATATGGAAGAAAATAATACAGAATAATATATATATATTATCACTTATTTTATTGTACTGTGTTGGTGAAAGCTGTAAAATGAACTACTGCTACTATTACTACTACTACTACAAACTGAAGCTTGTCTGAAATACTATCCCCAAAATATTGCATTTTAAAAAAGAAAGGAGAATTAGGAACAGCTGAAGAAAGGAAACCTAAAAAATAACAACAAGCAACTATAACAAGGAAGGTGACAAGAGCTGTCACATTCACATCTATCTATCCATCTACTCCCATTCACGTTTTTATCTCATGCTTATCATTGGATTGCTTCACTGAAATGGGAGTAGAAGGGTGACTGACCTGGCCGTACTTTAAAGCCCTGATACTGTCCAAGCAATTTAGTTGTTTTCATGGAATACAGATTGGATTCAAAAGGTGGAATGATTACCATAGTCCTCTGATGTCACATAGAAAAATGGCAGTCAGAGATATCTGGATTGTGCCTGGATGTGCTATTCCTGAGCTGACTCCAGATTTTCTCTACTGCACCCAGCAACTGCAAAGCACTGAGGGATTGCTTTGGGAGATGGTTTCTTGATTCTCTTCCATGTTGAGGCATGAAGGAGAGCAGTTTTAACTCACACCAGCTGACAGTGGTCCACAAGAAAGTGTCTGTCAGATGAGGATTACCAGAGCTTGCTGCACTCTGGCCACCCACCCAACATCTCCCCTGGCACTGCAGGGAGAGTAGAATATGTGCAGACTGAGGTGTTTGGACTTTCCTCCAGGCTATCGGACTCACACCCTGTGGAGCTAGAGTTCATCTTTCCTCCCTTTATGCTGCTCAGCAGCAGATTTGCCTCACTGACTCATGGTATCTAATGGGGTGTTGTTTTGGTGTTTTACTAAGCAATACCTCTTTTCTTTTTATGCCTTTTTTTTAACTTCTGCTTAACAAAGGAAATCTTGATTTAAAATATATACGGGGAAATTATTCTTCATTTTTTCCTCTCATCGCTCCCTTCCATATCTATGGAGAACAGCAGCTTACTGATGCAGAACACCCTCTTGTACAACCACAGTGAGCTTCTGGTAATACTTGTTACTTCAAAGATGCTATCAGGATTGGGTTAAAAAAATACGAACAAAACCATCAAAGAAAAGTTGTTTCCGTGACTCATAATTATTGATATGACTCAGAGGCCCTTTTGATATGTATGTGCTGAGCTCTAAATAGCAATCTCCGGCAGAAACACAGAAGCAGGCAGGCAGCTTCTTTTCTCTGAGAACTCTCAGGTATGCTACACTCATTCATGGGCTCCATGTGTTAAAAAGCTGTGCTTTGTGTTTTATTGGATCAGAGACAAAGGATGCACAGAGGAAGAAAAAAAAAAAGAACTCTCGGCCTTCAAATGAAGCAATTATCTTACAAAAAGTATACACTTCTCTTTCTCAGTCACCCAGACAGTCAGCACTGCAGAATCATAGTGCAGGCATCAACACCCTTCTCTCAGAATATTTCATCATTAATGATTTTTGGAAGAACCTGTTGCATAATGCCCATTTTCTTTCCAGGGGACTGAAGCAATGAAGCAGCACTTAAGGACTAGCACTGTGTCCACGCAAGCCATGTGGTTCAGGCCCACTGAATTTTTGCCCTGTGATGACCCTAACATTCTACCTTTTGGGAGTTATTGCCTCCTGTGTAGTCATATAATTCCTAGAGTTTTTTTCCCAGAAGTATTAGAAAGAGCTCCTAGGATATTTTGGAGAGGTCATGAGAGCTGGGGGAGAGGAAATTTTCACAATCCTCAAGGGACCTCTGCTCCCCCTAAATCACTTAAGGCCGGCACTATTTTTTAGTCTTTTTCTCAAAATGGAGAACTGAGTGGAAGCTCACTTGACCATTAGGATTGTTTTTCACAGCTTTAGGAAAGTGGAAAGCTACTGGAAGATGTACCTATGAAGAAGCCAGAGAATGGGAAGCAGCTTACAAAGCTGATCTTGCAGCAATTATTCATCACCCAAGTAGATAGCTTCATGCTCTATTTTAAGGTAATATCATTTAGGTGAAAGGCCACTTTGTGGTTAGAACACAAGCACAGACTAGTGGAACCAAGCCACAGTTGAGATTTGGGAGCAACAATTGCTCAGGATTAAGTTGAATCTCTGTGTTTAGGTTAACCAAGAAATTGTATCAGTCGACCATGAGAATGAGAATCATTCTCATGATGGAAAAGAGCATTGCAACTACTGAATGAGAACTGGTTATCCCAAATTGTTACCAGCTAGTTGATAACTATTTGGGATTTAGATATCTGCAGTAAGTACTAAGGGTGTAGAAAGTTGGGAACTGTACATAGTTTATTTTCAAGGATATGGAACCAGGAGACCAGTATGACAGTGAGGACTTTAAGCATTAGATCTTTCCTGACTCTTGCTATGGTGACCCTATTAACAAGCAAAGAAGTAAATTAAACAGAAAGGGTTACTACTATACAATGATGTAGGACTCAGAGGATCATCAAATAAGGTTTGTAGATGTGGATGTGAGAGAGCCTAGCTAGGTTCTTGATGTGAAACATTGCAAATCTTTTAAAGGAGGAATTATATTCTCACTGAAAAATATTTAACATCAGCGGTGTCTCTAGCAGTGCTGTATCTCTGGACCCAGTTTTCCATGGTCAATGAAACATTCTCCTTTACACTGTAACACACCTATAGATTCAGTCGTATAGCCATTGTTTGCTGAATATGAGTAGAGTTGGGAAACCCTAAAACAAGTTGAAGGTGTCCGAACTACAATAGATTTAGGAACATTGGCCTGCTGCAGATATCTGCTTCCTGCATTTTGCCTAACATGCATGCTAGCAAAAGTGAAGTTTACAAGGAGACCAGCATATCCATGAGATTACACTGCCACCAGTTTATACATTGATAGATAAAGAAGCCTAATATGTCAGTGAACACTCAGGCAGGCATATTGCAAAAACCAGAAATGCTTTATGTACATACATTAACACAGATAGTATGAATTGGATATAGAGCACAACTGCAAGTCATTCTGGTTTTTTATTTATTCATTAGAAGCATCCTTTTACTAGGGATCATGATCTGTCTTTCCATAAGGGGTTAATATTTACTTCTGGGTCAGGATGCAATATTATGGATGGCTTTATGATGGAATAATTTATATGGGGTAGCAGTTTATAAGAGAGCAAACTTCTATTTATATTTCAAAACAAGGAATAAATAAAGCTAGAGTTGTGCTGGGTCAGATGCATTTCCTAGCAGCCTAACTGAAAATCAAGGAAATCACTAGTTTTAAAATGATATTCATATACACGACAGCTTCAATCACGTGCCTGGCCAGCCAAGTATAACACCCCCCACAAGCATTCACAGGCTCTTCACCTCCACAACAAATTTCTATTCACTTCCCACATAACCACCCACACTGCTTGCATTTCATTTCTTTAAATCTCACTCTGATGCACCACCTTAAATACAGTCAAGGTTTTTAGGGAGTGATAACACATCACTTGCTTTTACAGAGAAAGTGTGCCTGCTAGCAAAATACCTTAATCTCAGTGAAGGCATAGCTAAACTTGTACATTTAAGTCTAATTAGTGTTTTTGCCCTCCCCAATTTTCTCTTTTCAGATTCTGAAGTCAGCTATAAAACGTTATTATTGAGTGAATGTTAAAAATCATAGT
>NW_017729024.1:101502176-101502686 GCF_001723915.1 Gavialis gangeticus
AATCATAGTTCTTTACTTGGCTTTGTAGAGTTGGAAGAGAATACAGGCCCCTACAAATGGCAGCTATATGGTATGTAGTTGGTATATGCTGATGCAATTTAGAGCATGCAGCCTACATTAGCATGGGGTGTAAGGGGTTAAGAAGTTCCAGTGCCATGGTATAATGGGAAGAGAGGTAAGATCTACATACAGTAGCCTCATTGTTACAGAGCTGTAAGGTGGCAAGACATTCTTAGACAATGGTTTTAGCATGCAGCATACAATTGCTGTGGTGGGGAAAAGCCAAAGTCATGAAGTGTTTGTTAATTAATGGTGTGTGTGTGGGAGGGTTTTAGCCTATCCCCTTCATCTCACTTCTGGCTGGTGGTCTCAGGCAGCTGTCTTGGTATTGGTGGTCACCTGTGATGTGCTCAACGTAGATGTCTCTTGACTGTCAAATCGTATCATATGCAGTGAAGTGCCTCATCAGTTTCATGTAGTGGCAGGTACTCTGCAAGCTTGCAGGATGCT
>NW_017729024.1:101507686-101514139 GCF_001723915.1 Gavialis gangeticus
ACCTGTGATGTGCTCAACGTAGATGTCTCTTGACTGTCAAATCGTATCATATGCAGTGAAGTGCCTCATCAGTTTCATGTAGTGGCAGGTACTCTGCAAGCTTGCAGGATGCTGATTGCTTAGGGTCCCATGCTTCAAGTGCTCCAATGATCAGAACCTGGACCATCACATCATATCCCTTCTCCCTTAGGGTATTAGGCAGCAGTCTGTATTTTGTCAGCTTTGGCTCTGGGGCTTCAGCAAAACCTGGCATTAGTTGTCAAATGGAATAGTCATGTCGTTGTCTTTGTCTGTTACCACAATGTCCAGACCCAGCTGGCTGTCACAATCTGGAATGGCATGGTTCATGGCTACCATCCTGACTGATCCTAAGGTGACCTTCTCTAGCCCATCTCAGATGGCATTGTGGCAGAGTTGCCACTCTCTTCAGACTTGTAGCCACATAAAACATGGGGCCAGGTTTCACTCCCACACCTGCACCTCTGGCATCTCTTGTTCTGTACCAAATGGTGCCATTGAGCAGGAGGCAGCAGCAGCAGCAGCAGCAGGCAATGTTTAACAGTAGCCAATTGTTTCCTGAGGCTCTGTGTGGCATTGCAGTGTTTAGCTCCACAGCAAGGCAAAGTCCCTGCTATCTTGCCCAAACTTGCCCTCCAGCAACCCTCTCAGGAATATGGCCAGGGTACTGACAGTGACATTGCTCACCAGGTCATCTAGGCAGATCAGGAAGTGGAAGGTATGGGTGACTACTAAGATGCCACAAATGTCTCCCATATGACATTTGTCATATGCTGGCTCCCCCTTGCTAGTAGGGAATGTGCAGGATCTTATTGCTGGCCTGTGGCAGCAGGTTCTTCCACTTCTTGAGGAGCTACCTGATTTAATTGTCCACTTCCCTAAGGGGCATTTTTGGGACTACTGAACCTCTGAAGACAAACAAAATGTGAGGGATGAGGAAGGTGTTTAGGGCATCAATCTTCTACCGGGGGGCCAGCAGGAAGGAGTTGAACTTGTGGGTCTCCTGCATAATCCCACATATAATGTTGTCCAGTGTCTACCTTGCTTCACCCCATTCTAGATTGCAATATCCTGGGTTTTGCTCTGCAGTGACCAGGCAGTGGTGGTACAACATAAAGCTCCTGGATTAGTTCGATGGTTTGAGCTGCTTTCCTGAGCCCTTGGAGGGTGTAGAAGATGTGCTGGTGGGGCATGGAGCCAAAGGCTTTGGAGAGTCCAGCCATGCTACTGCACACTGATGTCTTGCTCTCTGGGTGTCATCCAGGGCCATTTTCTGTACAAAGTGGTATTTGTAGCAGTCCTTGGATAGGAAGCCTCTCTTCTGAGTCAGACTGATAGTCCTCCCCTTCACTGCCCAGTCTGTGACCTATGCTGTGCAATTCAGATGGTGTGGAGCTTGTACATGGTGGAGCAAAGGGCAATGGGTCTCCAATTGCTCGGGTGGTCAGGTTCTCCTTTCTTGTGGATGAACACAGTTATGGCTCTTTTCTGATCCACAGATATGGCTCAGGAGCTGGGCATGTAGCAGAACTCCTTGGACCAGTTGAAGAGCAGCGACAGCACAAACCAGCCTGTGTCCCACTTCTTCAGCAGGCTGTACCTGATACCATCCTTGCCTCATGCAGTGTCCCTTGTCCTTATCAGCCAGACACGGGTCTGACAGATGCAGGGTGAAGGGTGACACTCTCTGCCTTGAGAATGAACACACCGATGAAATGTAGGGTATAAAGTCTATGTTGGGGGATCTGGCAGAATGACACAGAGCTTTCCATTGTTACATATCCGTTGTCTCTGCTTAGCCTAGTATTAAAGTCTATAAGGTGCTTTGCTTCCTCTCTCCCCAAATAAATGAGTTTTTTCAGGTCTGTCAGGTAGAAGGCCCCTAGGGATAAAAGATATTAGTTGCAGATTACTGTATTTTGTTATTAGAGATGTGAAAAGGTTTACTGTGTTCAAGGTAAAAGATGTGAAAAGGTTTACTGTGACCTTTGTCAGTGTGGCACCCTGCTAAAAAATCTCAAGGAGAAATTCTTTATATCCTTGTTGTCACAGCTGGACTGCTACATGACTCAGTAGATGACTTCAGGGACAAGATAGGGTGGTTTAACCTGTGAAGAATTTAATTCAGCAGCTTTCTAATGAGCCACCTGTTTTATTAGGGAAAATCCCCATGGCTTCACTCATGTTGATGCAAAAAACCCTATCCTATCTAAAGAGCCAGTTCACATGTCTGCTTTCTAAGCCACTCTTCATCTCAGTCTCTGATCCAGAACCCTACACCGGAAGTCAGAAGTTTGCTAGACAAAAATGGTAATATTGGTAATAATAATGGTAATTTTGAGTTTAATCCATTCTGCCTCTCTAATTCTTTTAAACACCCTTCCTCTCAGTTTGCTTACATGGCAAGTACCTTGGCTTTTCATAAATGATACTAATTTTCAAATATTTGAAAAGCTGACCTAAAGAAAACAACTGTTCTTCCTTGCCACATGGGGCAGAAAACAAGATAATGGTTCACACTGCAGCAAAGCAGATGAGTCAAACTCAGGATGGGTTTGTACTGCAGGGCTCCTTGCAGGCTGGATCCAGATACGACAGTGGTGGCACAAGCAGTGGTAGGGAGACAGCAGCTGGGGGGAGTTAACATAAATGTCATTTGTACCCCTACAACCAACATGCCTCCCCAGTAGTGCTCTGTGCTCCAGATTTTGGGACCTGGCCTCACCCACAAACTACAGGTCCCTCTATGAGCCCAGTGGTCCATTTGACATGGCTCTGAGGGCCAGATTTGGCTCATACGCTGTAAGTTTGACTGCCCTAGTAGGAAGATTTTAAGAAGGGCTGGGTAGGCATTTTTCTGGGATCATTTGGGAATAGCAGATCTTGCATCTCTGCAAGGGATTGGACAAGGTGCCTTCCAACCTCTGATTCAAGAAATTTAGGAAGAGTGTAACACAGCTTTTTCAGCTACAAAAACAGACTGTGTGTTCTTCTGGCCACAGTAGTGAAAGTTGCATTTATAGGAACTGAAACTGACCCAGTACAATTAGAATGGAAAAAGAACTAAATAAACAATTTGCCTGTATCTTCCAGGGGGAAAAAAAATCAATCCATTACATAGGTCAGTAACAAGCCTTCAAGGAGAGAGAAAAAAGGGTCATTCTAATACATTTTTTTTTCCATAATATTTTTTCCATTTTGCTTCAGAAACCACTTTGACAGTACAACTAAAGCATTTCCATATATGCTGGATGTTATACCCCTTACTTGACTTTGCCCCAGTACCTGGGGTAACCTACCTGTGCTTGGTTTATTTATTTATTTCCAGTATTAGGAGATATAAAACAACTGTTCATGCTAACAGAAAAGATAAGTCTTTCACTGCCTTCTGTTTGTAGGCTGTAGTGAAAGTCTATAAAAGAAAGTGCTGAGAAGAGGAATATTCTCATGGGCATATTTGAACTGCCCAGCTTCTTGAAGGATCACCTAAGTTGCATCTTACCAGCATCATTCAACTGTGGTATTCTAGAATTCATAAACCAGCCTGTCATGTTGACTGGTAGGCAATGGAGCTATGCTGACTCATACAAGCTAAGGATTTGGCCTTCTGCTTCTAGTCAGCCATGCAAAATATTCATACATCACAAGAGGATACATACATAATCACGTATCTACAAGATCATCATAGTTCCCTCACTGCATCCTAGCTTCCTACTCCTGAACAAACCATTGCAGTTTATTGAATCATGAATTATTTGAGTTTCTATTCAGCATGAAAAAAAATTGAAATATGTTTTGCTTTTACTGTCTTTAACTATGGAAATGAGAGTGCTTAGCACTGTTAGGATGTTATATATCGACTGTTCTGGAGAATGATCATTCATTGTATCCAGGGAAACTCAGTAAAAAGAGACATTCTGCATAATGTACAAGGGCTTAGGGTGCACATTATGCAAGTACTTAAGCAGCCCACACAGCACAGTCTGCATACAAAAGAATAACAATTAAGGGAACATTTGTATTGAATTAGCAGAGTCACCTGATCTTCCATCCAGTCTTAAGAGTTGCAAGAGGAATCGAATTGGCCTACATGGCAACAGAAGAATTGCTCTATTATTTTTTCATAGTCAAAAAATGACTGAAAGCTAAGAGCTGGCATTTTATGAGGAGTCCCTTGAGTCTAACAAGGGGTGTCTTGAGTCTAAAAATGTTGAAAACCACTGTTATACAGTGTGAAATCTCTTTTATGGCAAGCTTTATCAATGCTTCTTTCTCCTACCGCCACATGCACAAACACACTGAAAACACATAGTACATAAATGGCATTCACTAGTACCAATGTCAAATAAGCTTAGGTGCATTACTTGTGCATCCAGAAGTTAGGGAGTCTGATTTGTTTAACTAGTGCACACAGGGAAGTCACAGTCAAGGATCTGTCTTAAGTATAAGCCAGCCATTGCTATGCAGAGGTAAAAAAAGTATTCAATAAGCAGATGATGGGAGGAAAAATTATTGAATCATGGCTGGGGTTTTTTTGTTCTAAACAATATAACTGACTTCTTTCTGTAGTAGCTATTGAGAAATCAATATTCCAGTTGAGCCTCTTACAAATCTGGCTTTCTGAACGATTTTATACACTGAATACTGCCTAAAAGGCAACATTATGCCAGAGTTAAGCTGGTTTGTATGTGGGCAAGCTTCATTTAGACATATGTTAGCATCCGTTTATAGTATATATGCAACTGCCAGAAAGACAAATGCATGGGCATCTGCATATAAGCTATGGCTTTTTTCTAGTCTGCAGTCCTCTTCTGTCCCAGCTAAAGGCATTACCCACATCTCACCCATTCCATCACACTGCATCACCCTTCCGTTAGCGAGGAGCTACACCCACTGTTAGTTCCATCATAGAACAGAATTAGATTTTTTTTCCCTTCATCTTTCTTTAGATAAAAAACATGGTTTTTGCCCCACATACCTCAAGAGAATGTGATCCTTGCTAAAACTCAACAATTATTTAAAAGATTGCTGTATTGTATTGGTTAGTTGAGCTATATTCTCATGGTTGAAACTTCACACAATTTACTTATGACAATTACAGATAGAAACCCATATGCATTTTGTAGAACTTTACAAAGAATGAACATGTTTGGCAGAGCACAGGAACCCAGCTCAGGGTTTGTGAACCTAGCTGAGTGCCGTAGAGCTGTTTGGTGAGGGATAATTAATAAAGTTTGTATTTCTTCCTTTGTCACCATCATGCAGACCATCTGCAACAGTAAAGAGGCTTAAGACTGTGTTAACCAAAACATGGGCAGGTACTAGTATTTCTGCCAGAGCCTGTGGGCCTGTACCACATTTATCGTAAGACAGCTGCCACAATACTCTGCCCATGAAAGCATTACTATTGTAGACCAACTACAGAATATGGTATCTTTCATCTTTACATATCATATCTATCTTTAGCATGAGTACCTCCCATGTATTTAGAAAAAATAACAATATCATCCTCCCTTCCTTTCAGCACACTGAGGTCAATCATTTGGTTATATAATCAAGGTATTTTTTTCCAAGTAATGTGTGGTAGATGTTAGACCTGCTTGTCAGGAAGCAATGACTCTGAGTGATCACTGCTTCTTTGCATAATTTACCCAGCTACAGAGTCTCCAAAGCAGTGATTCCCAATTAGGCTGCCATGACACCGTGGTGTGCCACGCATTGTTAGCACCATTACATATGCGAACATGATTCACAAGATAAACTCAGCGATTTCAAATAGGAATCCATAGTTCAAAAACATTCTGAACTTTTGTGATCTTTCAGAGTTCTTTGCAACAGAAGAATTGCTCTATTATTTTTCTGTAGTCAAGAAATGAATGCAAGCTAGCAGCTGGCATTTTTTGATTGGTGCTTCAAGTCTAAAGGTGGGTGCCTCAAGTCTAGAAAAGTTGAGAACCACTACTCTAAAGGGGCAAAACTCATGTATGAGTCTATACAAGTTGTCCCCTCTAGGCTGAGGGCAGACATTACATATACAGTGGTTTAAGTGATCAGAAATTGGTTCAAACCTGTAACAGAACAGATGTTCAGTGCACATAAACCAGTTTGAAAACGGTTTGAGATCAACCTAGTTGAATGTAGTATCAGACTTAACTGATTTGTGTCAAACTGGTTTGTGCAATGTCTGTCCCAGACCCCTGGCTGGTTTAAGTTAAACTAGTCTCCCCCACCATCCTGCCATGCTCTCTGGGCTAGGCAGGGCTCTCTGGTCCACAGCAGGGCTGGCCTCTCCCCTCTGCTCCCTGGCTGTAACTCTGGCAGAGACTGCAGGAGTCTGCTTAGCTTCCCCCTGCTCGCCTCTCCCCTCCCCTCCCCACTCCCTGCTAAGCAGATATTCCCCCTCCCCTCTGCCTTACACAGACACCTCTCAGCATT
>NW_017729024.1:101559500-101565471 GCF_001723915.1 Gavialis gangeticus
GGTCCCTTCCAACCCTAGAAACTATGAAACTATGAAATAGTTTCCAGTATAAGTGGCAACTGATATGTTGTATTTATGCGCAGCCACGTTGGGTTGTTCATTATTATTCATCATTTGTGAAATACTGCAACTTTAAGCACAGCCCTTGTTATACCAAACTAGAACAAAGAAACTGCCTTCCCAATAGTCTGCCTAATTCAGTACCCTGTCTCAAACAATACTGGGTTCTAGGTGTTTTAGAATAGTTTCCAAATGAGGTGCTATTTGAAGCTATTTGCACAGTCAGCTTCAAAATGAGGAGTTAAGCAAAAGAAGAAAAATCCATAAATTTAATTCTAATTTGGCCCTCACAATGTAACAGTCATTTTTTTTTAAA
Organism: Gavialis gangeticus; assembly: GCF_001723915.1. NCBI lineage: Eukaryota > Metazoa > Chordata > Crocodylia > Gavialidae > Gavialis > Gavialis gangeticus. Next base: position 101,559,877 of record NW_017729024.1, read on the forward strand.
TCTTGTTCCTTGATTGAGAGTTATCACAAGCAAGTTTAGATTGGAATGATAGTTTTTCTAGGCATAAAAAGCCTTGCAAAATAGTTTTACAATGAAATCATTGCCAAACTTTGTCCTTATTTGTTGTTTTCATAAAAACTAATCGTATTCTTATCTTTCTTTTCATAAAAACAGATAAAGGCTATAGGCCTGCTTTTTTAGGCATACAAAAATGTTTTATAAATAGTCCTGAAAAGCTTTTAAAATATTATTCAGGGAAAAAAGCTGTTTGCATGGCTTTGTTTTAATCATATTCTTTCTCTTTTCCTGACAGTGCTCTCTAAGATGAGAGAGATTTATAATTGTACTAAGGGAAGAAATGATAGTGTTGCAATTTGATTTTCAAGGCAGCTAGCTGAACGCTAGCTAAATATTCTTTACATTTCCCAAAGGTGTATAAGCCACAACTGCAGGAAAGGGAGACTTCCCCATCATTTGATTTCCAACCTATAATGGTGCTGGAAATATTGAGCCAGTGGAGCATTCATATCATAAAGTCTGTTAGACTGACCCACACAATTTGATTCATCTGCAACAAGTGCCAGTGTAATGAGCTCATGAAGCAGTTTTATTTACTGTCTTGTAAATAACAACCCTGGATTTACTGTAGGAAACAGGGCCATTTATGGTACCTTGAATTAACAAGCAACAGCATACAAAAGAAGATCAGGATTTTTTCTTTTAATCTGACAGATGTACAAAAGGTGGCCTGATTATTATAATCTTATGGGCCAAATTTTTGAAAGCCCAATCCAACAACGTTCAGGAAATGAATGCACATCCACTGCCTGAAAAACCTTGCATAAACAAGATTTGATGTGGGCAAAGACACAATTACCATAGGAATGGTAAGTATGGGAAAATGATGCATCATTTGTGTTAGGGCCAGATTCTAGTCTTCAGTGAGCAGGGAACATTCATCTTTGGCATAAGATTAAGAGACTGGGCCTTATCCATAGTGCAAAGCTCACATAGTGCCAGGTACACATCAGTACCATTTGATTTAGGATTTAGTAGCACTCAAAGGCACAAGTAGGACTCAAAGGCATAACAGAGTAGCTCTATGCTCTAGGCAGTGTCAGGACACAGGGCATTGGCAGCAGCTGTGCTGGCAGCAGCAGTGGCACAGCCAGCAGTAGCTCTCCCTTATCCCCCAGAGGTGATGATCAAGGCTACTGCCCTGGTCACCTCTTCACCACCCCCAATTATGCTACTGCCAAATGCTGCTTAGGCCTTGCATTGGCCTTCTTCAGAGATGTGAACTGCACTTTTGTGAAACAATTATAAGTTTTCCCATCCCAAAGGGTAGCTGTGGTTTGCCAGCTTAATTGATTACATTAATGGAAGCACACAAGAGATTTCAGGTGTCCTGGGCAGAATACTTGAAGAGCCCAGAAATCAGTAAGAATGAACTAGTGACAGGTCCTACTAACTCATATTGCAGTGTTGGGACAGGACTGCAGTTTTGTTAGATTTAAAAGGGTTCAGAGTATAAGCATGGGCATGTCCACACATGTATTAATGTGCTTTAGTTAACTCACATTAAATCTAGTACTTCTGTTGTGAGGACACTTTTACACATGCTTGGGGGAGGGGAGGCAATGCTTTAATTAAAGCCGTTCCAAAAGCCACTGTAATTAAAGCACCTCAGCGTCTTGTTTATCAGCATCCCTGTGCTCAAAATGGAGGTGGGAGTGCTTTAATTAAAGCTCATTGAATGACCTTTAGTTTAAGAACCCCCACTGCCATTTTGAAGCACAGAGATGCTGATACAGGACACATGGAAGACTTCTGGAGCGCAGTAATTACTATGCTTCAGCAGTCTCATTTGAGCCTGCTCTGATGTGCTCTAATTACAGTTCACTGGAGCAGCCTCCGTGCTCATGTACAGGCACCCTGAGGTACTAGGAAAATGCACATGAGCCTGTCTTAATGCTCATTAACTAAAGAGCATGTTTTTGTAGTGATGCTTAATGTGCATTAGACTATTTTAATATGCTGTCACAGGGCACTAATGTGTGCCTGCTCCTTTACAAGCAGAGGCAGCTTAGCTAGAGAGCCCTGAGAGTAGGCAGTGCTCCACAGCTGCAGGTTGCCTTGGCAGCAGGCTAATGAGGGAATTAGCTAGCACCTGCACCCGGTTAGCTGACCAGAAGGAGTCAGGGCCCTGGGCACACATAAGCCCCTGAGTTGGGGCTGGCAGGAATTAGTTCTCTGGCTGTAGCCAGGGGGAAGAAGCTCTTACAGACAAGCTGCTTGGAGATGCTTGTTTTACTGCTGGTAAGGTTGGGCTCTAGGAGCTCCTACAGTACCTGGGGCTAGGAGGCACACATTGCTCAGGGAGAAGCTTGCCTTCTTAAAGGGGAAGAGTGCGGCCTCCAGTGTTATTATTATTGTTATGGTTATACTGTAGCCCAGGGGCTCATATTTACTTTAGTATTTGGACTAGCGGACCAGGATGAGGCTAATTAGAGAGGAGGGGAGGCCTCATTGGGGCGCACTAACATGTAGAGCCCCAGCACTGGGGAGGGCACAGAAGCGGTGCTGCAGAGAGCCCAGCACCAGAGGATGCCACTACAGGGGGTGTAGGGATCCCAGCTCCAGAAGGCACAACTACAAGGACCCAGGGCCTGATGATGACAGGAGGTTGAACTAGACTGAGGCTCCATAGCAAGGGACAATGTTTAAATACCATCTGCGAGGCATGGGGTGCAGTGAAGGGGGGATTTTGGAGCCACACATCTAGTTCATAAGGCTTAGGGTGTCTTGAGAGGCATTAATTTTGTGTGAGACCCAGCAAGGGATCCAAGATCAGCAGGGTCTAGTAGGGTTCAGGAGGACTGTGGCCATGAACTTGTAGGCAGCTTCCCAACTTATTATTTAGACCAACAAGATGTGGCAGGTGAGACTAGAAGGTGCCCGCAGGGCAAAACAGTCACAGAACCCTAGGTTCATCATGGCCATCCCTGGGGACCCCATGCCATGACATATGCATTAACTAAATATAATTTTTTTTTAGTGACACTTTAATGGGCATTAAAATAGGCTAATGTGCATTAAAGTGCATGTGTAGATGCACCCAGTAACTACCGCAACTACAGACAAATTGTACTGGGTCAATATTTTGTGGCCTGTGGCAAAAGTTTCAGATCACTCTAAATCTAGACTTCAAAGTGCCTAAATCACCCTACATAGTGGGCTTAGGTCATTAGACACTTGTGTGCTTTTGAATATTTTACTTCAGGTTTAAATTTGACCCAAATTATTTATGCCTTCATTTGCCAGCTTTTTTTCCAGTATGCCAATAGAATTGATATGCTGGTACTAGAGTATAGGGCATATACAGCAGGACAGAATGGTTGTAGTTTAAAGTGAGAGGGGATTTATAGATCTTCATCAGTACCATAGCATAAGTGTGGCCTCTAACAGCATGTTAGTATGAAGGGGCAGCAGTGAGCATTGGCATTCTCAGAATTTCCACTCTAATCTTTGCATGTAGAAATGTAGCTATTGCAGTCACCATGGTTACTTATTCTCCAAGCCAAAAATAGGGAATGCAGTGTATATGCAGAATATAATTGGCCAGTCCCAGTGCTATATATTAAACTTGTGCTCCACAATATTTTGGATCAGATTCCTCTATTACATGGATCTGCTATTCAATGTGAAAGAACAGAAACAGTTCAAATAATTCCTTACCTTCAAACATAAGTTATTAGAGAAAAGAATCCAGTTATATTTACAGAGATAACAGGCCAATTCTTCCTTTTCAGTCGGGTGGTGGAAAAACACAACCTAGTGTTCTCTAAGCGTGAGTTTCACACGAAGGCAGAAAATCTATTCAAAGTACTAGTCTGGATTTTGCTATATACTCTGAGTAATACAAAAGCAGTCTTAGGAAGAAGGATGGGGAAATAGCGAGAGAGGAACCATTGCATGAGAAACAGTGATGCTCTTTTCTTTTTTTTCTTTTTTTGTGTTGCTCATTTATATTCACCAAGCAAAGAAACTTTTTTTTTCTTTTTGTTTCTGTTCCTCCATACCCTATAATTCTATTTTGCTTTTTTTTCTTTTGAAAAGCAAACTGTGACTAAGGAGGAGTCATAGAGGATAACTCAGAGCAATTTCCTTTAGGCCTCATTTAGTTTAAACTCTGAAAATTCATGGAATTCCATATAGTAGCTAATTTGAGGAAAATATATATTTTAATTGATATATTAGTGTTACAAGGGTGCAGCTAGCCTGCATAAGTAACAATTTTTCCACAATCCAACATTGCTATTTTGCCTACCTACTATTTTGGCAAATGCTAATACAAATGTCTGACATTTGATATACTTGATATTGTCCAGCCTCAAAGGCCTTCCATCATCTCTTTTTCTCACCTAAATAAAGAGGAATTTAGAATAAGAACGAATTTTTTCCTCTGCAGTTCTGTTTGTTGGGGAAACCCTTTGGAGCGTGGCCTTTACACAGTAGGCAGATAAAACCCTGGGGTTACACTGGTATTTTCCTTATCAGTTTCACCCTTCCATCTCTACTCTTCCATCAAAAAAGAGAAAAGGTCTAGAAAACATAACTCCCAAGGAAAGATGGGAAGTACAAGGACTGTTTAGTGTGGACAATAAAAGACTGGAGTGTTTTTGTTTTGTTTTTTTTGTTTTTATAATAATCTTCAAATAAAAAAATAAAGTTTAAGGAAGGTTGTGATCTGTGTCCACAGGAAAAGACTTAACAGTCTTAAACTGCAACAAGGGAAATGTGGGTTTGATATTACAAAGAACTTTCTAATTCTGAGTCTGGATCAGCAGAGGAGCAGATTACCTAGAGAGGTGGTGGGCTATCCATCACTGGAAGTTTTTTATTGCAGGTCAGACAATGGTTGGGGTGGCTTAGATTAGGATGGTCTTACTTTGCACAGGACTTTGACTAGATTACACCCTAGGGTACTCAAAGAGCTGGCAGATGTCATAGACAGAACATTGGCCAAAATCTTCAAAAACTCATGGCACTCAGGTGGAGTACCTGAAGACTGGAAGAGGGCCAATGTGGTACCCATCTTCAAGAAAGGGCGGAAAGTAGATCCCAAGAATTGCAGGCCAGTCAGCTTGACCGCAATCCCTGGTAAGATTCTTGAGGAAAATTATCAAGGAGACCCTTCTGGATAAGTTAAATAAGGGCAACATCCTGAGGGATAGCCAGCATGGGTTTGTTGTGGGTAGGTCTTGACTGACCAATCTCAGATCCTTCTATGCCCAGGTGCTGTATCACCTGGACAAGGGAGAAGAGATTGTCCTATAGCTGGATTTCAAAAAAATCCTTTGATCTGGTGTCCCATGATCTCCTCATGGAAAAATTGGCCAACTGTGGCCTCAGCTACACCGCAGTCTGATAGCTGGGAAATTCTCTCTGAGGTTGGACCCAGAGAGTAGTGGTCAATGGTAGTGAATCATTATAGCACTCCATGACCAGTGGCGTCCCCCAAGGCTCTGTCTTTGGACTGGTTCTCTTTAACATCTTTATCAATGATGTGGACATTGGTGTCAAGTGCACTGG
>NW_017729024.1:101565661-101566475 GCF_001723915.1 Gavialis gangeticus
CAATATTTAAAAATGTAGGGTCCTCCCCCTGGGGGGGGGGGGGGGGGGGGAGAGAACCCACAGCATATTTATAGGCTCGGCAGTGCTATGTTTGCTACCCACACTGCTGAAAGAGACTTGGGGGGTCATAACTGACCACAAGATGAACATGCACCACCAATGAGATGTTGCAGCTGGTAAAGCAAACAAAACCCTGGCTTGCATCTATAGATACTTCTCAAGTAAATCTCAGGATGTCATCCTCCTGTTGTACTCGGTCTTGGTGAGGCCACAGCTGGAGTACTGCATCCAATTATGGGCTCCACAATTCATGTAGTATGTGGAGAAGCTTGAGAGAGTCCAGAGGAGAGCCACGTGCATGATCAGAGGGCAGGAGAACAGGCCTTTATGAAGATGGGCTGAGAGCCATAGGACTCTTCAGTCTGGAAAAGTTCAGGCTTAGTGGGGACCTGGTGGCTGCTTATAAGTATATAACGGGTGTACATCAGGATCTGGAAGAACATCTGTTCACCAGAGCGCCCCAAGGGAAAACAAAGACCAATAATCATAAACTCCTACAAGCCCATTTTAGTCTGGATGCAAGAGAAAATGTCTTTACGATCCAAGCCCCCAAGACCTGGAATAGATTCCCTCCAGAAATGGTGCAGGCACCTACTCTGGACTCATTCAAGAAACACTTGGATGTTTATCTTGCTGGGATCCTTTGACCCTAGCTGACTTCCTGTCCCTGGGGCAGGGGGCTGGACTTGATGATCTTTGAGGTCCCTTCCAGACCTAATGTCTATGAAATCTAGATGATCTCCTGAGGTCCTTT
>NW_017729024.1:101571475-101572956 GCF_001723915.1 Gavialis gangeticus
ACCTAATGTCTATGAAATCTAGATGATCTCCTGAGGTCCTTTCCAGCCCTATTTTCCTATAATTCTATAATTAAGTTCCAGTGTTTCTATCTTCATCCAACAACCCTCTTTTAAAAAGATCTTTTCTAAACACAGTATATTTCCTCAATGTACACTTTGTTATGCACATGGTATAGCAGTGTAAAGTCCAATGCTATTTATCATGTTCTAAGCTCTTATCTCCTAGCTCTTTGTGCCTGATCATAAATCAAACTTGGATTGTAAAACTATGCAATTTAAGTCCTACCTAGCTCCTCAGTCTCAACAACCTGAACAGTACTATACTGGGTGAAAGTGGTGATAATATGCACTAGAAATTGAAAGTGAATGATCCTGAAAAATATAAGTTCTTTCAGTGTTTGATAAAGGAATAACTTCATACAGTGTATTTATGTAATTGAAGTAATAATTTCCTAAATAATTGTTGTAACTGCAGTTGCAAAAATCAGATTTTTAAAAAGTCTTTGCTTGAATATTTAAAGAGACACTATTAGGTTTAAATTTAACTGAAATACTTATTTTATTTATTGATGGTATTACTAGTATTACAACAAAATGTTGTTTGTAAATGTCACTTATTTGTTTTCATTTATGCTGTTGCATCATCTTTTAGGTTGTGAAAATTTGTTTACTTCCTAGTTCAAGGCCCAAACACGGTGACATCACTATATCTGAGGACAACTGGATACCTCTGGGCATACCACAAAACGAAGGAACAGTGCACCTGGTAGTTGAACCGTTGCTATAGAAGCCATTCCATTCACGAAACATACTAAAGATAAGATCTTCATGTACTGAATTCTGAACAGTACTTGTTGTCTTTCTTTGCCAGAGATCTGAGTATAAATATCTAGTTTATTTGAAAAGGAATATCTTGCATTTTAATCTTGTTACTTTTCATTTGCAAACGCCGAATAGCAGCAAAATTCATTGACAGGCATCAGATGGGATGCAGTTATAAATATAGAAATACTGTGCTGCTGTTGCCATAGGAATAGCTGGAGCTCATAACAATTTATTGGGATGTGGAGAGACTTTTTAGCCCATGGAACCGTCTTGTTCTGATAGATTAACTTTTTCCTTATCCCAGCTTTTAAACATAGAACTACAAAACTACTCTTCTAGAGTGGTTATTCCCTATGATAGGCATATCTCCAGCCAAAGGCACCTATACATATGCATTGGGACTGCTCTGACATCCTGTAATTACAGCACACCGGAGCAGACTCAATTTAATCAAGGCTCCTGGAGTATAGTAATTACTGCACTCCAGCATCATGTGTATCAGTATCCCCAATGCTGAAAAAATGGCAGTGGGGGTGCTTTAACTACCACTTATTCAATGAGCTTTAGTTAAAGTGACCCCGCCACCTTTTTTCAGCATAGGGATGCTGATACATAAGATATAGAACTGCTCTAATCTAAGCGCCCTCCCCTCTGCC
>NW_017729024.1:101572967-101574158 GCF_001723915.1 Gavialis gangeticus
CCCCCCACCTCCTGGAGCACATGTATAAACATCCCAGGCGTAGAAAGATGACAAAGCTAGCAATGAAAACATCTGAGAGTGTGGCTGGTATGGGAGGGGCCCAGATTGGGCATACTATACTTTGGTGATCACTGTCCAATAGGATAGGTAAAGTACTCCCTCAGCGTAAGTAAAATATAATATAACATTACTAAAGTATCTCAAATAGTACAAAGCAATACATTAGGAAATCTCTCTCTCTCTCTGGATTCATTGAATTCGACAAAACTCCTGCTGACTCTTATGTTATCTGGACATGGTCCAAAAAACAAAAAATAATTTAACAAATTCTGAGAAAACACTCCTGTGACTGTCCACAGTAAAAGGTCAACAGTGCTGTGCTATTATACACAGTACATGTATTTTTAAAAATACATGTGAAATGAAGTCACATAAAGTTGATTTGGCTTCTCTGAGGCACTTTCCCTGTAGATCACAGATGATACCATAAAACAAGTTGTGAAGGAAACAAATAAGCCAAAGACCACATTTACAGAAGTTGTCTGTAGTGCTTTCTATACCAGGCAACTGTAAATACAAATCTCTCTGCTCATGCAGAAAATGACCACTTCATTTTTTTTCCAAGAAAAGATAAATTTGAGAAGCTTTGTGATAATCTCCGAAATAAAAATATATTATATCTGCCTAGCTTTGGACTGGACCTTGTCATTCCTGTTTATGCAGCACAGGGGGTTTCAACCTTTTTTAGTAAGTGTAACCCTGGCAGCCAGACGCAGGAGGGGTGGGGGCAGTATGGCCAGATGTGGAGCAGCAGCAGCATGGGGTGGTGGGTGGCAGTGACTGTTGCTACATGCAAACTTCCCCCACTGCTGTGCTGAACCTGCCCACTCTGTCTCCTCCTGCCTGTGCATACCCCCTAGGGCCTTCCCAACTACCCCCAGGGGTACATGTACACAGGGGTGAAAATGCTTGATTTAGCATACTGTATATTTTAAAGCTTGACCCTAAGGAAAAAAAATGGCAGGTGTGTGTGTGTGTGTGTGTGTGTGAGCACATGCTATATGAAATACAAGCCTAGAGTCCCTAAGCTGTAGCATCTTTGGAACAGTAAGTAAATATTGTATACTTTGTATGCTGCTGAATACACTTATGCACTTATCCGTTTATGCTGGCAGATTATCTGCATGCTCC